>NC_132800.1:16677142-17283809 GCF_048594095.1 Paramormyrops kingsleyae | reverse complement strand
AGTCTGACGTGATCCACACATCACTTATTTCACACCATTTCCACATTCTATCCATAACAGATTAAGTTAGTTTGCACATATTACTCCATTTTCATTACACTGACTTATCAGCTTAATTTGAGAGGCAGTGTGCGACTCACTGAATTTTGTTGCTATGCCTGAGATTAGGAGGTATCTTGTCCAAATCCCATGGTCAATGTCAAGACCTGCATTCTTGCCCCCTTGTACTCTCCTAGTGTTGCTCTAACGAGCCACACCTGTTTATCATTTGTCTTGCCTCTTGTTTTAGGCCTCATGTGGATCACTACAGCTGCCTCTCGTCTGCTCCCTCGTTGATTGTGTGTAAGAGTGCCTCCCAGTGCTGTGCTCCCCAGTCTGGGCATTCATGTTGTTACCTGTTTGTGCTCCTAATTATGTCCTGCGCCATCTCATCTTGCCTATTCCCTTGTCTCCCTGTTTTGACCCCTCATGGTCCTTTTGAGTTTGCCCCATTTGTACTTTGATCTGTCCCAATGAAGCACCTTTTGATTGTCCCGATGCCTCTGTCCATGCCTTGATGTGACAGTCAGCAGAGTAATGTCACCATTAGGTCCCTAAGTAAGGCCCTTAACCCTAGTTGCTCCAGGGATTGTCTCACCCTGCTTTCTCAAAAAGATCATGTGCATCAATTTGTATAAAAGCATCTGCTAAATAAGTAAAATCTCACATCTCACACTGTTTGGACAAAAGCTTTGCTACATTTCATGTAATAAAAATTCATGGATCTTATGTACTATAGAAAATATTTGTTATAAGCAAAACTGTATATTAGCCACCCGGATGTGTGTGTAAGGTTGGAGAAAGTCACGTGACACTCCACCTCCCCTGTGTGTGTAGGCGTCAAGATTTGGTGCTCTCAGCTTCACAGCCTGGACTTACAGTAGTTCTCAGTCAAGGGACACCCATCTCCAACTAGTTAGGGCAGCTCTGTTCCTGGAGATCAGAATCCCACAGTTGACAGTGTGATGTCATCGGATAACCCTTGGACACAGCTGTAATCCCCCAAATGCTCCAGGTACTGCCTGAAGGGAAGCTCAATCAAAAAGCCAACTGATCTCTGTTCTCATGATAATGGTGGCAGGGGTGCCGGGAGGAAATGGCCGAATTTAACAGACCACCCCCCCCCCCAGAAACATAATATACAATACTGTGTAAAAAGCCTTTGGCAAAGAAAATTATGTTTAAATTATGTCTGGCAGAGTGTGTCAGCTTTCAAAACCTCTCCTAAAGTCACCACAGTATTTGCAACAACCATCCAATTTTAAATGTACGTTGTGACTCGACCACTAGCACAGCTCATTCGGGTAGTCAATGCCTCATTGAGTTATTTAACTAATTATGTTCATTATTTAAGTGAGCTGGTGATGAAATGTAACAAATACATGGAATGGCTGAGGTGCCCCTGAGGAGAGGTTTGGGAACGGAAGCGGCGTTCATCTAACCGTCCAGCGAGATATCAGTGACTTTTTGCAGAACAGGAAATTCTTGTTTATTTTTTATTGTGTTAATATTAATTTTCATTTGTTCTACTGTTCATCTGAGAACAATTATTCACATACTACCCACACAAACAGCCTTAAACATTTCCTTTGACTGCCTGAGACTTTTGCACAGCACTGCACCTGCCACAGTGTATGTAGGTCTGAGGTTTAGCATGGCAGCTACATTTTTAGCTTACTGCAGTTCATTAAGCTACACCTCAAGTAAAGAAGTCTATCATATTTTCTACTTTTAACCCTGCGTTGGCTGGCATGCCTCTAGGATCCCACTTTTTACACCATGTCTCTGTGTTTTTGTATCATGTGGAGCTGAAGAAATTAACACTGGCAGCTTCCAATGGCTGCTGAGGGGAATCTATGAGGCAGATAGTGTTGTGTTAATGGAACAAAAAATCAGACCATAAAATACTCATCAAACTTCAAACCTTAAAAAAATATAACTTTATCAACTGCCTTGTCGCTAATTTAGATTAATTGTTCCAACGCCGCCGACGAATTGATTGAGATAAATTGAATACAGAGAATTGTTAATGGGCCATTTGGCAGCATTTAAAAAGAGACGTCAATTATATTTGCGTGAATAATCGTCACCACTATAAATTTTAATTTTCCTCTGTCCTCTGTGATATTCATCTACTGCTTAGTTCTCTACTTCTTTAAAGTGACTTTACCCCTGTGGATTATGTTTGGTCAGAAGATAGTGATCCTGAATGGGTCACCAGTCAGTACTTTGTACTGTGACCTTGGTGGGTTAGGACTCTTCGCCTGATCAGAAGGTTGCTGGTTCAAATTCCACGCAGGGCTCTTAACCCCAGTTGCTCCTGGGACCGCTGATCCTCACTGGTGCATCACTTTGGACAAAAATGTCTGCTGAATAGATAAATATAAATGTAATCACAGCTCCAGTCAATGTCTAATTGTTGTAAAAGCGCTCTGTGAAAGTCCCCTTGGCTTTCAGAAACTTCTGCATAAAATAAATATCCATAATAGTCACGACCAGAACAGATTTAAATGCTAAATCATCATTTCTGAGCTGTAAACCTGAGTCTGGTAATGCAGGGCAAGCCTCTCATCTCGGGGGTGGGGTTGGGGTGCTGGGGAAGTTGTCCCAGGATTCGGGGGGGGGGGCAAGTGCCAGTGGTTGCATGTCATGGGGGGCCTGACACAGGGCCCCACAAATGGTCGTGTGAAATCGGGATGGACAGTTACCAATTGGAAGCCATTGGCCTGGAATCATGAAGCATGAAGGTCACCCTGGTGTGTTCATCTGATGCCCAAATGAACACCTCCCCCCCATCATGCCTTCGTCCCTCCCCCAGCCTGGGAATGGGAACCACACATGCTTTCTAAATGAATACACATCAGGCAAGTGGAGGCTCACCATGCTGCACACTCCGCTACACAACAGACCCCCCCCCAGCTAGATGCCGTAATCTCGCACGTGAAGAATGCCATGCCGGCGTTTCCTTTGCCTTCCCCTCAGCAGAATACCAGAAATTTCCTTGTACAGAATAGCCGCATTGTGCATTGTGAGGTGTGCGTGGCTGCTTTTGTCTGCAACATTAACTCAGTTTAAATTGAGTACAACAAGGCAGCATTTCAATTAAAGTGGTTTGTACAGCGTGGGCTTAAAAGGATCCTACCAGAATGTACAGAGACGCGGAAATGCAGCAATCGGGCATTTAACGCGCCAGGGGAAATTAGAGATTCAAACCGTATGGTTACATCGAGCTGTCAATCACTGCCGAGTTTAACCTGACGGGAATCAATCAAGCACCCAATTGGAAGTGATTGCAGATTGTGATTGACGGCACAAAATCCCACCCATCGCAGGTTTTGAAGCCTACATCTCTGCCGTCATTAGCATGAAGCTGGGAAGTCCGCAGCACGCCATGTCCTTTGAGCTGACTAGAGAACAAAGTCCGGTGTGTCGATTCAGGTTTATACGGAGAGCTTAATGAAGATACTGTGCCCGTTCAGCCCCAAACCAGAGGTCACATCGGGAGTCCTTATGAAGATAATGCAGACTAGAGTTCCTTCTGGAAGCTTCTCAGAATTGAGACCCAAAAGCATTATTGTTGTTTCACTTCCTGTTTGTTTACCTCATTTCCTGTCCTCAGCCTGGTCAGGTGTCTTGGTTACCACGCTCCTCCTCTGCATGACGTTCTGCCATTCTCCCTTCCCCTGATCGCCTGTCCTTCTGCTGTCTGATATAAGCCCCCACCTCAGGCCATGTATCGATCCTTCCCGGATCTACCCTTGGGGCCTCCTCCAGAATTCCATCCGATAGTCGCTAACGGCTAAGTACCGGTGATGGGGATTGAGCTGGAGGCTAAGCCGGAAGCTGTGCTGTTACCCTTCCGAAAATTGAGCCCCTGGGGATGAGCTGTCTGATGCCAATTAGAAACGGTATAGCTACCGTCAGAGAGAATTCCTCATAGCAGCCGCTGATAACAGCTCCAGAAACGCACGGCATTTCGGTGACAAGGTCCATCAGGTAGTCTGCTGAAGAACAGGAAACGTAAGGAGCTTATGGGTCACTTTGCTTTGGCTCTTTTGCCCACTTTTGTCTCATAGAAGTTCTATTATGTTAATTCATTTCGGAGAAGCTTTTGTCCAAAGTGTCGCACAAATAAAGATCAGAGAGCAGGGCTATTCAGTCAGTTCCTGGAGTAAATGCTCAAAAGCTGACCACAGGATTTCTATGCCGTTAAATTAGTGCGAGATGCGCTCGCGAGCAGAAAACCCATCCTCTCTACACACTCACTCACTCGCTCGGCGTAAAATTACTGGCAAAAGTCGAACCACGCACGCGTGTGCGCTCGCGAGCTGAAAACCTTATGGCTTTAATAAGCCATACGCGTGCGTGGTTTTTATGCACGCGAGTTTTGGCACTTAGTTCATAGATTTGAACCAGCGACCTTTCGATCCCAGTTCTGACCCACTGAGCCACACTCTACCCCGACAAATGCAGGATAATTTGTCAGTGGTTCTCAAACTTTTTGTCTGGAACCACCCCCAAAAAAAAAAAACATTGCTCAAGTGTGTCTATGCCCTGTTTTAAATGCATTCTTTTTAAACCTTTCTCCCACGCTGCATCTGTTTCCATAGCAACCCATGAATGACATCATAGCGGTGGAGAAAAAGGGTCATCATTCTCTTTATTAGCAAATCATAAACTTTCTTGAAGTCGTAACTTCAAGTCACATCTGTAATCAAAGCTGGGAAACAATCCTGTTTTGTGTGTATAATCTAACATAGCCATTTGTAGGGGTGCATACGGGGGCTGGGCTACAGGGGCAGAGGGGCCCCTGCTGAAAGCTGATTGGCTATGGAGTGCCCCCTACCCTGTCACTCACAAATTCAAAGCACATCATTGGATAATGGCAAGGTTGTCCCCTCTGTATGAATTATGGGCCTTCTTATGTTCCCCACTTAAAAAAATCCTAGAATTGCCCCTGGCCATTTGAAGAGACAAAGTATTTGGGTGATAAATAGCAACACAGTAGCACAAGGGGTGTGTGTAGAGTTTGCATGTTCTCCCCATGTTACCCTGGTTTCCTGCAGGTACTCTGAGTTCCTCCTGCTGTCCAAAGACATGTAATTGGGCTAATTAACATCTCTAAATTACCCGCAGTAGGTGTGTTTGAGCCCTGTGATGGACTAGCACCCTATACTGGGGGTCCCCCAGTCCTTTGCCACCTGGAATAATCTCTAGGTTCCCCATGACCATGAAAAGAGGTTAGGTGATGGAACGTTCCACTCTGCGATATGTAGGGGGCTCGCTTATACAGGAGCAGTTTAATATTTTCTTTCATAATGAATTCAGATGTAGTCTAGCATAACGCAGCCTTAGATTTGAATCATTTCAAAGAGAAATATTATCCAAAGCAGCTATACTAAACAATAAAAGTCAGAGGTTGTATGTCATACTGTAGCTGCGAAAGACATTAACGGAACAGCAACATGCATGGGGACGCTCTTCCTCGCCGTTAAGCAAGGATTTTTACAGGAGGAATGTAATTTCAGGGCACAGCAAGGGATGGAGCGAGTCGTGTCGTCCCCCTGGCTTCCATTCTGTCCTTTATGAATGAGCCCTGGGGCAAAGGGAATTAAAGGGACAGCCACGTTTGCTAGATAAATAGACACAGCGGGCGACTAGAATGTACTGCTGTATTTTAGCACAGCCAGCAAGCAGTGGCCCTTGTCTGCAGTCTAGTACAAAACTATGTATCATGCACCTGGCAGACAGAAGGTAGCTGGCAACTAACCCAGTACTGAAAATTAAAATTCATCTGTTGGATAGTTAAGATAAATATACGATACTTTAGACATAAAGATACTTTTTTAATGCTGAATGAAGTTGCAGGTTTATAGTAGCACAATACACACACACAAGCACACACACACACATTTAGACAGAAAAAGCCATTTAAATTAAAGGAGTAATAAACAGAAACAATAACAAACTACTATAAACAATGACTGTGCAAAGAATGTCAGAGAAAACATTTATCAGAACTCTGTTGTAAATAAATAGCAATAATTAGTATAGCACAGTGTAGCCTATAGTAAATCAGCAATTTGTGACTTGTAATCATTTTATGTGTCATTTTATTGCCATATTTATTAGTTAAGCAATCGTGTTATTTATGATTTTGTGTGTGTGTGTGTGTGTATATATATATATATATATATATATATGATGTTTCTATTATTCTACGTACTGAATGTATAGGAAGGTTACAGATTCACTGCTAATAACGTCTGTATGATTTTTCCCCTATGAAACCGCACAGGCTAAGCTAATCCCTCGTTTGCGGCGATAAGACGAAAGTAATTTTCAATGGCTCAGAAAAGCTAATTAACACCATGCCGTAAAATGCACCGGGGCTAATTCCATTCACAGATGTTCAGTAATTGATTACAGAAAACCGCTTTCGCGCTTGTTTAATTTATGCGGCTCGGATAGCTAATTTAAAGGCTGTATACGTGCTCGAAAAGGTTATTATATTTTCATTGACTTTTAAGTGAAATAATTTATGTTTACAAAGGCGTAATTGCCGATGATTCATTTCGGCTGCGGCCCGACACAGGTTAATTTAAAAATGTTAAAACTATAGAAACACTCATTATTATGGTCATTACTGCAGCGAACAAAATTGTAAACCTGGATACTCTAACGACTGTAAACTCTATATAGTTGAACTCTATCGATATTTTGTATTTTATTTTTGTTTTTATTTGTAATTCACTGCATCTGAATATTTGTAGTAAATAATAAGTAATTTAGGCACCAATTCATACTAATGACCTCGAAGCATGAATGGTAGAATGCGTGGGTGGCGTATTTTAGCCCCAATGCCGATCTTCTTTTGAAAATAAAAAAAAAGTCATGCCCCAGGTAAACTTGACTTAGTCCCTGATTCTTTCAATAGCTGGAATCGCCCCTGGTAGAATGTAATTAGGGGTATGGATTTACACATTGACATTATGCATGCGTGCCAGAGTCAGACAGGATTCCTGGAGAAGTTGGGGGATAAGGGCCGTTCTCAAGGGCCCAGTGGTAACATGAGTACTCTGTCAGACATGGGATATGAACCCACAACCTTATGGACGTAGCCACACACAAACCTCTATAAATTGTATAAAACATGACAGATATATATATTACATTAAATCATAAACTCCTATCCTATAGAGTACAGTAGCTGGTCTGTAGTTTAGTCCTTTATTGGATGGAATTGCGGAATAGGATTTTGACTTCTGCGTGTTAAAGCTTTGCTGCTGAGTAATAGGGGTGCACTACAGTATTAGCCTTTGCCTTTGAGGAAATTGTTCCGCGAAGCCACACATGCCGAACGGCACTTCAGCTCGATGGGTCGATGCCTCCTCCTTTTATGATTACCGACATGCTTCATATGATTACTGTCAAATCTCAGTGCCGTCAGAAGACCCTCTCTGCACCAGCCGAGCGCGAACCCAGCTTATTATACAGTCGATTGACTTGTTCTCTCAGGCTCCCTGCTCTACGCGGTATCGACGGTGATCTGAGAAACATTTTATTTAACTACAGTCTTGTGATAACCCTGCATTTTGGCCAGTAACAAGGCAGTCTGACGGCCTGTTTTCTTAAAGGCATGTATTTTATATCTTCTTACGGGGACGAACTGTAGATCAGTGTTTCTCAAACCAGTCCTAGGGGACCCCAGACAGTCCATGTTTTTTGCTCCCTCCCAACTGTCAGGGAACTGGGAGCAAAAATCTGGACGGTCTGGTGGTCCCTGAGGACTGGTGTGAGAAACCCTGTTGTAGATCTTCTTAAAGGCATACGTTTTTATTTATGACACACTTTAGACGTTACACAGATGTATACGTACACGTCTATGTTCTTAACGTCATTGATCGTATTGTTCTCTGAGGAGGGTAAAAAGACCTGAAAATAAAAAGCTTGAAAAGCCAGAGGCTTCGTGTATTTATTTAGTTTATTAATTTGTCTTAATTAACCTCTCCAGAGCTGCAGCAGCTCATTAACTGCCAGGGATTGCGTTAACGAGTCTGCACTCAGGTGCAGTGATGGGCAGCTGTTAATAGCAGAAGATTGGGCCCTGTGGCAGGAAGTGTCAGTCATGTGACATGACATGTGACCTCGATCTTGCCCTCAGCCATCCGAATGGGTGATACATGATGGGTAAAGAAGAAATGTGTGGTTTAATCCTTTCCTGGCAGTCCATTCTCCTACAATATAAATTCTGTAAGGAAATCCAGCCATCCATTTGTTGTACCCTCTTTCCCCATGCAGGGCTATTCTATAAGGATTCTAGTAGCTATGGATGCAAGGCAGGGAGCAACCAGGACGATGCATTACAGGCCATATATTCATATAGACAGTCTGGCCGCTCTAATTCACCTTAGTATGTGTTTGGATTATGAGTGGAAACCAGAATAGCCAGAGGAAACTTCAAGATAAAATGGGGAGAACATGCAAGCTTCACATACATGGAGCCTGGGTGGAGACACAGCCCCCAATCCCAGAGGTGTGAAGCATCAGTACTCACCAATGCATCAGTACTCACCAATGCATCGGTACTCAGCACTGTTATTCTGCAGAGAAATCCAGTTTTAATTAATTAGTGAACTACACATGGGAAATGTTGTTGTTAATGGTAGAATTGCATAAGCACTATATTGTAATATGCTGCCCGTGTAGGTTGTAGAGATCCATATTACATTTTATTTATAGAGCAAACACTTCTATCCAAAGTTTTTGAGAAAGCTGGATCAGACAGTCATTGGAGCCACTGAAAGTTAAGGGCCAATGATAAAAACCACTTTGCCAAAGCAAAGATTTGGACCAGCAACCTTCCAATCACTAGCTCAGATTTCCAACTGGCTGAGATACATACTGCCACCTGAAACCCGGCATGAGACAGAGGTGTCACCTATATGTCCTGCATGGTTTTAAGGCATAAGCAGCTGACTCAAGGGGCCAACAGTAGTAGGATCACTTTTCCAGCCATGGCATTCAAAACCCACAACCACACATTCAACCCACAGAGTCACCCAGAAGGTATGAGGTCCCACTGAGATTTGAACTTGAACCACTGGATTCAAAGTCCAGAGTACTAACCATTACACCATGGGACCAATCACATACAGTCCTCATTGCATCAGTGAAGAGCCTGATTGGAGCTGGCAGTGGACCTTTGAATCTGTAGCTGATTAGTGCCGGAGTCCAAAGTGACATCACTCATGGTGACAGTCCTTTTCACTGCTAAGCCCACTTGGATGATCGCAGAGCTGCACGTGTCTAACAGCACGATGCTACTTCAGTTTAGGTAGATCTTAGTCCTCTGCCGACAAGAGCTTTGAACTGCAGAGGTGGATATCAGCCCAGATAGGGGTGGGGGGAGGGCAGTGGTGATGCTTACAGTACTTAGGGTGTCACATTGGCTGGATGTTTGGAGATGCTTAGTTCATTCATTCCTTTGTGAGCAGCTGTATCCAGAACACTGTGGGTGGGCTCTGGGTTCACAGCTCATCCAAGAAGATTTTTACAGAAGAAATTCAGCACAAATAATCTTAGCAGAGACAAATCCAAGATCATAGTTATAGGATGTAAAAAACCACATTAGTGAATATATATCGTCCATGATCATTTATCTATTACAGGCAGGGATGTTTTGTTGTTTATGGGTCCCCAATTAAAAAAGATAGCTAGTGAGGATACTGAGAAGATGGTAGCTACCTCTTCACATGCTGCTTCAGCATCTCCTAAACATGTATTTGATGCAGTTACTGTTACTGACCACCAGGGGGTCTTATTAGGGGTAAACACCACTGCTGATTACAGAGTCACAATCTGCCTGTCCCTGGATGCTAAGGCTGGGGGAAACCCTGGACTAGATGGCAGCTCATCACAGGACACACACAAACTCACAGAAAGTTGAGCTTGTGAGTCTGGAGGTGTGAAGTTATGGTTCTGCTCTCAGAATCACTGACGCCCCTCCAGAGGGCGTCGTTTAAGTAAAACTAAAAAATCCCAGTTATTGCAGAAAATGTCAGATTTAACGCAGGCCTCTACCTTATCAGCACTTTGCCTTTTTTATATGTGACATAAAACATCCATCCATCCATCCATCCATCTTCTCCCACTCATCCAAGTCCAGGCCACATGAGCAGCAGTCTGAGGAGGAATGCCCGGACCTCCCTCACCCTGGTACCTCCTCCGGCTCTGCTGTTGGATTACCTCCAGGTGTCTGCGGTCGGCCCATGGGTCTCCTCATAGATGCCCAATTCACTTCAACTGGTTCCTTTCATTGTGGAGGAGCATTACCTCTACTCTGAGCTCCTCCGAAAGGTCCGAGCTCCTCACCCTATCTCGAAGGCTGAACCTAAGACGCTTGAACTCCTTCAATTAAGGGAGTAACTCATCCCCCACCTGGAGAGGGCAATCCACCCTTTTCCAGTGAAGTACCATGACCTCAGACTAGGAGGTGCTGACCCACATAACTGCCCCAGTGCCTGCTGCAGCTCACAGCCCAACAGCCAAAGATCTGCCAAAAGCAAAAACGTGACCCTGAGGCACCTAAACCGGACCCCCTCCACCCCTTGGCTGCACTTGGAAACTCTGCCCATAAAGGCCATGAATTGCCATAAAACATTTAAAGGTATTAAAGGTGCCACTGTAGTGTCTGAGCTCCTACTAGTAAAAGTATAATGTTTAAAATGTCAACAATGAAGATGTGTTTGAGTTAAATAGTTTTTCTCTGCAATCAAATAAGAATTTTATGAAGTTTGAAAATGTGTGTGATAGTGGACATATAGAGAGATAACACACTGGGCAATACTGATGCATATCACAGCTGCACATTTCAGGGTGTTTCCCACACATGTGAGACTGTCACATGGTTTAAAAATCCCCAGAAAATCAGTCTTCGGTGGAATGGGAACCTCATCCACAGCCAGGGGAAGCCTGTATGCAGTCTGGACCTCGTGGCGCAATGGTAGCGCGTCTGACTCCAGATCAGAAGGTTGCGTGTTCGAATCACGTCGGGGTCAGCTTTTGAAGCTTATGTGTCGGTTAGAAGACTATGATTGTAACAGAAATGGCCGGTGTGTACACAGGTCTTTGGGGTAACCTTCAAGTCAGCTGTTCAAACCCAGGTGTGAGGACTCTTCAGCCAATCAGTCCCCTAATTAATGACCTAATTAGGGAGTTGCAGCAAAAACCCACATACCCAATAGCCCTTCCTGAATAAGATAGTTCACCCCTGGATTAAGAGATCTCCAGTTAGCAGAGTTTGACCGTTGCAAGGCCATTAACCCCAGGGAATGGCTGTCCATGCTTTCTGAGTAAGACTTGCCTTGCACTAAAGCATACAAAAATAAATGAATGTTTGCATTTTGAGGCCTTCAGTTAAAGGTGGACACACACACACACACATAGGAAGTTTGCAAAACCATCTCACGTTTGCTTTATTTATGTATAATGACCCTAGTATTGTAACACAGAGATCATTTTTATATTATGATTTCTGATGATGAGTATGAGGTGGATGGTGGTGTGTGGCTGCTGTGTTGTGAGCAGAAGGTTGTTATTTCAAATCCTGCGCTCAGTAGAGGGATGTCATTGTTGGGACACTGAGCAGCGCCTTTAACCCCCTACTGTGCCAGAGAAAGAGTGACCCTGCTTCCTGAATTGTGCGTTGCTTTGTATGAAAGTGTCTGCAAAATAAATTAATGTTATAGTGGTGCTAGTTTAGTTTAGCTTATAGCTTTGCTTATATAACAGCAAGCAGTGATTCAGGCCTCCATTTATTTGTATGTTACATTTACATGTATGTAACAGTTTTATTAGGCCAACCTTGTAAATAGTTTTTAGGGTTTGCAGACATCACAATGCTTTTGATGTAGCTAATTTAAGGTTTATAATGGAATAATATGGATTTGCCGTAAGGTAGTTTGCACGAGCTTGAGAATCTGAAAGCCTGAGTGTCACGCCAGGCGCGTGAGATTTGGTAACCCTGAAAACGTACGTTTTTTAATTGTTTGACCTGAGTCGATTTATATAAAAAATAACTTCATACAGTTGTTAACGTAAACTTTGACAAACATGAAGTCACCAATAAACTATGTCTATTTATCCAACATTTCATAAAATACTGCGTTTGAAAACTTTCCAGCTGTAGGGTTTCAGGACAGAGCAGCCGCCCTATTAGGAACATTACGGCTTTTTGTTCGAGGGTGTTAGTTTCGCTGCTTCTACCCTAATGGTATGGGAGGTATTTTCTGCAAAAAATAAAATGAAAATGAAAATGATAAAAAGAAAATACAATCTCCACTTTGCCATTTAGTTTCCATAGTCTGTGCGCAAAAATCCTGCAAAAATGAAAAAGAAATCAAAATAACACCATTTGCATTTTCATTTTCCACTCAGGCACGAGTAATTTGTGCAAAAATTAAGTATAAAATTAAAAGAACACTTTGTCTTTTCATTATCTCTTTTGCATTTTCATTTTCAATATACTCGCGGTATTTTAGTGTCATAATTAAAATGAAATCGCTAATCGGTAAAAGAAAGAGCAATATCGACTTTGCATTTGCTTTATCTTCACAGCATGCACATTAACTGCTAAAATGAAAATGAAAATGAAACCTTTTCATCATATTTACTTTTCTGAGGCTTATCGGTACATCTATGACAATATTAAAAAGAAAACTCAAAATGGATAAACCGAAATCAAAGTGCCCGTTTGGATTTTCATTTTCAGCACAAACAGCACTGAGGCTGTAAAAATGAAAAGACAAACACAAATGAGTTACAGCGCCATCTACTGCACTTTGACTTTTCGTTTTCCATTTAGCATTTTCGTTTCCTACTTTTCATTTTCGTTTTCAAGTTCACATCATGCAAATATATGCTAATAAGGCGGGTGGGTCGATGGGCGTGTCTACGACTACAAACCAGTAAGGGTTCAGTCCCAAAAAGGCAGCTGGCAGGAGAAAGTGACGTCACAGGCACCCGTCAAGGCAGGTAGCGGCAGCTGCCACTTCTTAGCGGCAGCTGCCACTCCGTTACAGGCACCCGTCAAGGCAGGTAGCGGCAGCTGCCACTCCGTCACAGGCACCCGTCAAGGCAGGTAGCGGCAGCTGCCACTCCGTCACAGGCACCCGTCAAGGCAGGTAGCGGCAGCTGCCACTTCTTAGCGGCAGCTGCCACTCCGTTACAGGCACCCGTCAAGGCAGGTAGCGGCAGCTGCCACTCCGTCACAGGCACCCGTCAAGGCAGGTAGCGGCAGCTGCCACTTCTTAGCGGCAGCTGCCACTCCGTTACAGGCACCCGTCAAGGCAGGTAGCGGCAGCTGCCACTCCGTCACAGGCACCCGTCAAGGCAGGTAGCGGCAGCTGCCACTTCTTAGCGGCAGCTGCCACTCCGTTACAGGCACCCGTCAAGGCAGGTAGCGGCAGCTGCCACTCCGTCACAGGCACCCGTCAAGGCAGGTAGCGGCAGCTGCCACTAAGGAGCTTGGCAGCTGCCAGTTCTTAGTGGCAGCTGCCAGTTCTTAGTGGCAGCTGCCAGTTCTTAGTGGCAGCTGCCAGTTCTGTCCGTCGCTAGTGGCGCTTAACAGTGGCAGGTCCCGTTCGAATACAGTGCCTGCCGGGGTACAGAGACAGCCACCGCCGCTCGTGGAAGTAAACCCGAGATGCTGTGCACGGCTACGATAAACTGGGATACGGAAATAAATTGAGGACTTGTTTAATCTTTGTATGACTACGAATTATATTATTGTTGCTGACTGTACATCTCTTTAAGATAGTATTTGAGAAAGCAATGATTGTACTGTCGCTAGTGGCGCTAAACAGTGACAGGAGCCGTTCGGGAACAGTGCCTGCCGGTAGTGGCAGGTCTAGTGGCAGCTCTAGTGGCAGGTGCCGTTCAGATACAGTAGAGAGGCACCTATCCGCCAATCCTGGAAGTAGCTTAAACCAGAGATTCTGTACATCGGCTAAATGATCAACTGCAATAGTTAGGTAAAGTTGGGACGATATTGGCAGATTCGAACTTCGCGGCTCAATAAATCTTAAACAAAACGTTCTTACAACACAATATACGGGTCTATTTAACAGTAACATAGGAAGAAAGTTATTGAATTTTATTGCCAATAAAATCCCTTTAACAATAAACTAAGCCACATTTTCCCAACCTAAGTGGTGCAGTCCTACCATAATTAAATTGCAAAAGTATATAGTAATTTTGGTGGCGCTACAATTGATAGGAGCAAAGTTATTGCATTTTATTTAATAATAATGGCTTTTTTCACCAAACTAAGTGATGTAGTATGACCATAATGAGACTGTAGAAGTGTGTAGTGATTTTGGTGGTAGTACAGTTGATAGGAGCAAAGTTATTGAATGTTATTCCTAATATAAATTCTTTAGAAATAGACTTAGGTACATTTCACCAAACTAAGGGGTGTAGTATGACCATGATAACATTCCAAAAGCCTTTAGTGATTTTGGTGGCTCTTCACTCTTTGGAAGCGAAGTTATTGACATTATCCGTTGTCGATTTGCACTTTGTAGACGGTACCTAAGCTCTCCTCAGACAGCGGACTGCTCATAGGGAGCAATGTTATCCGTATTTCTGTAAATACATATTGTTTGGACGAAAATCCAGTTGTAGCTCATTGTCTACCTTACCACTGTTAAATAGACCCGTATATTGTGTTGTAAGAACGTTTTGTTTAAGATTTATTGAGCCGCGAAGTTCGAATCTGCCAATATCGTCCCAACTTTACCGAACTATTGCAGTTGATCATTTAGCCGATGTACAGAATCTCTGGTTTAAGCTACTTCCAGGATTGGCGGATAGGTGCCTCTCTACTGTATCTGAACGGCACCTGCCACTAGAGCTGCCACTAGACCTGCCACTACCGGCAGGCACTGTTCCCGAACGGCTCCTGTCACTGTTTAGCGCCACTAGCGACAGTACAATCATTGCTTTCTCAAATACTATCTTAAAGAGATGTACAGTCAGCAACAATAATATAATTCGTAGTCATACAAAGATTAAACAAGTCCTCAATTTATTTCCGTATTCCAGTTTATCGTAGCCGTGCACAGCATCTCGGGTTTACTTCCACGAGCGGCGGTGGCTGTCTCTGTACCCCGGCAGGCACTGTATTCGAACGGGACCTGCCACTGTTAAGCGCCACTAGCGACGGACAGAACTGGCAGCTGCCACTAAGAACTGGCAGCTGCCACTAAGAACTGGCAGCTGCCACTAAGAACTGGCAGCTGCCAAGCTCCTTAGTGGCAGCTGCCGCTACCTGCCTTGACGGGTGCCTGTGACGGAGTGGCAGCTGCCGCTACCTGCCTTGACGGGTGCCTGTAACGGAGTGGCAGCTGCCGCTAAGAAGTGGCAGCTGCCGCTACCTACCTTGACGGGTGCCTGTGACGTCACTTTCTCCTGCCAGCTGCCTTTTTGGGACTGAACCCTTACTGGTTTGTAGTCGTAGACACGCCCATCGACCCACCCGCCTTATTAGCATATATTTGCATGATGTGAACTTGAAAACGAAAATGAAAAGTAGGAAACGAAAATGCTAAATGGAAAACGAAAAGACAAAGTGCAGTAGATGGCGCTGTAACTCATTTGTGTTTGTCTTTTCATTTTTACAGCCTCAGTGCTGTTTGTGCTGAAAATGAAAATCCAAACGGGCACTTTGATTTCGGTTTATCCATTTTGAGTTTTCTTTTTAATATTGTCATAGATGTACCGATAAGCCTCAGAAAAGTAAATATGATGAAAAGATTTCATTTTCATTTTCATTTTAGCAGTTAATGTGCATGCTGTGAAGATAAAGCAAATGCAAAGTCGATATTGCTCTTTCTTTTACCGATTAGCGATTTCATTTTAATTATGACACTAAAATACCGCGAGTATATTGAAAATGAAAATGCAAAAGAGATAATGAAAAGACAAAGTGTTCTTTTAATTTTATACTTAATTTTTGCACAAATTACTCGTGCCTGAGTGGAAAATGAAAATGCAAATGGTGTTATTTTGATTTCTTTTTCATTTTTGCAGGATTTTTGCGCACAGACTATGGAAACTAAATGGCAAAGTGGAGATTGTATTTTCTTTTTATCATTTTCATTTTATTTTTTGCAGAAAATACCTCCCATATTATGGCACATAGCACAAACGAAAGGGCTGCAAATGCCAAAACACTTCTTGTTGGCGATTAAAGGAGTTTGATGTTCACTGGTGTGCGAAGCAGGTGGTCCTAATCTTAACTGGGGAGTTGTGTCTTTCTTTACCTTAAATGAAGGCTGGGACGCATATAAATAACGATTTAGCGAATATGGTTTACTTTTAATTTGCTACTATATATATGTGACCAGGTTTTCTTATTTATTATGTGTAATTACACAAAATATGTTTATTTTGAATTTGTTGCTTTGCTATCGCAACACCCCATCACAGTGCGTAATAGAAAATTCGCACAACGAAGATAAACATATACCTTATAAGGGCAACTATTCAGATTACAGCTGAAACTTTGAAGAAAATAAAATGCTTTTCTTTTTTTTTTTTTTATTAATATGCAGTTGTATAATTAGGCTGCTACCGGTATAGTGCAAATCGATATCCGTGGCGCACAATCAAACCGGTAACCGCCCACCGCTACCACGTCATACATATAAGTGCGGGACACCGCGGTCTATAACAGAGTTACTGCAAAAAAACAACATTCTACTATTACTGCTGCAGGCAGTTAATACCGTCAGTAACATTTCATTTAGGCACGAAAGACAGCCTCCGGGATAGTCTCCGGACCCCTGACCACTGAATAGGATAAGCGGTTACAGAAAATGTATGTATGTATGGATGGATGGATAATTTCCTTTGACAGCCTAAGACCTTTGCATGGTATTGTATATATAAAACACTATACATTCATTTAAGTGCAACTGCAGCAAAGGGAAAAACCTAATTAAAATGCATCAGAAAATGTAACTTTTAATGCATCCAAAGCTAATCTGCATCCCATCTCAAAGTGTTTAATATTGCCTGTACTTTGCTTAAGCAGTGCATTAATAAGGCAGCATGCAAGGGGCTGGTTAATTAAATTCACTATCCTCTAATCTTTTAAAATGCCCCTTTTAATCCTTTGATGCAAGAACCAGATGTATTTTTGTAATGAGCCATTAATTCAGTCTTTTGCATAAAACTGCAAAACGTCACCCTTCAGTGCTTTGCTGAGGGAGAGGAGTCGAGCTCGGATGACAAATCATGAACCGACGTATGCATTCCTCTCGATTGCAGGTAAACGGGACAGATGAACGATCCTCCGCCTAAGAGACAAGGAATGCGGAGCAGACAAGTTTAGCTAAGGGCTGCTTATCAAAGCTTTAAATCATACAGGTAGTTGGACCAACCAATCATGGGTTCAAATCCCCACTTTCATGATTTAGTTTTTGTACTTAAATGCAGTTTGTAGATTTCCAACCACCGTAAGTGGGGATTATTATGACATTCAGTTTGCTGCAATGGGATGTCTGTGACCAGGAGAGTAGATAGAAGTTCAGGGCTCTTGTTCATCTTGTCAGTCATCTTGGTAAGGGAAGGGTAAAAACTACACAGCACTGTGGGGCCTGCTCTGCTGGTCCCCTACCCTGTCCAGATGGGGTCAAATGCAGCTTCAATGTTAAAACCGAACACATGTAATATCATGGCTATTGGCCCACGCTGAATCCCCCACAGTGATTGGTAATCTAAAGGGTCAATATGGTGCCAGAGATTATTAAAAGATCCAGAACTCGTTATATCTCCATGTTAGATATGACACTGATGCATAAATGCAACAGGGTTTTATTTTTCTAATATGGCTGGTTGATCAGGAAACAGATATTATTCAGATGGAAAAATTCTACACATTAGCACACATACACATACAAACACACACAGACACATACACACACACACACACACGCATACACGCACCCCCCAATCCTCATTGACATTCTATAATCCTTCCCATTTGGCATATAAGTCAAGTGAAATAGTCACACGACTGAAAGGCACAAATCAAAACCATTGTTGATTTGGAAAAACAATTTGCTGGATTAAACATTTCTCACCGCTAAGATACAAAATGAAAAGGTGTATGGAGGTTTTGTTTTGGATTGGGGCATTTCTTAGTAATAATAATAATAATAATAATAATAATACACATGTCAGAGACAGATAGAGATCACTGACCCTTTGAAGTGTACACAATGGGCTCAGTATAAAGCGAGAATATATTCAGGCATCATACTTGGACAGCCAGTGAGACCCTCTTTGTGGGTGAGCCAGTGTTGTGAATGAAAACAGTCCAGCTGCATTTATGAAATATTAATAAAAAACAGGCACTTTTACCCAACAGTTGTGTACAGTTGTGAAAGCAGGGTCAGACTATCTCTGGAGCAGTTGGGGGTTAAGGTTCTTGCTCTAGGGCCCAACGGCAATATGACCCTATCAAATGCGGGCAATGACTCAGACACCTTCGGACCACATGCACAGCGTTCTAACTCTCAGAGTCACA
This sequence comes from Paramormyrops kingsleyae, assembly GCF_048594095.1. Lineage (NCBI taxonomy): Eukaryota > Metazoa > Chordata > Actinopteri > Osteoglossiformes > Mormyridae > Paramormyrops > Paramormyrops kingsleyae. The sequence continues at coordinate 17,265,175 of NC_132800.1, read as the reverse complement.
TAGCAGGAATTTGCATGCCGTTCTGGCTCAGGAGCCATGCCAGTCTGTGCATCATTCCAACTTTAGTATATGTGCTGTCATAACATCTCTGGTTTCATTTGGTGAATATTAATCCTGCTCATAAATGTCTTAATAGTTAATTTAAAGTGCAGATTATGATCATGTTGTGGTAGCGGTCATGCAAAGTTTATGTTTTCGATGCTACTAGCAAATTAAAAATTAAACTCAAACCTACCATCTGTCTTCTGTTCAGAGTTGCCTCGGGACCTGGAGCCTATTCCAGGCAGCACAGGGCACGAGGCAGGGGACACCCTGGACGGGATGCCAGTCCATCACAGGGCACGAGGCAGGGGGACACCCTGGACGGGATGCCAATCCATCACAGGGCACGAGGCAGGGGGACACCCTGGACGGGATGCCAATCCATCACAGGGCACGAGGCAGGGGGACACCCTGGACGGGATGCCAATCCATCACAGGGCACGAGACAGGGGGACACCCTGGACGGGATGCCAATCCATCACAGGGTACGAGGCAGGGGACACCCTGGACGGGATGCCAGTCCATCACAGGACAGGAGGCAGGGGACACCCTGGACGGGATGCCAATCCATCACAGGGCACGAGGCAGGGGGACACCCTGGACGGGATGCCAGGCCATCACAGGGCACGAGGCAGGGGGACACCCTGGACGGGATGCCAATCCATCACAGGGCACGAGGCAGGGGGACACCCTGGACGGGATGCCAGTCCATCACAGGGCACGAGACAGGGGGACACCCTGGACGGGATGCCAATCCATCACAGGGTACGAGGCAGGGGACACCCTGGACGGGATGCCAGTCCATCACAGGGCACGAGGCAGGGGGACACCCTGGACGGGATGCCAGTCCATCACAGGACAGGAGGCAGGGGGACACCCTGGACGGGATGCCAGTCTATCACAGGACAGGAGGCAGGGGGACACCCTGGACGGGATGCCAGTCCATCACAGGACAGGAGGCAGGGGGACACCCTGGACGGGATGCCAGTCTATCACAGGGCACAAGGCAGGGGGACACCCTGGACGGGATGCCAGTCCATCACAGGGTACCAGGCAGGGGGACACCCTGGACGGGATGCCAGTCCATCACGGGACAAGAGGCAGGGGGACACCCTGGACGGGATGCCAGTCCATCACGGGACAAGAGGCAGGGGGACACCTTGGACGGGATGCCAGTCCAATATGGGGACTACGCTCAAACAAACATTATGAGCAATTTAAAGATGTTAATCAGCCTAACCTCATGACTTTGACCTGCAACAGGAAACCAACATGATACACAGATAGAGTATGCAACCCTCATACACAGAGTGGCGGGTGGGATTCGAACCCACTGACCCAACCTGGAAAATGTGTCAGCTGACCCACCTAAGCTCAGACCACTGATGATTAAAATGTCAGACATGCCAGACACTCTAATTAAATCCTTTTAAATGTTCATTTTAATGTAGATGGTAAAGCAGCAGGTAGCGCAGCATCCTCACACGTTAAACCCAACACCTGGCTCGATTCACACTTTTTTTAGTAGTGACATACATTTTTGAGAAAACTGGGTCAGCCAGTCCCTGGAGCAATGGGGGGGGGGGGTTAAGGGCCTTGCTCAGGAGCTCAACAGTGACATCACACAGTAGGACTTAAACCAGCAACTTTTCAATCACAGGCACAGCACCCCAACGCACTGAGCCACACAGCACCTTCTGACAGAGTGTGTGTGTGTTTGTGTGTGTGTGTTTTGACTGCTTGCTTACTTCTGGCCCTCCTTTCACCTCCCATTGCCCCAAAAACTGATGTATGTGTGTCTCTACAGGCCCAGCGCTGTCTGGGGAGACCCCTGGCACATACCCCACGCGTCCTGGGACAGTCTGCAGGCCCACCATGACTGTCCTGGACTCTGTGATCTTGCACGATGTTTCACACATGCTGTACTCCACCATGATTGGTGCTCTTGAAATGAATCAACTTCATTATTAGTTTCAAGGCAAACCACAATCCATGGGGGGGGCGGGTAATACAGTGGAGGCCTTCGACATAAAATAAAATGTTTTGAATATGAAATTTTGTCAAAATTGTTTCAAATTAGACAAGTTGACAGAAAAATTAAATTCTAATGAAAAAACAGAGTCTATGCAAGACATGAGTAAGTAATAAGCTAGCAGTACGAGTTTCAGAGGCTTCATTTTTTATAACGTAATTATAACTTGATGCAGCTCGCTTAATTGATTACCGCCGTTGATTGTGACATTGATGTAATTGCAGAATAGAGGAAAATGAAAGGTGAAAGTGTGATTGTTTTTCATGGAGACGGGCCCGTCTGTCACTGTCAGAGCGCGCTGTTATTCAGCAGCGAGATGTACTGACTCACGCCGTCAGTTTTGGCCTGAATGCCTGACTCTGTTTCGCGCTTCTTCGAAATGACAATGCGTGAATGGGCATCTTCATCGACGACAGGCTACAAAACAAAATTATGCAATCTCACTGGAGAAACAATTTGTGCTTTTTCCAACAACGAATGTCCTGGACACTGTGGAGGATACTGTATAACCCCCCTTGCACAATATAGCTGAAATGTGCCAGTATTAATGAAATTTGACCACACCCTAATATAGCAGGGTTCTTCAAATCTGGACCTCGATTCCAAATCCAGGCCTTGTTTTCAGTTCTCCCAGGTAGTAAGTTTAATAATTACTGATTCTGATTGGTCAGAGGCCTCACACCTGACTGACAGGTAAAGGAAGGCTGGAAAGCCAGCAGGGCTCGGACCCCGAGGACCGTGATTTGAATAACCCTGCTATATAGTGTTTTTCTTTTACTTGGCAAACATTTGTATCCAGAGTGACAGAAAATAGGATCAGAGTCCCTGGGGTTCCCTGGGGCACTTATGCATTACACACCCTGCTCAGGGGTCCAATCTCACCAACACTGGGTTTTGAACAATTGACCTACCGATCACAGACACAGGTGCTTAAGCCACTTAGCTTAAGCTATAAATATGGGGTGCATTACATATGCATAATTACAAGTTGTCTGTCTTAGTGTCCTTCTTGTCTATAGCTATTGCTAAATAAATGCGGCATACGGCAATGTGTAGCTCAGTACGAAAAGTGCTGTGTTGTCAATGCAAAGGTTGTTGGTTCAAATCCTGGGATTTGCACATAAAATGTAACCTTTCCATCTACTGAAATTTGTTTTGGAGAAAGGTGTGCAATAAATAAATGCATGCTGCTGCTCAGTGCACTGACAATGAAGATTCTTATGTTTTAGGTCATCAGTGTCTTTTCCAGAGAGCAGGATATATGCTATAGACCCATCAACCCCTACTGTCTCCTCACCCCACCAACCTAAAGTTTCTCCATCATTAGGTACCTCTAACCGTCCTTAATGAAGATGTAATGGCTATACACACCACACTCTGCACCACTGTGAGGCAGTTATACCTCATCATGCTGGTGTTGCTGTTGTCCCTGATGCTAGTTTACCTCGGTTGGGGCTCGTAAATGAGGTTCGCATTCCGTCCCAGTGAGGGTGCTTGGCGTTCTACAGCCCTTGACTTGCCTGTATTGCTTTTGGAGATGCTGAAGATGATTCACCTCATTGCTCACGAAAATGTCTGCCCAGCATCTTGTTGTTACCTCCACCTGTGTCCCACATTCCTGTTGCTCTAGATAACAGCACATTTCCATTTTATTACTTGGCAAACATTTGTATCCAGAGTGATTTACGGGCCTTGCGCAGGGGTCCAACATCACCAACTGTGGATGTGGAACCACTGACTTACTGATCGCAGGCACAGAAGCTTAAGCCACTTAGCTACACATGATCAATCCCCCAGAAGGTCAAAACTACCATGACCCAGATTCAAACCAGGGTTGCAGCGGCTACAATACAGACTACAGGTCACAATGCAGATCCTGTTCTGTGCTGTGCAAATCACTGGTTTGGGGGTCATTTATCCCTTCTATGTGCTTTAAACCAACCAACCCAGATCGAGTTCAGCTCAAGCGGACCTGTAAGAAATAAATACAAACCACACGCACCACTGAGAATCTGACAGCGTCGTGTTTACAAAGTAAACCAGCCCCGCTTGAGTATCCCTCAGGATCCTTCACATCTGTAATGAAGGCTGAATGGGTTACAGAACTTTCTGCATTAGGATCGCAGGAAAAGCTTCTGGGATCCTTCCATTCCGACACTCCACTCTGGATATATCACATGACGTGCACATGGGCTGATTGCACTTAACGAAGCATCTCAGTAATTTCTGGTAATTTGCCAGCGGACCGCGTTGATTAGAATGATTGACATGATAATCTCTGAGATGTCTCTACCCCTCCCTGATTGTGTCACCAGGGCCGAGCGTGCATATCCAATCTCATCACTGTCATGGATACCTACAGGCATAACCTAGAGGGATTCGATCCACCTAAGGAAAGGAAAAGGTATGGATTTCATCTTGCCGGTGACCTTTCCAAGGAGCGAGAGGACTGGTGAAACTCAACCCGATTACTTTACATTTATTTAGCAGATGGTTTCATCCAAAGCGACGTACATTTTTGAGAGAGCAGGTCAAACAGTCCCTGGAGCAATTGAGATCAAGGGCCTCACTCAAGGGGCCAACAGTGAAATCACACAGGGATTTTAACTGACGACCTTCTGATCGCGGGCACAACGTCACAACCCGCAGAGCCACACACCAGCCGCTTAGAATACACCAAGGCTCAGATTTTGGTTGAAAAACTGAAGGAGAGAAGAACTTCACGCGGCCCATCTGTTAAACACTTACAGGCAGATGGTTCGAATAATTATTTAAATCCCGCTGAGTTTCATGAATAGCTCACCACCTGAAGTGACAAAGGTTTTTCAATCAAAACTTCTGTGGGGTGACGACGTTGGTAGTTTATAAAGTCACACGGAATGAAAGTAGGGGTTGATGACAGTAGTTATGTCGAGACGAGGCAATTAAGAAAAGAATCTGTATGGGTCAGTTGGAAATCTGGCATCTTTACAGCATTTACCAGAAGAAACACATCTGTGGCAATCTGTGAGCTGAAACTAGTACGCAGGCACTGAAAGTAATCCCATCGTTTCCAAAACGTGTGTGCAAACTAAATCCATATCTGATTCAATACACTCACAAAAAAAAAACTGGAATTTCATCGCTCATCCGCAGACCTTATTCTATTTTTTTTCTCTGTTTTATTGAAATGGTCACAGGTAAAATGGTTAGAAAAAAAAAACAAGAAAATTATGTCAGAGCACTAATTTTCAAGGGGCTATTACAGGGCTACTAAGATAGGGGCGATGCTAAATTGGGATGAAGAGAAGTAGACAATATGGATCTCCAGAAGTATATCTGCATCACCCGAATAAGTGTGAGAGGCTTAATTATACCAACCAGTGTTCTCTAAAATAATAGAATTTTTTTGAACAGATGAATCACAGTTCCGTGGTTTCTGATGGGTATGTTAACTCCTTCCTGCTTGAATTCAATGGACTAGTGAACTTTCATGCATCTTGATGGATGAGTATCCTGGTCAGGGTCATGTAGGGGCCTTGAACCAACCCTAGACAGTTAGGGGAAAAGAAATTGATACTTTATTTAGCATCTGTAGGAGTACAGGTGTATTAGAATGTGTTAGCTCGCACATATCGCATCATGCTCTGCTTTGAGGGCAAAGCCTGGGCACAGAGTCACCCATAAGGCCAGCACCCCTGGATCACGTCTCAGGGAGCCGATGGCCTCACTTAAGGTCTCAGTATCAGCAGTGATATGACCATTCCACTAACCATGGGATTCAAACCAGTGCCCTTCAGTGACCCCCTCCCCTTAGAGCGCTAGAGCATATCTACTGCAGAGGATATTTAGGGTGCACGTGCTTCGGCTACCGCTGTCTGATGGCCAGCACAGTAAAGCTGAGGAGGTTTTTTCCAGGCAATTCAGATCCTCAATGAGGACAGTGTCTGGGATCTAACCCTAACCAATACTCGGCTAAGGCCTGCATGACATACGCATGTCCACCTCCAAATGCACTCCCACTGTAAGGCTTACATTACATTACATGCGATCAGAAGGTTGTTGGTTCAAATCCTGCCATTGGGCCCTTGACCAATGCCCTTAGTCCCCAGTTGCTACAGTGATTGCTTTCTCTAAAATGTAAAAGATATAAAAGTAAAAACTATATTTATGGATATTTACAATTTCTGTGTATGTTTGATGCCCCCTCTTTTTGAGTCTTGGAGTCAGGTAACCAAGCATTTTACTCAGCGCTTAATTTGTAAAGGTATTGGAGCTCATACAGAGCACAGAGACCTACCAAGACCAACGTTATATGAGGAGGAGGAGCGCAGTGACATCACACACACAACAATAATGCGCTATTAATTACTTAAACACATAACAATGCAATTTTTTTACCCTTTTCGATGAGTCCAGGTAAGATCATCTGTCTCAGAGCCCAAAAAGTGGATTTGGTGCAGTGCATGTGGTGCAGTTCTTCCCTTTCAAATTAAAAGTCAGATCAGCAAAACATACTAATTTAGTTGGATGTCAAAAAATCCTACAACACAACCAGTCTGTTAAATATACATTTATTTAGTGGAGGGCTATTTATTCCAAAGTTTACCCCAAATTAATTTTAAGTGTCATTATATTAGGTGTAATATGTGAGGTCCCAGGGCTGAGCTCTGGCACTGATTTTACTGCACATTGTACTGCACACTGGGTTTAGCATGCTTCCATGCTCCCACAATCCTCTGTTTGTGAGTCATACGACGGGGTGAGCCCCTGCTTAAGTGGGAGTTCATAAAGAGCTAATCCGCTGCCCCCTACGTGTGAGTGTTTGAAGTGCGCTCCAAATCATACACAGCCCCCCCTTGACGAGAGAGCTGTTGATGTTTACCGTGTGGGCTGCACTGCTCATTTACTTCTTGGTGGAGGTCCAAAAGCATGTCATCTACGTGAAGGTTTCCATCAAGGGCGGATTTCTCTCTGTCACTGGCTGTGTGGACGTACAGCAGCTTTTATGTTCCTTTTCTTATAAAGTATGTCAGCACTTCACACAAATACCATCACAGCAAAATCCTATTCATCAATTCATTAGCAGTGAAATTCATTATTAGTGTGTTTTTTGTAGTAAACCTCAAATAGGGGGTACATGGGTATTTATTGTGGGAGCATAAGGCGGTGGTGGTGGTGGGGGGGGGGGGGTTGTGGGAGGATTGGTACTCCTCAATATTTTATTTGGATTCATTCATCCTCTTCAATAAATAGACCTTAGAATTTAAATTATTAAGCTGTGTAACACTCTGTCCTACGCTGTTGAGTTACAGCAGAGCCTCACAACTCTAGGGCTGTGTGTGTGTGTGTGTGTGTGTGTGTGTGGTTTGCATTTTTTCCCTCTGTGTCTGTGCGAGTCTTTTTCTGTCTACTCCATTTCCCTCCCACAATCCAATGACAGTCTGCTGTCTCTGCATCGTCTGTGGTGTGTGAGACCGTCTGCCTGTTTCCTGTGAAGGACTGGATTCCCATCCAGAGTGTCCCCACTGCACCCTGGCTCACCGTAATCCCTGTCCTGGATGGACACTAATAAGCTAAACCCGAGGTGTGTGGCTCAGCAGGTTCATATGCTGGACCTGGGATCAGATGGTTGCTAGTTTGAATCCCAGGGTCAGTGGAATGATGTCACCATTGGGTGCTTGAGCAAAACCCTTAACTTCAGGGCAAGATCACAATGACTGACTTTTGCACATCATAAAAATCTAGTCATACAGTATATTGATACTCAGAGTCAAGCCAGAGTTAAGCCAGTTCAGTCACTATTGGGTTTGAAGAAAATTAAGAATAAAATTCAAGAATGAGAAGTCAAAGTGGAGAAAGACCCATAAAAAGCCGTCTGAATCTACAGGTGAACATCGAATTGTGTGAAACCATGTGAAGTTATGTCATTCGTGGTATTAGGCATACTGTATATCATCACGAATAAAGTCCACTGGAGGTTAGATCATCGATGAAGTATATAGTTCAACGCGTCTACTTAAAAGCCCCCCTTGAAAATCCTGTCAAAGCACATTAGAGTCAGGCATCCCTTGGGGACTTCTATAGACAGCTGTGTTGACACTTTTAACTGGCAAGGCCTCTTAATGTGAAACGTCGCCCCGGGCCAGCACTGAAATGTTTGCGTCGGTTCAGATAAAGCCCTCTCAGAGGAACTATTAAATTTCCTATTAGGTTTCAGGCCAAAAGGAAAAGGTTCGATTGTTTACTAGCACTGCGGGTTTATTTGCCGACGGAAAAGGTAATCCAATACACGGAGTTCAGCACTTACGACATGTTAGCGTTAGCTGTGGCTTTAGCTAACTCGGGGGGAGTGGTCAAACAACCACCAGAGGCTAAATGCTTATAGCAGCTGAGCTGAGAATTAATATGGCTGGAAGAAAAAATGTCAGAGTACATATTCTCTTTTGTGACAAGCATTTGGGACTCCTTAGCTGCGTAACATCTGAAAAGAAGGTAGAGGACTGGCTGGTGGAAGGTCGCAGTACCGTTCTATTATACCAAGGTAAAGCACTTTATTTTTATTTGTATTTTTTTAATAGAAGGCACGAGTGGGATAAAAATTAACTGTATCCCTCTTCAGATCATAGGATAGGATAGGACTTTATTGATCCCACAGTTGGGAAATTTGTTCATTCAACATTTTGGGACAACATACTACTTACATAGCAGATGCTTTTATCCACAGTGACATACAATTAAGAAGTCAGGGTCAGCCAATGCCTGGAGCAATTCAGGTCAAGGAACTTGCTCAGGGGCCAATCAATGCAATCACTCTGCTGATGAGGAGATTTGAACCAGCAACCTTCTGCTCACGGGCATAGAGAGCGAACCCCACTGAACCACACAACACCCTACAAACAGGTAATGGTTAGTCTACAATGGTTATGTCTAAATATCAAATCTCTGCTATTACTAGCTCCATAAATGATTTACTTCTTTTAAAAGTTTAAAAAGAGGAATGGAAATTGATAATATCTCTAAAAAGGTTCTAGTTCTAGGTACAGGCACTAAAAAACTTAGGTAATACCTAATTGAAGTGAGAGGAGAGAAGGAATCAAGAATAAAGAATAGCTAAGAATAATCTTCAGTGAAAGTTTCCTGTTGTGTTTTTGTTGTTGCCTTGGGAGCCCTTTTTTTTTAACTTCCTTTTCACACTCTGCATACTGAGAAGGGGTCATAGTGCTGATGACAAGCAGCTCAAAGCCTTAGACGTCGGTCACGAGCTGTATAACAAAGCCTTCATGACACATCAGAGCCTACCGCGACAGAATATTACATATTAATGGGATTTCGCATGGGCAGATCAACAGACACATGGTGGCGTGTCTAAAACGAGAACCCGCGGTACGGGGATTTACATATTACCCACCTTGGCAGAGTTAATGTGGATAAACGCTCCAGGCAGATTATGCTTGTGATGCAAGAGTGAGAAACCGGTATCGATTCGAATTAATTGGATTCACGCCTTGCTCCCTTGATGAAGAGGGGGAGGCGTCTTAGCCCTCACACGACGCCGTTTGACCCTGAGGTTCCGGTGATAAATTTCTCGCGGGGAACCTCTTCACCCTGCTATTTGTCAGGTAGGCAGAATATTGAAGCAGTAAGAGACCCATGCATGTTTTTAGAGCTGGACAGCCCAACTAGCCACCGAATAAATGGACTGAATCATACCTCTTAAACCCCCATTCTTGCTCGAATCGGGTATTTTTAATCTGTAATTCGTCATACCTTCCACTGATCTATTATGTAAGCTTGTGTCCCAGTGTTTAATCACTTCAGCTGAAGTGTCAGGCTGTTGTGGTTCAGGGGCCCTACTTTCATGCTTTGTGTTCATTTGAACCGGTACCATCTGTTAGCATCAAACTGTACTAGCATAGAGCTATCATACTGTACTAAAAAGAGCTATTACATTGTGCTAGCATAGAGCTATCATACTGTACTAGAAGAGAGCTATTACTGTACATTGTGCTAGCATAGAGCTATCATACTGTACTAGAAGAGAGCTATTACATTGTGCTAGCATAGAGCTATCATATTGTGCTCAACCAAACCGATCATATCATGCTAGTATGGAACTAACACATCATGTTAGCACAAACCAGTTACAGTACATTGTGCTAGCATAAAGCTAACACCTTGTGCTACCAGTTACATCATGCTAGCCCAGACCTTTCATATCATCCAAGCACAGACCTATTACAATGTATGAGCACAGAAATGCTAGCATAGATTTATTTAATAAAGCTAGCACAGACCTACCTGCTTCATGGTAGCATAGCCCTATCATATTGTGGCAGCATATACTTATTACATCCTGCTAGCTGCAACCAGTGTTTCCCAATCCTGTCCTTGGGGAGCCCAGACAGTCCACATTTTTGCTACCTCCAAACTCTGAATACATCCATACCAGGTAGTCGGTGTTCTAGATGGGAGCAGGAAGGGAGTAAAAATTTGGACTGTCTGGGGTCTGTGAGGTCTGGATTGGGAAATACTGGCTTAAACGTATCACATTGTGCTATCTTAGATCTATCAAATCCTTATAGCTTAGACCTATGAATGAATGCTAGATAAATATAGCACTTCTCAAGACACCCAAAGTGCTTTGCAGAGCCAATAGAGATCCACTTCAACCACCATCATTGTGTAGTTCCCACGTTGCAACTAGGGTGACCAGATAATCCATGTCGGGGAGGACACTTTGAGCTACTTCGGGTTTTACAAACTACTTTCAAACTGAAAGTCTCCTGGGCTCGGCTAAATAGTTCAGCTCTTCTTGTACTTTGACTGGTTTGTTTCATTGACTGAAAGACTCATCCAGCTGTTTCACATTAGCGTTAGTGACACATGCATGATTATAAGAGACTGACCAATCAGCACACAGCAAGAACTCAGCGCTCAAGTGAAATGGTAATTTACAATTCCTGTCCCGGCTCAGAGTGTCCTCCCTGACATGGATTGTCTGGTCATCCTAGTTGCAACAGCAGCCATTCTGCACCAGTGCACTCACCCCAAAGAAGCTAAAGTGGTGAGGGGGCAGGAGAGAACTCACCAATTAGATGTAGGGGATGATTAGGAGGCCAGATTTGAAAGGGACACAGTAGGCAATTTAACCAGGTGATTGGGGTACCATCTCAATTCTTTCAAATAGATGTCCAGGGATCTTTTATGACCTCCGAGACTCGGTTTTATGTCTGATCCAAAGGACGCACTGTTTTTATAGTGCAGTGTCTTCATCACTGGACTACTGGGATCCACACAGCCCACAGGATGGACTAACTGGTTAGCCACACCAACACCTCTTCCAACAGCAGTCCAGTTTTCCTAGTTGGTCTCTCATTCAAGAACTTACCAGGCCCTAACTTTCTTAACTTCCCCTTAGCCAAATCTGGAATGCAGGTGGTATGGCTGCTGACATTAAATCACATTGTACTAGCATATACCTGTCACATTGTACTAGCATATACCTATCACATCCTGCTATCACAGACCAATGACATTGTACTAGCAAAGATTTATCACATCATGCTATCACAGGCCTATCACATTGTGCTAGCATAGACTTATCACATCATGCTATCACAGACCTATGATATTGTACTAGCACAGACTTATCACATCATGCTATCACAGACCTATCACATTGTACTAGCATATACCTATCACATCCTGCTATCACAGACCAATGACATTGTACTAGCAAAGATTTATCACATCATGCTATCACAGACCTATCACATTGTGCTAGCATAGACCTATAACATCACGTTATCACAGACCTATGATATTGTACTAGCACAGACTTATCACACCATGCTATCACAGACCTATCATATTGTGCTAACACAGACCTACTGTATCACTTCATTCTAGAATATAGCTGTGGGTAATAAATATTGACTGTTGTCTGTATTGTCTCACACCTGCTGCTTAGTTGTAGGGGTGGGGTTGCATTTTATTTTTGTTTTTAGGGTTAGGGTTGCTGTACAAGCTTGTCCCCTGTTCCACTAACACCTAAAAACACAACATTGTACCCCTGTAGACTGGGCCATTTTATTCCAATTATTTTCCATTCGGATTCTTTCAATTGCTCCTAAAAGTATTATGAAATGTGAATAGCTATAAAAACTAGCTCATACGGAACAAGAGGCTGGAAGATGGATCAATAGAGAGGCAAAAATCCCCTTCAAGCTTAACCTTATTCCAGTCTCTCTATTTGATCCTCAGCACTGGAAACCTTTATACCTCAAACACCTGTCCTAAATAAAACAGATTTTTTTTTTTAAATGGAAAAAGAGCACCATCCCCAATATTGTGCACACCTTGTGCACGCCACAGACGGTTGGGTGCAGTTGTGAGCTTTTTTTTTTCCTTTGAAAATATTGAAAAATATGGGGAAATGATTTCAATTGTATTTCAGATAAAGGAACTAGGGCATTCCATATGCCATTATGTGGCGATGTGGACACATGACAATAGAGTCGTTTAATGCAGAAATCAATGTCTGCTGAGGAGCAAGGGGGTGGTTTTTAACACCTGAACTGTGGCTTTTATGTCTTAGTGTTATACTGGTCTTAGTGTTTTTACATGGCTGATGGGGCAAATCAATATGGTCCTGACGTTAAGCACAAATGGCACACAAACGACCAATATGCAGGAACAATCAAGTGTGCTGGGCCTTTCAAACACTTGCCTGAATTTGAGACTTTGATTCACAGCTGTGTTGGATTTTGATATTTAGCACCAGTTGAGAGATCTAAAAGGTACCCCTTAGTAATTGGCTAATTCTTTCCTGTCAGATTGACCACTTGAAAGGCTGGGAGATATGGACTGGAAATGTCGAATGTCTAAGAATAAGGACATTTAACCAACAAAGAACTTCACTTGCCTTTCTGCATTTCATGTTTTATTATTGTTTACATAGTCGGTCTCTTTATAACTACCTCGATGTATTTTATATTTATTTTAAATATTGTTTTACCTCTTTGCTGTTTGTATTTTTGATTGCATCGGCTCAAAGTCATTATCATAGTCTAGTTGGGAGAAACACAAAATGATAATAATTGTGAATCATGTGTTTCAGCCATCATTATTTTAATCATACTGATATTCTGAGCTGAATACTGTAAGATGAATAGATGTCGATTTCACAGGCTGGGTGAAGTCATGTGACCCTCAATTCACCTTTTAATTGGATAACCTTTTTGCTTGTCCTTCCTCCCCCCGCTGCACCACCAAACTCCATCTACAGCCCCATCACCGGCCTTGGCTTTCCGGCCCGTTCCCCCACTGCTGGGGCTGAAACAGCCGTCTGGCCCATTTGGTCAAACCCCAAAATCCCCATTCCAACCTTAGACATCCATATCACATGTATCGACTTACTGATGCCTGTCTTGCAACCATTTTAAGTAATGAAGTACATTTTCTAATAAGCAGTATGAGCAATATAAATATTACAATCATGATATTTTTATTTTTATCACCGATTTTAGATTAAATGCTTCAGTTGCCCTTTACACAAGTATAAGTACATTGGAGCGCTCCCTTTTGCAGATCCTTTCATGCTCTTCTTCAAAATGCACCCCAGACTGAAATTTTGGTCTGCCATTCATCTGCCCCCCCCCCAGAGCATTTCAGATGGTTAAGGGCCTTACTCATGGCCCCAACACAGATGTGATGATTCTGCTATGGAGGGGATTGGAAGTGTTGACCTTTTGATCATGGATGCAGAGACTAAACCGACTAAGTCACACACCAACCCGCAATCATGAAGTGATTATTAGGAATGTGTATATATGTTTAATTTCATATGCGGTGCCTTAAAAAACCTATTCAGACTCTTCCTGCTATATTCCTGAACCAGGCAATGGTCAGTGAACAGAAGGAGTTCATCAATCATTGACAAGGGAAGGATTGAGATTCTGGGTGCCCTATCCATCACGCCCTGCTTTGAGGTGGGCTGAAGGCACTGACATGTATCTGGCTCCTGGGTGTACGCATACCCTGCCTGGCTTCCTCTCAGTTTTGTGGGGGAAAAAAATTCAGCATAACGCCAGTGGCAAAGCCCCAAGCCTTCCTTTCCTGTAATATTGCAGAAAGATTTGGAGGCTATGCTGTAGCCTGAGGGTGTTTTGAAAGAAAATAACTAGTGTGCACTGCAGAATTCTGTCAGGCACTACTATGGATGACAAGAAGGGAAGTTCATTAGGACCCCAGGATGGGAGCAGGAAGAAGAAGATTCTATCCTGATTCCCATTATGGATTTTCCTCAAGAACGATGGCTGATCAAGTCATTTTAATGACCCCGGAAAACATGTCCTGATTGCTTGGTGACATAACCTTATTTTGTCCTATTGAGGGATGAATATTATTCTGTGAATTTTATCACCTTGTTGTAGCTGGGATCTTATGGCCAACATCTATGAGATGTCAGTTGTTCCTTCAAGGTGGTGATACCGGTAATGTAATTGTTGACCATTAAAAAAAAATCTCTGCAGCTTCTGCCTTCGAAGGAGATGTTCATGAAAGATTCACAGTGGACGTCATCGGGCCATTAGATCATGCTGCATGAAGACATTGATTTGAGTTTGTCATTGTTGACCGCAGGATGTGTTACCCTGACTCAGCTCTGCAGGGCAATATTCCAGCTCGATCCAGACTAAGTTGTATTATTTATCACATCGAGCCAAGTGGGCTTTATCGTCATACCATCCAAACACATGTATACACTGGCGGGAAACAGGGAATAACGGCACCCCAGGCAGTGACATGTGGAGGGTTTGCACTGCACTTAATGTGCAAAACACAGGACAGTGTGAAAACGGGGGCTGGATACAAGGGTTTATAGACATCACAGGCGTGACAGATTTATATGGCCTGCAACATGTTTTTAATTTGTCGTGAAATCTGGCCCGCAGACCGATCTTTCATTTGCCATGGAGAATGAAAAATGACATAATGTCAATGCGCTAATTAGCACTGCAGGCATCCCCCCCCCCCCCCCCCCCGGAGCTGCTGATGAAATAAACCGTGTCCATAAATTGATATATAATAATAATGTAAAAATTGTAAGTGCCACTTGGGGGTGGGGGAGGGGGGGTCGGTATTCTTGGGATCAGAATTAACACGAGCTTTACTTGTGATTTGCATAAGTGTGTACCATGCTCAAATGGCCTCTTTATTTAAACACTTTAGCTCAAGCAAACATATCCGCAATCATGTAATAATGTGGGAACAGCAAATAATATATTTGTTGTTTGCCACCTGTCAGGTCCCTCAGGCAACCTCGAGTTCTCCTTCTTTAAACCAGCAAAGGTCATTGTGAATCTCCGGCTCCCACACTGACTCAGTGCTGATTGGTTGTTAAATGCCCACCTGACCTCACGTACCTCCCTGCAGAACTTTATTTGCATATTTGTGTATATAATAAAAATCTTCTGATTCTGATTCACCTGCATGTACGTTTCCATGTGTAACACCAGGAGCAGCAGCAGGGAACGTCCTCATGCATTCTCATCTATGTCTTTGGAAATTAAAACTGAGAGAAACTAGGGCTAGAATCTAAGCCTCTTGTATAAAATGACATGGACGGATGAAAACTGAGAAGATCCCCCTGAGAGAGATCCCCTCAGGGACCCAGAATGACAACATAGGGTTTATAGCCAATAGAAGGCATGGGTGATCTTTTGCGATGTCATAGCTTGGGGTCTTGCTTTGATTGTGTATCGTCTAAGGGAACGTCAATAAAGTCCATAACCTGAATCACTGAGTTTTAGGATGAGTTTGGCTGAGGTCATTTTTATTTATTGGTAGGTTTATATAGGATTAACTGCCAAATTCCTTTCCAGGCCATTTGGATTGTACTGATTTTTCAGTGTACCATTTGGTATGCATGGGACACCACTTACTTTTCGATGCATGTTTGCTCTCCTGTTGCCAAAACTGAACACTGTGGGCCAGAGCAGTTTGGATGAGTGGCGTCCCTGGAGATGGAAAGCGACAAATAGCCTATGCTGAGGCAGGAAGTCATCAGACCACATGGTAGAACATACTGCGGTAGAGATGGAGTGTCCTGCCATCAGATGAGAGGTTTTTATCCTGCACTATTACCTCTGGGAGTGACATTTAGCCTGCTCTTTGGACCACATCCATCTCCAGCGGTTCCATTGCTTTAAGGACACTAATGGTGACTTTAATGTAACCTTTCCATTTTCAGGCGGCCCATAATCTGTCATGTGTGTAGTCTTCCTCTTATGAGGGGTCGGTGTCAGCCCGGCCAATTTAGTCCAGGGCTGGAGTCGGAGGTGAGCTATCTGTCTCAGAAGGGTCAGTCACATGACCATTTCTATTTGGTGTAATTGAGACCCCCTATTTCCTTCCTCCTATCTATCCATCCATCCATCCATCCATTTTATGTAACTGCTTGTCCTATTCAGGGTTGCTGAGGGTCCAGAGCCCATCCCAGTGGCTACTGGCGCAAGGCAAGGAACAACCCAGGATGGGGCATCAACCCACTGCAGGACACACTTACACGCCATTTACTCAGACACGCACACCTACGGGCAATTTGATAACTCCAATTAGCCTCTTCATGTTTTTGGACTGTGGAGGGGAAACTGGGGAGCCCAGAGGAAAACCCATGATGACACAGGAGAACATGCAAACCCCACATGCATGAAAACCTGGTGGAGACCCAAACCCCGGTCCCAGACGTGTGAGGCAAAACTGTAACCCCTCCCCCGTGTCCAGTGCCAGTGTGGCTGCTTGTGTGATGGTGTGTTGTGTTTAGTAAACCATAGATCCAAGAAGCCTCCAGAACATCTAGTCACCAGTCCCATCCACGCAAAATGCTTGCAGGGGGTTTTGTTTTATTTGGTGTTTCATGTATGTCCGTTTAGCATTGTCCAGTGACTCACGTACAGCGCTTTGCGTTTGTTCTCTGGCTACAATGTCAACAAAAACTAATCTTACGACTACTGACGTTGGAATGAAATGTTATAATCTAATTTTCATAAAGTTTCATTATTCTTAACTTATAGCTTTCCAGGGCACTATTTATTCTGTCTTTATGCCAAGTGTCACTGAGTTCCCCTGATATTCCAGGTCACTCGTCACCCGCTTACATGCAGAGTGCTGTGTCACGGCTTAAGCTTCGCTACATCTTCTGATGTAACTTACCACAAAAGGGCTCCATTCAGCAGTAATACCCTGGCCAATTTTCCCCTCCTAATCCCTCTCACAGCTCACCTCACACATTCACTCCTGAGAAGCTCCTCCCCAAAAGTTACATTCTATTAGTATTCCAGTATCAAGCTTCATCCTCTTTGTTGACAGAAAAAGAAATTAAATATAACACGTAACACTTAACAAGGCTTCCATTTAGCAAGACTTCATTAATTTGGGGCCAACGTCTCTCTCTGTGGGTTAGGACTCTGTCCCGGTGATCAGCTCAAGTTCCATGCTTGACAGAGTGATAATGTCACAGTTAGGTCCTTGAGCAAAGTCCTTAACCCCAATTTCACCAGGAACTGGTGGCTGACCCTGCTTTGTCAATTCTGTGTCCCTTTGGGCAAAAGCATCTGATAAGTAAATACATGTTATGTAAATGTAATTTTATACTGATTTTGTGACAAAGTAATTTCCAAGAAGAACAAATGACAGCAAGGAAGAGCCAGAAACAGGAACTGAGGAAACACTCCATGATAAACACTATGACCTTGTTTGACAGCACTGACCGTACTCACCAGTTAACGACCGAGTAATCACTGAATTACTAAATGCAGTCCAAATGCAGTCCATTTGCTTAAAGGTGAGTACTCCCCCTGTATCTCTATCTATCTATCTATCTATCTATCTTATCTCATCTCATTCCTGTGTAACAGTGCTTCCCAATCCGGTCATTGGAGACCCGCACACTGTCCATGTGGACTGTCTTGCAAAGAGCTGGGAGGGAGCAAAAATGTGGAATTATGAATCTACATGTCATGTAAAGAAGTTTACATTTTAAAAAGGCTGAATCAGTGGAGTTCTGCAATGAACAATAGGCAGTGTGATAAAAATGGGGTGAAATGAGGAATTTAAATAGGAATCTCTTTTCCTGAAAAGGTTGTATATTGTCATCACCAAACTATTTGAGATGGACAAAGATTCCTGTACAGGTAATGAAATAAAATGCTTCATAGGCAGAGCAGGGCTTTGAGAGAAGGAAGGTTTTTATTTTCCCCTGACGATGTTTCTCCAGATGTAGGGTTATGCAAATATGTTACCTGTCCACTCGTAGGGTATCTTGAGGGGGGGGGGGGGATTTGGCATAATGATTTTCAGAGAGGACGGGTTGAGATGCGTGGTGACCTACTCTTGTTGTCTTTAGTGTATACAGTAAATGCACAGAGGCTTCCCTCAGTCTACAGAGCCGAAGTGGGAGATGAAAAATCACTATGTACAGTTATTGCAACACAAATCATGGACATTAATGTTTCTTTGCCGCATGAAGAGCTCCATAAGCAACTCAGGTACTGAAATAAACAGGATTATAGAGGCACTAGGAATGTCATCCACTCACTTTCCATACCTCTTATCCAGTACAGGGTCGTGGTGGGCTTGGAGCCTATCCCAGAATGCTTTTGGCACGGCACACCCAAGGTAGGATGCCAGTGCTTTGTAGGGCTCAGACTCCCACACACGCCATAGACACACTCTACAGGGAAATGTGGAGACGCCATTTTTGGACAGTGGTGGGGGGGGGGATAACCAGAGAAGTCCAAGTTTATTGCACAAGCAGAGGAAGAGATTACAAATGTACTACTAGATAGGTACACGCAATTAATTTTATTAATCGCACACGATCTAGCTCTATTTACTAATATCTATAGCCGCTGTTGCTCTAGAGCTTTACATACAATCAGGAGTCTGAACAACTGCCGTCGCATTTATAATTATATCCACAGACGAGCCGAGGAGCCCGAGCCGCGACCCGATCGGAGATTTTCGAAGCGGCTGCGAGTCGCTGCTCGCGTCATTCCCCGCACACGTGATTAACGCCAAAGCCTTCAGATGTGTCCCTGAAGGGGATCCGCCAAACAATGTTTGAAAGCATTAATCCGAATGGCCGCTATACATAACAACCGATATAATTTAAGCTATGATGGCAAAGGGCTTTTCATCAATGCATTACTTCTTTTTAGAAACCTGTAAGATCTAATGAAATGCAAAGAGATTGGATCCTGAGAGTATTTGCATAATTTCACCTTTTATCTGCTAGTTAAAACCAAATCTCCAGGAACCATAGCCGTATCCTACCATCACGTTATATAATGACTGTAATTAGTTTTTCGTTAAAATCATTATAAAATAATAATGATGTAGCTGATCTCCTAATGCCACACTGAACTGGGCACTTCTGATGTTTTCTACAACTATAGACACCTAATACCAGGGATACCAGGTCTCACGCATCTGGCCGCTGGCGTGACTCACGCTCACGCAGAAAATCTTACTGCAAATTTATATGATTCCATTATAAACCCCAAATTAGCTGCATCAGAAGCGTTGGGGTAGTTTGCAAACCCTACAGATATTTAGGAGGTAATAAAACTGTTACATACATGTAAATGAGGCGTATTCGAATTGAAAATCTCAATAATTTTTTGACAAATCAGCCGGGGTCAGTTAAATCCTCTTCTCTGAGAACTGAGAACATATACAGTAATACTAGTATTGTGAAAATTCTAAAACCAAACCTAATGCTTGGGCAGTGAATGTATGAATTTTTGGGTTGGAGCTCATGCTAATAATCAGAATCTTGTTGGTTCAAATCCCGTGAAAGGAGACAGTGCTCCATCACCATTGGGCCCTTCATTTAAGTCCCAGTTGCTCCAGGGACTGGTTGACCCTGCTCTCTGAACCTCACTGGCACGTCACTTTGTTGTCTTAATGGGCACAGCGTGGCACAATGGGTTAGGACTCTGTACCTCTAATTAGGAGGTCATTGGGTCAAATCCCATGGTAATTTTCAGGCTCTTAACCCAAATTGCTACTTACCGTCCCAATTTATAAATTCTCAATCGTACATCACTTTAGATAAAAGTGTGTGGTAAATAATAAAAAATAAGCTGCATTGTTGTATTAAATTATGAATTATTGTGCCGATTATTGTGGTTGTTTATTTTCTACTTTTCTGAGGTCACAAGCTTTTTCAGGCACATATAGGGGCAGCCTGGGGTCCTCGAGACACAAACAGACTGCAGGGTCATCTGCTGGGGTTTCTAGGTCACCAGGAGTGAAGCGAATGAGGAAGGCAATTTTTGGGAAATAGGGGCCAGGTGGAACACACCAGAAGCACTGACCGGGTCACCTGCGTCCGCCTTCACAGACTGCCAGGGCCCACCGTGACCCCTTTTCGTTTTGACATCACTTTCATCCATCCATCCCCTATCCATTTTGCTTAGATACTATCTAAGCCAGGTCTCATAGTAACAACTGAACCTGATTAAGATGCATAAATGCATATTATTCCTTATAAATGAGCTGTTTGTTTCTAATTTTTAAAAACTATATGTTGTTACAAATCAAAACATTGTAAATACCCACAAAATATTGCAAAATATACATTTTTATCACAAATTAGCATAGTCTGTTAAACATTCATTGTATACAAGATTCTGTGGGTTAGGCTGCCTGTGATTGTGACCGGAAGGGTGCTAGTTCAAATCCCATGGCAGAAGAGTGGTTTCACTGTTGGGTGCTTGAGCAAGCAATCGCTCCAGGGATTGTGTGACCCTTGCATTGCATTGCTAAATTAGTAAGTTTTATATGCAAAATATGAAAATGTATGTTTTTTGGAATTAATCTTTCCACATAGCAATTTTTGTAGGATTCTGAATATCTGTCAAAATGATTCCTAAAAATCATGGTTTTTGTTTGCCACCTTTGTCTTTCTCCATCTCATTCCGCCACTCATCATCACGCCCTCTCGACATCACGACCCGCAGACGCCAACACTGTGTCATGTTAGTGCCCAAAGTGGCGAGGTGCCCTGCTGGGGTGCTTCATGTAAATCGGTGGGCTGATTTATTGAAGAGTAGAGACCTGCTGCCTCTCAGTAAAAGTTTGATGACAGCTGGTAGAAATTCTAATGAATGCCACTTGTTTATGTCAGTTGTCATTCTTAAGCAGAAGTTGTGTCACGCTAACAGGGGCACTGTAAAAGTTGGGGGGGCTAGTTAGGACAATTCTAGGCGCCCTTAAAATTGTGGAACATAATTGGATTGGCCTGGGTTGGGGGCCTGACATGATATGCTTTCATGGAGCACAAAATATCTCACAAAAACGGCACCCCTGCACACTAATGCTAAACGGCCCCTCAACAATGATGTAGTCAAATGCCTTTTGAATCTCTAAAGCAAATGGCAGGACAGTTTCCATCTAAAAGACAGTATCCCTACTGTAAAAGCATCTCATTGTTTCTCAAGAAGAGACACACTGTCAGTGAAAGGTGGATATCAGCTGGTACAAATGCTAATGAATGCTAAGCACTAATGTCAGTCATCATTCTTAAGCGTACATTGAGTTGTGCTGAAATTTGTTTCAGTTTGCCTCACTCGTACGTCACATTCTACAAAAGCGTCTGCTAAATAAAATAAATGTAAATGTAATGTATCGCCCCTTCAACGAAAATGTGGCTAAATGTATTTTACATCTTCAAAGCCAAAAGCACAGCATCTATCGTCCCAAAGACTCCTTCCTCCATACCGTTTGAACTGGATAAATTAATTAGGAACTTTGCGATCACCGATATTTTGCTGGCAAAGGAGAGCCACATCATAAGCCTTCCCAGAATCCCCCAGGATCAGGGACAAAAGGCAATTTCTCATGAATAGTTTCGTCCTCAAAGGAATGCGAGGCTCCTCCGTCGCCTCAGTAGGTAAGCCGGGAGCCTGTCGTTTCGTCTCACGCGGGGAGGATTTCACAGCACCAAGGCACAGGCTAGTGCTTTATCTCCTGCATGCTACAGGAGGATGCCCAGGCCAAACAGACTCCATCCAAATGGATTACTTCAGGCATTACCCAACACAACAAAGTAGAAATTAACTCGTTGCCAAGCAACATAATAATATCCCAGCAGCCAGCGTTAAACGGAGGACTGACAGCCTACCAAAGCGGCCCTGATTCACACGCCTGGGCACAAGCCTTTCGCTCTACGTCATGTTTAATTAACCTCACGGGACTTCGAACTTACACTCCGTGTCCGTTACCCAGGCAGTGTGCATGGCAATTCTCCGATGTCATGTGTTTTTCATGCATCGGACTGGGATTCTGATTAAAAATGTGAAATACCAGAGGGATGTGACCATAAACATACTGTTCTTGAACTGGGGTTTGACTGGGGTTTTTTTATTTATTGTTCTGCACCCTCTCCTGTAATATCTTCATAAAAATGCAAAATATAAGCATGAACAGCAGCAAAGGTGCCTCGTGATTGGTTGAAATTATCCAAGGGTCTCCAGTATGGAAAAGGTGTCTCACAACTGGTCAGCATTATCCAAAGCTCTCCTTTGCAGAAGAGCTGCCACATGATTGGTCAAAATTATTTAAAGGTTTCCAATATTGAGAGAGTTTACAGTTTGATTTCTAACAATGCACTTTTCTGTATAGAGAGCTGTTCAGGGACATAACTGGAGGCATCATTCATAACTCTTTTATCTGACAATGTTACATATTAAATCATCTGCAGCCTTTTTTTTTATTCTGAGGCTGAAGAAGAAAACCAATTCAAATGTGATAATGTTTTTTAACAGGCTGGGGAATCCCAAAGATAACGGGATGTGCAGATTCGTGTAGGAGGAAGAACGTGTGGGTCCTCCCTGGGTGGGGATGGTCTGATCTGGGAGCAGAGCCCCAGGACTCCTGACCCACCTCCCACACCACCCATCGTTATCCATCAGCGCTGGAGCCACAGGCTAAATAAACAATAGAGAGGCTATAATTTGTACCTCACAGGCTTATTGATGAGAGAAGGTCCCGGTGTCCAATTGGACAGTTGTACTCAGCTTGTCGTTCATCTCCACTTCGACAGCTGATTTTTTTTAACCAGCAGAACATCAGGTCAATGTATAGCACAGTTCATTAAAGGAACATCATTGATCCCCGACTCTGTTAAATATACCCTGCACTTGGTATATATTTCAGGCTGACAGAGGGATAAAGGCTTTCCTTCGTTTGTCTTTGATGCAACCAAAACAAAAAAAAAACCTGAATATTTATTTATTTATTTGGAATTTACCAAGATAACTAAAAGTAAAGTAGCACTTTTGGCTGGACGCCAATTAATTCAATGCTCCTGCTGTGACGGAATATGGTCATTTGAGAAATTTTTTTTTTTCCCGTCATTTTCAAAGGATATAAAATGAGTTGATAGAACGTCGACAGTGTGAAGCCATGTGTATAAGCAATGAACGGTTAAATGCATTCATCAATGCACAAAGTCAGAGGTTAATGCTTTACAAGGACTTATTCTGGTTACACGGTAGCCCTGTCAACTACTCTGCCTTTAATTAAATTGAACATTTTTATATGTCATATAATTTTAGCTAAGACTGAAGATAGATGTCCATTATCTATTCATACTAATTTTTACGCCAATGACTTTTCTAACCTTGTTGAATTTGTCATAGATGTTGCCATCAGCTATGGGGTGTTAATGAATTTGACCAGTGGTGTGTGGAGCTCTAGTCTGTAGTACACTTCTACAGTACTTATGAACAAGACCAGTGGAGCGTATAGTTCTAGTTCATATTACAGTTCTATAGTACTTATGAGAACCAAGTGGGTATGGAAGTCAAGTTCTAGACTTAAAAGAGCTTTTGGTCAGTTCTACACATGAGTGATGGTTCAGGTTCCAGCATGGTGTTGTTTATATAATCATTATAAGCACCGTCAATTTAAGGTCTTGTGTTAATCCACATGTAAAGGTGCACAAAACAGGGCATCAACCAGAGGTGGAGATTTCAGGTCCAGGGAGTACAAATCCAGACCAAGATATTGTTTCAACCAACCAATTGAGTATAAAGAGTCACAGTCACGAAGTACTCAAATGGTTGGTTGAAACAATCTTGGTCTAGATTCGTACTCTCTGGACCTATAATCTCCAACTCTGGCAGTAATGCATTGGTACCAGTCACCATCTGTCATGAGAGGTGTGCGGCTCCTGGTTGACGATGTGAAAACCTCAGAGAAAAGACAGAGAGAAGGCAGGGTTAGGTAGTTCCTAGAGCAATTTGGGGTTAAGCACCTTGCTCAAGAGCTCGATGGTGAAAACACTTTGTTAATCACAATATTTCAACCAGCAACCTTCCAACCACAGGTGCAGTGATCTAAACTGTTGAACTACATATTATGATATCATGCCCAAAGCAGTTTGTACTTTGATCAAACAACTGTTCCTGGTGTTCGAACCAACAACCTTTGAGCAATGTCTTTGTCCTTAAACATTGTGCAGCCTGCTGTTCAGGCCGTTTAAGTAAAGTCATTACCACATCTCTCCAGTAGGGGTCGGCAGCTCATCCTGAAGCACCGCAGGGCGAAGGTCTTTTCTAATATTTTTAAAGTAGTTTAATTAGTGCCCATTTTTCACCTGCGGCACCAGGTGAGGTTGTCCAAATCATTACATAAAATAAAGCAATTAAAAGCTCAGGCAGATTGAAAACTTACACACCCAAAGGGCAGCCTTTGCGTTCGATCTCAGTCTATAATTATTTTACTAAAACACCGATCTTTTTATAATGAAGATAAGGTCAATATCTGGACAAATGCACCATCGCATTATCTGCGTCGAAGCTTTGATTTTGTCGCCACCCTGTGGTGAAATAGAAGCAGTGCGGGCTCAAGAGTTACTTGAAGATACTTTTAAAGCATCGTTGTGTAAGAAGCACGAGAAAAAACGTGCGCCTACCACGGCGTGTTCGCAGGGGGGAAATGATGATAGGGTATCACTAGTCAAACATGAAGCCCATACCGCAGGGAGTGGAGTCAAACTGCACATACACGTGGGCAGGGGCGCCGTAAGGGGGAGGAAAGCTAGGACGATTCCAAGGGCCCCTGAGTGACAGGGGCCCTAAAAAATTAGGAAAATAACTGGATTGGTTTGGACTGGGGGGCCTAATATGATATGCTTTCATGGGGCCCAAAATCTCTAGCAACGCCCCTGCACGTGGGTGAGGAACGGGCTCCACCCTGCAGGTAGGCTACATGTGAGGTGATGTCACATGCGTTACATGTCAATAGAATCTGTCGCAAAGAAGTTGTTTTGAAAATCCAAATAAAAAACGAGTTTTGGAGAAAACAGGACCACCAACTGACGTCTTACATATCCAGTTTAGACCTGGTCTGCTCCAGCTGGGGAGAGACGTAAATTAGGATTATCACCTGTTTCGTATATTGCAGGTATATTAAAAATAAAATGCTGTGTCCCGTCTTGAACCAGGACACCTTTTGCACCGTATTTTAGTACCGATTTTGTTGTCGGTGAAACGGGTGGAGGGGGTGGCATTCTGTATTTAAGATTGAAATCCTATAGCAGCAAAAATGTTACAAACGTTTGAGATTTATCTTGGTAAATAGCGCAAACTGTGCTGAAAAGGACTGGATTGAGTTTGTGCCTTGCGCGGGTCTGCCTGCCATCGTGATGGGCTGGTTGACTAACAAAAGGTCGCCACACGTTCGACTCGTCGCCTACATTGGGTAACCTGCTCATCGCGTCAATGGTCTGCAGAGGAGTGAGCGAACGGGAGCTGTAACAGACGGGGGGGGTCTTTGATGTGACAGAGGGGTTTGGCAGGGGCGCGTATGCCCCTAGCCATTCTCACAGCATTCTGCTCGGGAGCGCTGGAAAGCATCTTCACCACGGCAATCACAGTCTGGTTTGGAAATTGCTCTGTCCCGGACCATAAAGCTTTGCAGAGCTGCAGATGATACTTTCGGCTGAACGTATACGAGAAGCTGATTTGCCCTCCCAGCAAGACGCTTACCTCGGTCAGACAAAGTAGGAGCAGAGCTGCCAAAATCAGCAGGAACACAGGCCACCAAAACAACCACCGCTTTAGTAGGCTGGGGTTGGGAAAGCGCTTCTGCTGCTTTAGAACCGCGACGTTCACAAGGATCGAGCTTCTGCCTTAGAGGCAGCAGACTGCTTAACACTGATTACACTTCTAACTGATATTCCCTCCTTATCGATGCACCTCACGCTTGATTTTGATCTGTGTTGCTCATCTCTGGTCCGTTTATTTTCTAGAGTGTAACTTTACTTTTATGACTATTATATTATTACTTTTAATGTCCTTTTTTTGCTTTTACAGTTTTTATAATTGACCAGCTTGCATTTCACTGCAAGTTGTGGTCTGACTGCATACCTTGCGTGTGTTGAATAAAACTCCTAAATCCTTGAAACAGAAAACAAAAACGAAATGACACGAGCACTTGAGCTTACTGACTTTTAAGACATTATTTATGTTTTTATATTATTATTATTTAGCCCAGCGGGGTGTAGTTAAGAGATGATTGGATGGAGGGCTGAGTCGCACCTGGGGGGGATGATAAACTTGTATAATATATAAAAAGCTATTCATGACTTAAGCCAATAAATAAAATCGATGGGGACTAAAGCCCCTCTAAAACAAGCCTAGGGACACCCCTGTAGCCCAGACTCGGGAACCTCAGTAAATCCAGGACGATGTCGGCGGGAAAGTCTCTGCTATTTTCAGGGCTGTCATGTGACCGTCCAGCGCTTTTCGAGACGGCTCACCCCTTTCTGTGAATGGACTGTATGCTCCAATCTCAGTGTCCGCACTCGTGGACCCACGGACATTGAGGCACGTTCCCATTTGGTCCATGAGGGCTTAGGGCTGTCCCACTGTCAAATAGTCAAGTGCAAGAGGGCTCTCTCGTACGTGTTTCAAGATATATTGGGCACATCCCAGTATATTCTGTTATTCGTGGAATACTCCAATATCATGCTGGCCATTTACATAAACACAGACCGCTGTACTACCGTACTAGGAAAAACTCCTCTGCTACGGTGGGGAAGAAGCATGTTGACCAGGTGACCTAGTGATACACTGGTTTGTAAGCACCAGTTTGTTCGGTGTCGTCACTGTGTTATTATTACTGCTGACCACTAGGGGGAGTCAGTAAAGCAAATCGTCAGTAAACCTGCATCTCTGCACGCTGCTTCACCTCCCACCGAATCTGAAACTGTTACTACAGAGCAGCCGGTAGCATTGAGATTAAGGACACGGCCTCGTCATTAAAAGTTCCCAGTCCTAGGCGGTGTCTTAGATATGCAGCCTGACCTCCGCTAAAATATCCTTGTTGTCGTAAATAAAAATGTGACGCTTTACATAAAAGTGTCAGCTATGCAAAGCCTACGTTAAATGATCTAAGATATATCTACAAAGGTTAGCTGAAGGAGCTTATCAGGTTTTTACTTTATGCTTTTATTAAAAGAAAATGTACGTAGATGCTAATTTTACCCTCTGATGCAGCAAATTAAGAGCAAAGGCGCTTATCTTAAGCATGTTTTCAGCAAGTGCCTGCATGACCTGTCTAAATGTATGATTACTGTATATGCTTACATAAAATGTTGAGTCAATTTAGACTAATGCTAGGCTTATGCCAAATGACCTTGCAGGTGATTTCAGTGTTACAAACAAAATTTCTATTGTCGGAATAAAATCACGAGAGTTGTTGCATCCTCCCGTCATCTTCATCGTTTGGTCTAAGGTGGTAGGATAGCTGTCTGAAGTCAGTCTTATCTCGTCTTGATGTTCCAGTACAATCAACCATGTATAATATTATTGTAAGTCTGTAGTCTTGCCTCAGGCTAATAGTGACGTGGACATTGTCGACATGAGCTCTGCCCAGCACCGAAGAGGAAGCAGCAGAGCGGGTTCAAGATTACAGGTAGAGTAGATAGGCACGGAGGAAACTCCGGCCCAAGTTCATGCAACCAGGGTCGGGTCCACATTCTGAGGCATCCTCTCTTTTTTTTCGCTGTTTTGTCAAAGCAAACCGTCGCACACACAAGAGCAGCTGTGGCCAAAAGCTGCCTCTGTTTCTACTCCAATGTTAAACAGTTTTTCTCTTCCTGTACATTTCCACCAGGAGCATGATGGGAAATAATCTCAACAGGAATCTTGTTGCAGTCTTGCAAACAGTGACCCTACAAGATCCCACGGTCTTTGATAGTCTGTGACAAAGAAATGTGTGAATAGTCTTGTCAGAACTTCCCAACTTTCGGAATGCTGGAGATCCCAGTAGCCTGTCCAGTGTCCACCTTCATACCGATGCCATGTTTCCTGTCGCGCTTCGCGAGCTCATGCCAAGTTCCTGCAGAAGTAGGACACCGTGAGCCAGTACTGCCAAGGGGCAGAGACTCTGCCCTGGACCCTCTTCTATGGAAACTTGAAAATAGAATGAGTGCCGTTTCAGGGGTTATGCTGGGAACATCTCACACAGCTCCCCTGCCTGGTTATCCGTGATCTCAGCCAAGTGTGAGGACATCATAGTGCTTTCGGGTTTTAATTTATTTGTGAGATGGCATCACTGTATACAGTACACAGCTATGATTAAATTATAGATTATTACGTTAAAAAGTAACCTAAATAGTTTTAGTTATTTTTTTCTCGATCAAAACACAGAGTCACAGGATCCTTGCTTCAGCATGCTCTTGTACAGCGTTTACTGCGCATGCTCCGTATAACATTTATTAAACTATGAATACGTTTGCTCCAGGCTGTTATATAAGATTACACACAGTTATTCAGCGTTATCATTGCGCCGATGTACCCGTGATTGGACCCCATCTGGAGACGGGGGGACGGATTTTATAATGATGTCCCACATCCTCCCGATCCCCCTCCCTAGCAGCTCCTCCCCCTCCCCCCGAATCGCTGTTATCCCGGGCGCATTTCACCTCCCAGCCGCCCTCACCGGCGGTGCCTGGAAGCTGATAAACGATAGAGAACCCCCCCCCCCCCGGTACTGGTGGACAAAACGGCATAACTCATATTAGCCGTTTTAAATATACTGTATGTTTTGTGTCTTTGCTTTCCTACTCAGCTTCTGCAACTATTTATCTAAATATATCGAATGCACACTTAATATATTTAATATTTAATACGGCGCAGCAAAGCCAGCGTAGGCACGGCGGGGTGACGGATACTGGGCTTTGCATTCCAGTTAAATGTGAGTACAGTAAGATGTTGGTTTCCTGCATTGCTTTCTGTCGTCTCACACTCCTCGACATGCATCGCAAGTAAAGATTATGCATGCAAAGTTAGATGTGAAGTGAAAACATTACTTCATCCATCCATCCATCAATTCGCATTTAGTTTTCAATGGGCACAGAATTCTCTGCTCATTTCATTTTGTAACCACGCGGTGTCACTATTGTCTCTAATATGAGGCAAACTGACTCACGCCTAGCGTAAGTCACCAAAGCAGCCCGTACAGTGTTTAACACAAACTAATTACTGTGCTTTCATAAAATAATGCATGCGCTGCGATAGCACTGTAATGCTAACCAGGTGGTTAGCTGGTTATTCACATTCAACAGGGACTGATCAGTATATGAAATTATTTTGTACTAAGAGGTTTAGGTAATCTTAAAGCAAATTACAGGGCTCTGATTATACTATTTTCTCTGCTGGTTGATGGCGATGGCAACTTTTCATATCCTCTAGCTGATCTGTGCCCAAAGATACTGAACTACACAGAGTGTTGGGGAAGTATACTCACAAAAGTAATTCATTACAGACAGAGGTGGAAAGTTCAGGTCCAGAAAGCTCAAATCCAGACCAAGGTTTTGTTTCAACCAACCAGCTGTGTACTCTGTTACCATGACACTTTATACTCAACCGGTTAACAGGCTTCCAGAAAAATGAAGACCAAACCTTTGTACTGAATTAAATAATCAATGACCCATATATTCCATTGCAAGCAGATGTAGTTATTATTAAGTCTAATTCCCAGATAAACAGAAATTCTTTGTTCTATTCTATAACCAGTCAGAGGCTAATGACTGACAGAGAGTCTCTACCAGATTGATTCTGCAACCAAAACCTTGTATATTCGTAGCTGAGAAGAGACTCGAAGATTGCAGATGCCAAAATGTCATTTCTGTGTGCATTAGGTAATGGAAGTACTGACAAGACGTCTCAAAGTACTCAGAGAGGTCCCGATGGCTTTGGTTTATTTTGACCAGCTGAAAATTCCAGTAGCTCTGTGGAACTGTAAGCAATAAAGCCTGGAAAGGGATCCATCAGTTTATTTTCTTTGAATAAAAATAAAAATTCGCCATATGTCATCCCAGATGGGAAAATTGAGGCTTGTACTGTTGTTGGCGAGAAATACGTCTGCCGTTGATTTAGGCTGAACGGGGATTTTGAGCGACAGTTTTTCGCAGAGATGTGGCAGAGTGAAGTTATCTGGGCCTTTCAAATCGTGGGACAAACAAATATATTCTGGGGCGGCCATTTTCCATTACGCCACTCGCTTCTGACAAGGGAGTTTTGCTCTGAAAAGAAACTGCACCTCTGTTGTAATTAACAGCAAATTCATATCAAAGGCGGAGAATTGAAAAAAAAAAGTTTGAAGAGTCTTTCAGTGTCACGTATGATAGATGCTGCACGTTAAAACCTGATAACAGAAGGAACTTTTTTTTGAAACATGACCCCTGATTTATGAAATATTTTAGTTCCATAGTAGAAGGAGGTGCTTTAAGGGTATTTGAAAGACAGCTTATGCTGGTCCTCATGTTAATACACAGAACACTCAGCAATGCTCTCTGCTATTTTTGGACTGAATCCAGATTTTTGAGTCATTTCCTGTCTAAACCAGCAGCAGGCACTTTAGAGGTGTTTGAAATATGGACAGCTTATGCTGGGCCTTGTTTGAATGCACAAAACGGCCAACATTGCCCACCACATTTTTTTGGACTGACCCCAGCTATTTCTCTTTCGAACCAGCAGGGGGCAATATAAAGGTATTTTACACACTGGCAGCTTCCGGGAGTCTTCATGTTAACACACTGAACACCCAGCACTGGCCACCACCTGATGCAAAGGTATGCAACTGCTTGTGATGTCATCACTGGCACAGAGACGGGGCATCCGGCCAAGGAGAGTGCTGGTAGGTTTCGGGCAGCTGGCATGTGGGGTTGGGGGAGGGGTATGTATCGTGAGCGGTAGGCTAGAGGACAGGACACCCTCCTCAAGGGCATCCAGGTACCCGGTATGCCATATGCCAGATCCACCAGCCTCGAGTGTTACGTCCGGATTCACTGACTGTACGGAAATTTCCGGAGAACTTTAATCCGCGAAGACGTCTGTGCATCGGCTGGCTGATTCCGTGTTGAAAAGCCCCGGGATCATGCAGCTGAAAGAGTGTCACTGATATAAATCTCAGCAGCACTCAGTGTGAGTGTGTGAGTAGGTTACACAAAGCAGATCCCAGAGCCCCTTTAACAGGCCGCCCTGGCGGCTCTGAAGCGTGTCTTTATCCTGAATCTCTTTGAGGATTCCCTGATGGTAAAATGAAGATGGGAAATGAGTGCGCCGTCTGTTCCGAAAGAAAGTGTTTTCTTACTTTTACGTCTCCCTGTCAGGCGTATCAGGTTAAACAGGCCATGTGTTAATGAAGCTGGTGGTGGGTTTTGTAAAAAGGTCCAAGGTCCAACAGCCGGTCAGGGTGGGGCAGACAGTCTCAACATCTGGGCCCACTGGGGTCAGGAGCCGAGGACCTAACGTGTGTCTCAGAGCTGTCGGGTCTCCTTACTTGGGTCAGAAAATTGGATCCATATCACAATACAGAATACTGGGGAGCATAGTGTTGCAGTGGTTAGCATTGCTGTCCTGCACCTTGGGGATGTGGGTTCAAGTCCCTGCCATGGCTCTATGTGCGTGGAGTTCGCATGTTCTCCCCATGTCATTATGGGATTCCCTCCAGGTACTCCAGTTTCCCCTCCCACAGTTCAAAAACATACTAAGGCTGATAGGCGTT
Organism: Paramormyrops kingsleyae; assembly: GCF_048594095.1. Classification (NCBI taxonomy): domain Eukaryota; kingdom Metazoa; phylum Chordata; class Actinopteri; order Osteoglossiformes; family Mormyridae; genus Paramormyrops; species Paramormyrops kingsleyae. Next base: position 17,233,032 of record NC_132800.1, on the reverse strand, counting down.
ACCAAATTCCCCGTAGGTGTGAATGGTGTGTGACTGTGACTGCGACTGTGACTGTGCTGTGCAGTGGGCTGGCACCCCGTCCTGGGTTGTTCCTTGCCTTGTACCTGTAGCCCCCAGTATAGACTCCGGACCCCCTGCATACCTGAATAGGACAAGCAGTTACAGAAAATGGGTGGATGGTGGTGTGTGGCTCAGCTGATTAGGCCTCTGTGCTGGAACGTTGTTGGTTCGAATCCCATCCTCAGCACAGCAGCCACATCACCCACCAAAAACACTCCAGCGCTGCCAGATAAATGGCTGACCCCTGCGATGAGACCCCAAGCTTTGCTCTCTCCTCTGTATGTGTATCTGTGTTAAAACAGAGCAAGATGGCATATGCAAATTCCACTGATACATTGCAATGTATCTGTTCTCATACTGTACAAATTGCAAATAAATCATAATTTCATACCCCATACAGTATATATAAACACACAGGAACAATAGGACAGAATTAATCATTCTAGGGAGGAAAAAAAAAATCAACTTTCTAATAAAATTGTTGCGTAAAACAAACCAAAGTTGAAAAATGCTGTCGATTTCAAGGTGGTCTGAATGGGGTTTTATTATATTTGCTTTGACCGGCACTGGAGTTTTCAATTTAGGATGTGTAACCACTAATTCATCATTTTGTCTCCACCTTCAGCTTTACGACGCCCCCTCTGCCTTCACGCAGCTTTGGTTTAATACAGCTGACTGGAACAGAGCGTCCTGGCTGCGATGACGGGCCCGTAAAGCCAGACGACCTCACTGCCCTGCTGCTGTGTCAGAGAGGAGCTTCCCTTTCAGGATCCTCCTTCTCCTTCTCAAGAGAAATGTGTTCCATGTGGACTAGAGCTTACTGCCATGAAAAAAAGGTCAAAACTTCTTCATCGCTGTTTAGTGATTATATGTATTTAAAGGCATTTTATATCTCATAATTGGGTTATAGAGAAGAAGGTTCAAGGTGTTTGTCTATCCATCCATCCATCCATCCACACAAGCATACCACCACTCAAACTACACACCCTTGAGGTTTGGGGGGCCCCTGTTGACCCCAAACAGTCACTAAATTGGGTTGGGGGGGTGTTGTAGTGACTTTTTTAGTGAGACCGCAGAAACAGTTAACCCACCCCTGGGTTCAGCTGCTTTATCAGTTACCCATTACAGGATTACGATGAATCTGGAACTCATCACAGGACACAGAGGGCCCGAGACAGGGGACACCCTGGATGGGATGCCAGTCCATCACAGGGCACGAGGCAGGGGACACCCTGGACGGGATGCCAGTCCATCACAGGGCACGAGGTAGGGGGACACCCTGGATGGGATGCCAGTCCATCACAGGGCACGAGGCAGGGGGACACCCTGGACAGGATACTTCTTATATAGACACCTTTCTATAAACCACATACACATTTCTGAAAATCGGATTATTAAGCTCTCCTTCAGGGCTGTTCACACACACTTTAGCTAACTCTCCATGTAGGTTAAACACATAACCAAGCTTGCAGTTTCCACATAACCTGCCTCCAGGCTTCTGCTGATATTCTACGCCAGCAGAGACAGCTAACAGCAGTCATGAGGTATGAAACATTCCTGGCTAATTTCACACACTCTGCTAAAGAACAGAGAGTTGGCTGGGCATTTTTATGTAATTGGAGTTAATGTGAGTCCCAGGGGAAGAATGCAGAATCTTAACGCTGTAGATCTCCAATACCCTGTGGCGGATTCGGCTTTTCCTGGGAAAACACTGATCTTATTTACATAGCATACCTCACGCGGAGACTTATGCGGGTCCTACTGGCAGCATATCCCCTCCCCCATATGCCTGTAGCGGATTGAAACGTGTTCTGCAAAGCACATACCGTATTCTGAAACGTACCGAAAGAAATGCATGCGTTTTGACTTTTAATCAAATACAGCAGGATTTTTTGGTGGCTAGTTAAATCGAGGAAATAAAAGCGTAAGCATTTGATGAAAAGTATAGCACTATGCAAAACTCTTAGTCAGTCAAAGGAAATGTTTAGAACTATTTATCTGAATAGTAAACATATAAAAATTAAGAGCAACACTAACAAGAGTAAAAAACTAACAAGAGTGTCCTTCGTTCTCCAAAACGTCACTGATATCTCGCTGGATGGCTAGATGAACACCGCTTCAGTTCCCAAACCTCTCCTCAGGGGTACCCCAGACATTCCATGTACAGTATTCATTCTGTTTATTACATTTCACCATCAGCAATCAATTAAACAATGAATGAACAAATTAATTAATTAATTGGTTTCAAAAGTTGAATGAGGTATTGATTAGCCACATGAGGTTGGGTAGCGGTCAAGTCACAAAATACTTGGATTGTTGTATTGGATTGTTGGCTGCAAATACTGGGCTGAATTTAGAAGAGGTTTTAAAATGACTTAGCTGACAATCTGAAGATCATTTGAACATCATTTTAGTTTTAGACTGCCGAAAAGTTTTGCACAGTACTGTATATCGAAACTGAGCCCTTCCACAAAAGTGTGATTTCAAAGTAAATTGAGCAGTTCTTCTAAACAGGCTTACATGAAGAATGGTGAAAAGGCCCAGTTTTGTGAGAGATTTGCTTAGTAGTTATTTTTATCTGACGCAACATATGCTTACAGACACGTCATTCTGTTAACCCTGGGATTTGAGCTGATGACCTTCTGATTACATGCTCAGTGTCTCAAAGTGCAAATCCACAGAGTTACCCTTTCCCTATCCATGTTTCATGGGGAACGACAGCCCGAGTTAACTCGGCAAATAGGTTCATGATCTAAGTCCAAGCAGATCAGACGCCGCGGTCTCGGGAATGAGGTGGCAGTTTCATCGAGTGCCGTCTCCCAGCTTCTTGGAGACTGCTGATTGGGTCGAGATGTGGTGGATAAAACCGTTTTTCTAGGAAAACGGTGCTATGAAAAAAAAAAGCCAGCGGTCTCGGAAACAGTGGAATAAAGCCCGGTCCAGTGAGTCATCCTTCAGCCGTGTCTCAAGACGTGGCCAAATTCTCAACAAGAGAAAGATGTTCAGCTCGTGCCAGAGGAAGCCTACAGCCTTGAGGACTTATTTCCCCTGTTGAAGGGGGGTTAGGGGGCTCATTTTCCTGGCTTGATGTAGGCTCTCTCACCCCTTTTGGAGGGGCAAAGCCAAAAACTACAAACCCGTTCTGAGCGACCACGCCCATCCTACAGCAAATCATTGCTATCCCAGTTTGGCTGGAACCTTCTAGAAGACAGACACTGAACTGAAGGTAAACCATACAGCCAATAGACTAGATCACACCCCCCCAAAAAGGACTCCTTTGGAACAATATTTGACCCCACCATCCACAACAGAATGGAGTTTCCTCCAGTACACCTTCAGACACTTGTAAGAACATAAGGCTATTAAAATACTTTATAATATCTTTTACTGTTACTCTAAGGGTCTTCATCAAGGGCCCAATGGTAACGTCACTCTGCCGACTCTGGGATATGAACCAACAAACTTGAGTCACACGCCACCCTTGCGCAAGGCATTATGTTGCTGACCAAAAACACAGTCAGTCACTTCATTTAATTATACAATGTGCACCTGGGCTATTTAAAGAATGTTTTATTTATGGTGTTGACTGTTATTTATGCATTGTTATTTTCGAGACAACAAAATGGCCCCCTCAGCAAGTCTCAGTGTCATGTGACACGTCATGTGACACGCCCGATCAGCTAAATGCTGAGCTGTAATGAAATGTCATGGAATCGCACTGCGGGGTTTCTGTTTTGGTCTGAGATGTGCTGTTTGCCTTTATACAGAAATTTCCAGAATGTTGTGCAGAGGGGTGATTCTAGGATTTTTTTTACGAGTGGGGCACAAGAGGAGCCATAATACCTACAACGTGGCCAACCTTATCATTAGCCAATAAAATGTTTTGAATTGGTGAAAGACAGGGGATACAGCATTCTGGCAGCCAATCAGTTTTCAGCTGGGGCCTGTTGTCCCGCCCCTGTATACACCCCTGGTTGTGGAAATTAATCATACGTTGCCCCAAATGGTGATGGGGCAGGGATTTTTCTGGAATGACCGCGCCTAGCCTGAGTACGGGAAGTGATCCTACTAACCTGGCATGACTATTCCCTAACAGAGTGAAAAAATCTTTATTTTATTAAGCACAGAAAGTGGAGGTTAGTTGTTTTCGGTGATGACCCAGATTTCCCCAGATGGTAGCCCTTTGGACTGTGGAGGGAAATCAAAGCCACCAGATGAAAACTGGGAAACATAGTAAGGGCACAGGTGGGGGGGGGGGGGGGGGAAGCAACAGTTTGACCAGCTGAAGCACACAGTTCCATATAAATTCAAGTTAGGTCTGTGCCTGTGATTGGAACATCATTGTTTCAAATCATGAGGTCAACAGAGTGATGTCACTGTTGGGCCTGCAAGCAAGTCCCTTAATCCCTCCATACTGTAGACTGTTTGATCCCGCTTTCTAATATAAATGAATGCGAATGTAATAATCAGTAAATATGGATACCCACCCAGCTAACCCTCTCTAGGGAGCCTGGAACCTATTCCAGACAATGGGTACACCTCGGGTATGATGCCAGTCCATCCCTGGGGACACATGCACAATGGGCTGTTCAGAGACGCCGGTCTCTGCCCTTAGACTGGCGGAGGAACCTAGAGAACCTGAATGACACCCACACAGTGCTGGGGCAGCAGGCGAAGCCCAGGAACAGAGCGAAGGTGAGATGAGAACCCGCAGCCCCGGAAGCCTGAGGTGACAATGCCGCCCACGAGAACCCGCAGCCCCGGAAGCCTGAGGTGACAATGCCGCCCATTGAGCCCCCTACACAAATTCTCATGGCCTTTATTCAGCATGATATTCTCAATTCACCCATTCAGTTTTTAAAGACTTCAAGACTTTCTCATAAGACCTTGTTTATACCCCACTGGGTCTCAAACATGGCAGCATTCCCAGTCTTCTGAGTGGAAACCCTCTTGGGAGTCTTAGGTTACACAGACAGGCTGCTGGATCGAGTTATACCCTGACCGGTCCCTAGGGGGCCCCACCTCACTACCCACGCACTTCCGGTCGAGGTGTAGGGGGGAGAAAGTGTCCCTGCAGCCAAAGGTACAGATGGTGAGATGACTGATCTGCTTCCTGTGAGGGAGGAATCATGCCTGTTAGTTTGCATCATTTCCACCCAGAAGGCGGAGCATAAGAACACGCCCCCCGTGGGGCTCTGGACACCTCCGGCAGGTATGCATGCTCAGTACCATACGGACTCCCACTGTACATCTCACATATACAAATACCAACTTATTTGCTCATATAATTCTTTGCACTACACCTGATTCTATACTGCTAATTGCGCGCTGTTTATGGATATCCATGGTTGTTGATTAATGTTTAATGTTTTGCCTTTTTAAACTTTTTAAACTTCTCTCTGTTTCACAGTTAGTCACCTGGAATCCGGCAATCAAGCATTTCACCGAACACTGTACTGAGTTTAATTGTGTCTGTGACAAATAAAACTTTGGGTGAGTGATTGTTTGGTTGGTTAGCTGGTTGATTGATTCATTGATCGATTGACTGATTGGTTGACTCTCTGAATGGGGCTGCTTTCCAAAATCATTTCTGTGATCCACCGAGTTAGAAACAGGTTAGGAAAATACTCGACAGTCCTAGGAGTGCCGGTGGAGAGCGGATCGCGAAGCGCCGCATGCGAGGTGGATAAATGCGGAGCAGACGATCGATAGGGGCCAGCGGAGCGTTCAGGTTCCGGGCCGCGGTTCTGTCTCCTTTCCGGGGGACTTGGTGCATGGAACCGGGAGTTTGTTGGTGTTCCATGGGGTACTTCAGGGTCGGGATGGCACATCAAACACCCAAGAGGACATTTCCGACTCTAACAAAAGACGAAGGTGGACGGAGCCTCTGCTCTCTGTCTCTCTCTTGCTCGCTCTCTCTTTCTCTTTTCACAGAAAGTGACAGCTTTTGTACCTTTAACAATCCCTCACAGGTGTACGGTGACGCCTGTCCCCTGACCCCAGAACATACACACCCTCTTCCGGTAGCACTTTTCACTGTTTTCCACGACACACTGAGAGCTGTTCACTGTGATCTGAGAGCTTTTCTGTCCTCAACTACAGAGTTAAACAGAGAAACAACAACAGTTCTGTACACTGTAATGCATAACATGCCATTATTCTAAGGAGTCAAAGTAGCCGTTTGTGCAAATTCTAAGCAAAATTTCAATAATTCAATAAAGTGAAATTCTGAATAGGGTTTGTTTCCATTAGCAGATTCCATTTGAATAATACTTGCCATTTATTATCCTGTGGTATTAAGATCCATGACTCATGCATCAGCGTGGAGTTAGTATCTGTAGAAGAACTAATCACCATGTCCTACCTATCTGCTAATTCACAGTCTGTCCCCATCGCAGGTTTGAGAATTTTTTCATTTGAATGTTTCTTTTGACATTTAGATAGATAGATAGATAGATAGATAGATAGATAGTCAATCCAGCTGCTGGGATATTATACAAGAAACTTTTCAAGATATAAAAGCTTGGTCTTCATTTATTTTATGAAGCATTTAATAAAGATAAGTTACACTTTTTCGGCATCTTACATGCCGACTGTGGGAGGCTGCAGAAGAGAAAGGAGAAACGTAAATGGCTGGACAGCACTTAGGAATGTCACGCTTGAGTGAATCACAGTTAGTATATGTGCTGAAGCCCTAACCTGGGACCGAAGACCATATAAGGATGGCAGGTTATTAAATATCTCACACATTAGCCATTTAGGAGTATAATCTACCATTTCATTAAACTTCCCACTTCTTTATCAATAACAATTCATTTATTTTTTTACATGAATATACTATGTTGAACACTACAGTTATTTTGCAAGGATATTTTTGCTAATTGGGGTCCTTATCTGGAAACCTTTTTCTGAATCCAGCTGTTTCCCTGTAGTATGTACATACAGAATAAGCAGTGTAGCTAATGAAGCAGCGTGTGATCAGAAGGTTGTTGGTTTGAATCTTGGGGTCAGGAGGTTATTGGTTCAAATTCCACAATTTGAAGGTTGTCCTGTGTTTGGCAGAATGACTTTGCCCTTAAGCAAGACCCTTAACCCCAATTCCTCCAGGAAGTGGCTGTCTGCGCTTTCTGAAAATATACATCACTTTGGATAAAAGTCTCTGCTAAATGAATGTAGAACAATTACATAAGGATCAGGAGCTGGGTGGTTTGCAGTCTGAGTATAAACGTCATGCCCTTGAGCTAGGCGTTAAGCCTTGTTCACTTCACTGACCTACCAGGCCACATCAATGGGCAAACTCTTTCAGCTATAGTAAGCAAGTTTAAAAATTGTTTGATATTGACATGAACATCTCAGCATGGGGCTTGTGACGGGGTCTTGGAATCGCCGTGTTGCTCCTGAACATCCTTCGTTCTGCTTCAGGAGCACAAAGCTAATCGCTAACAAGTTCCATATGTAGAATAGGGACTCTGGGAGGCTATGCTATTAAACATCGTTAGCTTCTCGTGGACTGAACCATCTGCATTTGATTCCTGGATGACTGTAGCTTTTCTCTCTATCCAACGCTGACTGCCTCTATTTTCTCCCTTGAAGGATTTGTCATGAAACTACAAAGTAGGATTTATAAGCTGTCCTTGAGAAATATATTTTTCCATGATCAGTTTTCAAAATAAGGAGCAGAGGCTCAGCGGGTGGCGCTGTCACTTCACGCCTCTAGGGTTGGGGGAATTTGACTCCTGACCTCACTTTTTTTGAGGGTGGGGTTTGCAGGCAGTCCCCTTGATACATGGGTATTTAAACATATGCATGCAATGAAATGGCACCTCAAAATTGGTCTGGGGGTGCTTCGCGATGGACTGGCATCCCATCCAAGGTGTCCCCCTGCCCTGTGCATTCTGGGATAGACTCCAGGCTCACTATGACCTTGTACACAACGGGCACACTAAGGGCAATGTAGAGACATCATGCCACCTAAATGTGATTTAGACCCCATATAAACAGGAGGAAAATGTGCAAACCCCACAGACACTGAGACAGGGGGGGGGGTGTAATCCACCACCTGGGAGGTGGGAGGCTACAGTTCTAAGTACTGAGCCAGTGAGCTGCCAGGCCATAAATATCCATCCATCCACCTATATATCTTCCAGCCATTTATGCTGGTCAGGGTTGTGATCGAGTACATTGGATCCTACCCCAGGCAGCACAGGGCCGAACTGAACATACAAAACACAAGATACAAAAATAAAAATGCAAGCATGACTTCTATGATGTTTTCCTGGATCCGCAGGATAATCAATATCATAATCGATGACTGTTACACAAGTAGTAAAAATATCTCTTTCAAATCAACCGGAACAAATATCCTATATAACTGAGAGTGATGTATCTTTCGCATTATTTGTCTGAAATCTCAAGAATCTCACTGAAGACAGATTTACAGGGTTATGCCTTGGTCTCCCCAGTGCTATCCCATAATACTGCTGCGCACGCAGAAATATCTCTTTCTAGTAAAACAAGAGAAGGCCTGATGTTCTCCTTGGTCCCTTTGGACGGGAGATATCCTTCTTGCCAGAGAAGCTGAGAAACCGGAGCGCAGGGCCCCCAGCTGAGGCAGAAGGGGGAAGGCGGACGAAACGCTGACTCAGCGTGGCGGAGAGTCCAGGAAATAGATTATGGCCCCGCGGGGAGCCGCCGTCCCGCTGGAGGCCGGCTATCTCGGTGGAGCGCCTGGGTCGGCCCGCTTTGTGAGGAAATGCAGAGCCCACAGCTTTCGGGGGCCTTGAGTTTTGTCTTCGTCCCGGCCTTCATCCACAACGGTGGCAATGCTCCTGCACATTGGGGAGAAGATCACAGATTGTCTGTGTGCAGGAGCGTCACGTTTATGAAAGGGGGGGCTATGGATTGTCTGTGTGCGGGAGTGTCACGTTTATGAAAGGGGGGGGCTACATCTTTATTGGATGGGGGGTGGGGTCCAACTTAATGAAAACACGATTTAAACTAATTAGTGTTCATTTATTTAGGATGGGGTGTGGGGGGGGGGGGGGCGGCAAATACCTCAACTGCCCCAATAAACATGTGTTAATGAAGTTTAAAGTGACAGTGTTATGTCTCGTGGGTGTGCATTGTATTTGTGTGTGTGTGTGTGTGTGTGTGTGTGTGTGTGTGTGTGTGTGGATCATGTTTATATTACACTGTGGGAACCAAATGTCCTCTGCAATGTGATAAAAAGATCCGTGACTGCAATCAAAAAACTAAAAATGCCTTGTATTTTGTTTGGTTACTTATGATTAAGGTTACGACTGGGTAGGGGTTAAGGTGGTCATGTTGGGATAAGAGTTTTCCTCATAGAAACCAGTGGAGAGTCCCCACAAAGATATAATTACTAACTTCAAACTATCGCTGCAAGTTTTTATTTCTTCATTGCAGACATAATTCAGAGTAGAACTGCTTTAAGGACGAGCTGAAGGGGCAGTGAAATCATGACATAGGGTCTGCTGAGAAAACAAACCCCGTCACGCACCATATCTCTCCCAGCCAGTGAGCTCATATGTTAACTATTTTCCGGAACCCTGCTCCCAGGGTTATTAGGCAGCGTTGCCACGGCGATGTCTGAGGCTGGCTGCCGTCTGCTCAGCTGCTGCATTGCAGTTGCACTGCAGAGCACTTCCTTGATCCTGCTCTCCTGCAAACGCACTCCTATGACACGCAACATATTCTTGACACACGGTGAGAGCCCAGAGGCATTGTGGGTACCTGTGGATGGTAGCACTTGGAGGTATCATTGTTTACCGATGCCTTGTGTCGCAGACATGTAGAGCTGGTGACATTCAGTCGAGGGAGAAACCTGGGAGATTCAATAACCTTATTTCCCTTCTGGCAAAGAACTGGTCTGAGAACAGAAGAAGTTTGTCATTTACGGCATTTATTTCCAATGTGATACAAGGATAGCAGAGTCAGACAGCCCCTGGAGCAGCTGGGGGTTACAGGCTGAGCTCCAGGGTCCAATGGTGAAGTCACTTGGCTGAATCTGGGGTTTGAACCAACAACCTTCCATTCACAGGCCCAGTGGAACCTGCTTAGCCACTGCTTTCAGGTGATGTTTAAAAAACAAAAAAAAAGAAAACTGGATGTGTCCCTGGAGCTAATTAAGTAATCGCTAGCAGAAGGTGCCTCTGCTTGTGAGTGTGATTCACTACACTGCCACCCCCCCGGAGTCTTCATGTAAGGGGGCCCTGACTCTCTCACTGCCCCCACCACCCTGCCCCGGGGTGTCAAGTCAAACAGAAAAAAGCTGACTCGCCTGTGAGGGAGGGTGAAGGCCGGGCAGCAGGCAGACCCAACAATGGCAAAAAAATGGTGGGAAAATGGTGGCTGATTTTACTTTCTGGAATGTTCCGGAAGGGGGGGGGGAGCAGGGTCAGAAAACACAGCACCTGCAATCAGTTATTAAGGAAACAAGAGAAAGGGAAGCACGGCATTTGCTAAAGTACTGTTACATTGGAACACTTCTTTATACATACCACACCATGCGCTCCTCTGAGACACACACACACAGTCAGGAGTGACGCTTGGGGTCTGACATTAATCCAAGGCCACAGGCAGTAATGCCCTTGCTCAAGTGCCCAACAGCAGTCAGTCTGCCAGCCAGGGATTTGAATGGACAATCTTCCAATCACCATCTCCCCCAAAAAGACAACGACTCTGGTGGGACTCGAACCCACAACCTTTGAATGGCCTCACCCCAGATAAAGTCTAGAAGTCCAACGCACTATCCATTGTGCCACAGAGCCCACCGGTCAATTGGGGAAATGGTCCATGGCCTGTGGATTTGTTCTCTGTCTTTTTCACACTTTTCTTTTTTTCTGGGGAAGAAGAAGAAGAAGGACAGGAGATGAAAAACATTAAAATTACAGATTATTGGGTGGCACGTTAACGCCGTTGGTGGTATAAGATCCCCACATCAGGGTAACAAGGCTTTAATATTGACAGGAGCCTTTAAAAGCAGTTAAAACTTTTATCTGAAGAGTCAAACATTTTGATAAATGTAGAATCAGACACTCCCTGCAGCTAATGGGGCTTAAGGGCCTTGCTCAATGGCCCAGGAGAGAAACCAGAGGAATCTGCCAGTGGGATCTAAATCAGCAGCCTTTGGATCCCCAGCACAACATTCTAACACACTGTACAACCAACAACCTGCTGGGAACTTGTAGGAAGGGCCTCACAAAGGAGCCCAATTGCAACATCGCTAAGCTGCCCATGGGGGTTGAACCTACAACCTTCCGATCACTGACACAGCAGCCTAGCCCACAGAGTTAAACACCACCCACTTTAACCAGTGGGAAATTAGCCCATTAACTTGAGGCCTTTTCAACATGTCTCCCTGTACATTGTCTAAAGCGATTAAGGAGGTGTAACAGAATCACCGCGGCCCATATTTAGTCAGTACTTTGGATTCTCAAGAGGTTTTTAGCGCCTGAATGAACAATATGTCTAAAAAGGAGAAACCGAATGCAGCTACTGTCAGGTACAGGAGGCTGTATAACAACCCTGATATCATCTGTACTTACTGTGAGAATGAAACTGTCCAGGGACAGTCGTTTTTGGCTAATTATGAGGAACAAAGTCAAAGTCACACCCATTACGAATGTTTCACTGTCAACCTGAAAACTCAAATGAAACATTCACACTTATTCTGCCTGGGACCAGATCAGTGGTGGCTGGAGGCTAAAAACAGTAAGAAGAACAAGGTAAGAAGACGATACATTTTACAAAACTGCAATAGTGAATTTTTCCTAAGAAGAGAGAAAATGTATTTTTAAACTACCAGGGTCAGCCAGTTCCTGGAGCAATGGGAGTTTAAGATTCCCTATCTGGAGCCCAACAGTGATATCACTTTGCCAACCTTTGGATTTGAACCAACAACCTTCTGATCACAGTCCCCCAGTAGTGTACTTGAGATGCTGATTACTTGGACTGGTTTGCAATGGGAAACTGCACCCTCCTCTGTGGGTTTATATCTTTATCCTTTCACACTTTTCCAAAGAAAGGTCCACTTCTTTTCCCAAATCCTGGTTCCTCTTACATCACAGATGCAAAACGGCTTCCAAAAGCGTGACCCTGAGCTTGGGGCAGTGACTTCTCAAGCCTGTGAGAAAAGCATAAAACCCGGGCTGGCGATTCCTCTCGGGAGCTGAGGGGGGCGTGACCCCAGCAAGAAAAATAAATCGAATCCCGCCGTCGCTCTGCAGATACTCCCTGTAGTGCAGACCCTATGAAGCTCAATGTAAATAACACACGACTCGTAAATAGTGTATTTGTTTAATTTGCTGGTGGTCACAGGGGTCAAAGCAGCCGCTTTCAGTAGAGCGTGATGTTTATTGAACGTGTGAGAGGTCAAACGGTCCCTTAGAACCCACATTGGACGGTAATTAATATTTATGTGGCTTTTTATGTGTTTTGACTTTGGGAAGGGTGGGGGAGCATATGCTTTGAACAAGTTCCAACATCCACATCAAATTAGGAAATATGAATGACGAGCCCTTGGACGCGACCATATGGAGTAAGACTCGGGATCAGATTACAGTTCGTATCCTGGTACGTCTGAGAGAATTCATTCGGCTGATTTCTCTCTCGTTTCACTCTTAGCTAAAACACCATGGCGCATGTTTCATAATCTCCTTAAAAGCGCAAATCTGCATTAATTCTTGAGTAAGAACAGACAATACATGGCCAGATGACTTTCCATTAGATGCTGGAACATTGATGGATTTGCTGCGTTCCGGTTGTGTACCGATGATGGGTGATCGGGTCCTTTTCTGTGAGCTTGTGTGGCCGAGCGCCTCACAGCTGAGCTTCTCCCAGATGTTTTGACCTTCATAGTCACTTCACTTGCAGTTGGCCGGAGCAGCTTTAGCAGGGCAGAAATGTGGCAAACTCACTTTTCGGGAAGAAGGCTTCTTTGAATGTGCCAAGTGGATAGTCACTATGTTCTCCTGTACAACAACCACATATTCTGCTGATAATGTTTGTTGCAGGATATTGTGTAACTGTGAGCTTATTTACACATCTGAATCAGCAGTGTGTGTGTGGATTAAACAGGAAACTCCTCTGATTAATTGGTGTATCTTCATATCTTTGGCCATATAATAGCTTTTTATTTTTTCATCTGTACAAGCACATGAGGACATATTAGTTTTCACCGATCTTTCCATCGTGCTCTCCTGTAATACCTACAAATGTGGTTAAAGCTCCAGGTCAGAGCACAGGGTCAGCCGTCTATCCAGGACCCTTGAAAGGGGGGGGGGGTTTGATTAAGGGTCTTGGTCACTGGCCCACCTGAGATGTGACTAGTCTGGTATGAAGAGGATTCAAACCAGCGACCTTCCGATCACAAGTACAAAGGCCACACACCTCCCACTCATAAGGAAGTTGCCAGGAATGGTGAGCAGCCAATTCATCAGGACACACTCACACGTTATCCCCCAAGCTGATATCTGGGAGTGTGGTCTGACTGATCTGCTAAACACTGACACCGCCGGCTGTGCGGGGGAAGGGGGTACCGAGGAGGAGGGCAAGAAGAAAACAGGCGCAGGATGGGCTGCAGCGGTCGCTCAACTGAAGAACACGTTTCTCAACATCTCGTCTTTGTTTCAGTCCCGGTTCATGGATTTGGGTGGTCCCTGAATGATGCCTCTATGTCTACCAGAGTCAGCTTCAGATGGACCTACTCGGCTTGCCACGGCCCTCGCAGGCTCTTCACAAGGGCGGTGTGTGGTTCAGTGGGTTTAGATGCTGGTTTTGGGATCTGAAGGAGGTTGGTTTAAAACCCAGAGTTAGCATAATCACTTCACTGTTATTCTCTTGCCCTCCCCTTCCCCCCAATTGCTCTGGTAACTGTTTGCCTGCGTTTCCTCCATAGTGGACATTGCTTGTAATAAATGATTCACAGCTGGTGGTTCTGGTGTTGAAACCTTTGACCTTAAAAGCTGATAAGTGTGCCCCTTTCCTAAGAGCTTCTCATCCAGGAGAACACTTAGAAATAATTTAATAAATGTAATCACAGCAATTACAAGAATAAAACATTATTAATTGAGTTGGCAAGACCTTTAAGAGTCCGCCTAGTGCAATCAATCATTTTCATTTAGCTGGTTCAGGTCAAACTGCTTTACTTGACCTGTGGAGTTATTTTTTTTGCGAGAAGGTGACCTCAGCATGCTCACTTGTCACATCTAACTTATGTAGTCAAATCATGTGAAAGGGCTACTTTAACACGAACAGGAGCTAAGACCTTGCTGATAGGTCATCTGAGTACCTGACCGTACCTGCAGTTGTTGAACATCAGAATGACCAATATGAACAGACTTAGGGAATAACCCAGGATGGGCCTCCAACGCATCGCACACTCCCAAGATCTTAAACCACAAAACTTCAAACCCCTGGGCTCTAGCGGGTGGGTGGCCCTCAAGGGCTGCAGTGATTACTAGTCTTCACTCAGCTCTTTTGGAAGTGTTGTGTGACTCAGTAAGTGAGGATGTTGAGTCTGTGATCAGAAGGTCACTGGTTTAAAGCCTGGATTGATTCCACTTTTAGGACCCTGAGCAAGGCCCTCAATCCCCATTTGAAAGCAGGAACTTTCTGGACCCGCTTTCTCTAATAAACAGGGCGGATAAAAGTCTCTGCTAAATGTAACTCAGGCATATCATTATATGGATAGTAAATCTGGTTAGCTGGCATTTTACATTACAGGTCGAGTGTTAATTTGTGTATGTGTAATGCTCTCAGAATGAGGAGTTATCGGCAAGGCCCTTGCCCCATTCACTCCATCGCCCCCTGTAGTGATAATCTGGTCAAGATGTTTTCACCCAGAGAATAAACTGTTAGCCAGTCAGTGCTGCATGGTTATCTGTTTAGCTGTGAATTCCATCTGTTACACAGATACATTAAATCTTATGTGAATGAATCACAAGGTTGCTTGCTGTTGTGTCAATAAACAATAGTAATTATTAATTCTGAGCAAGAATTATAAATTATTATATGCTCAGATCTTCTAATGTTATCTAAACTGCACCCTTTTTTCCATGGCCAGTTTATACATGAAAGATTTACAGAGAGAGCAGTTGATCTAGTAGGTTGTGACCACACAACCTCCCAGCGTAAATGTGCTAACCCACACTCTAACTGCTGCTGGTACAACCAAATTCTGGCCACTTTTCTTGAAAAAAACACATTTTAACACAGAAAAATATTGTCGGAAGTCTCAGAAATCCACTGTTTGTCAAATGCAAAACACCAGTTTGATTTGAACCTGCAACCCTGGGGTTGTGGGGCTACTGGGTCATCTGAATTAGCATCGAATGAAACACTTAACAAAGTGATGTAATATTGTAATGATATTATTGTTGGTATTCATCAATAGGCCATAGCATCATCAGTTGCCCTTTGCGTTTAACACTGAGAAGTGCAATAATTGTGGTGTGTAGGATATTAGAGCAGCTTTTGCCTGACAACTACGGTTCTAATTTTCAACCCATTTAGCAGTTGCTTAGTAACCATGAGGGAAAGTCTCCCCAAAGTGAAAAGCTTCTTTTCTGTGCCTCCCACAGACGCCCGGCAGGCGAGGCATGCAGGTTTTGGGCCTCATTTTGGGTGTTTTTACGCCTAACAGGCAGTATTCCAGTCTTATGGGAAGTTCAGGAATGAGCCCTACTGCGCTATCATGTTTATCAATACCAAAAATGCAAAGAACATACTTGTGCTCTTGCCAAGAGCGTTCTTGCTAAGTTGCCGCTCATGAACGAGCTGGGATGCAATGAATCATGGGATTGTTCTCGTTGGAGAGAATGATACCGATGTATCCTTGATATCTGGTGCTGGGCAAGAATGACTTCCAGGGATTTTTTTTTTACCGTCCTCCATACTTCTATTCTTGGGAATGAAACTGTACTTCGGCAATGGAAGATGTTGTCTACCATTTATGCGAGAATACAAGAACGGTCAAGTATGCAAACTGATAAACACCCCTAGGCTAGCATTGAAATCCAGGGAGGACATTGGTTGGCCAGCAGTCGGCTGAAGCGCTTGCAAGGGCAGGTTTGTTGTTGCTCTCAAAAAGTCACGTTGCCCCCCCCGCACTAAATAAATAAATAAATAGCCAACGAGTTCAGTCTGTAGATCGTAGCTGGTTAGCATCACACGCTGCTTCAGCACCTCCTAAATAAGGACTGCATGTCTTTAGTGTGCAGCCAAAAGGAACCCCCAACCCTCAGGGGCTCCATGAAAATACACGGTTTGAACCTGCAGCTGCACACCTGAACCTGTATGTGTATCAGTGAGCATTCAGCGGCACAGTGCACGAAGATGGAAGCTTCCAGAAGATTCTGGCTGAATGATCATAAAAAGGTCTTTACGTTGCCATCAGAGCAAACAGCTGTGGCTAAAGTCGGTACAGGACTGGCGAGCTCACTTCCTGTCTGACAGGGTGTCCACGTCCTGTCTAATCAGTTTAATAGTTCCACCGTGTTGACATTATTGAACCTTTGTATAAACTAACCGCTAGCTGCACAAGTGAAGTGAGGGGAATATACTGACACAGAACATGCTGGGAAATGAGTTTTAAAACGTGAGGTAAATGGATTGTAAAAAGAAATATGGATACCACATTAGTTGGGGGTCGCAACAAACAAATAACAGCCTGCAAACAGTAAACATGTTTATGCGAAGGAGCAGGACTCACGCCTCAAAAACACCTGGGCTAAGGCTGGTAAATTTTACCCTACAACACACTTTCTTTTCAAGCATTATTAACGGTCTATTCAGAATATATTGGTGTGTATATATTTGGCTTGGATAACAAAAGTTTAACAGTTAACACAGTTGTAAGAAAAACACGGATATTGCACAATTACACGCACTTTTAAGGGGAATTTCGCGATTACATCAAACTGACTGAAGTGAAAAACCACATCAGGCTTCATCGCCGACCAAGAGCAGCGCAAACCGAGCGTGTTAGAAGATGACAGCTGCTCTCTCAACACACGGCGCTCAATAAGTTTCCCGTTTTTGAAAATATAGTATATTTAGTATTTTAGTATTTAATATTCGGATAGTATATTTTATTTACCGGACGAGCTGTAAGGTGTAACTTTACGCATCTATCCGAAGTCGTAACGCTAAGTTACATTTAAAACATCTAAACAGTTTTAAGAAGTGCTATATAATTTCCTGCCTACGCATGTAGACAAGTACAATGATACTCAGTCTTTGCCATTGGGATTATTTTTACTCGACACAACTGTTGCCTTTTCCCATTTATGTAGGACAAAACGTGTAGGCTATGCAAGATGGATGGATGGATAAATGGATGTTTATTTAGTCAAAGTAATTCATATATGATTTAAGCGATATAAATGCAGTACCTCGCCGTCATTATTAATTAGGAATTGCGATATATAATATGGCGGAGAAAACAAAACAAAAACTGCACTCTAGGTTAAATATAAAATGTTTGATGGCTTTCAGGATGTTTATATTTTAGCAGCCTGTCAAACCTTTCCTTTTCTTTAGTGCAGCAGCACTGTTTAAATGTTGTGCTCAGTAGATTAATGGTTGCAATTCAATTCTAGATTGCATTGAAACGGTATCTAGCTTGGTGTTTAGCTCTGTGGGTTCAGGATCTGTGTCCGGAAGGTCATAGGTTCAAATCCCGTGGCTGGCAGGGTAATCCTATCACTGCTGTCCTTGAATAACGGCCCTGATTTCGGGTACTGTGTGTGTATCTGAAACGTGCTTATGGGTTATGCCGCTTATTCTAAAACTGAGCAACATAATCTCATTTTCCCATAGATTTTTCATCAAAATATTAAGTACAATTTAAAATAATTTCATTTATACAGTGAAAATCAATATCCATCTATCCATCTTCCAAATACTTACATGTAAATATATTACATGTAAAAGACACACGATTGGTGTGTTGGAAACTAGTCTTCGTGGTAAGTTGCCTTCTAATGCTTTGGCAGTTTTAAATCTATAGAACTGAAGATTCTGCATATCTGCTTTGCATATGCATTTAAACATATTTACATAATAACACGTTTGAATATCTCACGAAGTGCGACGTGAGTAATATGTGTACAGAGTGATCATTATGCTGACCTACTTATTGACCTGGTAAGTTAACAATTTGACTTTCACCCTAAACGAGCTCGACGTCTTTAAGAGACCCGGACTGTATCATTTGAAGGCCGTGGGTGAGCATCAGAATAAAAGCGCTTCTAACGCCCACGCTGCGCTGAAACAGATACTTCTAAGTGGGGTTTTATAGTGACCGACAGTCATATTTAATACGCGGAGCCCAACAAGGGTTGTACTTAAAAGGATGACATAGGATTTATGCTTTTAAAAGTACCTCCTCCCCCCCTTTTTGGCTGTAAAACTGGAGGGTCCTGACGGGACTGGGAGAGCGCTGCCGGACCGGTTAGAAAGAAACAGCTTCGCGGCAGCATCTCTCGCCTGCTACTGGCCGATCGCTGGAGGTAAGACCGGTTTTGTTTTATTTTAAACAATCGCAACTTAACAGTTCCTTATAAATGCGTATAAGGGGCATTTCATAATTAGAACCGCGCTGTTTGATGTGGACGTGCCTTTTGCAGCATGCACCCGTATTGTTTCCACCCTGTGGTGAAAAATAAAAACATCAGTATTAATAGTTTATTGCAAAAAAGAATAGGTTAGCATCCTTGTTTCCCCGGCTTGCATCATTTTCATTTCAGGGGGCGCAGTTTTCCGACCCCCGATTCCACGCCACCTTAGATCCCTTTTAGATCCATTCTGCCATGAACTAGGCTTAGTTAAAAAATAACTTAAGTTTGGTTTCAGTAGTTCGGCTTTCCGCCGGTACGGGTGCTGGGCAGCGCTGCGGTGCATTCGGCGTGGCATGCAGGCGACACTGGGGACCTTTATTATTACACGGAAAGTCACACGTTTTTTAAAGGAGATGGTGGAGAAATTGGGTCGGTACCGTTGGTCCGGATGAGGATCGTTCGCCATGCACGGCAGTGCAGAAGGTCCGATTTATAAAAGATGTTTAATTTTCATTAAAGTAACCATCGATGCATGCCTCCCCCGGGTGCGAATGCCGCTGTCAGCCAAAACGACAGCACGGATGAAGGAAGGGAGATCAGACGGCGGGCAAAGGCTCCGATAGCCGGTCCGTAAAGCCTCGACCGTGAGGAGGCGATGATGTGACTTATGCGGGCGATCAGACCGCAAGACCACGTAGATCGTATTTAATGCGTGAGATAAGGGCAATCAGACGCCGCTACTCCGGCACGATCATTTATATGTTTACCTGATGCACCCAAACTGTGGCTTTTCTGTCCTCTATGGCTTGTTTTCTGCTTTAACATCTTTCATAGCAGTTGTTTGGTATGTCCTTCATGGTTTTAAATATATTAAATAAATAATATGTTAATGCAGAGGTGAAGAGATTCTCGTGACTGAACCGGGTCTGTGCTGGTATTGGGCGCCTTTATAGAGTATTTTCTTCCACCAATGAAAGTATTTTTCTGACATTATTCACCATCTAATAGGCTCTTTTCTGCAGCAGACTGACTTTGGTTTTTATTAATGTTTCTCTGCTCCTCAATGTGTTTATCTGAGCAAGAGTGTTTTTAAAAAGGAACAAACTTTATTCCTAGTTAGGTTGTTCAAACCGTATGTGTAATGGTTTTATGTGTCCAGAACCTACCCCGTTTTAATAGCAGATATTTTACCATGCTGGAAGCTGGTGTCTATTTGTCCACAAAAAGAGACACTATGTCAAGGTGATTCCTGACTGCTTTACGGCAATCCTA
Source organism: Paramormyrops kingsleyae (assembly GCF_048594095.1). NCBI lineage: Eukaryota > Metazoa > Chordata > Actinopteri > Osteoglossiformes > Mormyridae > Paramormyrops > Paramormyrops kingsleyae. The sequence goes on along the minus strand of NC_132800.1, from coordinate 17,213,119 downwards.
TAAAAGTTCTCCCATAAAAGGTCTACGGTGGCAGGTCTGCCTTTCCAGAAATGTACTCCATAAAAACTCATACGATAAACTGTAGTGGACGTTGCATGTTTAGGAAAACGAATAGCAGGTATAGCATTAATTGTGATGTGTCACTGCAAGGCTGCTGCTGCGTAGCTTGACCCATCTGTTTAAAAAACACGCCGATAGAGGCTCTGAAGCCCTGAATTGTGTCTCTGTCTTTTGATAAACACTCCCCCTTTGACTTCAACTCGAAAACGACTCCATTCAGGAGATTCAGGCCAAAAGTCACCATCACAAATCCCAATTGCTTATAATGAAGTCTTTCATTTTGAAAACCGCAAGTTTTAGTCCTTCCAGTACTGCATTTTAGGTCAATTTGATGGTGTCATTCAACGACTGAGTCGTTTTTGAAGCTATCTCATGTGCAGACGGTGAAAAGTGGCGTTTAGTGGACTTTGTGTTTAGGAGACGGAATGCAGTATTGGACAGGAGGACGGACTTGGTTCTGGGTAGGTCCTGGAAGGTTGCTCGCCTGAGAGGGACATGTGGGAAATGCATGGGGGACAGACTGTCTGCTAGAAGTGGGAGAAGTTTACTGAACCTTCAAAACTGTAAAATTGTCTGATTATTTAGCTGATGCATTTGTTGTGAGGTTCATAATTGCCTGTTTTGAATGGAGTCAGCGACCTGTTGATTTCATTATTTTTCTTCACATATTTAAAGTATGCTTTTCATCTCTTGCAGTAGCCTGATGTACGAACATGTCCCTCTGCTTATCTTCACGCTTCTTTCAAACATCTGCCTGTTTGATTAAAAACTTACTAAAAATATGCTGAGTTCTCCTTAGGATGAAGATAAAAACTGAATACTCTCTTTGGGGGGGGTCTCTATATGTCAGTTTGATGCTTACTTGCTTGACAGGTCCTTCAGAGTTCCTGGTCATCGTCAATCTTGTTGAGAATATGAGTTTTGCTTAGATGATCACTTTAGATTTTTTTTTTTGAGGATGCTGTGAGATCCACACCTGTCCATCTGTCCAAAAGTTGTAGTTTTCAACCCCAATCATATCTGGGTCTTACCTAGATGAATTGAAATTAAGCAATTGAAATGAAATACTTATTGATAAAAGCTGCTATGCCATTGATGGGACAACTGTTAGTCTTTAATGTGTCATACAACAAGTTAGACTGGACTGAATCTGAATTGGACTAGACTGAGTCTGGACCAGATTGCCCTGCGACTGGCTTGGCTTGAGTCTGGACTGAAATGAATGTGGACTAGTCTGCATCTGAAATGGACTGAAATGAATCTGGACTGGAATAAGTCTGGATTGGTCTGTGTTAAGACAGGATTGTGTCTGGACTGGCTTGGCTTGAGTCTGGACTGAAATGAATGTGGACTGTTCTGCATCTGAAATGGACTGAAATGAATCTGGACTGGAATAAGTCTGGATTGGTCTGTGTTAGGACAGGACTGAGTCTGGACTGGACTGAGTTTGGAAAGTCTGGAGTAGTTGGCAGAGGTTGAGGTCACATTGTGGGCTTTCACACTTTCCCTCTAACCCAAGGGTCGCCCGGCAGCCGGGTCACGCTGTTTATTTTTGCTCGGAACGTCACTCCAGCCGCCATGGTGTGCATCACTCTCGAGGAAATGTCTGAGTTACGTTGGGAAGAGAAGCACACTCTACCCACCATTAGGAGACCGGCTCTCCTGTGAAGTCTCACGGTGGCCGTGATCCATGGAGGGTCACATCCAGTGAGTGCCAGGGAATGTCGGGGTGTGTCAACTGTGCAAGTTTGGGAAGATGTCTCCAGTCACGGGAATTCACAGGCGGCGGGAATTCAGCGGAACTGGAGCGGCGTCAGACCTGCGTTCCAGAGGACGGGAGTCACAGGTTGATGGCATCCTCCTGCTTTGTGGTTATTTCCAGATGCCTGCTCAGAATCACAGGAGTATCACGTCGATTATAAACGCCTCTCAGCGGACTTGAGGAGTGCCGTTCCCCATCCCTTCTGGCCCGCCCTTGGCGTGAGATTTTTCGGTCTTCTTCCTGTTTTTTTTTTTTCGGAAAACGAGGGATTGCTTTTTTTTCCATCTCCTACCTTTTGACGGATACTTCCCGGAGTCACAGTGTGTTCATACAAAAGTTTGCTGTCGTGGAAACGGGGACGGCGTGAGAGAGGAGTGTTTCTGAGTTTTTTTTTTTTTTGTTATTTTTGGTGTCTGTTCAAACCATGGGTACTTGTGACTTATTAGACGTTGTTTTGCTTTTAAGAGCTGAGTTTTTTTCCTTTCAGAAAAATATTTGGATGTGTACCTTTTAGGAGTACAAGCTCAGGACTGGTGGGGGGGGGTGTGGAGAAGATGGATGCCAGTTATCTATTTTTTTTTTATTTTATCTTTTTAAAATGTATCTGTTTTTCATGTGAATTATACCTGAGCACAGACACTAGGGGGCGATGTAGAGTGAGTGCTTTAAGAGGCGGGGGTACCGGTGACCCTGGAGGTGTGAGGTGACAGTGCACTTTTCCGTTTGCCAGGCATGTAGGTCATATGGTGAGCTCTCAGCCAATGGCATGGCATGTAAGATATAACTTCTGTGATCCAGCTCACCAATGGATGGCCCCATTAAGCACAGCTGAAGCATTCGCTTGCAGTGGAGGGTGAAGAGAAGCCATAGCTTGCATCTAAGGGAAATCTCTGCCACTTACGACGTTATGGGGGGGGAATGTGTGGTGATGGATGATCGCAGTTAAAGCTGTTTCCTTCCCCTTGTTCATTCATCCATCGATAATAACTTAAGCCATTAAATTTCACAGCCGCCTGTGATTTCTGTACATAATAAGGTTTTCATGCACACTTTCTGCAAAACCTCAATGTATAATTGAAACGGTATTTTTTATTTTTTTTTTTTTACTTTCCTTCCCTGAAATGTTCTTCTCCATCGCTGTTGTCGTCACAGATCTTCAGACTGTGCCGTCTTTGCGTTATTTTTTCTTCTTAAGGTCTGCGATTGCGCCAGCATGTAGCTGATAGATGACTTTAAGATGGAGCTGAGAACGAAACACCACCTAAGCCTTCCAAGATAAACAGCCCCGCGTTTATAAAAACGCTTAAGCAAGCTGAAGGAGGCCTTTTGCAGGCTAGATATGCCTCCCGGAGACGACAGACCCTTCTAGCCTGAGCTCTGCTATTGTGCGGAGATCAGCGTTCCAGTCGATACGAGTGTGGAAATATACAGCGTTAATCTATGCTGTGCATTTTGGTCTAGGGTGCTAGCTATTTCTGTTTTCCTGTCTTTTTTGATTATTTGTTTTGTTTCACCTCTATGTTTGTTTGGGGGAAACTGCAAGACAGAATCTTCCCCTCCCCCCATGGTCCCATCTTGGGAGTGGGCTTGGGGCAGTTTCTTGCTGGATGCCTTGAAGTTGGGTTAAGCTCATTTGATCATTCCGCAGTCCCACACAAACACCCCCACACATGCACAAGCATGTTTTCAGTCATCGTTCAGCTCATTAAATGAGTGCTGGCTGGGAAATAGACCCCCCCCGCATAGACGTTTGGGGGTATGGCAGGGGGGTGCCCAGCTACCTGGGGGGAGACTCAGAGTTATTTTGCCTCAGCTGTGTACTGTAGGAGTGTTCTGTTTCATTTCACTCCCAGTAAGTGATGATGTCATTCCTGAGACTCATGACCACCAAACTCACCTCTTTTCTTGTTTGTTTTTCCCCCAGCCAGACCAGCCCATTTATTTCTGTGGTTGCGTTTGGGTTGTGCCGGTACCGTCCGGGCCTGGACCTGGTTCTCCCCCTAAAATGGGAGAAATTCCCTCAATAGGCCTTTTGGTTTGCAGTTCCTGTTATCACATGGTTCTCCTGGTCACCCTTTGCAGAGACACTCTTGAGGTCCTCGCTTTTGGAAACGGCTGTCACCTCATTGACGCGTTCCCCAAAAGGACGGCCGTGCGCCTCTCCGCCCAACCGAGGAAATCGCCCAGTGGCTTCTGGGGACAGGCAGTCAGGGGCCTGAGGCGGATGTGTAGCTTATGCTAAGATGTTAGGTCCCAGTCGCCCCCTGGGACCGATCTTTATGTGTTTTATTTCTTTATTTTACTACGGCCCATGAGCTTGGGGGGCCGGTGGGTGGGGGGGAATATGTCCTGTGATGTCTGGGGAGGTGCTGACCTGATTACTTTATCTCTGTGAGGTTGAAACTTCAATGAGATGTCTGCTGTCTGTCGTCTAGTCCTCAGTGTTGTCATTTTCGTTTGCGCATCTCAGACTATATTAGCGCAGATGCTTGTGGCAGCTACCACACTAACCAAGCAATATGGCATCAAGGCTGAGGAAATATTTACATTTCGCACACTTCGTGTATCAGTTCACCCTGCATAATGTGCATTTCTTCATATTAGCATTTTTTATTAAGGAAAAAATGAATGAGGATATCAGTATCGTTAGCTAAATGAGTGCGCTTAGCACGTTTCTCTGCCGGAAGAGTGTTTCGTCGACGATGTGAGTCGTCCTGTGTTAAGAGCAGCGAGCGACAACACAGTGCATTGATATGGTTCATAGCATCATTAAGATGAGTCCCGTCTGTGGATATTGATTCAGATAATCAGCAGCTACCGGAGGTGTTGAGTCCATGTCTGTTACCTGTCCCCAGAGGGGCCTTGATTAACACCTGCTTGACCCCCACCGTGGCCCCCGCCAATCTCACGGAGGAATGTGGAGGGATAGACACTGACCTGAGACACAACTGTTTTTGCTACCCTCTACCTCAATAGGCACTTTGTGCTGTTTTTGCTACCCTCTACCTCAAAAGGCACTTTGTGCTGTTTTTGCTACCCTCTACCTCAATAGGCACTTTGTGCTGTTTTTGCTACCCTCTACCTCAAAAGGCACTTTGTGCTGTTTTTGCTACCCTCTACCTCAAAAGGCACTTTGTGCTGTTTTTGCTACCCTCTACCTTCGAAAGGCACTTTGTGTCTTATTTTTTTGTGTCTGATTTTTTTTATCCTTGTACCGATCAATGGATTATTTTTGGAAGGCAGACATTGTTCTGGTGTAAGCTGTCTGTCTGTAATATGAACGGATTTGTGTTTTTTTTTTGTGGGAGGGGGGGAGGGGGGTAGCTTCTTTTGTTTTGATCGTCTGTGCAGCTCTGCCTCTCCCGGATGGATTAGCTGTCCTCCCCCTGGCGTGATCTGGGATTTGGGTCCATCTGTCTGACTCTTCAAGCCTCAGTTCTGGGCATGCTGGCTCCCAACGGGCCCCCCGTGGGCTGTGGGTTCACGCTGACTCACTGCACCCCCTACTGGATCAGGGAAGACCCCATGGGAGAAGTCGTTCTTTTTTCTTATTGGCTATCATGAGCTTGGCTACGAAACATTAACCTTATTGGCTGAAATGCATTTTTGTGGTTACCGAGAGTTCATGCTGAGCTGCGGGAGCAGCGGTCAGTCTACCTTGCACCACTCCCATGATGCACTGCACCACATTCTGGTTTTTTGACGATGCGCCATGACACCTACGGGTTGTGAACTGAAACTGCACCTGCCAAAAATGAACAAGAGGATCAGAGACACGGTGTCCAGAACCTACGCTGCTGTAGCTCTGTTCGTGTCCACCTTCAGAATGAGACTGCTACTGTCAGCTATGTGTAATTACATGCTTTCAGAAAGCGTTGGCTGGGACTCCTCACGATATCCACAAAATCTTCACATTGAATTTCTGTATAACTCTACTGGGGATTTCTTTTCCCGCCTTTTTTTTTTGGCCTTTTCGGGCTGGATCTTCATCTCAGGTATTGTTTTTCTCCTGTACTGAGACGGCCTGGCTGGACTCACCCTGGAATGTTCCTGGAGGGGGGGGGGGGGTTCCCTTAAGCTATCTAAGACCTGACACCCTCAAGTAAGACGCATTCTTTATGGTGCCCCAAGTGACCTGTGTGCCGCTTGAGGGAGAACCACCAACAGCATCCATCTCCTCTAGCCCCTTGGTGCCAGGAAGCCCACCTAGATACCTACATGCCTTTGTATTTGTGGGGGCGCTGTTGTATGTTTTTCACAGAGACCTTGCTTTGGGTTTTATTTATTTTTTGATTGGCAACATTATGTCAATATTTAGACAGATGCGGAGAGGATTAAATCTCCCAAGGGTAGTGACAGGGAGCTAATTAACAGGGTGGGGGGGGGGGGGTGTTGTTTTATAAGGGGTGCTGATGGCTTTCTGAGAATTTTGTATGGGGACGAGTCACTGAAATGTCTAAACGGGGAGCAGGATTGAGGGGTTTCACTGGGAGGACCCCTGGCGCCCCCTACAGACTGGGTGAGGAAAAGCAGCTGATGCTGGTTGCTGATTTATATCTGTGCAGCTGGTTTCCGAAGGGGCCCGTCAGGAAAATCCTGCTTTATTAACCTCCTGACCGGCTGTGATCCGACTTAGCCAAGGATTAAAGGACGACAAACGCATCCCGCTTAGCTGAGATGCTCAGAATCCCTAAAGCGGGAATTCCCTTATTTTATTTTTATTATTTATCGCTTGCTGTTAATTGTCACTTTGCCAGATACTAAAGAGATGAGCATCTTTGTGGGGTGCATACAAGTACTGTAAACACCCCGCTCTACCTTTTTCCTTATGGTGAAATAAAATGATTGTGTAGGGGATGGTGTGTAGCTCTGGGTTTGGATGCTGTGCTTGTGATTGTAAGGCTGCCTGTTCAGCTCTGGGGGCCAGTGCTTCAGTTGGGCCCTTGAGCGAGGCCCTTAACTCCCAGTGGCCCCAGGGGTGTGGGAAATTGACTGACCCCATACTGTAACCCACAAGACTGTCCTGCAATGTCTGCGTGTCTCATGGTGAGCAAATCGGGACAGGAGAAAAGACTATTTCTCCCCAGAAATGACTATGAAGTGTCACTATTCCATTGTATTGTTATGTTGTTCTGTAACCAAAGAGAGTTCAAAATGGCTCCACATTGATACACTGACTTGTTCTTCAATTGTCTTACTGTTCGCTTTATGTGGATATTTTGATTCTTTTTCCTAAACCCACCTTTCGGATTTACTTTTCTCTTCCTTAATTATTATGAGATTAGCGATTAGCAATTACCGATTTCTGGAAATAACCAGCTTTTAAATGACATTTTGTTTTTTCAGTGGATGCTTTAATCCAAAGAGCAGGGTCAGTCAGTCCCTGGAGCAACTGAGGTTAAGAGCCTTGCTCAAGATCCCAAGGAGGAAATTCTGGGATGCAATAATGAAATCACTCCGTCAACCTTGGGGTTTGAACCAATAACCTTCCGATTACAGACACAGCAGCCTAACCTGCAGGGCCATAGACCGCCCTCCACTCTGTCGGTCTGCGTGTGACGGTGCTGTTGGCTCCACCTTCTGGGTTAGTCTGTCTTATGCTTTATCTCCTCCTCTCTGTTTATGGGTCCATTTCGCACATAGCCGGATGGTTGCTGGCTCACACCCCCCCCGCCCCCCACGACGTGATGATCTGGCTCTAGTCCGTCTCTGAGAAGTGCCCCCTGTTTGCGGGTGAGTCCTTCTCAGAAACATGGGAAGCATATTTACCCGTAGACGAGCCAGCTTTCATTAATACTGCATGTGTTTATTTGTTTGCTGGGGGGGGCGTCCTGCTTCCACACTGCCGGAAATGCTCTCCTGGCTGCTTTCAGCTGGACAATCGATGCCTGTGTGGGATGTCTGTGAAGACGCTTTAACCTCACCGTCTTTATTTATGTGGAAGCTTATGTCCTTTTTGGTGGGAGCCTTTTTGTCTGTTATTTCCGTTATTTAATAACTCATAATCATCAGCCACATTTCTTTGCTTGTAATACTAATTTGGTGAGCGATTTATAATGGTTATTTGTGGTCAGGGTGTGATTCTGGGATTTTTTTTTTTAAGGTGGGGCGCTGCAAGAGGGGCCATAATTCACACAGAAGAACCAACCTTATTGTTAGCCAATGGTCTATTTTTGAAGTTGTGAGTAACAGGGGAATGAAGACTCCGGGGGCCAATCAGGAGGGTCAGTCAGCTTTCACAGTGCACCTGTGCCCCCCCCGAACATACACCCCTGTGTGTGTTTTAAACAAAATAGTCACACACACCTGAGTGACGCCATCTGAGCATTTTAATGTAACTAAAATGCATGCAGGTGCCCCCAGTGTGTTTTTGATTTAACTGGTTGGAGTTTGAGGTGCTGCATCGTACTTCACATGAGCCAGTTCTGTGTAGCTCGTCCTCATTGTTGTTGAAGGACCTTCCTGGGGACCTGACCTCAGCAGTGTCACTCTAAATCTAACCAAACAGGTCGCGACATTCAATTAGAGTCTTAAATCTTTAACGAATTTAAGTGTCGTCTGAGGATTTGGTTCCCAGTGACATCAGCGCACACGCAAGAATAATCCCGTCCAATCCCGTCCTGGCCTTCACACCCAGCAAGACCTTGGATTCAGGGTTGAACAAGGCTGTTGACCCTTGAGATGCGGAACCTTTTTCCATTCTACAGTATTCAGGAAGTTTAAACAATCAGGAGCCTATTGTTGGACCTTAAAGCAGGTGCTGATTCTGCGAGTTAAGCTATGTGTTTATTTTCTGTCGCGCCCTCATCTGACCTGGAGGATGTCATGCATCATGTAGATGTTTGTTTCTGAGTTTTTAGCCTTTTAAAAAATCAAGTAGATATCATTGTGTTTTAATCTTTCTCCTGGGGTTCAAACCTACACCCTTCTGGACATGAACACAAGTCCCAAACACACTGCTTTACACGCTGCCTTGCTTGCATACGTTTGTTCAGACCAGATGTGGTTATGCTGCGTAAGTCTCCATTTTAAGCCGTTGAATCGCATCCCTTTGTGGTCTCCTGCACCCCCGAATACGGTGATGTCAGCGAACGATTATGCCGGAATCTCACACGGGGCAGGTAGGCGACAGCTTCAGGGGTCGGCACCCGTTCCATGGAACCACACCATGTGTACGGTCGTCCTGTGCTTTGTCCTTCACCAGATCTGGAAGTGCGTGGTCAGCGCCACACCGTCCTTCGACACCAGAGCACGTGAGGGTGTTCATTCCAGTCTAATTTTTAATTCCTTTATTTTACGTCTGAGCAGCTGAACTCAGGAATTCAAGCAGCCCGTAACTGGTAAACTGAACAGCATTTATCTGATGTTTTTGGGAAAAGAATAGTTTTTTGGGGAGGATATTTTGTTTTCTTGGTGAAGTTCTTGAAGTTCTTCAGTTCTTGTAGCCTGCAGAGATAAACAATAAACAAGAAAAATTGCTTCGATTTTAGAGCAGGGTAAGGTCGCTCCTCGAGATTCGTTGGTGTTTAGAGCAGGGTAAGGTCGCTCCTCGAGATTCGTTGGTGTTTAGAGCAGGGTAAGCTCGAGATTCAGGAGCCTCGTGCTTGTTCGCCCGCGCGTCACATGATTTGGATTCCCGGGATGCTTTCTGGTGGGGGTGGGGGTGGGGGGGGGGGGTGATTCGGGTGTCCGACTGTGTGCCCCCGCGCTCAAGAATCCTGGGTGTGTTTGATCATGACGTCTTCGCGTCTATCTTGGCAGAGAGACGACCCCGTTAACATTCAGTCTAATTCTGGAGTCCATAATGGTTCTTTAAGACCCCCCCCCCCCCCCACTGAGGCTGCGGTGCACATGACCCGTCTGCGGTTCTCGGCTCCCTGAGGGGCCGGGCAGCCCAAAGCCCCCTGCTGAGTGTAGTCGAGAGGCGGGGGGGGGGGGGGGGCGTTTCAGCCCCTGTCTGAATGGGGCAAAGGAGTGTTTCTCATTTTCCTAAACAATAGCAGCATTGTTGGAGGGGCTCAGCTGATGCGGGTCCACATTTGGTTGGAATTACTGCCACGGTGGAGACAGGAGGGCAGCAGAGAATCCTGCCCGCCCCCCCCCTCCCCGCACACCTCCCGGGGGGCTTACAGTATCGCTCCCTGATGGGATCCCCTCGGACACCCCGCATTAATGTATCCCTGGAGACCACTCTGCCCTGTTTCCCATACCACCACCGGGGATCCGAGTACGAAACCCCCCCCCCCCCTCGTAACGTGTGGGACAGATCCAGGCTGGAAATCCGAAGTGTGACAGGTAGAGATGGGTTGGGCCACCGGACGGGGGGGATTAAGCCGTCGATGGCCGCCGGTGACTCGTCTCTGCTCTGATTGGCTGGAACTAAGGACGCCGTCGCTTTAAAAGACGACTGAAACAAAAGGCAGCCGAGTCACTCTCAGAACAGCCAGCCGGCTCACGTCTGAGAAGGAGCTCGCTTATTAAAATTTAATTCTGTCGATACTCGGCTTCGCTTTTATCCTGCCCGACCCGAATGCCCCTCCTCCTCCCCCCTACCTGGCGAGAGGCCATGATGAGATTAGCCCTCAGCCACAGAGTGGGGGTGGCGTCTGAGCCCCACTGGGCATGTGCAGAGCACTGCAGGTGCCCCCTCGTGTCCGACCCCCTCCGTTACATCGCAGGTCTGCAGAGATGTCACGACAGGTCGGGCTGCGGTTTTTAGCACACGTACAGTAATATACGGTATTGAGATCTTCGGTGTGACGTTGATGCCAGATAATCCGGATCGGAATCAGCCTTCTACTTCTGGCTACGTTAAAATTGCCGGCTGAGCGCAGGCAGGCGTGGTCGCCCTCGTTTGCCAGCTTGACGTCAGGCTGGGTTATCTGGGGGAGGAAAGTGCTACCTGCCTCGCCGTCTCTGCCGTCTTGACGTTAGTGACGGATTATGCTGGCCTTATTTTTCCAGTTGCGTTTACAGTCCTGTAATCTGCCTGGACCTGTCGCTGGACTCCAGCTGCTGCTGTTTAATCTGCTCCTTTCATTGTGGGACTTTCTGTAGAAATTGTTATTTAGTCCCCCCCCCCCCCCCCTCCCCCACACAATTACGCAAACTTTCTGTGTGTCTGGATATTATTTTTTAATATATGGAAGCAGGAAAAGGGCATATCGGGGCTGACGTGTGGCTCAGTAGGTTGGGATCCTGTATGTGTGGACAGAAGGTCCAGTTCAAATCCCCTGGTTGATGGAGTGATTTCACTGCTGCGTTCTTCACCCCATTTGATCCATGTGTGTGTCTGACCTTGCTTTTTCAAAAAAAGTATGTTGCCGGAGGAAAGTTTTTGGTAAATCAAAGTATTTAGCAAGCTATAATATATCTAATTCTAGGCAGAATAAGTGTGAGTGTTTCATTTGAGTTTTCAGGTTGACAGTGAAACATTCTTAATGGGTGTGACTTTGACTTTGTTCCTCATAATTAGCCAAAAACGACTGTCCCTGGACAGTTTCATTCAGGCGCTAAAAACCTCTCGAGAATCCAAAGTACTGACTAAATATGGGCCGCGGTGATTCTGTTACGGCTCCTTAATCGCTTTAGACAATGTACAGGGAGACATGTTGAAAAGGCCTCAAGTTAATGGGCTAATTTCCCACTGGTTAAAGTGGGTGGTGTTTAACTCAGTGGGTTAGGCTGCTGTGTCAGTGATCAGAAGGTTGTAGGTTCAAATCCCACTGTCAGCTTAGTCATGTCATTGTTGGGTCCCTGAGCAAGGCCCTGAGTTCATGTGAATGTGAAGGTACAGGGAGGCATCTTGAGAAGTCCTCAAATCAATGTCCTTGCTCACCACAGTCTAAAGGCTGGGTTAGGGCACTCTGTCTGTGATCAGATGGTTGTAGGTTCAAATCCAAGGGTCAGCATGGGCTTTTGAATAAGGCCCTTAGTCCTAATCGCTCCAGAGACTGGATGACTCTGCTTTCTCCAAAGCAAACTGCTAAATAAATGTTTTTTTAGAATGCTTTGTCTCTAGGTGACTTAGATAGCAGCGTTCTTAAGACGATGGGGTGGTTTGAGACTACAGTCACACTGCTGGTGAACCCTGTCCAAAATTACAAACATAAATAGCCGGGACAGCCCCTCGTTCCTCCCCTAGATCTTTCCGGCAGCTTCTTTCCATCCCGCCACACACCTCTCTGCCTCTCCAGTCTTGATCCTTACAGGCCAAGCACAGCAATCCGCTGCTCTCATGACCCACGCCTACTCCGCTAATAGCAGAGTGAATTGAATTGTCGATTAGCTACACTAACTGTGGTTCCTGGGGGTTTGGCCTCTGAGTCTGTGATTGGAAGGATGTTGGTTTGAGTCCCATTTGCACAAAAATGTTCCGGGAGCGTTGGGTAAATGGCTGACCCTGCCCTCAGACCCCAGCTTCAGTCTCACCTGTATACTGTAGGTGTGTCTCAGAGCAGAGCATGATGGGATATGTGTGTCTCAGAGCAGAGCATGATGGGATATGTGTGTCTCAGAGCAGAGCATGATGGGATATGTGTGTCTCAGAGCAGAGCATGATAGGTACACATAAAGAATTCCTACATACAAATAAAGCATCATTATATCTAAAAAACACAAACATATTAACTCCTATAGATGCAAACTCACCTTCCCTCTGTCTTTGAGTCCTGACACACGGGACAGATCTTATATTATTACTGAGAACAGCACGAAGGGCGGTTCTCAAAGCATTTCAGCCGAATCGTTCATCGTTTCCCAGCTACACCCGGCATGTTTGTTTAGTTTGGTGTCTCTGATACGAAATAAATTTATAATAAGGCTACGAAGATCGATTGGAGCAAAACGATATTCCATGAGGTAACGGAAATAAAGCTCGTGTTTCCATCGCAAGCTGCAAATGAAACGGTGATCCAAGCCCCGAGTTTCGATCGGGTCTTTGCCTCGAACACATTTAATACTGCAGCCTTTAAAAGGATGGGGCTGTCATTCCAATAAACGGACTGTAACGTCATACAAATACGTTGTCATCATCTGTTTAGACTATGTTTGTTTGTTTTTGTTTGTTTGTATAGTTTCTGTACGGTTCTGTACGGATTCAGGATCTGTAGCTCTGAGTTCTAGCTAGCTGGGAGGGTGGTTCTCGACCTCTGTCACGGTCACCTTTGTCTTCTGGTCACCCATCACAATGGCACGTCCAAGGTGACGCGCACAGGCAGCACATGTGGCAAGCTCGCCGCTCGTTAGTCGCTCGTTAATAACTCATTAGCCACTCGTTAAGCATGCATGAATTGCTCGTTAGATATAAGTACTCGTTAAACTCTCCTTAAGCAGGTATGTCAGAGGCACATGGGTCGTTGCTCCCTCCACGGTGGTGCGCGGTCAGTAATATCCAGGCCAGGTGCTCCCCCTGGTGACAGACGTGGGTAGGGTGGCCCACACACGCATGTTCACATGTTCGCTCTGCCGGGGACTAGGCTCTCTGGTAGCTGTTAGTACTACTGTGTTGGATAAAAATCTTTTTTAGGAGAGAAGGCAGTTGCCGTTTCCGTTTGTTACATCATTTTTTGGTCCTTACGGTGCGCACCGGAAGCAGCTTGGAGCTGAACACACGCCTGCTGGTGTAGCTGGGTGTTTAGCTGCAGAGATTCCTCTCGAATTGCCCTGTGATGTGACAGCAGGTCTCTGGGGGGTCTTTTCCTCGCTATGCTGACTGTGCCGAAGCTCAGGGACCCTCCAGAAAGCACAAAAGGATCGGTACCAGGTCCTCACACAGTCCTACACGTCTCTGTCCTCTCTTGATTTCTCTTGCGTGCTCAGCGACTCGCATGATAATGAGGCTTGTTCCCACACTAAAACTAGCATCGACATCTTTCAGTCAAGTACAGATGTTTTTTGTTTCGTTGCATCGATGGAAATTGCCAGAATAATGCACTACTGTTTGCTCTGAAACGGATCAGAGATGTTATTTTGCTTTAAAGTCAAAGATGCATGACTTATTTGTTAAGTTATCATCCATGCATCCATCTATCTCTATTACCGCTTATCCAGTACAGGTTTTGGAGTGTATCCCAGAATGCACAGGGCACAAAGCAGGAGGACACCCTGTACGGGATGTTAGTCCATCACAGGGAAAACACTCACGTCACAACTCAGGTGCTGAAGATAATTTCGAGAAGTGGTATTTTCCATGGCAGTGACACTCACATGCTGCACATTTTCAGTGATGCCAGATCTTCTTCACAGTGGGATTTTTGGACTGTGGGAAGGAGCTAGAGTGCTAATGAACATTGGGAGGATCTGAACCTCAGAAAGGGGATTCAAACCCTCAATCTGTCCCTCTGAGGGTGTATAACCCTCTTCCCCGCTGCTTTGATCTGTCCACATCGGCAATAGCCTCTAAACACCCAGCTGGCTCATCCGTTCCAGGTCGAGACCTGGTGCCCTTTTGTTCCCCCATGTGGCCAAAATGTGCGCTTCTGCCAGATGAGCAGCAGATTCAGGCTCACCCTCTGTCACCGGCCATATTCGGCCACGCTGACAGGTTCAGAGTCGTGTATAGCTCACCGGTTTAGGGCTCTGAGCCCGTATCCAGAAGGTTGTGGGTTGAAATCCTACGGCAGGAAGATTTATTCCACCGCCAGATCTTTGCATAAGACTCTTGATCTTGCCACTTGCTGGCACCTGTGTATGGATGTGTGTCTGTCTCTCTGGTGGATGAGGTATGTGCAGACGACCCTATGTCCCCCCAGGGGTGAATAAAGTACCCCTGTTTTGTAACCGAAGCCTCTGTACCACTCATGCGAGATTATGGCTTCATTTCTCAGACTGGACCTTTATGGATGACTCTGTATTAAAGATTCATGGCAGAAAATAACTTGTTATCTTTCTGCTGAAGGGGCGAGTCCTCCGGATGATTTATAGGGGGGTCCCCTGTCGTTAGCGCGGCTGTTAACACTGTTGTTAGCACTATCTTTAGCGCACCTGATGGCGCAGTGCTCGGGGAACACCCCTGTCAGGGGAAATGATTCGTCCGGTTTCTAAAATCGCGGCACCTTGCTCCACGGCTGCTGGACACAGAGTTCCGTTCATGTGGCCAGAAGCCACTGGCCATGCGGCTCGGTACACGCCAGAAATCGACGTTAGGATCTGAAACATGACATAAACTTCGGCAGCCAGTAGTGAGAGCGATGGTTCCCAGACCATGTGGATAGACGGGGTTGCTGGTATCAATTAGCCAATATTGACCTAAACCCACGTTATTGGTTCAGAGACATTTGGGCCCAATGTGACACATCATAGACCCCCTCGGTCAGAAAAGCACCTATAGAGTATGTTGTGGGACTTCCAGGCGGGCTGAAATACAACCAATCAGGAGGCCTCAGTTTCCATAAGCACCACCCCTTCTTCTGTGGTTGGAGGTCAGTAAAAAGTGCAGACCTTCCTTCCAGAAGTGCTTGTGTCATCTTGAAGACCAGCCAGCCTCCCCACAGTGTCTGGATGCTTATATAACATTTATTTAGGAAACACTGTTACCTAAAGGGAATTTTTATCAAAGCTTTTTTTTTTTTTGAGAGAACAGTGCCAGCCGGTGCCATGGGATTTGAACTGGTGACATTCTGATCACAGGCCCAGCATCCTAACCTGCTGAACCACACGCCATCCCCTGTAGCAGATGCATGGCTCATGGTTTTATACTGTAATTCCTTCTGTTTATTAGTGTTACGCTGTGGTGATGATCATAATCCTAAACATAAGGATGCTAACAAAGACAGGTGTAGCTCCACACATGGGATGGGAATCGAACCCGCCATCAGGGAGGTGTGGGGCAAAAGGGCTGGGCGATGAAATGCCGTGCAGGATGGAAATCGAACCCGCCATCAGGGAGGTGTGGGGCAAAAGGGCTGGGCGATGAAATGTCGTGCAGGATGGGAATCGAACCCGCCATCAGGGAGGTGTGGGGCAAAAGGGCTGTGCGATGAAATGCCGTGCAGGATGGGAATCGAACCCGCCATCAGGGAGGTGTGGGGCAAAAGGGCTGGGCGATGAAATGCCGTGCAGGATGGGAATCGAACCCGCCATCAGGGAGGTGTGGGGCAAAAGGGCTGGGCGATGAAATGCCGTGCAGGATGGGAATCGAACCCGCCATCAGGGAGGTGTGGGGCAAAAGGGCTGGGCGATGAAATGCCGTGCAGGATGGGAATCGAACCCGCCATCAGGGAGGTGTGGGGCAAAAGGGCTGGGCGATGAAATGCCGTGCAGGATGGGAATCGAACCCGCCATCAGGGAGGTGTGGGGCAAAAGGGCTGGGCGATGAAATGCCGTGCAGGATGGGAATCGAACCCGCCATCAGGGAGGTGTGGGGCAAAAGGGCTGGGCGATGAAATGCCATGCAGGATGGGAATCGAACCCGCCATCAGGGAGGTGTGGGGCAAAAGGGCTGGGCGATGAAATGCCGTGCAGGATGGGAATCGAACCCGCCATCAGGGAGGTGTGGGGCAAAAGGGCTGTGCGATGAAATGCCGTGCAGGATGGGAATCGAACCCGCCATCAGGGAGGTGTGGGGCAAAAGGGCTGGGCGATGAAATGCCGTGCAGGATGGGAATCGAACCCGCCATCAGGGAGGTGTGGGGCAAAAGGGCTGGGCGATGAAATGCCGTGCAGGATGGGAATCGAACCCGCCATCAGGGAGGTGTGGGGCAAAAGGGCTGGGCGATGAAATGCCGTGCAGGATGGGAATCGAACCCGCCATCAGGGAGGTGTGGGGCAAAAGGGCTGGGCGATGAAATGCCGTGCAGGATGGGAATCGAACCCGCCATCAGGGAGGTGTGGGGCAAAAGGGCTGGGCGATGAAATGCCGTGCAGGATGGGAATCGAACCCGCCATCAAGGAGGTGTGAGGCAAAAGGGCTCTCCAATGAAATGCTGGCCTTTATTGTTTGCCGTGGCGTGTCAGGAGCAGTGCAGTGGCCCAGTGGGTATCCTGTGCCTCCAGTGATGGATTTCAGTCTCACCCTGACCCTGTACTCCTCTGCAGGTATTGCCCCCACTGAGAACCTGAGGACTACGGAGGAGACCAGCGAGCCAGAGAGGGGCCAGTCTGGACACTAGAAGACCTGAGGCTGCTGCAGGTTAGTGCTTGGCTCCATCCCTCAGCCCCCGGGCCCCCACCACAAAGCTGTTAGCCTGGGTGCTGTTCGCTAAGCTAAAATGTGGCCACCATTAGCCGTGATGCTAGAAGAAACCTGACGTTAGCTGCTTGCTAACCAGTGTGTAGCATCCAGCGTCCCATCAAAAAACCCCCAGCATCGCAGTGGCTCGATGCTCAGGAGCGCCCTCTATCTCCTAGTTGGTTCATCACGGTTGATATCACACTTTTCAAACAGTTCACCAGATGAAGGGATCTGATGAAGGATCTTGGCCCTTTGTGACGGATCCTGAGAGCGGTGGGTCTGTTGTTTCTGGGGCACCATTCAAAAAGTCATGTTGGGCCCCCCCGACCCCCCTCAGATGTTTCAAAAACTAAATCAATAGCTAGTGAGTAGAGTCAGGAGATCATAGCTAGCAGGTTAGCAGAACATGCTGCTTCAGCATCTCCTAAATAAGGAACAAGTTTTTTTTTTTTTTTTGATAGTAATGGTCTGTTTGTGGCCCAACGCAGGGGCCCCACACCTCGGGGGCCCCACACAAATGTGATATCTTTTAAGTGGTGCTCGCCATAGTGGTCAGAAGTGCTGAAAGGGTAAATGGGAGTGAGAGCCTGGCTCTTCAGGTCCCCCCCGGGACGAGCCGCAGGGCCTTGCATGGTGATACAGGAAACAGAGTTATCACTGGGGCAGGAAATGGCATTATCGCGGGTCGGGGGAGATTCCTGCTGCGTCTCCCCTCGCGATTAACGGAACGTGCGGACGATGCTCTCTCACGTAGCACAAACCAGCCCCATGGTGTCTGATTGGATGGAGACCCATTAAGGGCTGCATGTGTTATTATGGGGTGTTTTCACGTAGCGGCCGCTAATCGCTAACATCCTTTCCTGCATCTGTTAGGGTCGGGCGGGTGGAGGTAAGCACAAAATCGCAGGTCCTTTGAGGCGGACAGAATGGACGTGTCCTTCGCTACCATGGCAGTTTCTGATAGGTCAGCCCCCTCCAACCCCCAGTGACAAACAAGGCAGGATGAAGCCAGGGATTGTACTGCTGGGGTGTATAAATGGGTGGAGCCACAGGAGCACTGGCCCTAGCTGAAAGCTGATTGGCCCCCCAGTGCCCCCTCTCTTGTTCTTCACCTATTCAAAGCATATGATTGGCTAATGGTAAGGTTGGCAGTTCTGTATGAATTACGACACTCTTATTCCATACACCTTGAATAATTTCTAAAATGACCCCTACCATATCAAAAAGAGCTCACTGTTTATCGTGTGAGGTTATCTCCTCGTCAGCGGTGAAGGTGATCAGTTAGCGGAATAATGTTCTTTCAAAACTGATCTCTTATAGGGGATTGTGGGAAAACCTCACTGAACTAATGGTTAAGCTTTTAAACAGTTTTTAAGGATTTGACTGAAAAATGCTGTGGAATTGTACGTGCAGATAATAAGACTGGCAGCGTCATAATGGTGCTATTGGATAAAAATGTGTTTTTATGGGATGGCAGTGGGGGGGGAAAAAATCCAGATTTTCAGTAATATCCATTAATGACAAAGGCATCCTCCATCTGTCACATCTGGCCTTGCAGGTGGGGGAAATCGGGGCTGGGGGGGGCGCGTTAGTTAATGTGACGGCCTGGATTTAGGTTGTTCAAACAATCCTGTTAGCAATGGCTGTCAGATGATTCCTACCCTGCCTGGTCACATGACTGCTCAGCAGGGGGTGGGGGGTCTTTTTGAAGGAGATTGGTGGACTGGGTGGAGTAGGGGGGGCGTGCTGGGTGTTTTGAAAGAGCTGAAATGAGGCAGGCTTCTCCGGTTGTGTCTTCAGAGGGGTCAGAGGCTGCGGGACGTTTGGAGACTGGATCCATGCTGGGTATGTATGGGTGCATGGGCTGCAGACAGGGGCTTTAGAACCTTCTGTTGTGGCAGGGGGCAAAGGAGCGGGGGGGGGATTTAATCATCGTTGATGCCCGGGGAGACAAGAGTCTGGCATGCTTCCGAAAGCGAGTAGGTCAGTCTAGCCGTCCGCGGTGGTTTTAAAGTAGAAGGGCGCATTGTTAAAGGGGCCGGTCGACATGGTGACCATCTCTGCAGTGTCCCGAACCCCGCGGGTCGCTTTCGGGAGTGCTCACCTCGCCAAAAAGCAGCACGGTCACTGCCGGCTGCCCTCATTCTTTCCGGAACCCTCCGCACCGGCCCACCCCCGCTGAGAATTCCGTCAGGACAGGGCGCCGTCGTCTGTTGGGACGTTCGCCTCGGCCGACACGTTTGCCGTCGTGTCCGCTCTGCTAAATTGCGTTAAAATAGCCTCAATTCGTAACGGTTTCATTCAGTGATGGGAAAATGAGAGAGAGATGGCCATTGTCCTTTATGTAACCACACTCCAGTGATGGCCGCCTCGGCTCCGAATCGTGGAAAACTGGGTCACCGTGTCTGACCCGCTTTTCGCGGCATGGATCCCTGAGAAGCCCACGGCGGGAATGTCGGCCCTTGTCTGAGGAATACCCGCTTTTCTGTGCCATCCGGCCCGAGCGCGTAGTGATGTTTAGGTCTCTGCATGCACATTCTCGTGGTCTGTCAGGCGTGAGGCGGATAGCTGCTAATATGCTGCCCCCCCCCCCCCCCGGCCCCCCACCCCATGACCACGTGTGCTAATATCTCTGACTGTAATTTAATCCTCAGACAAGTCAACTTGTATAAAAGGTAGACAAGATCCTACACACCTCCATTTTTCAGTCAAGGATTCAAAAGCTTTATTTCTATTTATTCAAGGACAGTGAAATACTTGCTTGCGTACCTCCCTGTAAACTTAACAACACATAACAATAAAGAACAATAAATTACAAATAACGATATTGCCCAATAACATGATATACACACAATATATACAACATACAGATCCTCCTCGCTTTAGGTTGATCAGACTTAGGATATATCGGCTTTATGATGATATGATAGCGATGCACATTCAGTAGTCGTGGGACTTTGAATTTTGATCTGTTCCCGGGTCCTTTGCGATATGCCATACGATACTTCCTGCTTATGCTAGGCGATGGTAGCATCCACCCAACCACGCTCCCAGTCCCGATCACAAGTGTAAACATCTCATACAGTGTTTAATGACGTATTGTACTGCGTTTTCTTTTCTTTGTTTAGCCAGATTTTCCCAAACCCACTGTGTCTTCTCAATGCGACTGTGCCATGGCAAATTCATGTTCGAATTAACGATATTTTCAGCTTATGTTGGGTTCTTCAAAACATAACCCCATAATAAGTCGAGCAGCATTTGTGTATGCAATATACAGTTCGTATACTTTACTCTTTCCAGTTTCATAGATAGATGTTATAGATGTTGGCTGTTTTCCCTCTGTAATAATAACCTTTCACTGCCCTTTCAGACAGACGTTGGCTGCTGCAGGAGGTCAGTCTGAATTGCCAATAGCTCCCAATCGTGGTTTTTGGACGGCGTCTTAACAGAGGAGGGGATGCAGTATGGTGGTCTGTTAGACTAATTAAGATCCCTCTGTTTACCTTTGTAAGTCCCACTGCTTATGTTCGGGAGGAAGGTATCAATTATATGCTTTATCTAATCTGTGATCTGTCATGTCACATTAACACAAGCAACGTTTTCCCTCAAATAGACTTTGTGCGGCTGCCAGAGCCAGAGGAGGAACTCTGATTTACAGTAGATACTTTTTACAGAAAGTGTTCTTAACAGTTGCTTTTGCATTTTATTTTTATTTAGTTGACAGTTGTGTCCAAAGTGAACCACAAGTGAGGCAACATTATAGACATACGGCTGTCAAGCAGTTGACTGGGCATAAGTGCAGCTAGGCTGAGCTGCCAGTGAATGTCTAGGTACAAGCGTAAGCAGTACTGGAGCAAGAGATAAACAGTGTCTTCCAAACAAGGCAAGAACCTAATAAGACAACTATTCAAGTCAGCAGAAGGTGCGGCATTAACCTAACTGCAGTGAAAACAGGGAGTTTGTTTACAGAAAACGCACATTTCGGTAAAAACTGTGCCCCCCCCCTCCAAACCCAGGATAGCAACAAGAGATCACCCCCCCCCACCCCCCAAAGCTTATTTGTTTATAACCTGGAAATGAACGCAGGGAGGCTGAAGAGGGTGGCATATATTTTTACCTGTATACAGATAGGCCTTTGCAGCAAGTCAATTCTGACACTAAAAGAAACTTTTTTGTTTAAGCTCATCACAGTCCATAAGATTTACTTCTCATGGCTGTGAGATAGCAGCCAAGACATAAAACATCCGTCTCACAGGTAAAATGTGACTTGACATCTATGCATTTTAAGGGAACATTCAGTGGTGGGGGGTAGTAGAGCTGTTCCCAGAACAGATGGGTCTTAAGGCATTTCCCTGAGGTGGAGATGGAGTCTCACGACTTGGGCCCGTATTCACAAATCATTTTATCTTACCACTAAGAGTACTCCTAAATTGCACTAAAAGTTTTTCCTAAAACCTATTCACAAAGTGGCTGAGAGCAACTTTTAGTTAGGAAAAGAGCCAATTCCTAAGCTATGAGTAAGACTGTCGGCTATGGCTGACATTGGATCTCATGCAGTTTGCCTGCAATAACCACTGGGATTGGTTGATGATAGGCCAGTATGTGCTAGTGAAATTGTACACACGGCATCCCATAAACACAAATACAGTGGAAACTGCATATAGTGATCATGGTTATAGTGATCAACCGCTTATATGGATCAAATAGCTTGGGACAGAATCATTCCAGTACAAATACTGATTGAATAATTCACTTTACCAAGTAGCTTACAGTGTTCATCTTTGGTCTTTTTAAACATGACAACATATGGAAAAAAAATTAAACTACATTATTATTGATCGCCCTACTTTACCTTGTGGTAACCTGTCTGCTTCTGGCTAGCTACCTGAGGCTAATGTTGCG
Organism: Paramormyrops kingsleyae; assembly: GCF_048594095.1. Classification (NCBI taxonomy): domain Eukaryota; kingdom Metazoa; phylum Chordata; class Actinopteri; order Osteoglossiformes; family Mormyridae; genus Paramormyrops; species Paramormyrops kingsleyae. The sequence continues at coordinate 17,191,223 of NC_132800.1, read as the reverse complement.
CGCACAGAAAACATGACGGGAAAGAAAGTCATTATCTCTCAATTACGAATATAGACTCATCAAAATTTACGATAAACTGCCAAAACCAAGCCAACAAAACGCAGCAGCGAAACTACAGTAAGCTGTATTTTATGTGCAATACTTTATTATAGCGTATTTGAATTATATATACAGTTCGGTTGGAGATGTTATTGCTTCCCTCACAAGCTCCACAACAATCATTATTCCCTTCCGACTGAGGCGGTTTCCTTTAAGTAATTCAGCATCCGTTTAATGTTTCCAAGACATTGCGATGTTGATTGACAGCAGCCATTTTGCGATTGTGTGCGAGTCGGTGTGTGAATCGTGAATCTTAGTGACTTAGGAATCCTCTCCACTATTTTTTAGTTCTCCCAGACTTAAATGCTATTTTGGTAGCCGTGAGCTACCAAACAAATTTCATTGTATTTCTGATGCAATGACAATAAAGTCTCTTACTCTTATTATACTTTTAGTGCTAAGGGGCTTTGTGAATTGCTCTTAGTCCTATATTTAGGACTGACACGCCCATTGTTTTTTAGGAGTTTCTCCTAAATAGTCAAGTTAAGAGCTACTTTTAGCCTTAAGATGCTTTGTGAATACGGACCCAGATGTGGTTGGGCAGCTCATTCCACCATCAGGGAGCCACACGTAAGGTTCACTTGGGGGATGGATCTAATGATTCAAGTCAAAAGTTCACCTCTGGTCGTCTTCAAGCTTGGCGCGTGATGTTTCTCCCCATACCTTCTGTGGTCATCTCCGCCCATCTATATACACAATCTTTGTTCCAAAGCTAAGCAAGGTGTTTGTTCCCTGGCAAAGCTCCTGGAACCTTAGGGGACATCAGATAAATTTTTTTTGCTGCCTGCTGGACGTTTGGAGGCTTAGTCAGGACGTTAAGCTTCTCTGCTCCCACGTTCTGTGAATGAGTGTGGTTTTATAATGCAAGTCTGCAGGAAAGTCTCCCTTGGGCACCATTAGCTGGAACAAATGGCTGGTTACTGGTCATTTAAAGCAGTGCTTCTCAAATGGGGGGCCGTGGCCCACTAGGGGGCCTCAGTGAGGACAGAGGGAGCCGTGCAATTCATGTGAAAGGTGTAGAAAAATATATGACATTGCCAAAGGTAGGGCAGTAGGCTATATAGAATTTTTATGGTTTATCGATGATTTTTTCGAAAAGATACAGGATGACACAGTACTGTTTATATTGATATACTTTAACTGCATTAAAATTCAAGGCTTTATTAAAGATTTTCATAGAAACTAAACTTCAGTGGTTGTCAGAATTCTGATTTATAAAGCCATTTGCCAAATAGGTTTTGGATGTAGATTTTTTTTTTGTTCATAAACATTCACCTTCTGTTTTGAGAGCAATATTATAGACGGAATAAAACAGTGTTGGTGGACATAGTGGAGTGAAACCTTGTTTGGGTTATGTTGCAAAAAAATAGCAGTGTAATCAAATTACAATACGTTTGTTAATAAACCTTGGCAATTATTGTCATTCTTGTAGAACAAATACAAGAGAAACTACATCATAACTGTTTTCCTGGACTCAGAGGGTCCTTGGATATAAAAACGCTGAGAACCACTGGCTTAACGTGCTTCTGAGAGAAACCTTGAACCCGATTGACCTCAAAAGACAGAACAGGCCCTTATTGTTACTGGGCCTTTTTGTCGTATGTGCATAGGAAAGGTAATGGTTTAAAGGCAGGATGTGTTACAATGCATGCTGGGAAGGTTTTCAAAACACAGGTGCACCTATCAAAGCACAAAATGTCAGTGGTGAATAGGGTGAAAATGCCAGTGTTGTCATGTAGCACAAACCTTGCGGGTTTCATTGTAGTACATTGGGGTGGGTGGATGGCTCTTGCCAGCACGGGGGGGGGCGTTTGAAAATCACAATTGTTGGTTTCTTCCAGGGTGAGCAGATGGAACAAATGTTAAATATTGCTTGTGTAACAGCGCATTCAAGGAATTTAGTAACAGGATGCAAGATGCGTAGGCCGACCGTGCATGTAATTTATTTTTGTTTCTTGTTAGCTTTCGATGCTGTCTATGAATTTTTAACTACCAAAAAAATCATAGTCTGTAATGAATGCTCACGGTGTGCCAATATCTCAACATCTCTCTGATTCTGGTGGACCATGTTCTCTGAATGCACCCGATAATGGGTCAGACCTTATCCAGTTGATGTCAAAGTTTTGCAAACTGGTGAGGATGAGATTTTTCACTCCAGAGGAAAATCATTCCTAATCAAAAAGTTGGATGACTTAGAAGTCCACAGTGCTGCTGGTGATGTCATTTTACTCTGGCCAGCTAGCATATGCAGATGGATGAATTCACTGACTCACCCTCTAGCAGGTAACAGATTCTAATTAGTGTGCGTCCCAAATCATATGAGTAATAGGTCTAACCTTAGTGGTGGGAGTTAGCAAGGTGCTAAATTGCGGTCAAGTCTACAATCTTCTTAATGTCTCCTCTTGCTGTGCTGGAATTTGTCTTGGATCTTGGATCTGACCTGTTGACAGTTCACATTTCATTCATTTATCAGACGATTTTATCTAAAGCAACATGGGGGCCTGTGTGAGGCTCAGCTGTTTAGGCCTCAATGCTGTAATCAGATGGTTGTGGGTTCAAATCCTTGGCAGTGTAGCCTCATCTCCTTTGGGCCCTTAAATGAGGCCCTTAATCCCCTGAAAAAAACTAGATAAGTGCCAGCATACTTGTACACTTTTGTGAAATCTTTCTGCTGACCGTAGGATCCGAACCAGCAACCTTCTGATAAGACACAGCAGCCTGACATGCTGAGCCACACCCTGCCTGTTCGTCCATTTGCCCACGTTTGCCTTCCTGTTCCTGGCAGGGAGAGCCCTTTATGTGATCTCACTGAAACTGTGCATAGCTTGAAAAGCTGGTCCTCTAGTGGGATTTATCGTCATTGAGCTTCAACCACATGACCCTACTGAGCAAATGAGAGCCCAGCCATGTCCGACTGTGTATTATGTCCTATGTTTTGTCTGTGAGGGAGGGGTTTTCAAGTAAGAATTTCATTGTGCTCTGTACGCTGTACTTTGTACATATGACAATAAACTTCAACTTCAACCCTTGCTCACCTGACTTTGGGTAGAAGCCGGCGTCTGACATTAACCGGTAGATTCAGATTTGGTCATGAGGTCAGCAGTAGCTCCAAAAGCATGACTCATTGTTTTGTTAATGAGACAATTTCCCATTGTGACCAGGAGTGGTGTAATTTAAAAAAAAAAAATGCGTTGCCATGGTGTCTGTGTTTTCTTTAAGCTCCAGACAAGCAGGTCACGCAAAGGCTCTAGTGTTGCTACTCTGAAATGGGCATTCTGTCAGGCCGCCTCTCATAGCCATTCTCCTGATGTGCTAATACCACACCGTTCATTTCTACAAGGTTCCTTTTAATGAGCAAGCAGTTGAAGGTATTGCGCCATTAGCGGGTGCTATATGTGCAGCTTGTATGCTCTGCATATACCTCCCCTACAGCCTCTCAGAGTATGTCTACCTTAGTCTAAGTCCTCTGTCATTGGCTGGAGCTCCATGGAAACTTAAAAGGGGGCGGGGCTTAGGCTCATGGTGTAAATCAGGACGATCGATGTTATTCGTTTTACTGAAACTTGCTTTGTTCAGCTTCAATCGATCAATTCAGTAAAATGCCCCCAGTTGTGTAAACAGCCTGAGTGTGGTGGCACTGTAAGCTTTGTGACCTGCCCAGAATAGCACCTGAGTTCCCTGCAAAATTGATATTAAGAGCAGCTCTTAATGAGTGTGTCAATACAAGAGAGGCTCTGATTGGACACGTTTGCTGCAGGGGTGTGACCTGGCATTTTGAGGTGCTGTGACCATCTGTATTGGTGCTGCTCCTCACATCTAAACCTGAACCTTTTCCCTTCTGAATGTACTATACAAGGCAAGCCTGTGCATTTTCCTGTTTTTGGAAGAAACTCCAGCTTATTTTAAATCAGTCTTTAAGGTTAAAAGGTTTTACTTCTGATTAAATGACAGCACTTGAGAGTGAGTGTGCCCTGCGATGGGCTGGCCCCCCGTCCTGGGTTGTTCCCCGCCTCGTGCCTGTAGCTTCCGAGATAGGCTCCGGACCCCCCGCGACCCAGAAGGATAAGTGGGTTGGAAAATGGATGGATGGATGGAACAGCAGAATGGCACTCAGATGCAGGCCACAGTATCTCGCCCTGCCTTCCCTTGTTCTGTACCTGTCCACTTGGGACTGTATCTATCTACAGTTTTTTTTGCAGCAAAGCACCCAAATTTGCAGCCCCCAAGAAAGGACACGCCGTAGGAGAGCTGCATGGATGATGATTATGGTGTGTCGTCCAGGATACCGTAACAGCAGTAACAATACAGATCACGCGAAGATTTGGCTTAGAGCACGTCAGTAGGAGACCTGTACTCGCGTGCGAACCTGGACACAGGAGAATTGTTGGCTGATATTATCCCCAGGGTTAGAGCAGTGTGGCTCTGTGCCTGTGATCAGAAGGTTGTTAGATCAAATCCCAAGGCTGACAGTGAGTTCACCATTAGACCCTCCAGCGAGAGCCTGGCATATGGCACTGTGGGTTAAGACACTATACTTGTAATCAGCAGGTTGTTGGTTCAAATTCTATGGCTAGCAGAGTGATTTCATCGTTGGGCCCATGAGCAAGGTCCTTAACCCGCAATTGCTCCAGGGGCTGTTTGGCCCTGCTTTCTCACTTGGGTGTCACTTTGTAAATGTACCTTTGTAAATATTAACATCCATTTTATTGTTGTTATTTAGTCAGCTTTATTCAACGATCCTTTGAATGCTCATTGCAAGAGCAGCCCTGTGGAGCCTCCATCCGAACCCAAACTTCAGTCAACTACCTTTGTGAACAGTTGCTAGAGTGGAAAACACAGCTTTGAAAGGGGACTTGACCAGGCATGTTGAAGGACACCTATACTGTCATTCTTCTCTTGCCTCTTTGGCATGATGGTGACACAAGTTTCCTCTGTGCGGTCCTCCCCAGCGCCGGCCGTCTGCCGCTTCGGGGCCCCTCTCCCTCGACCGGGTCGGTCATGCATGCCCGTGTGAAAAGCATGACCGCGACCCCAGCTGCTCTTTCCTGGTTGCGGTGGATAATAAGGGCAGATTCGGGCGTCCAACCAAATGCCTGCGGAGTTTCCCATTACTTCCAGCTCTTGTCTTTCAAAGCGACAGTGGGAGGAGCAGGACGGCGTGACAGGAGAGTCTGTTGTGGTTTATGGTGGGTGAGCAGCTCTGACAGTGACCTGCTTGCTTTGGGTAGTTTGACTTAGACTCAGACTAGCTCAGTATCTATTGTTTATCGCACTGAATCCTCAGATCCATCTGCAGTCAAAATCGGTAAATAGAGGTAATTGCAGATGCGCTTGTTATTTGGACTGTATTATTTTGTGTTCGATTTTTATAAGAAATGTCACACAATCGATGTACTGTATTTGAAGTCCCCTAGGTTATTACCATGTTTGGGGGGGGGGGGGAGCCAGTCGACCTTGGGCCCCCAGAGGTTTTTTTTTCTTCTCACTAAGGAGTTTTTGGTTCCTCTCCTCTACTTTCTTATGCCATTCTTTCTTTCTCTCTTTCCCGGTTTCATGCACCATTTGGTATAAATTATATAGTAATGGATTAGCCACACACTCCTTTCGAGTGCCTTGGGGCGAATCTGTTGTGAAAGGTGCTGTATGAAAATAAGCTGAATTGAATAGGGTCAGTCTCTGTGATCTGTGTCAGAGCGGCTGGTGGATACATTAATCCCATTTTGGGCTTCATTGTAGCATTATTTTAGTACTGAAGTAGATGCCGAAATCATTCTGTCGCCTTGATGCGCTATATACCCTCAATACCCTCACTGTGCTGGGATGTTGTGAGCTCATTCTTTAGAACTGGGACCAAAGCTAATGTAGGTATGATGCGTATGTGAGTCTCGGCAAAAAGAAGAATTGACTATGTAACAACAGCTGTTTGCCTGAGAAACTTGTGATTGTTAAGCTGCATTTTCTGCTGAAAAATGCCAACCTTATGCTCAATGATTAAAAATGTAATATTGGTTTTAAATAAGTAAGCAAACGAACAATAGCAATCCAGGTCACCGGGCAGAGCGGAGGCCAGCGCTCTCTTTACGGCACACTTGCACGCGGCACATTTGGGCCAAGTCTGAGTCACCCTGCTCGTTTTAAAATGCCAGGGAAGCTCAACACGCCGAACTGATGCCGTGTTTAGGCCTGGGGGGGGTGAATGCACCACCTGCCAAGCGGGCACGACGGTCCCCATCAATTATACACACGTCCATTCAGTTTTAGTGCTGACTGAGGAACCAAAATGGCTGCTTCCTGCTAGGCTGCAGTTAGCGTTCTACTCTATCAAGATGCTGTGCTTAGCGATTTGTGGTTCTTAAATCGTCATTTATTACAAACAAAACAATTCTAATATACAGTATATTAAAATCAAATTGTCATATTAATGTAACATAAACAATGTATGTTACTCACAGAGGTGAGGTCTGGCATCCTTAGCGTAGGATTGATGTGCAAAGTTTTGCTAAACTGTTTTTAAGCTTATTTATGGCAGTTAAATATAGCTAAAACTGACAGGTGACTTACAATATTGCCTCTAAAATGTCCAATGCATTATTATCGAAACAGGAGAAATCTCTTTAGCAAATATCCTGAACAGGCCTTAATTCTTGTACATTTTACATAATTATACCTATGCTAGTGTTTCCATGAGTACAAACAAATTAAAATGGGGGCTTTCAGTTTCTTAATCTTATGAGTACTGTGGTTCTTGCGGTGGCCACCAGTGTTGGGGGTGTCACTACACAGCAGCTTCCCCAAATATACCTTTGAATGCGCCGACTGTGCTGTCAGTTTCCCATAATGCCTTTCATTTACGGTCCCGATTTCAAGTGCCTTGTGGGACAGCATTGCAGTTACCTTTAGATTTTGGATGCTTTTCTCCAAGGGAAGTAAGAGAATTAAAGGGCCTGAGAGCCCCAGGAGAAGCTCGGGCTGTCTTACTGTACAATACAGGAGTACAAATCCACCAGTAAACACCTGGTCAAGAAGTCGACAAATAAATGCCTTGTACTGTAACTCCCAGTAGGGAAAGACCCCTACTGGTAGGATCAAACACAGGATGGCTGGCACAAAATCACAGAAGGCCCCAAGTAGCTTTGTTCTGTGGCCATGTCGGATTAAGTCACATGACTTTAGTTTTATCTCTAATAGAACGTTTCACAGTCGAACCACAGGAAGGTAAGCAGCCGTTCGGTGATCCAAAAAAGCAGTAGGTATGATGTGTGGAATCTGCATCCTCTGCCTCTGCCGCTGCCCCTGCCGCTGCCTCAACGTCATAGAGTGCCACTTTATATAGTCCCCTTGCTCTCTTTTTTCTTATGAAGTAGAAGACCAGTTCCACTCTGTTACATTGTTATTTATTATCATCATTATTTCAGCTTCGGCTGTCTGATATGCCTGTGCATCGTGGTTCATGAATCAGTTCCACAAATGCTCCACAAGTCAGGTGAAAGTCAATTGCAAACTAAATCTGACATCGTACCCAAAGGCTTAGTAAGTGCAGTTTACCTGCCTTTTCATTGACCTTTGATTTCAAGGTGGAGCCTTTCTAACGGAGTAAATTTCAGGAAGGGGTACAAGGGGTTGAAGTATCCCAGATGACAATGGTTGCTGTAATTTATCATGGTTTCATAAACGATGATAACGGAATTGGTGTTCCGAGATAAATAAATTCCTTGTTTTAGATGTGGACCTTTTCTGCCATCTCTTGGGTGTGTGACTCATGAGTCAGAACCAGTAGCAGCGTTAACAGCTGATCACCCACCCCCCCACCCCCCACCGCACGTAGACAAGAGCTCTCCCTGTTGCTATAAACGTGATGTCACTCGGTCTCTGACACATGGTTGGTTGTCTCTGCGTTTCAGATCACCTCAGCCTGCGCCGAACAGAACGGCTCAGACGAGACTCCGGGATCCCTCTATCAGCCCCACGGGAGCCTTCAGAAAGGATTAATGCAGACTTGTGTCCGGCGCGTACAACAGCCGCCCTTTGGAAGCGAGAATCAGCGGAATTTGATGAGCCGCGAGAGGAGCCCTCGTTGCTGACCGTCAGTGGAGAGAGGATTAATCGCTCATTCACCTGGCTTGATGTACATGTTTCTGGGCAGCACTCCGAGGAGAGCCGACCACGGAATTCAAGACGGCTGCCGGGGAAAGACCGTCAAGCATGCCCACAGAAACACTACAGACAGATAGCATGGTCAAGCCCACGGGCCAGGCCACCACCTACGCCTCGGCTGTGCCTCTCCGCATCCTTAATAAGGGGCCAGACTACTTCCGTCGGCAGGCAGAGCCCAACCCCAAGCGGCTGAGCGCGGTGGAGCGGCTGGAAGCCGACAAGGCCAAGTACGTCAAGAGCCAGGAAGTGATCAACGCCAAGCAGGAGCCCGTCAAGCCGGCCGTGCTGCCCAAACCAGCGTGCCCCATCACCAGGCGGGCGTGCAGCAGCCCTGCCCTGAAGGCCTCCAACAACAATTCCAAGTCAGACACCTGCGTCAAGAGGGAGAATCTCAACCTAGAGATCCTCAAGAACATCTTGAACAGCTCTGAGACCTCATCCACGGGGACAGCTCACAAGCACAGTGCCAGGAGCTGGGCCCCCCAGCGCTCGGAGTCGGTGGAGCTCAACCGGCGCTCTTTTGCCGAGTCCCTGAAGGTCTTCCCCTCCCAAGGTGCCTCGAGTCCCCACGGGAGCAACCTGAACATCAGCAGGCGCTTCTTTGAGGAACAGTCCAGTGACTCATCACTCCATGTGTCCCACAGCTCGTCAGACATCCGGAGGATATGCAATGGCAAGCCTCTGAGGGCCACGCCGAGCAGCAGCTCCGCCCCACCCCTGCCGCCTAAGCCCAGCCTACTGGCCACCAACACCCTCAAATCCCCTGACAGTGAGACCGTGGAACCGGGAAGTGCAGTCACCCGGAGACCCTCCCTGCACAGATCCAAATCCGACCTCAGCGACAGGTATGCCCGGGCCGGCGCCGACGTCGAGCGCTTCTTCAACTACTGCGGACTGGATCCTGAGGAGCTTGAAAACTTCGGTGTGGAGAACTTCACCCGGGCCAACTCGGACATCATCTCGCTGAACTTCCGCAGTGCGAGCATGATCAGCTCAGACTGCGAGCAATCACGGCACAGCAACGACGACCTGACGGACGACGAGGAGGCCAACGAGCGCGTGCCCTACGGCATATCAGCCGTGGAGAGGAATGCCCGGGTCATCAAGTGGCTCTACAGCATCAAGCAAGCCAGAGAATCGCAGAAGGTTTCTCATGTTTGAGGGAAAGCTCGCCATCTCGCCTTGTCCACCTGTTTTTGGCGCTCTGCATCGTCTGTGACTCTGAGTCCATCAGTTTCTATGCGTCCGACATGTGACCTCCTTAGAACCTGCATGCTTCTCGAACATGCAACCTGACCTGGCATCAAGTCAAAGACGCAAACCTAAGCAAAAAAAGAAATCGACTTTGCGACGGCTGCCCTATCCAAGCCCCCCCCCCCCCCCCGCTTGAAATACAGTATTCTTTCTTCTTTCAATGGAATGGGACAGATACGACGTCAGCTAACTGGCATCCTTGGCACAACGTCATGTTGTGTCGTGCCCATTTGGATCGTGTAGCCATATCGGTGAGAAATCTAAAGAATGCTGCTTACGTGTGAGCAGAAGCAGTCACGCTGTATGTATATACACCCGCAGGCCGTAGGCGCATGTTATGGCCCACGATAGCTGTACTTTCAGAGCCACGTCACTTTCCATTGCGCTGTCGGGTTTTGCACTGGTGATGTGGTGCAGACAGTATTGTAATATCACAAGCCTCATGTAATTCGCTTCCATATAGTTTCATCAGCTGCGACGTTTCCTCTGACAGCCCATTTTTGTGGTACTATAAAGACTTAATTGAATTTGTTGAGCGGCTGCCATTTTTAGCATCCGTGTGTCAGATAGATGGCAGAGCTGCTCCACTTTTCATCAGCAAATTATTTTTCTTTCCTGTAAATGCTGTAAGGATATGTAAATAAATTCAAAGTTGTTACCAGATCTGTAAAGAAGAACGATCTGCTATGCTAATAAATAGCTCTTGAGGCAATTATTTTCTGCTTTGTCTTTGCATTGCAAGAGTTTGTTATTCTGTCTAATAAAACAAAAGAAACATCTATAAAAGCTGATATGATGTTGATGTTTAGGTCTCTGCTAAGTCTCGAGCATATCCTCAGTGGAAATCATAAGGTGACATGCTGTGATCTGGAACTCCTAACCAGGGTAAAATGAGGTCAGAGCGGAGTGTCTGTTCTCCTGTCGGATGGCTGTTAGAATGCCATGAGCAGATGGAAAGTGACAGGTCAGCTCAGCGGAATTTGCCACCACTCTAACCACCGGGCCCCCTGTTGGCCACAAACAGTCACCGTCCTATTTTATAAACATGATCTATATTTAGAAGATGCTGTAGCTTCTGAAGTGAGGCCCAGAAACAACAAAGCAGCTCCTTGGTCAGCTTCCCCTCCATCCAAACTCAAACAGTCATATCACATCTCCTGATGCTAATTTCATATTTCATCTGGGCACAGGCTCCACTGTCTTTGGAAGAAACCATGATGTGGAGGAGAGGTAAGGAGCAGCACTGATACAGTGTGGTGCCACATCCATCACATGACAATCCACCTCAGGGATGGGAACCTGAGTGCAGCCATGTGGCAGGTGATACCTCAGCACCACACCAGTCCAAATGGACCAGTGCCTGGAGTGACAATCCTGCCACCAACCCCCAAGTTTCTCCCTGTAAGTTGGAGGAGCTCCTTCTAGGGCTGGATGTAGATTAACATCATTCCCAGGATGAAGCAATTGCAGGTTAAGGGCCCAATGGAGTAGAATCACTCTGGGCATTCACGGGATTTGAACCAGCAACCTTCCAGTTACTGGCACAGATCCCTAGCCTCAGAGTCACCACTCCACCCACATGATGTAGAGAGGTGAAAAAAATGGCAGCGGCCCTTTCTGAGGTGAAACTAGACCTGTCAGAGCAAGTAGACTATATAGGTCAGGCATTAAACTTTGATGAAGTGCTCCTCAGTGTTACTGTAATTGATCTGAGGATGCAGGGCTGTGCTTCGATAGAAAAATGAGCCGTGTCTCAGTTGGAAGGAGACCAGCTGAAGTTGGTTCTGGCGGAGTTTCTGTATTTCTTGGAGGTGCAGACATTTAAAAACGACTGAAAAAGACTTGACAATTCTTCTCTCGAGTAAAAATCCATGGATTAAAAACTGCACACGCCACGCTAGATGTAGGCGATGTTTGCCAGTCAGCACCATGGGGAGGACCTGTTCATTTATCTCCATCGCTTCTGATAATTGGCCGGCGTCTCCTGGCAGTGAATGAGGCAGCCAATACCGCGGTGCTCGTGGGAGATGGGCGGGGTCTTCTTACCCTACTTTATTATTGATGCAGACTTCGAATACAACTTTTGTAGGTGCTGGAGGCAAGAAGAGAAGTTTTCAACAAATCAGAATGTTTCATCCAAGGAGACGGTTGATGACGTACATTTCAGTCAATGCTTGATGCACAAAACAGCAATTTACTTGGAATACAATCGCAAAGGTATCTTTAAATACTCGAATAAATAATGTCCATGTGTTCAGTCAGCTCAATTTTACCTTGTGTCTATGTGAAATGCAATTGATGATAACCACGGTTAGCTAAATGCACCTTGGCTAAGATTTTGACCCTTGAGTACAATAGACAAGTCCTACAGATCCTCGAGCATCACCTCCGTTTCTGCTATCATGGACAGCCACGTTGTGGAGCACTGCTACAATGCCATAGAGATGTTCAAAGCCATTTGGAATATCCTTTCAGGGCTGCGTGGAGCTGACACAGTGGCCCAATTACAGGACCCAGCAAACTCCTAGATCTGGAGAAAATTATGCAACTTGTACAGTGTGACATTCCTGGCTGTAGAAAAGCCAAAGGCCGACTACTTTCCTGAGGAATTTCAAGCATCTCAAGTGTCCTAAAGACGAACAGGGCCAGACATTTAATAAATGTTTCAGTTGAGCAGTTTTAATACCTTACTGCTGAGATATTGTACCAGACCTGCAGTGGGAGAGAATCATAGCTCTCTATGGCTGGTTTTGTCTTTCTCTACCTGCTTGTTTTGCATTAAGGTCACCAAAGGAGTTCAAGGTCTGCAGTTTCACATTAGTTCCGTTATCGACCAGCAGTCAGCTGATGATTGAAAATGACTAGTATAGAAATACTCGTATAAAAACCTGATTTTATATATTATAAAAGGATAAACTGACACAGAGGTGAGACACATGGGAAGCAGCTGTCATGCACCCATTTACAGTTAAAGTGAACTATTCTGAGAAGGGATATAGGGTCACAATGCATGTAGACCTTTATATATATAGTCTATATATAGACTGAAAGAAGGGATTTTGATCTCCAACATCACTTTTCTGCAGCAGCTTTTAAAATGTCCCTGTTCATGCAAGGTGTGCAGGTTTCCTTCTTCTTAATTATTAGCATTTCTGATCTCATTTCACACTCACATGTTTATTTGCTAAATAAATTACCAATCCCTGACCAGGATAAGTGGCCAGAAAATGGATGGATTATTGACTTTTCTATGATGTAATTTATTGTTTAAGACAGAGTAGTGTTTCCTTTATTCTATTATGTGCAGGCGTATAAATAAATCTCTGTCGTCCATTAGCAGTTCCGTCTTATCGAGTTACACGCGCTGGCGAAAGTCCACATGTGACCCTTGTGGTTCAGCCGGCAGCCATCTTTCAAGGAGATAATGATGAGGACATGGAGGAGAAGTATACGGTTTAATATTACCAACGTCATGAAGCGAAAACAATAAAAAACATCATAGCCGCAACAGCTACGGAGATACGATCTTTACTGAAAATGCATTTCCAATTGTTACGAGCAATTAACTAATTGGAGAATATATATATATATATATATATATAGACCACAATTAAATGACATTCATTACAATGAAGTCACAGTGAACGTTACACAGATATTACATTCCTACTTCACAGAATATGAGGGAATCTTTAAAAAGTATGTAATTCATGTCTCAGAGTCCTTGCTTCCCCCAAATGGCGTGCTTAGCTCTCTGAGCTGATGTCCTCCTGGGGAGCACTGCAGATCTGTGCTCACATCCCGTCCCACTCCGAGGGATGTTGCGTTTCATTCCCGGTGGCATGAGGCAGTCGCGGATTCCTGCTCGCCGTCCTCGCGCGTCTGTTGGAAAACAGATGATTTTGGACTCCTCTCTGCGGTGCGTGGGTCCAGGCCGTGACGATGGGTACAGGTGGGGGCACGCCTGTTGTTTCCAGGCCCCCCTAGTTCACACCAGATGTTTAAAAAAACTGAACAAGTAGCTCGCAAGTATAATCAGAAGATCATAGTTAATTAGTAAATATGCTGCTTCAGCATCTCCTAAATATGGAATGTGTTTATTTAATATTTAGTGCAGAGACTGTTTGTAGCCAACAGGGGGCAGATGTGTGGTTTGAGTGCTGGTAAAAGCCACCTTTGGGCTCACTGGGAACCCTTAGGCTTGGTGTGTGTCTTCCAGCTTTATAAACTGAGTCATCCTCCACACAGACATGGTATTCATGTAAGCTGGTTACACACCATGTGTTCCTTGGATTTACTGAATTTATTCTGAAAGACTTTTAACCCTAGGATGCACAAGTGGGTCAACTATGACCCAGTGAGGTCGTTTTCTTGCAATATCTTTGTAATGAAAAATTTTTATCGCTTCATATTCCAGGTATTCCTCAAATAACATGTTTTTTATATCATTCCATAAAAAAATTTAAGTTACCTGTTATACTTTTTAAGAAATTGTAATATTTGTATTACTACCCCAAGCTTCCATAAGTGGGTCAAACATGACCCACATGCATTTCCCATACAGTTTCATGGGAACCTGTGTCTCTTATCAATTGTGGCTGTCAGGGATTTATTTACTATGGACCACACACCCTATGTCAGAAGTGTCACCGAACAGGAAGATTATTTTACACAGCAAGACCTGATGCAAACATCCCATACGCAGTAGATGGGATTGTTTACACAGGGAGACAACCAGGGGAAGAAGTTCAGAAGAATCTGGGGGAAAACATTGTCCGGCAGTTGTGCAGTAGATTCAGAAGCACAGGTCGCCACACCAAACATAACTTTTTCAACAGTGTGCCTGGAAATAGATCTCACTATTGTGGGGACTCTAAGACAGAACAAGTCAGACATCCCCTCTGATGAAGGCTTCCAAGTCCAGGGACAGAGTTTGGATTCAATGCCAGCATTACCATGGCCAGCTATGTCAGAAAGGAAGGAATGGCTGTTGTCCTCCTGAGCATGATGCACCACAATAATACAGTGGATGAAAACAGCAGAAAAAAAAAAACAGAAGTGATCAACTGTGTGTAGATGTGTGTGTGGATGGGTGAATGTGAGGCATAAATTGTAAAGTACTCGTAGGAGTAGAAAAGCGCTATATAAATGCAGTTCATTTACCATTTACCATCACATTCTACAACAAGACAAAAGGAGGTGTTGACACCATAGACCAGATGGTTGGCACCTACACCTGCAAGCGACAAACACAGAGGTGGCCCATGGTGCTGTGCTACAACATCCTTGACATCGCCACCCTAAATTCCTATACCTTTTTCACGACTCAGCACCCTGAATTCAACAGAGGTATCACCAATGTATGACGACTCTTCCACAAAGAGCAGTGGTGGTTCAATGGTTAGGGAAGTGCACTTATAATTGAAAGATTGCATTGGTTCGAATCCCCGACCAGCAAGGCACTACTGAGATACCTTGAGCAAGGAACCGCCCCAACCACTGCTCCCAAGGCGCTGAATTAGCTGTCCCCTGCTACGTCACATTGTCACATATGGGTTGAACGCATTGCATTGTTGTGAGCTGAGGTGTGTCAGCAATGGCAATTAATCACTAAATTCTAATTGAATTAAATTCAAAAGACACATGAGGAGTTGACTAGAAGGCTGCCCACAACTGCAAGCCCCGATCATTAAAGCAATGGGAAGGTGTGGGGTGACAAAAGCCACAAGCCAGCCATAGGAAAGAAGCAGACAGGGCCAATCGAAGAGAAAGAGATGTCAGATCTGCCCAAGAAACAAAGATTACAAAGTCAGCAATAGGTGTGGGAAGTGCAATGTCCCTACTGTATGTGCAATGATCACAGCCAGAAGCAGGTAGTCTGTCACAACTGCAGACAAGAAGGCAAAACAGGGACCATCGCATCAGAAGCTTCAGCAAACACAGACACTTACCTGCAAGAGAATAGATAAGAGAGAGGAGATGTCCATGACTGGACATTTACACACAAACACATAATGAATGTTGACATTCTTCTATTGCTGTTCTGTGTAATATTCATTTTTTAATTATCAAAATGTGTTACAAAGTAAAAAATAACATTTCAAACATGAAATCATTCTTGTGTGGTCCAAAATATAATACAGACTATGTTACAATTCATTATTCAAAACCAAAATGACAAAAATGGCATAAAACAAATTGATTTTTATAAGTGGGTCAAACATGACCCACTTATGGAAAAGTGTAGGGTCATACCACTCGTGCATCATAGGGTTAATTATGATCATTGCCAATCAATTATAACACTGATGTGTGTGTGTGTGTTGGCAAGATAATTGTGATATTTCTGCAGTTACCCTATATGTACAGGACTGTCTTAACAGATCTTTATCATGTCTGAATTCAGATACAATGAAGAATGATTGATCCCCAGACTCTAGCAATAGGTCAAGAGTAACAAAAGGCACATGCAGGTCACTGCTAGCCATGAGTTCTACCTGGATGGTCCTCATCCCATTCCTGATACTGATTCCGGAACTCCACTAGGGGGCAGCTTGTGCAGTGAGATTTTTGGCTCAAAGGCAGCGACCTTAACCACTAACTGTGATCACCCATAGACCTTAGCAAAGCTCACAGGATCGATGCAAAATACATCTGCTGCCTTCATACTGTAAGTAGATTTCCTCACAAATTTCTAGCTAAATATTTCTAAATACACTGTGGCTGCATACTGTGCAGTTCTCAGCATTAGTCTGTCTTTTTGTTGTGGGTGTGTGTGGCTCAGCATCCTAACCAGATGTGTGTGTGTTCCAGGGGTTGCTGGTTCAAATCCCAAGGCTGGCAGGGACTGGCTGATCCTGCTTTCTCAGTTGTATGTCTGAATTATCTGCTAAATCAATGTTAATATGATAGATCACCTGGAGGAGAGTCAGGAATGGACCCCACGTGATAAATGACATCATAATCTGCATGTCGTCAATGATCTCATTCTAGTGAATTCTTGTTTTATCCGAAACCTTCAAATTCAAAGAAACAGGGGATTGTTTCTGCTCCACAATATTAATGCTGAATGTTCTAGTCCAATCACAAAGTTTACCAAAGTTCCCCTTCCGAGAAGTTTTGCTACATGCAGTGATTGACTGGGTGCAAACAACAAAAAACAAAAACTATAGAGTAGCACCCTTTACCTCAGGACGGGGAGCCGACTGGGACCCTGGCAAGTTGGGCTTGAACCCAACAGGCCTGGTAGCGCTTATGAACTCATGACTTCCTAAGACTGAATGCATGTATGGGCCCCACGTACGCTACTGAAGAGTAAACATGATTCGGTAACTGAGCCAGGCTGTCCAATGAGATCAAGAGGGAAACTGCAGAACCCATACTCAATGAGAGCCTGGTGTGGGGCATTGTGGGTTAAGACGCTATGCTTGTGATCAGAAGGTTGTTGGTTCAAATCCCGTTGTCAGCTGAATGATGTCATTGTAGGACCCATGAGTAACACCCTTAAAAAAATGTATGTTGTATGTCTGTTAAATGAAAGTAGATCTCTGTCCCCTATTACAGCATTAAGCTTTCCTACACTGGCACCATGGAACCATGCCAAACCCGGATGGAAAGTTTCAGAACAGCTGTATAGACCATACAGTCTGAGTGCCTTTTTCCAAAGGATCTGCTTCTCCCTCCTCAGTTAATGAATTCAGGTTTAGCAGTCTGCTTGTGGATCAGACAGCAGGGCACCTGGGATCTGGACCGAAAGGTCCTGTTTTTAATGACTGTGGTACCTTCACCCTGACCAAAGTGTCCCAGTACCGCCCACTGCTGCGGCAGAACCAGACCACGTCCCGCGGTCCAGGTCCTCCACACAAAGGCTTTATATTCTGCAGTGAGCTTTGTCTGAAATGCCTATTAATATTGACTAAAGGAACACAAATGCCACACTTTGTTAAGACTGTGCTGCTGCTGTTTTTGTAGTCCTTTTGCAGTTGTACTCATTGACTTTGTCTACTCAGTAAAACTTCCATTGAACGTTGATGTAATGCGACCAAGAAGCTGGACAGAAACATGGATTCCCTGCCTTTTATTTATTTACGTTGCCCATCGAGGCAACGCCGCTATCTGGACTGAGCGCCCCGCAGTCAGAGATCCGACGGCTTGTTTTGATATTGCTCTTTCAGCACGTACTGAAATTCATCCTGCTTCTTAAGTTCTCCACAAATAAGAAAAGTAATTTAAAAGGTGTAAAGGGAGCTTTGGGAGAGGCTTCAGAATGAATCGACCCTCTTCTACGAGGTGCCAAGAAATGTTCAAATGATCTGTGGTCTATTCCAGTGTCTATTATTACTTAAAATGCTGGGCTCAGCTTTCTGAGAGTCCCTGAATGGAAAAGTCATTTCATTCGAGTGGGAACACGGAGCACAGGGGCCAAGAGAAACAGTTAGATGTCCGCCATGGTGGCACGGATTTGGGATGCACACTGTGTCAGGCTCACGGCGGAGAACGTACTGAAGGAACATTTTATTTGTTTGCTTAGCTGAGATACTGCCACAAGACTCTGCTCATAATCTTACGACGGACTGGTTTTATAGCTCTTGTATCGGAGGTTAAGGTGCTCGACGGGGTAAAAACAGAGCCCCTTCCTGGGAGTCGAACCTGCACCCTTCTGGGGGAGCGGACACAACCTATCACCCATGGCTACGTGTCATTACAGCTCGGTTCATAAAGGATTCAGCATGGGATCAGAGCATCTTAGGGAACCATGACCTCATACAACAGAGGAGCCATTGTTCAGGTGGTTAGAAATGTCAGGCTTGTATCCTGCAGGATGCAGGGTTCACTGAAAGAGTGACTGTACAGCCTCCTCAATTAGATTATAACCAGAGAGAAGCTGTTCATCCATCCATCTATCTTCAACAATCTCTTATCCAGTACAGGGTCCAAGTGAGCCTGGAGTACATCCCAGAATGCACAGGGCACGAGGCTGGGGGACTCCCTGGATGGGATGCCAGTCCATCACAGGGCACATACTCACACTATGGGCAATTTTGAGATGCTAATTAATCTAAATATTTGTGTTTCGACTTTGCGAGGAATCCCATGCAGCCATTGAAGAACATGCGATATCCATAGACAGAACATAAATGGGATTTAGACCCAGAACCCTGGAGACACAGAGATCACGGTGCCACCTCTGTGCTGTTTAATATATGAAGATAACTACATTCAGCATGCTAATTTATTCAGCAAATAAGTTTATAATGTATAGTATCTGATCAGGAATGCTAATGACAAAGCATTTTATTGGCAAGCTAAAACCCTGGGTTCCTTTAAGTCAGAGCTAGATAAGATTTTAACAACTCTGAGCTATTAATTGAGTTCTCCCCAAACGAGCTTGATGGTCCGAATGGCCTCCTCTTGTTTGTCATGTTCTTATTGTGATTGAGTATCATGGTGGTTCTCTGTGTTTTAAGGACACGTCCTGTTGTATTTTCTATCTCTCTGTGATTTGACCACAAAGCAGGCTTTGGGTTTCACAGCTGGACCAAGTTTATTGCTGGTGCTGAAGAGAGTATGAGATTGTGTTTCTCTGAGAGGGCAGCGTAACGTCACCGCCAGACTCGGACAAAACGGAGCAGGGCACTCGTGCAGCATTGATGTGATAAGGCTGAAGCTGATGTGACAAAAGGGTTCTTTGTTCACAGGATGGACACTATTTCCCACACCCAGTGGTAGCGTTTACCACCACTCACACCACGGCTGTTGGTCACTACCCTACTTGGGTCAAGGGGCCTCAAAGTAAATTTTTGATTGGGGCCGTAGAAGCAACAAAATTGCCCCAGCATCCACCTGCCTGGCCCCTCCCCCCCAGGCCTGGCCCCTCCCCTGCTCTGGGTAAAGGTCACATGGGGTAAAGGCACTTCGCCCACCTGCTCTGAGCTCAATTCATTCATTAGTCAATTTATTGCTCATCTCCCAGCAGCAACCTGATTGGCTGAGACTTAATTGACCAGCTTGTCATTCACCAACAACTTACTGTTTGTAGCGCAATGCAAGGGATCCTTCTAGAACACAACCAATGCAGGCCAGACCACATTTACTTTGATCGGTCTTTTTTTTTTTTTACTGTAGATCAGGGGTCCCCATCTATTTTCCCCTGAGGGCCAAATTCCATTAGCAACACATAGCCAAGGTCCACCGGGGGGGGGAGGGGGGGCATCACACAGTCCAAGTCCAGTTGAAGTTCGGTCTTAGTCCACCAGTTGGTGACCACTTCCCTCCAGTTTTGAATAGTGATTTGTGCATTTTACACCCCTCACATAAACATCACACAGTTTGAGATGCTCCCTAGTGACTATGGATCTAATTCACGGCTTTACCTGTTCCTACATGACATTTTCCCATAATGCATCTGAAATTGACCTAATTTCTCAGGCATGTCAAACAGGAGTTCATAGTTACTACCCTCGCTGCTGAAGTTTTATACAAACAAGGCTAATTTAATTAGGAACCTTCCTCAAAGGTACAACGGCAACACCCACCTGCTTCAGATCACAGGCCCATGTTCTGAACCACTATTCTACCAAAACACAGGTATAAGATCAAGAACTCTCCTCAAAGTAGCGCCGTCAGTTGGACCCTGTCACATGAATAATCATCATGGAGAATTTCAACTTTTATTTTAATGGGGAGATTTTTATCGACTTATCTTCATTTTCCCACCTTCAGAACCAGCCAGTGAAACCCATTTAACTCAAACCATCTGACCATGTGAGTCTCATTAATGAAACCGTATCTCAAACCCAGCTGGAGCCCACCTCCCCAAGGGTACACTCTACTTTCCCAGAAAATATCAACCTCCACCACCCCCTTTCCCAAACCCACACCCACCCTCATAATTTGTAGCCCACTAACGCCGTTACCGCACGTCGACGACCCAGCTCCTCTCGGATTAAAGGCCATGGGAAAGTGAGCCTCATCAAGCTCGACACGGAGCTGCAGGGCCGCCAAGAACAATGTGGGAGCTTCCTGAGCCTTAAGGACATGGCTGATGAGAAGAGAGGCTCACCGCACTGAGCCAGCGAGAGTTAGCCAGCGAGAGTTAGTCAGCGAGAGTTAGTCAGCAAGAGTTAGCCAGGTAGAGTTAGTCAGCGAGAGTTAGTCAGCGAGAGTTAGCCAACGAGAGCTAGCCAGCAAGAGTTAGCCAGCGAGAGTTAGTCAGCAAGAGTTAGCCAGCGAGAGTTAGTCAGCAAGAGTTAGCCAACGAGAGCTAGCCAGCAAGAGTTAGCCAGCGAGAGTTAGTCAGCAAGAGTTAGCCAGCGAGAGTTAGTCAGCAAGAGTTAGCCAGCGAGAGTTAGTCAGCGAGAGTTAGCCAGCGAGAGTTAGCCAACGAGAGTTAGCCAACGAGAGCTAGCCAGCGAGAGTTAGTCAGCGAGAGTTAGCCAGCGAGAGTTAGCCAGCGAGAGTTAGCCAACGAGAGCTTGCCAGCAAGAGTTAGCCAGCGAGAGTTAGCCAACAAGAGTTATCCAACGAGAGCTAGCCAGCAAGAGTTAGCCAGCGAGAGCTAGCAACAACAACAACAACAACAACAAATTTATTTTTGTATAACGCATTATCACAACATTACATCATCTCAAAGCGCTTTACAGCATCCCCACCCAAAGCCCCCAGTGAGTAAGCCATAGGCAACAGTGGCAAGGAAAAACTCCCGAGAAGGAAGAAACCTTGGGAGGGACCAGACTCAAAGGGGGAGCCCATCCTCCAGGAGCCGGCAGTGAGAGTCAAATACAGTAAAATTTGAGACACGAACGGGGAGCAGGGGGGAGATGACAAGCCGGTGCCAACACTCCCTCCAATCGGCAGGCAGCCAGAAGGCAGGGAGCGGGTCATACAAGGAAGATGACACAGGCAGAACGGCGAGCTGGATGCACGGACGTCATTGGTAGTGGCGACGTCACATGTTGCAGGGTGTGCTGGACATCTTGATAGACTGAGGTCTCCAGGCAGCACCCCCCAGGAGGAGTAGGGGAAATAAAATATGCAATTAGTCAAAGTAAGGGAGACTATAGACAGTGCTAAAAGTTAGATGAGTGCAATATGAAGTGCAATGTGCAAGCTCTGGCAGATATGGCTATGGCAGCATAAGTAGGAGGGAGAGGCAGGTGGGAATGCAGGCATGGGGAGTCCCTGAAATGTCAGCACTCCAATCCCACAAGCGATTGTGAAGCTAGAGTGACAGCACTGTCAATTCAGTTTATCCAAAGCCAATGGCACCGATCCCCACCCAGCTCTACACCTCACACTATAGGTATAACTGGGAGTGAGGAGTTAGCTAGAGCTAGAACTAGTGTCCCTATAAGCTAAACTAAACAGGTGTGTTTTTAGTCTAGACTTGAATATTGAAAGTGAGCCTGAAACCCGCATATCCGGTGGAAGACTGTTCCACAGCTGAGGAGCTCTATAGGAGAAAGCTCTGCAGCCTGCCGTAGCTCTTTCTACCCTAGGTACTAACAGATATCCCGCGCCTTGAGAATGAAGCAAGCGCGGAGGGTTGTATGAGGTCAGCAGATCACTAAGGTATTCTGGTGCAAAGCCATTCAGTGCTTTATAGGTTAATAGCAGTATTTTATAGTCAATCCGAGACTTAACTGGTAACCAATGAAGGGAGGATAAGACTGGTGTAATGTGATAATTATTTTTAGTGTTTGTGAGAACTCTGGCTGCTGCATTCTGTACCAGCTGAAGTTTATGTAAGGATCCAGACGGGCAACCAGAAAGGAGGGCATTACAGTAGTCCAGTCTGGAAGTTACAAAGGCATGTATTAATTTTTCTGCATCACGAAGTGAGAGCATCTTCTGAAGCTTGGCTATGTTCCGTAGATGATAAAACGCAGTTCTAGTAATACTTCTTATGTGAGCATCAAAACATAGATCTGATCAACTAGAAGACCAAGATTTCTAACCACCGTGTTAGGTTGTGTAGGAATGCTGAGGTGGTGAAACTTATTTTTTGCAATCTTGGGACCAATTACCAGTACTTTTGTTTTTTCTGTGTTTAACATTAGGAACTTTTTTGCCATCCAGCACCGGATATCTAACAGACACTCTGTGATAGGAGTGATGTATCATCAGGGTTAACAGATATATACAACTGTGTATCATCTGCATAACAATGAAACCCAACACCATGATTTCTAATAATGTTACCAAGAGGTAGCATGTATAGGGTAAACAGTAGCTAACCAGCAAGAGTTAGCCAGCGAGAGTTAGCCGGCGAGAGTTAGCCAGCGAGAGTCAATCTCTGAGTGCTAAGTCAGAAGGAGCTGGGCCTCTGATCCGTAAGCCTTACAAGAACTTACCATTAATGTAGCTTTATCAAAAAGTATCTCTTCTATGTGTTATTCTAAAACTTTGTTGCTATAAACTCTTAGATATTTTAACTAAAGTAATTCAGCTTTAAGAGACGTTTTGTGTGTGTGTGTGTGTGTAACATGCATATATTACATTGTGGGAACCAAATGTCCCCACAATGTGATAAAAACCTTTGGCCATGTGAGGACCTTTTTCAGTCCCCACACCCCACATTGATAACCTCAATTTCATAGAAATCTGTGAATGGAATCAGAAAACTAAAAATGCCTAAAATCTTGTATTTTGTTTGCTTTCTTATGGTTAAGGTTGGGGCTGGGTAGGGGTTAAGGCTGTCATTGTTGGGAATAGAGTTTCCACCATAGAAACAAATGGAAAGTCCCCACAAAGATATAATTACAAACCTTTGTCTCTGTCTCTGTGTGTGTGTGTGTGTGTGTCTTGATTTGATAACTGGCTACGGAAGATGGACGGATGGAATTTGCAACCTTACTAAAGAGTCACAGAAACACTTCTGACACTTGAACTGTGATGATAAGTATGATTATTTATTTAAAAGTGCATCAGTTTTGTACTTAGTGGCATTTGCCAAACGTGCTTGCAGAGGTTAATTCTGCCAGAGGTAAGTGATGTGGGTTGGCGTTTGGCTCACTGGGTTATATCACTATGCTTGTGTGACTAAGGCCCTTAACCCCAAACGCTCCAGTGACTGCCTGCGTCTGCCTTCTCAAAAGAAAGTCTGTTTATATAACATCATCTGCTGAATGAATACAAATGATTTTTGTGGTCCTGTGTTAATGGCATATATTCTTCCTTTCATACGATATTTATTGTTTCTAATACTCTTGTTACCCTAATCTTTTGCTTGATTCTTTTTCAATCACTTTATGTGACATCACTGTATAATCACATCATCACTAGAATTTAAATGTCATTTGAATATAAATGCTCTGATTTGCTTGACTGGGGGGGGTGGAGGTGTCTGTTTGGGACCTGTATGGAAAAATGACCCAACCAACTATATGGCTGCCATTTTCACATCTTGGTTCTTCGATACTTGCGATGGGTTCGCGCCCCATCCTGGGTTGTTCCCTGCCTTATGCCCATAGCCTCCAGGATTGGCTCCAGACTTCCTGCAACCCTGAATAGGATAAGCGTTTTCAGAAAATGGATAGATAGATGGATGGATGGATGGATGGCTTCTTTGATATTTAAAGATCAATCATCAAACATATTGGAGAAACTGTTTTCTCTTTTCTTCTCTGAGCTGGAGGTTGAAATGGCCACCAAAGACAGTTTGCTCTGTATCAGATCACAGTGGATAAGGGGGTCAGATTTGTTACCCTTAATCTGCCAAACACAACAGGGCTTGGGCTGTTACGTGGTGCTGATTTCAAACACTTTGTCAAATATCTATCCTCTTACCCAGTACAGGGTTACTGGGAGTCTGTTACAGGAAGGCAGGGGACCCCAGGAAACTAGGGAGACCATGGAAACCACACACACACAGAGCAGGGGTGGGACTCAAACCCACAACCCTGGAAGTGTGAGGCTATAAGCTACAAAACCAGGCCCTGTACCAGCTGGCTTTGTCAAACATCCAGCAGCACAAATTCCAGAATAAGGACGTCATTGTATTTAGTTAGTTTGGGCTGTTAATCTGTTCTGCTTTAAGGTCTCTCTGTTCAGATGACCTGAGGTCCAGGAGGAGCTGATTAAGGCCTTTTCCAGCTATGATAAAATAAAACTTCTCCTACTGAAAGCCACAGTCCATCTTCATGGTGTTTCTCCAAAACAGAGCCTTCTTCCCAGTCTGTGATCGTGTGCGTGTCTCCAGTTCTGGCTGGAGACTGAGATGGGAAGCAGCTTCAAAGAGGCCTTATCTCCGGCTTTGTGTTTCTCCACTTGCAGTATTCCAGACATGCCCAGTGTGGGGTATACAGTATTCCAGACATGCCCAGCGTGGGGTATACAGTATTCCGGAAATAAATCTGCCTTCAGATAATTATCTCTTCCTCCCTGAAAGTGCCCCTGAGAAACTCCCTCTTCACAGCTATAACTCTGTCATTTATGACGGCCATATTCCTGCAAGGGAATCACAAACTATACCCTCCTCAAGTCTGTACTTTGGGCTTCTGATTACTCTGTCTATGCAGGCTGACATGAACTCATAATATCTTCATAATATCATTAGACAGCTGATCTGCCACCAAACACATATTTATACATTTTTTTCTACAAGACTGTCAATCAATAACTTATTCAGGGAGAGTGCAAGTGATCAAAAGGTTTCTGATCCAAATCCCATTGTCATAAGTTTGCTAGAAGGTTGCTTGTTCAAATCCCCTGGTTGGAAAACTGATTTCACTGTTGGGCCCTTGGGCAAGGCCCTTAACCCCAGCACCAACTTACCCTGCTTTTTGAAGTGTTCTTCACTGGATAAAAACATTTGCTAAATAAACAAATATAATGAAATCGCCAGACATCGATTCTACATCAGTAATATAGTTGTGGACACAGAGGCCCCACAGAAGGTCATATCTTGATCTGTCAAGGCACAGGGTGTACAGGGGGAACAGAACGTTCTGCCTGAGTCCATTTCGGTTTTGGGGGGCTGCATGTGTAGAAGCCTGAACCTCTATTAGTGTGTCGCCTGCCTCCTCTCTTCACGGGACCCCCAGTGTGCAGAACCGTGAACAGGACATAGATGTGCGATTCCCATGGCGGTGTTCCAGGGATTGACCGGGGGGGCTGGGAATTACCACTGTCGCCCTAAAAACCCACATCTTGTCGGAGTGGCGAGGAACTGACATACATTCTGAGCCCCTCCCTCTGGGATCAGGACTGCCATCATATTTCATGGTTCTGTTTAGTGAGGGGAGGCGTGGCCTCAGTCTGGGTCATACCTGAACCCAGAATGTGATGAGCAACCACTTCATTAACAGATAAACTTTATCCAAAGTGACATACGATTGAGAAAGCAGGAGAGAAAGCATGTCTCTGGGGCAATTGGGGGGTCAAGGGTCTTGCCCCAGGGCCCAATGGTGATGTCATTCTGCTGAAAGCAGGATTTGAGCTTTGTGAGTCCATACCTGCTTAGTCACACCGCCCTAAGTTTGCTGCTCAACTCCCTGCTTTCTCATTTGTAAATCGCTCAGCAAAAAAAAAGTGAGTCAGACCTTCATGCAACTTCAACAAAACATGGGGGGGGACAAGGGACGTCGCGATATAATGTAATCATACGATTATGTTTGCAGCAAAATAAAAGGACAGTGAAAATATCGGATGAAAGCAGAATGGAATATGGGAGTATGGGAGACGATCCTTTTATAGCATCCAGGATTTTTAATGTTTGCGAGGCTGAGTTTGTTTATATGGCGACGAGCCCAGTACCAAGTTACACAAGATAACAAGCTGGAGGAAAGCAGCAGGCAAAAGCCGGACCCAGACGTAGCCCTGATACACGCTGGTTGGCGGCTGGGGAAACTTGCCGCGCATCAGCCCTCCGGCGGCTGTTTCTGCTCACGGTAGGAAACCGCCATCTAGTGGTGGGCTTTGGGAATTGCATGTAGCGCCAGAGTTTCTGAATATTGTGAAAGTATCATGGACCTAAAGACTGATTGAGGTTTGACTCAAAACACAATATTGTGCAGTTTGGGAATTTGCGTGGGTGTTTCTGTGCTCATAATCACAGGTCCTGAGGGCCCATACATGCTGGTGCTGAGCTCTGATATTCTTAAGTATTATTTTTAATAATTGATGCGCTTCGACTCGATCTTTGATCCAATACTTTGCTGTTTTTAATCTTTCCAAGCACTTCGGGTACCGGGGCGACGCCCAGCACCGTATCAATTTGCTTCCTTATTTGTTTGTCATTTTAATAAAAGCGTCTGATAAGTATGTAAAATGTAAATAAGTATAAATGTAAATACAACACTAAATATGAAAAAAATGCTGGTAGTTTTCTCTCTGGTAGGTCTCTCTAATCTTACATCCCTCGGAGAAAAGCCTAGTGTCACATGGGGTTAAATGTAAGTGTGTAGTTTTCTGTATCTTAATCTGAAAGTTAGTTTATCGTTTACCCAGAAGGTGGCAGCACATGAACACTGCAAAACTGCAAGCTTGGTACGTCGCTTCGTATACAATAGTGTGCTATCGGTATATTAAAAAGACTACATAATTACAAACATCAATAAATATTTTTCCTTCCAAAAACAATAGAAGTATGTCTACACAGTATACCCAAATCTAAAAATCCCCGTTGGCAGCATGTTACGCTGTAGTTTGGTTTTGTTTTCAGCTCCATACTTTCCCAGAATTACCCTGGACTGCTTCCAGTACTGAAGCCCAAAGAATCAAACACGGAGCTCACATAACTTGGCATGAGGCCTCTGAATTACCTAAAGTGGATGGAGTTTTTACTCCGGCCCATGGGGGATTCAAATGATACAAATGATCGTGAAGCCATGTGTGATTTACAGTGAAAGGTGACTAAACACAATGCACAACCTCTGTAATGACTCCACTGTCCAGCAGGGGGTGCCACATGTAAGATGCACAACAGGAGTAAACAGGCTTCCAGAGATGATGCACCACAGTCCCACAGTCCTCTAGACTTAAGTGCTCTAATCTTGTGGTCCCTCTATACCCTAGTCTCATAGTCCCTAGTGCCCAACTCCCCCTTTGCCATACTTCCATGATCCACAAGTCCTTAGTCTCCTCGTTTCTTAGTCCCCTTGTTCCTAATCCCATAGTCCACTACTCCTTAGTCCCCTTGTTCCTAATCCCATAGTCCACTACTCCTTAGTCCCCTTGTTCCTAATCCCATAGTCCACTACTCCTTAGTCCCCTAGTTCCTAATCCCATAGTCCACTACTCCTTAGTCCCCTTGTTCCTAATCCCATAGTCCACTACTCCTTAGTCCCCTTGTTCCTAATCCCATAGTCCACTACTCCTTAGTCCCCTTGTTCCTAATCCCATAGTCCACTACTCCTTAGTCCCCTCGTTCCTACTCCCTATTCCCCTTGCATTGACAAATAGATACTTAAATGCAAAGATTAACGAGGGGCAACAAGCAACAGGCATGAATCATCAGGGTCTCGCTAGGGAGGAGACAGGAGGGTCAGGCAGATGTGATGGGTAGGACATGACAGTGGTCATGTGACACGGGCTGTTGCAGTCGCCATGAGGAACTGCAGGAATGTAAAGATCTTGGAAAAGGCAGCTGGTGTTTGTCTCCTTTATTTCTGTGTGAGCCTATAGTGGGTCCCTTGTTGGATGGGATCCTGTTTCTACCGTGTGTCAGTCGTAAGCGGATCACACTTCTTATCGTCAGGGTGATGCCTGTGGTTAATGGCATTGGCCAAAGTTATTTGGATTTGCTGGAAACTCTACAAACTACACAAACACAATAACCAGTAGCAGGACTTGTAGTCGTTCAGGCACTTGGCCCCAGATGTTTAATTACTTTGACTTTATATCTGAATGAAAATTTTTTGTAATTGACCAATATGGTTCTTATTCATGACAATATTCAGTCAATGTTCTGTTTAAGAATTGCATTGATTAAGGATTGGATAAAATTTATTGATCTCGGGGGGAAATTCTTTTGAAAGCAGCAGATACAAACAAAGTGCATCAGTTGTAAATAACAAATGGAAACTTGCTTCCAGAGGAAGGAGAGGGACATCAGAGTAAGAATCCACCTTTCCACTGTGTTCAGGGGTATATCTGTATTGCTGCAATGACAGTGTGAGTGTATTGTGGGACACATTGTGGCTGACAGTGTCATTCCTAAACACTCTCTCTCTCTCTCTCTATATATATATATATATATATATATGTATATATATATATATATATATATATATATATGTATATATATATATATATATATATATATATATAATGAAACCGAATTTATCTTATTTCTGGTAACTGGTAATCACCTACACTGCATCATTGATGATCAGGTGTTTGTTTTCCAACATCACAAAAATTTTGATGTAGTACTAACATGATTTATTAAGATTTTATATTATTTATCTTTACTTAGTTAACATATGATTAATCTGATTATATTACTTATCTTTACCTCGGGACCGCTGTAGGTTTTGAGCTAATAAAATGTCTGCCGTCTGCCGCCCCCTGCTGGCCAAAGCATCGCCGCTGCGATATCAGGCTGCTGCGCTCAGTCACCAGAGAGCGCGGATTAAGTGTGTTACTCAGTTACGCTTCGGGCAGCGCTGAACCGGGACATTAATAGGATAGAATAGGAAGCCTTTATTGTCAGTGTACAGGTAGCAAATACAATATACAGACAGAAATATATAAAATGTACATAAAGAGGGGAGGGGAAAAGCACCCCCCCCCACTCATCAGGATTACATTTCATTACATTTTATTTTATTCATAATCAGAATTCACTTTATTGGTACAGCTGCATGTCCTATGATTTTGTTTTGGCATGATGACTATGATTTTTGTGCATTCACAGTCAACATAGAACATAAGTCAGAGAAAAACATCATAAGTCATATTCTGCATGGGTTTGGCAAGCTGAACAAACATTCAATTTTGTCTAACATACGTCACACTTCAGACAGAGTAAAAAGGGTTATACTGGCTAAAAAGCAGAGATTTTACCTTTTTGCCATGGAGAAGCAGAGACATGTGACACTCTGATAAGGTAAAAATGATTCCTCCAGCTCACAGTGAGCTATCCCAGCATGCACAGGGACACGGAGGAGTTATAAACCCCAAACCCTGGACAGAGGGGTTCAGTGAATGAGGAGGTGAAGCTGTACAGGAGGGTCAGTCCATCAGAGGAGACTCTGTAGAAGGACAGAGTACCTGCCACCCAGTCCAGATACACTCCTACTCTGCGGGAGTCTGAGGGCTCTATGGGTATGTCAGTCTCTTTATTATTGTGCCAGACAGAGTAACTGTCAGGAGAGCAGAACAGCATCCATGACTTGTCATTGTATCCAAGCCCACAGTCATCACTGTTTCCTTTCCTCCCGATTCCTTTATAAGTCACTCCTATCCAGCCTCCATCTCCACTCCACTCAGCCTCCCAGTAACAGCGACCAGTCAGACTCTCTCTGCACAGAACTTGGTACCAGCCGTCAAATCTCTCTGGATGATCAGGATGTGGCTGCTCTGCCCCACATGTCACCTTCCTGTTCCCCCCTGACAGAGACAGGTATCTGTGTGCTGTGTTGGGGTCCAGCGTCAGCTGGCAGGAGTCTGTAGGCAAGAGGAAGAGCGATTAATCCCATCACGAAGCCCAGCATCTCCATCATTATCACTGTCACACCTCACACACTCACTACCACAGAACTCGCTCCAATACACACATTTTATTCCCAATATAATCATGTAGCCGCCCGAGTCTGCGGCGCTCCGGCTGCCCCCTGCGCTGTGAGACACGCCGCGCTGAGAGACTCGCTGGGGACCGAACTGCACTTTAGCCTGCGCTCTATTATTCTGTACGATACACAAAATATAAAAACGAAGCAGGAATTCAAGTATGTGAAATACCTCAGGAAATGTCGGACGCCCGCGCGACACCGGCGGGAAGACGGGCCAAAATGATGCGCGTGTTAAACTAATAGGCTTAATTACTGGTAGATAAAATTACAAACAGCATTTATCAAACATGTTAACCATAAAATTATACGACACAGATTACCACTAAAAGTAAGCTTGTCTTTACGTCACAATATGAACTTCTTTCAAACCACTTTGGACACACACCTCTCTCCAGCAGCGAGCCGACGCGATGCTCCCAACGCGGACGCGGACGCATCTAGGCTGGTTCTCCGCAAAGCGCAACACTCGCGTATCTGCACCGCGCATGCGTACACGGAAATGTTCATAGTTCTCCGGTCAAGCTGTGTACTTTGCTCTTGCCATATTTAAGTATTATTATTAGTAAATTATTATTCTGATATTCCCTGCTCACGTACCACAGCAGTGAGGTCTGTGTATATTTCCCTACGTTTTACAAATTCTTTTTTTTCCCCCTCCACCACCCCCCCTCTGCGGAGGACTGCTTTATTTCTATTTAAACATTTATTTATTTATCTATCTATTTATTTATTTGTTTTTATTTACTTCCTCATATTTCCTCAAGAGAAGGAGAGGGAGCGAGGGGGGGGGGGGAGGAGAAGAAGGGGGATAGAGAGAGAGTGACCGAGAGAGAGAGAAAAACAAAGAAAAGAAAAAACTGAATCTGCTTCAATGTCTGCTGAAGAGAGAAAACAACAACCAACATCTGAACGAATCACATCGAAAATCAAACGTTAAATGTTATTGAACAGCAGACACACCCAGCATTACAACACATGCCCAGAAGCAACAGCCGATCAAGACAGCGCGCGTCCATGTGCACCTGTCCGCACACCTGTGTGCACACCTGTGTGTGTCAGTGCGCTGGTGTTCATAAGGTTTCTCCATGTAAATGTCTAGTAGTGTGTGTGGGGAGCCACAGCCCCGCCCCCCCAGGACATGAAGCTGACATGGAGGAGACCCGGGCCCCAGACACCCAGAAAAGGGCAGAGGATAGTTCCGGCGGGGGGTCATCTGGCAGCCACATTGCAGGAGCCCCAAGGGGCCGTGGGGGCGAGCCCGCAGGCTCTTCCGACAGCCGGCCACACCAGGGCAGAACGGAGCCCGGGACCAGAGATCCAAGGGCCCCCCCACCCCCCAGCCAGGGCCCGACAGAGCCGGGAGGGCCAGGCCCCGTCAGGCAACCGCCGAGAGTGAGCCAGCACACACCAGAGCATCCAACCCCGGACATCGAGAGCCACCAACGCATCGGCAGCCGGAGACCCCATCCACCGGCAGGGAGTGTGGCGGGGGGGAATAGAGCCTGAGATGTTATTCCAGGTGGAGTCTAAGACCCAACCTGACACATGCGTATAGACAAACAGGCGCACACATACACAAGCATGCTTGTGTACGTTTTACAAATTCAAAGCGCCATTTCACAGGGCTGCCAACTTTGATCAACTGGCTGGCGTGAGATTTTCAATTCGGAACAAGGCTGCACACAAATGCATACGCATTTATATGTATGTAGCAGTATTATCACCTTGTAAATTACCTGTAGGGTTTGCAAACTACCATGCTTCGTCTGTGCAGCTACATGAGGTTAACGCGACGCATGTGCAAGATTCAGTACCACCAGATATTGGGGTGGCAGTATGATCACGTTTTGTCACGGGACATTGTCTTTACATACGGTACAGATAGTATTAAAGTAGCATCTTATTTTTTAAGAATGAGCAGCCAGAAGAACTGTATATTTTCAGAGGCAAGAAAGAAAATATTCCAAACACTATTTTGTCCTTCTGTGAAGAGCGGCTTCAAAATTTAATGGCAGTATAAGTTTATAAGAAAGCAGTGTCATATGTACAAAGTACAATGGAATTTTAACTTGAAATTCTTACTTGCCTCCTTTCATAAGTAGCGTTATTTTTCAATACAGTTCCATCCATCCATCCATTTTGTGCCACTTACCTAATCTAATATACATAACATATAATCGATAATGTAGTATATATTATATATAATCTCTCAGGGTATATATTATATATAATCTCTCAAGGTATATATAATATATAATCTCTGGGTCTGCCCCGGGGCCTCCTCCCAGTTGGACATGCCCTAAAACACCTGAAATCCGAGATCCAGTTGCAGAGAGTGGTGTTCAAGCTTAACCCCCTCAGGTCCACAATCAGCCTTTGAGGGACATATTGAAGTCCATGAATGACATTCTAACATATGTGATTCTCTTATCCAAATGTGTAAGGGAAAGGTGACGGGCAGAGGCTATGGTGTCCCCAGTAGACCTGTTGGACCAGTATGCAGATTGGAGAGGGTCTACAGAGGTACGGAGATTGGTCTTTATGTCTGCCATGACCAGCCGTTCGAAGCGCTTCATGATGAATGACATGAGTGCTATGGAGCAGTAGTCATTCAGGCTTGTCACTGATGGCTTCTTCAGCACTGGGACGATGGTGGTTGATGTGAAGCATGCTGGGACAGACGACTGGCTTAAAGAGGTGTTGAAAATGTCTGTGAGGACACCAGCCAGGTGGTCAGTGCATTCTCTCAGCACACGGCCAGCTATGTTGTCAGGTCCTGCAGCCTTGTGTGGGTTGACTCTGGATAGAGTACTCCTCACATCAGCTGTGAACAGACAGAGTAACTTGTCGTCGGCTCCTTATTCTGTACATCAGAGTCTGCAAAAAAGTTGTTTAGCTCATCTGGAAGGGAGACATCACTACCACTGATGTGTGGGTTGGGCTTGTAGATCGTGATTGGCTGAATGCCCTGCCATATACGGCGTGTGTCTTTGGTGCAATTAAAGTGTTCATTGATCCTCTGTGCATGTGCCTGATTGGCTGTCCTCATAGCTCGGGACAGGTTGCCTCTGGACGTCCTGAGGGCAGCCTTGTCTTTAGGTCTTAAAGCTGCATTTCTGATTCTTAGCTGTGTGCGCACTTCCCTCATCATCCAGGGCTTTTGGTCGGCTCTCGTGGTCATCGATCACAGAGTTTATATACTCCTCCAGGTTGATGGCATCACCATTTATAGCAGCCTCCTTAAAAATGTCCCAGTCAGTAGATTCAAAGCAGTCTTGGAGAGCTGAGACGGCACCAGCTGGCCACACTCTTACTGACTGGTTTGTTGAGTTTCAGCAGGGATTTAAACGCAGGAACCATGAACACAGTGACATGGTCTGAGTAGCTGAGGTGAGGGGGGGAAGGGCCTTGTAGGTCACAAACGTTGTACAAACATTGTCCAGACAGATTCTCTCTCTAGCTGGGAAGTTCACATGTTGGAAGAATTTGGGGAAACTGGCTTCAGATTTGCCTGATTGAAGTCTAAAGCAATAATAAAAAAGACTCTGGATTAGCTTAATGACCTAGTCATAGGAATGGAACTCGGCCGTTAAGTGAGGAGTTTCTGTACAGAGAATGCTGCAGCAGTACCACAAAATTAGCAGCTCACTGTGTAGGCAGTGATTGTACAATCCCTCCCCCCCCTCCCCCCAGTTTTATTGAATGTTGTATGTCAATTCTATGGGAGGTATTTTCTGCAACAAATAAAATGAAAATGATAAAAAGAAAATACAACATCCAATTTGCCATTTAGTTTTCAAAGTCTGTGCGCAAAAAACCTGCAAAAATGAAAATTAAAGTGAAATAGCACCATTTGCATTTTAATTTTCCACTCATGTATGAGCTTCCGACCGGTCGTGCAGAGTTGTCGGAAAACCAGATGTTTGAAAAGAAGATTTCTGTGTGAAATCTCACATGCAGTCAGACAGCCACAAATCAGGTGTATGAGGTAGACACAGTCAACTGTGGCTAGTTACTTTTCTGTAACCAACAACGTAATGTCTTCAGCAACTACCGCGACCACCACAAACAGCACAACTGCAGCTGTAGTGAACACTACCGTCGGAACATCGAGCACCGAATGCGACACTGCAGGGGGAGGTTCTCTGGTGTCTGAACACTGCCGTGCAGCACCACTCATACGCATCCAATGAAGGTGTTTCTCAGTTGTTCTAGGCAATGTTTTTGGATTCAGAAATAGCCAAATCTTTCACCTGTGGAAAGGACAAAACTAGCTACATTTTAAAGTTTGGACTTGCCCCACGCTTCAAAAACGAACTGATTTCTGCAGCTAACAATGCAGGACCATTTGTACTGATGTTTGATGAAAGTTTCAACCGGTCAACAAAAAATAAATGACTAGATGTCCATGTTCGATTTTGGGAGGCTGGTGGTGTCCAGTCACGTTATCTTGGATCACAGTTCATGGAACATTCAAAGGCTGAAGATCTGCAGCACCATTTCAAAGTAAGTGTAGTCAGAGTTTTTGTTCATGGAATGTTATTTGGATGATTTAAAGATACAAGATGTGTTCATTTAATTGAAGCTTATTGCTTTTAGATGGAGTTTTAAAATATTTCTGAAATTATAAGCAAATTTGCAATCAAACATGGTTTAATCATTTCAGTTTTTCTTTCTTATGTCAAATTGTTTAAATAAAATATTTCTATTCTTAGGATTGTGTGCGCCTACTAGACATGAAGAATCTCCTTTCCATCAGTATGGATGGGGTAAATGTGAACTGGAAGTTTCTTAATAATTTCCAGCAAGAACATGCTGAACTACATGGAGGTCGGCAGTTAATTAATGTTGAAAGCTGTGGATTGCACACGCTTCACAATTCACTCAAGACTGGCTTCTCTACATGGAATATTGAGAAACTGTTGAGAGCAATGCACTTTGTTTTTCCACAATGTCCCTGCAAGAACAGAAGATTATACAAAACTTACAGGCTCATTCTGTGGACACAGATGGGTGGAAAATCTACCTGTTGCAGAGAGAGCCATTGAGGTATGGCCAAAGCTTAAAGAATATGTGGAGGCAGTCCATGGAAAAGAGCTACCAAACCCTGGAACCTCCTCTTTTGATACTATTCAAGCAGCAAGATCCCCTGATAGTAGTTTGCTATCAGCTTCTGGATACTTGATGGTACATGGAAAAACTCCCGGGCGAAGGTGATGAGCTGGTGGGGAACTGAGCCGAAGGCGTTTGCGAGGTCTAACCAGACGACATGCAGGTCCAACTTGCTGTGCCTGGCTCTCTGGGTTTGTTCCCATATCATCGTAGCGTGTTCCACACAGCCAGGGAACCCTGGGACGCCTGCCTTCTGGCAACCACTATCGATGTAATTGTTGACTAGGAGGAAGTTGGTCAGGCATGTAGCCAGGATTGAGAAGAAGATTTTCCCCTCCACATTTAGCAGGGCAATGTCTCTGAACTGACTGAGGTTTTTGGACTCCTTGTCCTTTGGGATGAAGGTGGTAACTGGGATGCTGGGAGTACGCACACTATGCTGCAGTGCGGCGGGAGTAGGGGCCAAAAGTCGTACTAGGCGGAATTGGCGCACAGAAAAAAAAAATTGATGTTGCGGACAGGAAACGGGAGCCCAATGAACACAATGTGGACTTACAATCCTCTTTGTTCGTATGTCTGAAAGTTCGTAAGTAGAGGAACGTCTGTAAATCCAACATAACGGAATACATATGAACCTTTACTCTTACTTTCACCTACATTCATTTTTGATATTCGGTGGAAACGCAGGCAGGTTCTCAAAAGGCAGCAAGTGAAAACCAGCCCAGTACTGGCTCTGTGTTGGTGGAAATGAGGCATCAGTACAGTGTTCCCAGGTCCAGCCCAAGGTCTGCTTAAAATCTGCCCAGTGGAAGCTGAAACTAGCTCAATATGTGAAATCCCAGTATACAGTATCTCAAAGAAATAAACCAGTTTGTTGCATCCTTATCACATTCAAATACTGACTCCTGTCTGCTGCAATCCCCCCTGCCTTATGAAACTGAACAGGTAAGAAGTGTGCGCACATACATTAACACGTAGGTCCTCTCTCTGTATAAACACACTGGGTTAGAGGGCGAGTGCCACCTTCTGTATTTATGTTCGGGTGAGTAAGCCTAGTGTAGTCTGGGTTTTTCTGCTCTATCTTTGGTTTTAGTTATAATCTTAACAGGGTAGGGAAGAGGTGTTATGTTTTGTTAATTTCTTTCCTTTGACGCATCCATGTTCTTTTCCCTGGGTCTGGCCCATCCTCCTGTGTTCCCAGCACCCAAATCCCTGTATTGGTTCAGTCAGAAAGACTGAAAGCTATTGCTCACCATGAATCCATGACACTAAAATCTACAAATCAAGCCAGAAATCTTGGTGTAGTTCTGGACTAAGACCTAAATATCAACAATTACATAAATACAATTACAAAATCAGCCTCCAACCCTCTTAAAAACACAGCAAGAATTAAAGGATTTCTCTCTAAACCAGATACAGAAAAGCTTGTTCATGTGTTTATTTTCAGAAGGCTAGACTATTGTAATGGTGTCTTCACATGTCTTGGTAATAAATCAGTCAGACAGCTGCAGCTCATCCAGAATGCTGCCACCAGAGTCCTCACTAACACCAAGGAAGTAGAGCATATTACACAGGTCCTTAAATCACTGCACTGGCTTCCTGTGCACCACAGGATTGATTTTAAAATATTATTACTTGTGTACAAGGTACTAAATGGCACTAATTTCATTGAACGTTGTGAAGCATCCAGACCCCTGAGGGCATCTGGGAAAGATTTACTCAGTGTCCCAGAATGAAGACCAAGCAGGGTGAAGCAGCTTTTAGTCTCTATGCTCCCTGTCTGTGGAACAAGCTTCCTGAAGACCTGAGGTCTGCAAACACTGTCAGCTGATTATAATCAGGGCTTAAAACGTTACTGTTTGCTGCAGCATTTTAATACATTATATCAGCAGGAGTTTAGTCATACGCTGCCTCTATAATGTAACTTCTTTTTAGTTAATTTTTTTTTTTTCTTGGCTATTAGGCTTTTTAAAATTGTCTTTTAAATTTACAATGAACGTGTTTGTAAGTCCCACACTAAAGTTCCGAGGTACCAAGAAAGTACCCCAGCTGCAATGATACTTTGGGTACTGGAACTTTTGGTACAGGTACTCAAACGGAAGTCAATGGAAAAGGGAAAGTACCAAATGTACCGTACCTGGTGCAGTGGAAAAGCCCCTGAATGAACTTGCCTTGCTTTGCAATTGGATTCAAAGGCGACTGACATAAACAGCTCATGTAAATGTGAAAGACCAGGAGGCAGCGGGAGAGAGAAAGAGAAGCTCCACTAGCAGAAGAAAACGAAACACAATAAAACACATTCCACCTCATATAGGGAGAGAGAAGCGTGTGTGTGAACAGACTCACATTGTAAGAATTCTGCTCTGGTCCTGGGCACTAATACTTGTAGGATGGTGTCTTTGGTAACTAGAAGGAGAGAGAAACAGGGATGTGAGTAAAAGGAATTTACTTGTGGGAGATGGACTTCACTCACTGTGGAGACAACAGCAGTAGATTATTATCATTATGAGGGACAATAACAGGCATTTTAACAAACTGCAAATCATGGTAAGTTACACATAATACAGATATTTGGATTCTGTAATGTAGAAGAAACATGAATCGTGATCTGGGTTTTGTAGCCTGTAGAATTTAGAGCTCATTAGTTTTCATAAAAATTTAGTCTTATTGGAAACAGAAACTGACTTTGTCACACCAACATGAGACTGACTGTACTACATACTCTCTCTGCATGGTGTATATTAACAAGATCAGACAGAAAAATGTTTTTATTTATCAACCTGTATGATGGATCACTGCCATTTTCTTTTCGCAAACATTCTCCAGTTGATCCTTCAGTTCAGAAACCACCTTCCTCATATTCTCAAAAGAGCAGCGTGGACTGACAGCGATTCTGGGTCCAAATCCAGCTTCAGGGGTGACAGGAAGACCCTGGCACCTCTACAGACACACAGTCTGATTAAACACCTTCATCCAAGCAAATATGTATTGCAATCTAATTAACAGGATCATTAACATCTGACAAATGACAGACTAGCTGAAATACAAATGAGAACATACATCCATTTGAATGCTCTGGTTTTCTTATTGTCAAAGTAGCTGTTCTGTTACCTGGAGGAAATGGATGTGATCCTCTGTGTGTGAAAGCTGCTCCAGCTCAGAGTGTCTCCTCTTCAGTTCATCAATATCCTGCTTCAGTCTCTCCATGTCTCCTTCAGCCTGACTCACTGCGGCCTTCTCCTGATCTCTGATCAGCTTTGTCACCTCAGAGCGTCTTCTCTCAATGGAGCGGATCATCTCAGTGAAGATCCTCTCGCTGTCCTCCACTGCTGACTGTGCTGATCTCTGTAGGTGACACAGGGAGCAGAGGACGGTAAATTACAATTGGCCCCTTTTGAGACTCGAGAAAGCCTCATTGTACAATAGTGATGTGAGCTGACAGGAGGTATAAAAACAGCACAGGGCTGGGGTTTGGAGCGTCACGATGCTGGATGCCTCAGGTACTGAAACCCAGCCAGCACTGATTGAAAATGATCACTCATTAAGCTCATACACTGTCAGCTGCAGGGATTTGGCAGAGACTGGTGGCTGTATGGGGCAGGTTGGTTGACACCATTGGGTCTTAGTTTAATAGGTGACTTTTTTGGTGTTTATTTGCATTATGCCTGGTTGTGAAATTTTTCTCAAATGGGCCTTTTATGGTATTTTTCTAAATAAATAAGCTACTGCAGCAATTCCTGGTTAAACTCTGTTATCTAGCAACTTTGTCCCATTAAATATCTGACCCAGAAGAACCAACAGCAGCATTAATTTGATTAATACCCATAAGTCTATAAATCTGCAATCTGAGAGAAGATTTAATATGATCACAAGCCAGCTGTTATCTTCTCCTCAGGTTCATACTGTACTCACTGTGATTGAGGCCACAGCCTCTCTCAGCTCCTGCAGCTCCTTCTCTCTCATCTGAATTCTCTGCTGAAATTCCCTCTGTGTATCACCCATTTGTTTCTACAGATTGTAAACAAGATGACAAAATAAGTTTGTTTCATTAGCTGAGATCATATTCATTAATCATCCTGTCCAGGGTGGACCCCAGCCTTGGGCCCTATGCTGCCTGGGAAAGGATCCAGGCACTTCCTGTGACCCTGACTGGGATTACTGGTTAGGAGATGGATGGATGGAGGTAGAGGTCGGCCATATCATATCATTCACGATAATACCGGTAAAAAAAATTTGCCCGGGGAAAAAAAAATATATCTTGATATGATAATTTCATGTCGTAAATACGTCACACCATTACGGATTACGCTCACATGCGGCACAAAGTTATTAAAGTTGTGATGGTGAAGGCAAACATGTATGGAAGCGGTACTGCTGAAGAATTAATTTCTAAAAGCAGCTACTTCAGTGGTGTGGAATTATTTTGGATGGCGCGTATCTTTCTCGTGTATTTTCAGTTCATAACTCGCTGGAATCTTATTGTTGAAACATGAAGAAACGCTGGCTAAATCCGTAATCTCATCTTTTCTAAAGGTCAATTGTCAGAAGTATTAAAGTTTGTAAAATTAGGTTAAATCGGCGAACAAGTAAACCATGTCACCTTACTTTGTTTTACCTGCATCGGGGGCGTGTAGTACTGCTCTCACGGTCTCACCCGAAGATTGCTATTCACATTCTAAATAGCCGCATTAGCGCGTATTCAGATCGCATTCGCATAGTAATTTGATGAACAACGAAGCGGTGAAATGCGATCCAGATACATCTCCTTCAGCGCCATAAAAGGGGGGGAGGGATGTGGCCAAGTGTCAATGGCTCATTCATACACATGAAAGTTGCTACATATTCAATGAAAGGAGCCGGAAATAGTGACATGAGTTTGGTTTTTCTTTATTTATTTATCCAACTGAATGTTACAACTACACCATTTAGTCATCTTCATGTACTGTAGTTAAAAATTTACCATACAAAATGAGAATGTCTACCGTATTATTAGGAACAGGAAAATTCTGTTTCTGCAGAAAACATGACAGCAGTCAAGGCAGCCCTGATGGAGGAGTGGGGAATACAAACTAAAGTCTGATGCTTGACACTGACGCTGCACAAAATGTGATTGCCTGTGTCAGACACACAACCTGCATTGTACAGGCACTGAATTTGGTTGTGAAGAAGGACATTTATCAGACACAAGGACCCGACGATATCAGATCCAAGGCAGGACACATTGTGCATGACCTACTTCAGAACCAGTACTGTACAACTGCTAGAGAAAGGCTTTGTCAAATTCAACAGCAGATGGGCAGACCCACTCTCAGAATGATTCAAGAAGTGGAAACCAGCTGGAATAGCAGCTATTCAATGCTGCAATGATCACAAGATCAAGGAGAGCCAGCTGGTGCTGCATTGGTCACTCTGAAGACAGAGCTCACAACCCTTACCTCAGAGGAATATCACGTAATTTATGAGTGAATAGTAATGTTCAATTGAACTTGATTCGGATAAATAATTATTCTTGCACAGTACAAAATGCATAGTGTCTATAATGCACAGTGTATATAATGCAAAGTACACTCACCTAAAAGATTATTAGGAACACCATACTAATACGGTGTTTGACCCCCTTTCGCCTTCAGAACTGTCTT
This sequence comes from Paramormyrops kingsleyae, assembly GCF_048594095.1. Classification (NCBI taxonomy): domain Eukaryota; kingdom Metazoa; phylum Chordata; class Actinopteri; order Osteoglossiformes; family Mormyridae; genus Paramormyrops; species Paramormyrops kingsleyae. The sequence goes on along the minus strand of NC_132800.1, from coordinate 17,150,230 downwards.
AATTCTACGTGGCATTGATTCAACAAGGTGCTGAAAGCATTCTTTAGAAGTGTTGGCCCATATTGATAGGATAGCATCTTGCAGTTGATGGAGATTTGTGGGATGCACATCCAGGGCACGAAGCTCCCGTTCCACCACATCCCAAAGATGCTCTATTGGGTTGAGATCTGGTGACTGTGGGGGCCATTTTAGTACAGTGAACTCATTGTCATGTTCAAGAAACCAATTTGAAATGATTCCAGCTTTGTGACATGGTGCATTATCCTGCTGGAAGTAGCCATCAGAGGATGGGTACATGGTGGTCATAAAGGGAGGGACATGGTCAGAAACAATGCTCAGGTAGGCCGTGGCATTTAAACGATGCCCAATTGGCACTAAGGGGCCTAAAGTGTGCCAAGAAAACATCCCCCACACCATTACACCACCACCACCAGCCTGCACAGTGGTAACAAGGCATGATGGATCCATGTTCTCATTCTGTTTACGCCAAATTCTGACTACCATTTGAATGTCTCAACAGAAATCGAGACTCATCAGACCAGGCAACATTTTTCCAGTCTTCAACTGTCCAATTTTGGTGAGCTCGTGCAAATTGTAGCCTCTTTTTCCTATTTGTAGTGGAGATGAGTGGTACCCGGTGGGGTCTTCTGCTGTTGTAGCCCATCCGCCTCAAGGTTGTGCGTGTTGTGGCTTCACAAATGCTTTGCTGCATACCTCGGTTGTAACGAGTGGTTATTTCAGTCAAAGTTGCTCTTCTATCAGCTTGAATCAGTCGGCCCATTCTCCTCTGACCTCTAGCATCAACAAGGCATTTTCGCCCACAGGACTGCCGCATACTGGATGTTTTTCCCTTTGCACACCATTCTTTGTAAACCCTAGAAATGGTTGTGCGTGAAAATCCCAGTAACTGAGCAGATTGTGAAATACTCAGACCGGCCCGTCTGGCACCAACAACCATGCCACGCTCAAAATTGCTTAAATCACCTTTCTTTCCCATTCTGACATTCAGTTTGGAGTTCAGGAGATTGTCTTGACCAGGACCACACCCCTAAATGCATTGAAGCAACTGCCATGTGATTGGTTGATTAGATAATTGCATTAATGAGAAATTGAACAGGTGTTCCTAATAATCCTTTAGGTGAGTGTATACTGTATATAATGACTCATGCTCTGTCATTTTAGTTCCAGGTCTGTAGGATCTTCTGGACAGTGATGTGGGGGAGAGAAAACGGGTCAAGAGTCCTACAGCAGATGCTACTGTGGAGGTTCAGCAGTATCTCAGTGACCAAAATATACTGCGTTCTGAAGACTTCGTTGCAGTTCTGGTATATGCAGAAGGCTGTGTATCCACACATATGAACTTGCAATACAGTTTTTGTGCACTCCAGCATCCTCTGTTCCATGTGAGTGGATATTCTTTAAAGCAGAAGTTGTGAATAAAAAAAAAAAACAACTTAGTCCCCACACTGTTCAACAAATACTGTTCCTCAACAAAAATCTGTAGTCCAATGCCCCCTCTTGAGTTACACAAGCACCCCTTCCCAGGTAATTCAGAGGTAGCCCAATCCATAAGAAACTGCACAGCCCAACTTAACCAGTACATTCATGTTCATAAAGCACTACAGACCACTCCAATATTTGCCTATTTGTATTTATTTTGATGCACTACACTCAATCAAAATGAACTGATATTTACTTATTTGACCACCTAGTGTCACTAATGTTCACCATTTAGAAAAGCTTCGATTACTGAATGATTTTTCAACAGACTTGCTTCAAAAAGCTTTGTTTTGCCATCTCTATAGGCAACTAAGGGAAGATAACCAGGAAAAGCAACCAGGTAGAAAAACAGGCTGTGACTAAAGACAATGACCTAACATTCCACCATCAACACACAAACAATGAATCAGCAACAAACAGGAGGACAAGCACTTATATACAACAGACAACCGAACTAACGAAGAGGCAGATGTGACACATAAGACAATTAACCAATAACAACGATGCAGGGAAAACAGGCAACAGGTGCAGTAACTTATACTAATGAACACAAGACTAGGAAAACTCCAACAAACATGGAAAGTAAGAAACACTAATCACACACTAGGAATTCAACACTTAGAAAATACAGAAACATGTGGAACATAATAAAACAAGGCACAAGCTTCACAAGGAGAACACAGAAGGACAGCGATGGCTGCTGGCCACACGGGGAAGAGACACAAGGACAGCACACTGTGACCAAGCTTCATTATTTATGTCAAAGCTGCTCCACACTTTATTAATATTAGTGAAATGTGCCGGTAAAAATTACATGAAGGTAAAATTAAAGCGTGTAGGTAAGAATGTGTGTTCAGTAGCCTAGAAAATGGATGTGTGAATAGAAACATATAATAACAGTGTAATTGTTTATATAGTTTTATATTGGGCTGTCAGGGGCTTCCTGGTCAGAAACACACAAAACTCCTTTTCCACACAGAGGTTTGTTGGCTGTAACGTGAAAAAGTTCTGACCCATTTTTTCTAGCTGCGCGACGAGCTTAAGCTATTCATGCATCAGACTGATGAACTCTGTGACAGTATGTATGACTTTCAATGGCTTGCGAAGTTGTCATACCTTGCTGATATTTTCAGTTTCCACAACACATTGAATTTGGCACTTCAAGGGGAAACAGTCACGGTCTTTATTGTACAGGACAAAATTAACGCAGTACGCATGAAGAAGGAATTGTGGTGCACTCGCCTAGATCGCTTACAATTCGACAATTTCCCTACTTTGGCAGACTCTCCTCACAGCTGAGGAGGTCCTGGACAGCGATACCATTGCAGCTTTTAAGGAGCACCTGCATGGCCTTCACACGCATTTGGGAAGATACTTCCCAGAATTAGACATGGACTTTGAGTGGATCAGAAATCCATTTGGAGACCAAACCCACATTTAGCGTGTCAGTCCTAAGTTTTCTGCAAGAGAGGTAGACAGCCTTGTGGACATTGCATCTGATGGATCACTGACGATGGCATTTCGAGAAAAATCCTTGACTGACTTCTGGATCGACATCCAGCCTGAGCACCCTGAGCTCGCGGAGTCTGCTTTGAAAATATCAATGTCGTTTTCAAACACCTACAACTGTGAACTTGGATTTTCAACACTGGTTGGTTTGAAAACAAAACAGCGCAACCAGATCAATGTGGCCCCCAGTATGAGATTAAGACTGTCCAGTTTAGAGACAGACATTCAGTCAGTGATGCGTAATATGCAGCAGCATTATTAGAGCTGTTGTGGATAGGCATACCTAATTCCTCACAACCATAGGTTTTACCTGGATCTTTCAAAAAAATGTAGCTCCAAACAAATTGACCTCTTTTGAAGTATGTTCCTGTATATATGAGATCATGTGTGTGTGTATGTGGGTTTTGTGGGTGAGGTGGGGGTCGGAGGGTAGCAGCACGTGGCTCAGGGAGGGAGTGCCGTGGCAGGTGGTCTCTGAAAATTTTTTTTTGGACAAAGTGGTCGTTGGTCTGAAAAAGTTGGAGAATCAGTGATCTAGGTATATGTAAGTACTGAAAGACCTTTTTAATACGTACATTTGTACTGTGTTGAGGTAGGTAAGGTAAGGTAAGGTAGGTAAGGTAAGGAGCACACGCTGATTACAGTGCCTTACCACACCCACCACACGACCAACCACCTCAGGGAGGAGATCCTGAGTGCAGCCGTGCAGTGGGTGACGCCTCAGCACCACACCAGTCTGAATGGACCAGTGTGAGTTTTTTCAAGAGGCGGGAGTGTCAATCCTGAAAAACAACTGTGTTGATATAGTTTCACAAGAAATATAATTATTTAAGTAATCACATTTACATTACATGAAATGATATTTTATAATAATAATTTATAATAATAAAAATCGCAGCATTATTATGAAATACAATTTAAAAATTATACAATTGAAATATAATATCTTTTATGGAATTATTAAAAAATAAAAGGACACATTATTGAAATATTTATTTATAATTATATTTATCTTTAGATATAATTTAATCCTTTATTTATTTTTTGATATACTTATTTATTTTATTTGAGTATCATGGCATTCCGTACAAACATCTTAGGCGTTTTTATTACCATAAAATGTGCTAATAGCTTGTGATTCCTTCTTGTCCGCCTTTTAATGTTCGGCAGATTCTGCATACGGAAGTTATTTACGTGCTTATTTTAATTACTGCGGAAAGTGAGATCCAATTACAAACGGTCAGTCGAGATGCGTGTGGAGACGCTTGTTAATACCAGGTGTGAACAGAGCCTTTGACTCACCACTGTTGTACTGAGCTCATAGTTTTGTGTTTGTGGGTTTCCTGTCATCTTAAACAGGGCTGGTCATTCTCATCGGACCTCTCTAATTAACAAGGTGTTTCAATAATAACAATAATTGATACCTTCACTGATCCCTGTGGGGAAATTCTCTTAACACCCCCCCTTGCTCTCTGTAGGTGAGAGTAAACTGGCTGCAAAGGGCAGCCACCCATAGCAGCACCCAGGGAGCTGGGGGTTAAGGGCCTTGCTCAGGGACCCCCAGATGTACCAAGGCCAGGCTTGAACTGGCAATCTTCTGATCATAGGCAGAGAGGCTTAGCCCACTCAGCCACAGGCTGCCCCAGAACTATCACACTCTGGCTGTTTCATGTTTACTGCACCATTCTCAGTAAACTCTACACACTGCAGTGTGTGAAATTAAAATCCCAGGACTGTGGCTGTTTCTGAGATGATGGAGCCGCTACTCTTATGCTGAGCTCCATTTACCTCGGAGGTCGGAACTCTGAGCTGGGAATGACGTCACAGACGAGTTAAACACGTTCCAGTGCAGCCATTTAGAAAAACCAGGGACCAGTTTCAAAAAGAAACATTTCTTGTTTACCCAGATAACTTGTTATAACTTGTTAGATTTAATGTGCCATATTTAAAACATCTTAGCTCACACATCTCAGCCATTCAGATGCTCAGCCAAACAGTAAGTGAACCCCTTCACCCTGTTTGCTTGCTGTATATATTCAGCTGCAGCCACATGATTTGATGTTTGTAGGAGTTTCAATAGGAATTCAAGCAGAACTTTTTAAACTTGCACTTTCAATTAATTTTTCTTTCATTTTACCAAACCAGACGTGTTCTGAGTGTTTTGTAGCAATTACACTAACATCTCTTAAGACAAAATCCATTTATTTAAAATGAACTTTATATTTAAATAAGAAAACTTCCAGCCTGACCTGTATCTCCTCCCTTTGTGCAGCAGCTGAGACTGTATCATGGCTTCTGTGTTTATCCATCGTACAGAGATAACAGATACACTGCTGGTCGGTACGGCAGTAGACCTCCAGCGGTCTATCATGGTGGGAACAGACCTTGTCCTGCAGACGTCCAGTGGCATCAGTCAGCTTGTGCTTCTTAAAAGCTGGAGACTCATAGTGAGGCTGGAGGTGAGTTTCACAGTAAGAGGCCAGACACACCAGGCAGGACTTGACAGCTTTGTGTTTTCTCCCAGTACAGAAATCACACTCCACATCTCCAGGTCCAGCATAATGGTCAGCAGGAGTAGCTGCTTGTAGTCCAGTCTTCTTCAGTTTCTCCACCACTTCAGCCAGTATGGTGTTTCTGCCCAGAACAGGTCTGGGTATGAAGGTCTGTCTGCACTGGGGGCAGCTGTAAACTCCAGCATGATCCTCCTGATCCCAGCAGCTCTTAATGCAGCTCATACAGTAACTGTGTCCACAGGGAACAGTCACTGGATCCTTCAGTAGATCCAGACATATTGGACAGCTGAACTGGTTCTCATCCAGTGTGGAACTGGTTTCTGCCATTTTACCACGAGCACTGATAGGATTCAGTTTCGTTTTCTCTCACAGTCGTCTGTGTGTGAAAGTGGGAGGAACTTCCTGCTTCTCAGGCTGCAGTAGGTGTGGTTTTGGACTGAGGCCAGACTGAGAAGAGCAGACTGGGCAAACACTGGAGTTTGAATGTTTGCATAAAATCAAACATCAGATTAACTATAGAGACACACACACAGTTCAGACTAGATAATCCACCTGAAGTTAAGCTGGTTAGAGTCTGGCCAGTACTTGGATAGGAGACCATCTAGGAAAGCTAGGTTGCTACTGAAGAGGTGTTAGTGTGGCCAACAAATTAGCTCAACCTGTGGTCTGTGTGGATCCCAGTGCAGTGATGGGGACACTGGGCTGTATAAATGGTGTGTCCTTTGGATGAGATATAAAACTGAGGTCCTGACTCTCTGAGGTCACATGGCTAAAAAATTGCCCACTATGGCCCTGTGCAATCTGCTCTTTTAATCCTCCCCTATATCAAATATTCTTTCTTACCCCTTCACCACCTTAGTTACTGTCTGGTTTGCGTACTGGTGCAGAATGGCTGCTGTCACATCATCCTGGTGGGGGCTACACAGTGGTGGTGATTGAAGTGGCTTCCCTTTGCTTCTGTGAAACCCTTCATTCATTCATAACTGTTATTGACATTGTTTTTCCCCAAACAAGCTATATAACTACTTTGATTTTATAGATAGAAAATAGGTAGAAAGGTATTAGGGAGCAGTTCTATTGAATGAATTTATCTGTCTGTTTAGATGCTTGTCTGTTTACAGACAAGCATCTGAAGCAGATGTACCGCAAAAATTTGAAGCTGTCATGTGGTTTCAGGTGTAACATGCACATATGTGCAATTATCGATAAACTGTGTCAGGTTTAGACAGAACAAGCTTTTTTTTTGTTAACAATTATTTTTATTGTCATTTCAGAATGGTAGAGAATACAGTATATTATTTTAGACTAGTACCATACCCCCCACCCGGTAAACTTATTCAGTAGAGAGGATATACAGGATATTGCAGTGGAGAATGGTACAGAATGTAATACTTAACCACAAGAAAAGTAAAAAACTATACATCAATACAAAGTAAACTGTACATCAGAAAGAGGTAACAAAAGATTTAACAATATCAAAAGTAGCAGTCCAGGTCTTTAAAGTTTTTGTCTTTGCTCCATGGATGTGGGCTGTAGATAATTCCAAAGCGACAATGTCGAGCAGGGATAAGCCCCATACACGTCTAGACATTAAATGAGGAGGAATCCGGGGACTGACCAACATTTTCTTAGCAGCAGTGAGAGCAGCTAAAAGTAGATTTCTCTGTTGCTGTGACAGAGCCAATCCAGAAAAGTTATTTAAAAAAAAAAGATCCAGAGTCAACACCACATCTTTCTCTAACAAGAGTGAAATGTCATGAGCAAGCTGAGACCAGAAACGAGAAAGTGCAGAGCACTCCCAAAAAAAGTGTAAGTATGTGCCGAGGGCCCTCTGCGGACATAGATTACACTCCGGGGAAGGTGACACATGCATATAAATACGTTTTAAAGGAGATAGATAGAATCTATGTAGTAATTTCCAGTGAATCATCTGATGATTTGGGTTTTTTGACGATGACGTAATTGTCTTCCAAATTTTATCAGAGAATAAAGTTTGTATGTCACCACTGATATCCTTAGACCAGACAGTTGTTATTGATAATGGTTTGTATGAGTTTTTGGAGAGAAAGGAGTAGATATCCGAAGCAGCAACAATAGAGTTCTCAGTGGGAAGAATAACCTTCCGCAAGGGATGTATAGGCAATTGTGCATTCCAGGGGACTCCATATGCGCGAAGGGCTGACCTAATGCGAAGATACATAAAAAAGGAGGTTCCTGGTAGATTGAAAAGAGCCTTAATATCTTGAAATGATTTCAGGCCTTTATCATCATAGATGTCACCAAAGGAATTTACTTTACATTTGATCCATTGAGGACAGTAAAATGGGGATTTGCCTGATAGAAAATTATAATTATTGAACAGGGGTGAATGACGATGCCACTTCCAATTTGGCTCTATCTTTCTGGTCACTGATCTCCAAGTAGAAAAAAAATGTGTTATAATAGGGCCAAAGCGAAGTTTGCATTGTCTAAGTGAGACACCAGAAAAAAACACATACTTTATATTATGAGGAGAAACAAGAGATTCTTCAATAGCCCACCATGAGGTTGACACATTTGGTTTAAACCAGGTTGATACAGTATGGAGAGTGAAGGAATCAGCATATAACTTGAAATTAGGAAAGGACCAGCCCCCATCTGATCTGCTACGCTGTAAAGTAGATAGTTTAATTCGTGGGCGTTTACCATTCCAAATATAATGGGATATTGCTGAACTGAGTTTTTTCCAATAGCCAACTGGTGGGGGTAGAGGAATCATGGCGGAATAGAAATTAACACGAGGGAGGATGTTCATTTTAACAACAGAAATTCTTGCATGGAAGGAAGTAGGAAGATGCATCCAATTTGCAAGATCTGAGGTGACTCTAGCCAGACTGTTATTCAAATTTTTAGAGGCAATATCCTGTAGAGATGGATAGATATCTACACCTAAGTATTTGAAGGAATGCACCACTGGAACAACCCCCGAGAAAGTCGTGGACCCAACACAAAAATTTAATGGAAGCAGATATGACTTTGTCCAATTAATTCTGTATCCTGATAGGGTACCAAACTGATTAAACAAGTTTAAAACGTGGGGAACTGAAAGAACTGGATTGTCTAAGAAAAGCAATATATCATCTGCAAATAAAGATATGTGATGTACAGTATTCCTAACTGATATAGGAAGTATAAGTTCGGATTGACGTACAGCTTGAGCAAGAGGTTCTAGAGACAAAGCAAAAAGTAAAGGTGAGAGAGGACAACCCTGACGGGTGCCTCTTCCAATCGGAAATGATTGTGAACTTATCTGACCAGGAAGAATGGTAGCTGAGGGATTAGCATAAAGAATTTTTATCATATCTATAAAATTACGACTAAAACCTAGGTGGTCTAGCACTGCCCACAAATAGTTCCACTCTAAATAGTCAAATGCTTTCATTGCATCTAAAGAGAGTATAGCAGAGGGAGAAGTCAATTGTTCAGATGAAGAAATTATGTGAAGTAGTCTCCGTAGATTATCTGAAGCAGAGCGAGATTTAATAAACCCTGTTTGATCCTGATTGACAAGCTTAGTCATAAAGCCTTCTAGGCGGCAGGCTAAAACTTTGGCATAAATTTTAACATCTGTACCAATCAAAGACAGAGGGCGGTAACTGGAACATAAAGTAGAATCTTTATCTTTCTTTTAAAGAAGAGATATAATGGCCATGTTCGTATTTTGTGGAAAAGACCCTTGAGCAATTGAATATTGCATCATATCTAGCATAAGGGGCCCCAAATTGGACCAAAAGGTCAAGTAGAACTCAACTGGTACGCCATCTAGGCCTGGAGATTTCCCTTTGTTCATAGCTTGGATTGATGATTCTAATTCAGTAAGAGATAAGGGTCTAGCTAAGAACTCAGAGTCTGATTCTGACAAATGTGGAAGATTAAGAGTAGATAAAAAGAAGTATAAGATGTGGGTTCACATTTAGAGTTGGGGGTATATAGTTCATGATAGAAGGAACGAAAAGTGTCGTTTATACTCTTCTGGTCAGTCAGAACCTCACCGGTTTGAGATTTTATCGCTGAAATATTAGCAAATTTCTCATTATTACGTAGTCTTACAGCCAGTAAATGGCTAGGTCTGCTACCTTGAAAATAATAATATTGTCTAGATCTTTGGATGAGAAATTCAGCCTTGCGTCTATATAACGAATTAAGTTCTTTTCTAAGAGTTTCAATTTTAACTGCCGTACGATCAGAAAAAGTGTGTTGATTTGCCTGTTCTAATGATCGAAGATTGGATTCCATATCAGAAATTTTTTTGTGGTGAATTTTCTGGCGAAAGGAAGCGTATGAAATAGAGAAATTCCTTATGAAGCCTTTAGTCGCCTCCCACAGTATCCGTGGGTCGTCTACCGAGCCTTTATTGACGTCAATGAATTCACGTAGTTCACTTCTGAATTGATCACAAAAACATTCATCTTTTAATAAATTAGTATTAAAGCGCCATCTGGGGGCTCGTGAAGGACGCTCAGTAATTGAAAGCTTTAAAAAATTACTGCTGTGGTCTGAAATAGAAAGGGGAAAGATGTCGACTTCAAGTAGCATTGAAGCCAAGGAAGAGGAGACAAAGATGTAGTCAATCCGTGAATATGATTTATGTCTAGCTGAGAAGAATGTATATGATTTTTGGGAAAGGTTGAATAAGCGCCATGCATCTAATAAAGAAAAAGAGGCTATGCATCGGTTAAGTTGCTCAGTAGAAACAGTCTGGGAGTAAGAAGCATTGACACTAGATCTATCAAGATCATTAGACATTACACATTCATATCTGTTCCCATTACTATCTCGAAGTCAGTTAGATCAGTGAGATAGGAAGATAATTCAGAAAAAAAAGTTGGATCTGGACTACATGGTGCATAAACTGAGAGAAATACAATCTTCCTACTCCCAACCAGTCTTTATACAAGTTATTCTGCCAGCCTTATCACCAGTTCTGTCTAAAATGGAAATATTTAATTTTCTTCTAACAATTATCAATAAACCTTTAGTTTTACTGTCAGTCGTGTTGGAGCACGGCGTCTCCACCGGGTCCGTGGATGAGAAGAGATTCACAGCTGACACGGGGAGAAGTTGCAAATCACCGGTTTATTGTCTGACAGATTGCAATCCGGGAGCAGCCGTCTGACATACATTCAGCATGTACAGGAGGAGGCTCTGCCATATGTATCAGTTGTATCCCTTTTAAAGCCCTTTGGGCATCTCCCCCCCTTTCTCGGTACCTTCCGTGTACGTGACAACCACATGTGTGGTTCCAGCCGGCTCGTACTGTTCTTGGCCTTCTGGAAGGCTAAAAGATAAGTAGGGGCCGCTGATGTTCTCTGTCGCCCCCCCTATCTGTTCCGATTAGGTAGCCTTGGCTTGCCGGCGCGCCAGTCAGTTCTTGTTTTGCCTAGTTACAGCCTTATAGAATCATTCCCTTTATTTTATTAATTATTCCCTCAATTCCCCCTTTTGATCTCCGCAAGGAGATCACCCTGATTATGCTGATTAGTAATATTTTCCCTTATTTATGAAATTTTGCATTCCCCCTTTTGGTCTCCGCAAGGAGATCACCCTATTGGCAGGGGAGGTGTAGTACAAAGCTGTCCAAATAACCTTTGCCCCTCTCCGGCCCAACAGGCAGGAGAGGCATCATCCGCGCATAGGTGCCATCCCGCTTCTCTATCACGGTAGTGATGAGATGAACTGACAGTGCGCGCAGGCAGGGAATACAACAACACCCGCAAGTAACTAAAATCGCAGCAAAAGTAGCAATGGATAATAAAAGCGAGCCCATTAAGCCTTTCCACTGTCCGAATGCTGAGGTCAGCCAGGCATCCCAGATGTTATTGATCCCGGAGTGTGCATGCATTGTTTTGGAGAGGGTCCGGAGACCCTCGAGTGCCCTGGTCACTGAGCCGTCTGGTGCTGTGTTATTGGGAATGCAAGTACAGCATACTTCCCCAAACATAGCGCACACTCCCCCCTTTAGGACTCCAAAGAGTTCCACACACAATCTGTCCATCCAGCCTAGGAAGGAGGGCAAAAACCCTGAACTTCAGGGAAATTCCACTCCCAGCCCGCCACAGGCGCGGCCCCCCTTCGGGGTCCATGGCTGGCATGGCTCACAAACCACTAATCATTAACACTTTAAGCATTTTAAGCATCACACATAAGACACTTGTTTCCCCAACATTCCCCTTTTTATCTTGATCTCCATCCTGGTCCTAGTGTTGTCTGGCGGTGGATGAGGTGCTTTTGTTCTTTCTGGTCGTTGGAGCAGGGGTGGACTACCCTGCTCTGGTTGCTCAGGTCAGAGGATTATTCTGCCCCTTCTGTTGAGACCTGAGTTGCGTGTAGTTCAGCCGAACTGACGTTCTGGATTCCTTCCCTCAGGGCCTCCTGGATCTCTGCTGTGGTTCTCCCTGGGTCCTCCGCAGCCGCGCACTGGCTCCAGTGAAACCACGTGTCGCGTTTGCCTTTCAGACGAACCGCGTGTGACGTCCTCTCAGTGACCTGGAAGGGGCCCATCCACCTGGGCTCTGACCACTTCCGTTTGATGACTTTCAGGAGGACCCACTCCGCCGTGTGTGGTTTGGCTGGCTGGTTCTCTGGTCTCGCCTCCTGGATCTGTTTAGAGAAATCTGCAACGAGACCTTGCAAACAATCATAATATGCCCAAGGATTTTGCTCCCCCTTCTAGTCGGGGGTCCAGGTTAACCCTTTCTGGGGTCCTGGGAACTGCCTGCCTGTCTGGAGCTCAAAGGGGGTGAACCCGGTCCCCCTGTTTATGGAACACCTCACTGACATCATTGCCAGTGATAAAGCGTCAACCCAATTCATTTTGGTCTGCGCGCAGATTTTTGCCAATTTTTGTTTTATTGTTTGGTTCATTCGCTCCACTTTTCCCTGGGACTGCGGATGATACACAGTTCCGAACGCATGTCTCAATCCCAACGCTTTCTCCAGGGTCAGTCGGTAATTCGGGTGAAGTTCCTTCTCTACCGTGATCATCTGTTTGGACACCACGTACCCTGTGACCCTCTTTGCTTCCTCATCTGATTTCCTTTCACTACCATTGTTCCTGACCCTTCATGTCCCTTGCACTTGACCACTGCCACTTTTTTGGGAAGCATCAAGGCCTTTGCCAATTCCCTCATTTCTGCTTTGTGTTTTATTGGCTTGTTTCCCGCGGTCAAGAATCCCGCCCTCAGCCATTGGCTGAGTTCCACATGCACTGCGCCTACAGCATATGCTGAGTCTGAGTATATGGTAACTTCTTTCCCTTCTGCTAATTTCAGGGCCTCGATAACCGCTATCACCTCGGCTCTCTGGGCTGACTGGGCTCCCCCCAGTCTGTCTGCCTTCAAGGTTACATAATCCTGGCCTTGTCTGGCCACCACTGCATACCCTGCCTGCAAACCTCCTGTGTCTGTTCTTCTCTTGCCGTCTTGCTTTCCCCTCTTCCTGCTTGAAAATAACTTTGCATATTTGAGTTAGACACCCCATGTACAACTTCAACTCATAAACCTTGTTTTTTTCCTTTCATAGCACTCCCCCCTTGCGCAATGGTCAAGACCATGCGCATGCATTATTAAGGTGTCAACCACACGACAAAGGCACAACCAAAAATCCATCACGGTCGTAAAACAGACCATCAGAGTCCTTAGCATCCCCTTTGTTTCCACACAGAGGCCTCATAAGGCCCCTCCCGTGGCTGAACTCACACCCCAAGCATGCAGCCTGTTCTTATCAGTATTGCAGCTTAGCTTTGTGCACCTCAAGCCCCCCTTTCGCTAAGACCTTCAGCAACGGTGGCTTCAGTGCCTGTGTATATAACACAGAGCAGATCACCCACATACTGTAGCAATGTGATTCAATCCATCCAAATCTGCCCTAAGCATGTGTTCACATCCTTGCAGTATCCTCGCGTGGATGAACTGCTGACCCCTATAGGTGATCGCAAACAAACACTGTGACTGTTGTGTTAGGGACACACTTAAAAATGCCATCTACAAATCCACAACTGTGAACCACTCTGCACTGGGTGGCACATCTGTTAGCAGGGTGTGAGGACTGGGATCTCCCACTGATTGATCCTCCACTAACTATTTCGCTGCACACAAATCATAAACTAACCTCCACACTTTGTCTCCTGCCAACATTCCTCTGCACTTTATTTCCCTTCACACTGCACTCCTATCATGCTCCACAGCCACAAACCTCTTAAGTCTCCTACATACTCTGCTCTCCACTGACTCTCACCAACTCACCTTCGGTAGCAGCCTGCATTCCCTCACACTGAAATCTCTCCATCGCAACAAACAAGTATGTTTGTTCTATGTCCAATTCAGCCTATTGCTATATTGTTCCTGTATAAATGGGCCCCACTGTTCTAGAATTTCCCCAACTTTATCAGTAACATCTTCAATCCCGTATGAACTATGCTGTCCCCTATTGAACAACAAATTTTGTCGCAGAAGGCTGTACTGTCCACTGAGCACCTCTACGCCCCCCTCTGTACATTTTATGTCTATCTGCAGCTGACACAAAGCATCTCTGCCTGACAAATTCACTGGGATATGCTCTAATATTAGTATGGGCATATTTACATGTTTGTAACCTATCTGAACTTCCACTAAACAAGATTTTGGAACATACAGGTGTATCCTGGCTGATCACAGCTTCAGCACACCAGCTGAACCAGCCTGTTCCCCAGTCTCTCCAGAGTCTGGGATCATCAAATTTGTGGGTAAATGGGTGCCCTTTGAGGAAACCCCCATCCATTGTATCTACTCACTCTGTTCCAATTAGGGACCTGAGGCCAATTAGTATCATGGGGGGCCCCAGCGACAGGAGACTGTCGGCTGTCCACAGGCTGCCCCCGGGGCTTGGGTCCGGAGAGACCACTGGTGCCTGGACTTTTTTCTTTTTAGCGGTCAGCTCCTCCAGCTGCATCTGATTCCATTTCTTTGTCAGTTCCCTCTCACGCTCTTTAGCAAAGTCCTCCTCCACTCTCTGAATGCCGGATTCTGCAGGTCCTGCTCCGTCTCAGTGCGCCACCGCTTTTCTTGAGCTTGCAGATAGGCAGCTGGGCTCTCCCCCTCCTTGATGGGCTCCACCTTCATTTCAACCACACTCAGCCGTGGAGGAAACATTAGTCGCAGCTGATGCCAGCAGTTAGCACGGTAACCGTCAGAGTGACATGCATCATTCACAGGAGTCCCTGTCGCCGCTGCCAGGCCACTGCTTCGCAGCAGTCTCTCCATTCCGTCTGCCCCCAAAAACGCAAGCCAGAACCACCTTTATGTCCCCTATCGCCAGGAGCCGACCCATAGTTTCCTCCTCAAATGCTTTTATCCATTTTCCGGCCCCTTCTGCCAGAACTGGGAGTCTGAGAATCAGGCCCTCCAGATGCTGTCCTGCCCACGGCACATACTGTGTCTGTGCTCCTTTCACCCTCAGCGGAAGCATCGGAGTGTACCTGGTGGGGGCTTCACAGCCCTCCTGCTTCTCACTATTCTATGATCTGCATTATCCTCCTCTACTCCTTCCTCACTCTCTGTTTCTGTCTCCTTCTCCTGAAACTGACTCCATCCTTTAGATGGAGGGTTAGGGGCGTCCAGCAGATGCACCAGCCCTTCTGCATTACTACCACTTGCTCCGTACCCCACCTTTATCTCACTCCCTCGCAGTCCTTCCTGCACTGCCTGCCGCAGCAATGCACTCACTTCCCTGTATCCATCTAAACAACTTGCCGTTCCGTTCTGCTCCCTACTTCCTTCATCCTTCTGTGTCACCTCACCTCTGAATTCTACCTTCCCCTCTATTACTGGAAACTGACCCTTGTATGAAGGAGGGGGGGCTTCCACTAACGGACACTGACTTTGATATGACAGTGGCCATATTTCTTCCTGCCTCATCTCTTCTTTCTCACCCCCCTTCTTCTCACTTAGTGCCTTTCTCATGGCTTTCTGCTCCTTTCTCCAGGCCTCTCCCTTTGCTTTAAATAACCTCAATACCTCCAGTTTCTCACTCCTTTTCTTTTTACGCCTTTCTGTGTTCTTATTAGCCTTATGATACTTTATCAGAGTCTCCATCTCCTCACACACTGCCACATCCCATGTGTCCCCTTTAGGCCACTTAGTTACCAGGGCCTTTGTTCTATTCCCCCACTTTTTAGACATCTTTTCTATCCTCGCTTTAAGCAGGGGGTGCTCTCTCCCCAACTGCTGTACTGGTGTTTCTGCTGCCTTTACCGGGGCCTGCATTTTACTGCTTTTCTGCACTCTACTGTCACTTGAACTGTTTTCCTGTCTAAAATGAACAGAGTTCCTCACAGTCAACCCTTGCTCTATTCTTTTTTTTTTTTTTTCGAATTCTCTCCCTGACTGTAGCTACTTCACCTTGATGTGTGGCTCTAAATTATTTGTTGTTATTTTTTATTATTATTTATTTTCTACTTATTTCCTCTCCTAACTAAAATCCCTAACACTGCACCCAATTATCTACGGGCACACATATACTAAAACCTCTTGTCTATAAACTGTTATTTTTCTCACAAAGATGTGGTTTAATACCCTTTATCTCTAAACTTAGTCTCTATAATCCATAAAATCTATTAATCACAATATTTTATTCAAATACATTATTTTAAGATTTAATTATTATTTAATTATTATTTTAAGATTTATTATTAAGATTTTAAGTTCTAAATTTACCAACCCGCACTTCCACTACTGTCAATGACGTTTTATGGAAATGCACAAATGCTCTATGTATACCCCTGCTAACTTGATCTCTTCTACTTTGTACTTATTTCTGCTTTATACATCTTTACTTGCAACTTATCTGTTGAACATATATGTGGGCTTCCCCCGATTTAGCCCAAAACTGCGTACGTAATTACTTTCCCCACTTCTGCATCAAATTAGCGCTCTCTCTCTTACGTGCTGCTTCGTCCCTCTGCCTAGCATGCTCTCTCTCCGTTTTCCACAATAGCTCTCCCAATGAGCGCCTGTCTCCTATCTGTTGTCCAGCACCCCGGACCACTGCTCACATACGCTCCCAGGCGTCAGCTACCTCCTTATCCTTATCTCCTTCACCACTTGCCCCTTCTATAGCTTCCTTCACCACCTGGATCTGCTTTACTAGTGGCTTCCACACTGCATTTTCCGGGGCGGCCATCCCCCGTCATCTAGCTCCCATTTTTAATCAGTCCTGACTGTTTTAATTCCTCGTCTAGCAGCCCTTCTGCCTCCGGATGTGGGTTCAGCCACCCACACTCAGTACACCTCCTTATCTTAGTTGAATGTCCTACCAACAAACACCACCAATACATAAATCAACAACTTCTAAAATAATAAGACTATATTCAGAGCAGCTTACTGTTGTGTCCCCCCTGAACAGGGCACGCCACACAAGCTCAATCCCAGTCAAACAGGCCCGCCCCCAGCCGAAACCCCCCCGATCCCCAGCAATGTCAACTTGGAAGGGGGTGTTCTTTGAGAACTCCCCTTCGGTTCTGACAAACTGTAAGACCGCAAGCAGTAACAGCAGAGCCACGGGCAAGTTCAACCAACACAGAGCGAGCGGCGAGCACCCTGAACAGGAAGAACCCACAACCCTGCTCACACACAAACCAGTACAACTGCACCCAAGCTGGTGCTTTGATTCACCCCTTCTTTTTTTTTTTTTCCTTAGTTAGAGAGGGGGACCTTATTCCCTCCTCCCAATCTAGAGTTCGGGGTCCTGAATTCCCTGGGTCTCCCACCCAGCTTTTCTACCGCTCGTAAAATTCTATTTCCCTGCGGGGGTTCCCGTACCCTCCGCTCCTTATAATTCTATTTCCCTGCGGGGGTTCCCGTACCCTCCGCTCCTTATAATTCTATTTCCCTGCGGGGGTTCCCGTACCCTCCGCTCCTTAAGGTTCTATTTCTCTGCGCACGATACCTAGACACAATGCATACACAACACATAGACAACACAATATACTGTATAAACACAGTGCGTGCAACCTCTCCTCCGTCTTTATTTACCGACGGGCCCCTGGACACTTCAAACTGCTGAATTTGACATATCCAATGTGCAGATTTTGATATAACAGGCTCTGCTCACCTCTTCTAGTCGGCGCCTCGCAGTTATCTGTGTCCAAGTAGGCCGCGTCAACCCTTAGCCGAATCTTGCGAATCTCCTGGGGATCCCGGACGAGCCCCCAAATTGTTGGAGCACGGCGTCTCCACCGGGTCCGTGGATGAGAAGAGATTCACAGCTGACACGGGGAGAAGTTGCAAATCACCGGTTTATTGTCTGACAGATTGCAATCCGGGAGCAGCCGTCTGACATACATTCAGCATGTACAGGAGGAGGCTCTGCCATATGTATCAGTTGTATCCCTTTTAAAGCCCTTTGGGCATCTCCCCCCCTTTCTCGGTACCTTCCGTGTACGTGACAACCACATGTGTGGTTCCAGCCGGCTCGTACTGTTCTTGGCCTTCTGGAAGGCTAAAAGATAAGTAGGGGCCGCTGATGTTCTCTGTCGCCCCCCCTATCTGTTCCGATTAGGTAGCCTTGGCTTGCCGGCGCGCCAGTCAGTTCTTGTTTTGCCTAGTTACAGCCTTATAGAATCATTCCCTTTATTTTATTAATTATTCCCTCAGTCGTCACGAAAGAAACCACCTCGTAGTATTTATTATTGCATCTACGCACATCATCCTTCAGCAAATGGGCTTCCTGGATTAAAGCAATGTCAACCTTTTTTCGTCTTAATAATTCTAAGAAACCTGTACGTTTGTGGGGGCCATTTAAGCCATTGATGTTGCAACTTAGTATATTAATTTCAGTCATAACTATCCAACAAATATGTGGACTGAACAAATGAGATAAGGTAATACCACTGCAAATCAAAAATCTCAAGTCTACCATTAACCCATCCCTCCCTCACAGAAAAACCCTTTAACACAAACACAACCCACCCCATAGAACTTTTACAGACTGGGGTAAACACAAACCCCAGGCTGCCGCCCGCCCTAGTCTTAGTCAGTGACAGTAGCATGACAGCCTGTATAACACTGTAGAACACCGCCAATAGCCCTATTTTAAAAGAACAGATTAACTACGAATTCACAGGAGTAGCAAAGTGGGGGTAATACGTGAAGAAACTTTCAGTAAATGAATGACACATGAACTTCTAAATCAGCAAATCAGAAATCGAGTCACTCAGTATCCTCAAACCTTAGTGCCGCATATTCATACTAGGAGGATGAGAGCTGGGAAGCGAGTTTAGAAATTGACGCGCTTCATCCGGAGAATGCATTAATTTAGTTTCACCGTGTTTCAGGATGATCTTCAGCGTAGCTGGATACTGAAGAAAGGTCTGCAGACCTGCCTCTTTCAATTCTTTCCGTATTGCACTGAAGGAGCTCCTCTTCTTTGCCGTCGCGGGAGAGAAATCGGGGAAGAAGCTCAGCATCGCGCCGTCGCTTGCTTTTATCGGAGCGTGGCGTCTAGCTTCATTTAGAATCGGGTTCCTGTCGTTGTAGCGTAGCAACGAGAAACACTCGCGGTTTAGAATGATCAGTTGAAGCTCTGGAGTAAACTCGATGCGCGCGATTGATCTCGATATCTTTACCCGCAAGTGATGGAATCCAGGCCGGCAATGATCGCTTCAGAAAGCCGGTCGGGTCATCTTTCTCGACCACTTCAGGTAATCCTAATAGCCGTATGCCCTTCTGTCTGTGATGCCTTCCCTGTACGCCCTTCTACCTGTGATGCCTTCCCTGTACGCCCTTCTGCCTGTGATGCCTTCCCTGTACGCCCTTCTGCCTGTGATGCCTTCCCTGTACGCCCTTCTGCCTGTGATGCCTTCCCTGTACGCCCTTCTGCCTGTGATGCCTTCCCTGTACGCCCTTCTGCCTGTGATGCCTTCCCTGTACGCCCTTCTGCCTGTGATGCCTTCCCTGTACGCCCTTCTGCCTGTGATGCCTTCCCTGTACGCCCTTCTGCCTGTGATGCCTTCCCTGTACGCCCTTCTGCCTGTGATGCCTTCCCTGTACGCCCTTCTGCCTGTGATGCCTTCCCTGTACGCCCTTCTGCCTGTGATGCCTTCCCTGTACACCCTTCTGTCTGTGATGCCTTCCCTGTACGCCCTTCTGTCTGTGATGCCTTCCCTGTACGCCCTTCTGTCTGTGATGCCTTCCCTGTACGCCCTTCTGTCTGTGATGCCTTCCCTGTACGCCCTTCTGTCTGTCATGACTTCCCTGTATGCCTTGCTACTGTACCACTGTTCATCCAGCTGGCAAATTGTTTCACTGCCAGCACCGTTGATATTAAACAAAACCATAGTGGTTATGGGCTGAATTGTCCAGGTATGCAGAAGGTTTGAACATGATGGCTCATCTCAGTAACATAACACCAGTTTTTTTGTGGTGACGTGTTCCAAAATGTAATGGAAAGCCTTCCCCAGAAGAGCAGAGACTGTTATACAAACAATGGGCCGAGTAACTGCATATTAATACCCTTGTTTTCAGAATGAGAGGTCGGACAAGCTGGTGTCCACATACTTTTGCCCATATAATGAATATGCAGCATTTTAATACATCAGGTCAGGTGTCCTGAGTCATGAAATGCTACATTATTACTGCATTATGCTAGAAATTATGCTTACAAAAGGTCACCTGACACTAAACACTCCATCGTTCATCACCAGACAGCATCTTCAAAGAGGCTTTGAGGTTCTCTAGTGCCTCCCTCAACATCCACTTTGCCAAGGAAGACTTCCTGCTACACTTAGAAGATCAGATTTACTGCATTCACAAGGATGATATATATACGCTTCGGGCAGCGCTGAACCGGGACATTAATAGGAGAGAACAGGAAGCCTTTATTGTCAGTGTACAGGTAGCAAATACAATATAAAGACAGAAATATATAAAATGTACATATAAGGGGAGGGGAAAAGCCCCCCCACTCAACATGATTACATTTCATTACATTTTAATCAGAAACAAATACACTTATTTTACGTTTGTGCAGCTTGCCGAACCCAATCATTAATTTAAATCTAATGTATGTCACAGTTCAGACAGAGTAAAAAGGGTTATACTGGTTAAAAAGCAGAGATTTTACCTTTTTGCCATGGAGAAGCAGCGACATGTGACACTCTGATAAGGTAAAAATGATTCCTCCAGCACACAGTGAGCTATCCCAGCATGCACAGGGACACGGAGGAGTTTATATACACCAAACACCCTGGACAGAGGGGTTCAGTGAATGAGGAGGTGAAGCTGTACAGGAGGGTCAGTCCATCAGAGGAGACTCTGTAGAAGGACAGAGTACCAGCCGCCCAGTCCAGATACACTCCTACTCTGCGGGAGCCTGAAGGCTTTATGGGTATGACAGTCTGTTTATTATTGTGCCAGACAGAGTAACTGTCAGGAGAGCAGAACAGCATCCATGACTTGTCATTGCCTCCAAGCACACGGACAACACTGTTTCCTTTCCTCCTGATTCCTTTATAAGTCACTGCTATCCGGGCTTCATTTCCATTCCACTCAGCTTCCCAGTAACGGCGACCAGTCAGTGTCTCTCTGCACAGAACTTGGGGCCAGCAGTCAAATCTCTCTGGATGATCAGGATATGGCTGCTCTGCCCCCCCTGTCACCTTCCTGTTCCCCTCTGACAGAGACAGGCGGCTGTTTGCTGTGTTGGGGTCCAGCGTCAGCTGGCAGGAGTCTGTAGGCAAGAGGAAGAGCGATTAATCCCATCACGAAGCCCAGCATCTCCATCATTATCACTGTCACACCTCACACACTCACTAACACAGAACTCGCTCCAATACACACATTTTATTCCCAATATACTCATGTAGCCGCCCGAGTCTGCGCTGCTCCGGCTGCCCGCTGCGCTGTGAGACACGCCGCGCTGAGAGACTCGCTGGGGACCGAACTGCACTTTAGCCTGCGCTCTATTATTCTGTACGATACACAAAATATAAAAACGAAGCAGGAATTCAAGTATGTGAAATACCTCAGGAAATGTCAGACGCCCGCGCGACACCGGCGGGAAGACGCGCCAAAATGATGCGTGTGTTAAACTAATAGGCTTAATTACAGGTAGATAAAATTACAAACAGCATTTATCAAACATGTTAACCATAAAATTATACGACACAGAGTACCACTAAAAGTGAGTTTGTCCTTACGTCACAATATGAAGTTCTTTCAAACCACTTTGGACACACACCTCTCTCCAGCAGCGAGCCGACGCGATGCTCCCAACGCGGACGCGGACGCATCTAGGCTGGTTCTCCGCAAAGCGCAACACTCGCGTATCTGCACCGCGCATGCGTACACGGAAACGTTCATAGTTCTCCGGTCAAGCTGTGTACTTTGTTCTTGCCATATTTAAGTATTATTATTAGTAAATTATTATTCTGATATTCCCTGCACACGTACCACAGCAGTGAGGTCTGTGTATATTTCCCTACGTTTTACAAATTCTTTTTTTCCCCCCTCCACCACCCCCCATCTGCGGAGGACTGCTTTATTTCTATCTAAATATTTATTTATTTATCTATCTATTTATTTATTTGTTTCATTTACTTCCTCATACTTCCTCAAGAGAAGGAGAGGGAGCGAGAGGGGGGGTGGGGGGAAAGGAGAAGAAGGGGGATAGAGAGAGAGAGGGAGAGAGAGAGAAACACAAAAAAAAGAAAAAACTGAATATGCTTCAATGTCTGCTGAAGAGAGAAAACAACAACCAACATCTGTACGAATCACATCAAAAATCAAACGTTAAATGTTATTGAACAGCACACACACACAGCATTACAACACATGCCCAGAAGCAACAGCCGATCAAGACAGGGCGCGTCCATGTGCACCTGTCCGCACACCTGTGTGTGTCAGTGCGCTGGTGTTCATAAGGTTTCTCCATGTAAATGTCTAGTAGTGTGTGTGGGGAGCCACAGCCCCGCCCCCCCAGGACATGAAGCTGACATGGAGGAGACCCGGGCCCCAGACACCCAGAAAAGGGCAGAGGATAGTTCCGGCGGGGGGTCATCCGGCAGCCACATCGCAGGAGCCCCAGGCGGCCGTGGCGGCGAGCCCACAGGCTCCGCCGACAGCCGGCCACACCAGGGCAGACCGGAGCCCGGGTCCAGAGATCCAAGGGCCCCCCCAGCCAGGGCCCGACAGAGCCGGGAGGGCCAGGCCCCGCCAGGCAACCGCCGAGAGTGAGCCAGCACACACCAGAGCATCCAACCCCGGACTTCGAGAACCACCAACGCATCGGCAGCCGGAGGCACCATCCACCAGCAGGGAGTGTGGCGGGGGGGAATAGAGCCTGAGATGTTATTCCAGGTGGAGTCTAAGACCCAACCTGACACATGCATATAGACAAACAGGCGCTCACATACACAAGCATGCTTGTGTACATTTTACAAATTCAAAGCGCCAGTTCACAGGGCTGCCAACTTTGATCAACTGGCTGTTGTGAGATTTTCAATTCGGAACAAGGCTGCACACACATGCATATGCATTTATATGTATGTAGCAGTTTTATCACCTTGTAAATTGCCTGTAGGGTTTGCAAACTACCGTGCTTCGTCTGTGCATCTACATGAGGTGCAGTACCACCAGAAATTGGGGTGGCAGTATGGTCACGTTTTGTCACGGGACATTGTCTTTACATACGGTACAGATAGTATTAAAGTAGCATCTGATTTTTTTAAGAATGAGTGGCCAGAAGAACTGTATATTTTCAGAAAGAAAATATTCCAAACACTATTTTGTCCTTCTGTGAACAGCAGCTTCAAAATTTAATGGCAGTATAAGTTCATAAGAATGCAGTATCATATGTACAAAGTACAATGGAATTTTAACTTAAAATTCTTACTTGCCTACTTTCATAAGTAGCGTTATTTTTCAATACAGTTTCATCCATCCATCCATTTTGTGCCACTTATCTAGTCTAATATATATAACATATATATAATATATAATCTATAATGTAGTATATATTATATATAATCTCTCAGGGTATATATAATATATAATCTCTGGGTCTGCCCCGGCGCCTCCTCCCAGTTGGACATGCCCTGAAACACCTGAAATCCGAGATCCAGTTGCAGAGAGTGGTGTTCAAGCTTAACGCCCTCAGTTCCACAATCAGCCTTTGAGGGACATATTTAAGTCCATGAATAACATTCTAACATATGTGATTCTCTTATCCAAATGTGTCACGGAAAGGTGACGGGCAGAGGCTGTGGTGTCCCCAGTAGACATGTTGGACCAGTATGCAGATTGGAGAGGGTCTAGAGAGGTAGGAAGATTGGTCTTTATGTCTGCCATGACCAGCCGTTCAAAGCGCTTCATGATGATTGACATGAGTGCTATGGAGCAGTTGTCATTCAGGCTAGTCACTGATGGCTTCTTCAGCACTGGGACGATGGTGGTTGATGTGAAGCATACTGGGACAGATGACTGGCTTAAAGAGGTGTTGAAAATGTCTGTGAGGACACCAGCCAGGTGGTCAGTGATTCTGATTCTTAGTCATGGTGTCCTGGTAGAACACATATCAATTATCCCTCAGAATCCTCTACTTTCAGATCATTACCTTTTAACATTTCAAATACAACATAACTCCCCTAAGGCCCCAGACCAGAGGTACGATACTAGACGTTCCATAGCCTCATTATCCGCTGCAACTTTTCTGGAACAGCTCCCACAGTCCTTTAACCTAACCTCTGAATTGTCATGTGTAAATGAACTTGAACAGGTAACTGTCAACATGGTAGAATCGTTTCGTACCACTCTTGATCATGTAGCACCACTCAAGAAAATAAAACATAGAGATAAGAAACCTGCCCCCTGGTACTCTAACCGTACACGTGAACTTAAACAAGCTTCACGAAAGCTAGAACGCAAATGGCGGTCAACAAAATTAGAAGTTTTTAGATTTGCCTGGAAAGAGAGCCTGTCTAAGTATAGACATGCACTAATGACTGCTAGGTCTATGTATCTCTCTAAACTAATAGAAAATAACAAAACCAATCCTAAATTCCTATTTGAAACTGTATCTAGGTTAACAAAGAATCGTTCAATGTTAAACTCACAAGTCCCAGAAGCTCTTGGTAGTGATGCCTTTATTGCGTTTTTTAATAATAAAATAACCACGATTAGACATACCATCACGAGCACGCCCACGGTTGCACACAACCACCAATCCTCTGCTAGTGCTAGTGTTATTAGTACTAATGATAACATCTTGGAATGTTTCACTCCTGTAGTGCAGACAGAACTCCTTCAGTTAATTTCCTCTTGCAAACCCACTACTAGCCTTGTTGACCCAATACCCACCAATCTACTTAAGGAAATTGCACCACTGATTAGCACTACATTGTTAAACTTGTTAAACTCATCTCTTAGTCTTGGATATGTTCCTAAATCTTTTAAAATGGCTGTTATTAGACCTATCCTAATGAAACCAAATCTTGAACCTAGTGACTTAGGAAACTATAGACCCATCTCAAATCTTCCCTTCATTTCTAAAATTCTTGAGAAAGTTGTTGCTCACCAGCTGTCCTCCTTTCTTCAAGATAATAATGCTAACGAGCTATATCAGTCTGGTTTCAGACCCAATCATAGCACAGAAACGGCCTTAGTCAAAGTGATAAACGACTTGCTTATGGCTTCCGACCGTGGCTGTATATCGCTATTATTCTTACTGGATCTAACTGCAGCATTCGATACTGTAGACCATAATATTCTTTTGGACCGGTTGGAAACATTGATTGGCATTAAAGGGATAGCACTACTGTGGTTTCGTTCGTATTTAACTGATCGTTACCAGTTTGTCCATGTAAACAATGAGTCATCCATAGCCACTAAAGTAAGATATGGTGTCCCGCAGGGATCAGTGCTGGGCCCCCTACTGTTCAATCTATATATGCTACCGCTTGGTAACATAATTAGAAATTACAGTGTTAATTTTCATTGTTATGCTGATGATACACAATTGTATATATCTGTTAAACCTAGTGACGCATCCCAGCTCTCTTCTTTAGCCGACTGTCTGCTAGACATCCGTTGTTGGATGGCAAGGAATTTCCTCATGTTAAATACTGAAAAAACTGAGGTTCTTTTAATCGGTCCTAAGGAGGCCCGCAATAAGTTTGTAAACCCCAACCCTAGCGGCCTCCCTACTCAATTTAAAACAGTGGTCAGAAATCTTGGTGTCCTGGTAGACTCCGACCTCTGCTTCAGTGCTCACATAAATAGCATTACCAGTACGGCATTTTATCATCTACGGAACATAGCCAAGCTTCGGAAGTTGCTGTCCTTTCAAGATGCAGAAAAACTAATACATGCCTTTATAACTTCTAGATTGGACTACTGCAATGCCCTCCTTTCGGGTTGTCCATCTGGATCCCTACATAAACTTCAGTTAGTACAAAATGCAGCTGCCAGAGTTCTAACAAAAACTAAAAAATTTGATCACATTAGCCCTATCCTGTCTTCCCTGCACTGGCTACCGGTCAAGTTTAGGATTGACTACAAATTATTACTATTGACTTACAAAACTCTGAATGGCCTTGCACCACAATATCTCAATGATCTTCTGGTCCCTTACAACCCTTCTCGCCTGCTTCGTTCACAAGGAGCAGGATATCTATTAGTTCCTAAAGTAGACAGGGCTACGGCAGGCTGCAGAGCATTCTCTTACAGAGCTCCGCAGCTGTGGAATGGTCTCCCGGCGGATGTGCGGGATTCAGGCACACTCTCGCTTTTCAAGTCTAGATTAAAAACGCACTTGTATAGCTTAGCGTATAGGAAACCTAGTTCTGGTTCAAGCTAGTCCCTCACTCCCAGTCAGACTAACAGTATGAGGTGATGAGCTGGGTGGGGATCGGTGTCATTGGCTTTGGATACACTGAGGCGTCAGTGCTGTCACTCTGGCTCTACACTAGAGTGCTGATGTTCAGGGAGTCCCCATGCCTGTGTTCCCGCCTGTCTCTCCCTCTTTCTCATGCTGCTATACTCAGATCTGCCGGAGCCTAGACGAATATTGCACTCGATCATTTTGCTTGCACTACCTCTGATTTCCTCAACTCTGGCTAATACACAATTATTCTTATTTCCTCCCTCACCCCTTCTGGGGTGTGCTCCATGGAGCACAATGTCGTTGAAGAGTTTATGCCTCTGCGGCCTGCAAGACAACTACCTCCACCTCCGGCAACTACCCTTCAACCCGCCTGCCCTTGGCTCAACACGATGCCTCTCCATCCATCCTGCGGCTGTGTGTCTATTAATCCTGCCATCGTGCATCAAGCACCACGTGCCTGCACCGGTCGGCCGCTGCATTGAGACATATATTTCAACCCCTGTATTAGCTTAGTCATTTCATCTTGCCTGTATTAGCTTAGTCATATCATCTTGTTTGTTTGACTCATCTGCCGGCCCCTGGAGGATGGGCTCCCCCTTTGGGTCTGGTTCCTCCCAAGGTTTCTTCCTCTTAGGGAGTTTTTCCTTGCCACCGTTGCCTTTGGCTTACTCAATGGGGGGTCCTTACGAGGCAGAAATGTAAAGCGCATTGAGACAATGTAATGTTGTGATAATGCGCTATATAAATAAAATTGAATTGAATTGAATTGAATTCTCTCAGCACACGGCCAGCTATGTTGTCAGGTCCTGCAGCTTTGTGTGGGTTGACTCTGGATAGAGTACTCCTCACATCAGCTATGGACAGACAGAGTAACTTGTCGTCGGCTCCTTATTCTGTACATCAGAGTCTGCAAAAAAGTTGTTTAGCTCTTCTGGAAGGGAGACATCACTACCGCTGATGTGTGGGTTGAGCTTGTAGATCGTGATTGGCTGAATGCCCTGCCATATGCGGTGTATTTGGTGCAATTAAAGTGTTCATTGATCCTCTGTGCATATGCCTGATTGGCTATCCTCATAGCTCGGGACAGGTTGCCTCTGGACGTCCTGAGGGCAGCCTTGTCTTTAGGTCTTAATGCTGCATTTCTGATTCTTAGCTGTGTGCGCACTTCCCTCATCATCCAGGGCTTTTGGTCGGCTCTCGTGGTCATCGATCACAGAGTTTATATACTCCTCCAGGTAAATGGCATCACCATTTATAGCAGCCTCCTTAAAAATGTCCCAGTCAGTAGATTAAAAGCAGTCTTGGAGAGCTGAGACGGCACCAGCTGGCCACACTCTTACTGACTGGTTTGTTGAGCTTCAGCAGGGATTTATACGCAGGAACCATGAACACAGTGATATGGTCTGAGTAGCCGAGGTGAGGGGGGGAAAGGCCTTGTAGGTCACAAATGTTGTACAAACATTGTCCAGACAGTTTCTCTCTCTAGCTGGGAAGTTCACATGTTGGAAGAATTTGGGGGAAACTCGCTTCAGATTTGCCTGATTGAAGTCTAAAGCAATAATCAAAAAGACTCTGGATTAGCTTAATGACCTAGTCATAGGAATGGAACTCGGCCGTTAAGTGAGGAGTGTCTGTACAGAAAATGCTGCAGCAGTACCACAAAATTAGCAGCTCACTGTGTAGGCAGTGATTGTACAATCCCCCCCGCAGTTTTATTGAACGTTGTATGTCAAAACTATGGGAGGTATTTTCTGCAAAAAATAAAATGAAAATGATAAAAAGAAAATACAATCTCCAATTTGCCATTTAGTTTTCAAAGTCTGTGCGCAAAACACCTGCAAAAATGAAAATTAAAGTGAAATAGCACCATTTGCATTTTAATTTTCCACTCATGTATGAGCTTCGGACCGGTCGTGCAGAGTTGTCGGAAAACCAGATGTTTGAAAAGAAGATTTCTGTGTGAAATCTCACATGCAGTCAGACAGCCACAAATCAGGTGTAAGAGGTAGACACAGTCAACTGTGGCTAGTTACTTTTCTGTAACCAACAACGTAATGTCTTCAGCAACTACCGCGACCACCACAAACAGCACAACTGCAGCTGTAGTGAAGACTACCGTCGGAACATCGAGCACTCTTCGAGCGTCATTTGGATCGAGTGCGACACTGCAGGGGGAGGTTCTCTGGTGTCTGAACACTGCCGTGCAGCACCACTCATACGCATCCAATGAAGGTGTTTCTGAGTTGTTCTAGGCAATGTTTTTGGATTCAGAAATAGCCAAATCTTTCACCTGTGGAAAGGACAAAACTAGCTACATTTTAAAGTCTGGACTTGCCCCACACTTCAAAAACGAACTGATTTCTGCAGCTAACAATGCAGGACCATTTGTACTGATGTTTGATGAAAGTTTCAACCGGTCAACAAAAAAAAAAAAACGACTAGATGTCCATGTTCGATTTTGGGAGGCTGGTGGTGTCCAGTCACGTTATCTTGGATCACAGTTCATGGAACATTCAAAGGCTGAAGATCTGCAGCACCATTTCAAAGTAAGTGTACAGTAGTTAGAGTTTTTGTTCATGGAATGTTATTTGGATGATTTAAAGATACAAGATGTGTTCATTTAATTGAAGCTTTTTGCTTTTAGATGGAGTTTTAAAATATTTCTGAAATTATAAGCAAATTTGCAATCAAACATGGTGTAATCGTTTCAGTTTTTCTTTCTCATGTTAAATTGTTTAAATAAAATATTTCTATTCTTAGGATTCTGTGCGCCTACTAGACATGAGGAATCTCCTTTCCATCAGTATGGATGGGGTAAATGTGAACTGGAAGTTTCTTAATAATTTCCAGCAAGAATATGCTGAACTACATGGAGGTCGGCAGTTAATTAATGTTGAAAGCTGTGGATTGCACACGCTTCACAATTCACTCAAGACTGGCTTCTCTACATGGAATATTGAGAAACTGTTGAGAGCAATGCACTTTGTTTTTAACAATGTCCCTGCAAGAAGAGAAGATTATACAAAACTTACAGGCTCATCTCTTTTCCACTCCCATTCTGTGGACACAGATGGGTGGAAAATCTGCCTGTTGCAGAGAGAGCCATTGAGGTTTGGCCAAAGCTTAAAGAGTATGTGGAGGCAGTCCATGGAAAAGAGCTACCAAACCCTGCAACCTCCTCTTTTGATACTATTCAAGCAGCAAGATCCCCTGATAGTAGTTTGCTATCAGCTTCTGGATGCTTGATGGTACATGGAAAAACTCCCGGGCGAAGGTGATGAGCTGGTGGGGAACTGAGCCGAAGGCATTTGCGAGGTCTAACCAGACGACATGCAGGTCCGACTTGCTGTGCCTGGCTCTCTGGATTTGTTCCTAAATCATCGTAGCGTGTTCCACGCAGCCAGGGAACCCTGGGATGCCTGCCTTCTGGCAACCAGTATCGATGTAATTGTTGACTAGGAGGAAGTTGGTTAGGCATATAGCCAGGATTGAGAAGAAGATTTTCCCCTCCACGTTTAGCAGGGCAATGCCTCTGAACTGGCTGAGGTTTTTGGACTCCTTTTCCTTTGGGATGAAGGTGGTAACTGGGATGCTTACAAATCTCTTTGTTCGTATGTCTGAAAGTTCATAAGTAGAGGAACGTCTGTAAATCCAGCATAACGGGGAATACATATGAACCTTTATTCTTACTTTCACATACATTCATTTTTGAAACCGGTGGAAACGCAGGCAGGTTCTCAAAAGGCAGCAAGTGAAAACCAGCCCAGTACTGGCTCCGTGTTGGTGGAAATGAGGCATCAGTACAGTGGTCCAGCCCAAGGTCTGCTTAAAATCTGCCCAGTGGAAGCTGACACTAGCTCAATATGTGAAATCCCAGTATACTGTATCTCAAAGAAATAAATCAGTTTGTTGCATCCTCATCACTTTCAAATAGTGACTCCTGTCTTCTGCAATCCCCCCCCCCCCTTGTGAAACTGAACAGGTAAGAAGTGTGCGCACATACATTAACACGTAGGTCCTCTCTCTGAATAAACACACTGGGTTAGAGGGTGAGTGCCACCTTCTGTATTTATGTTCGGGTGAGTAAGCCTAGTGTAGTCTGGGGTTTTCTGCTCTATCTTTGGTTTTAGTTATAATCTTAACAGGGTAGGGAAGAGGTGTTATGTTTTGTTAATTTCTTTCCTTTGACGCGTCCATGTTCTTTTCCCTGGGTCTGGCCCATCCTCCCGTGTTCCCAGCACCTAAATCCCTGTATTGCTTCAGTCAGAAAGACTGAAAGCTATTGCTCACCATGAATCCATAACACTAAAATCTACGAATCAAGCCATAAATCTTTGTGTAGTTCTGGACTCAGACCTAAATATCAACAGTCATATAAAGACAATTACAAAATCAGCCTCCAACCCCCTTAAAAACATAGCAAGAATGAAAGGATTTCTCTCTAAACCAGATACAGAAAAGCTTGTTCATGTGTTTATTTTCAGAAGGCTAGACTATTGTAATGGTGCCTTCACAGGTCTTGGTAATAAATCAGTCAGACAGCGACAGCTCATCCAGAATGCTGCCACCAGAGTCCTCACTAACACCAAGGAAGTAGAGCATATTACACAGGTCCTTAAATCACTGGACTGACTTCCTGTGCATCACAGGATTGATTTAAAAATATCATTTCTTGTCTACAAGGCACTAAATGGCACTAATTTCCTTGAACGTTGTGAAGCATCAAGACCCCTGAGGGCATCTGGGAAAGGTTTACACAGTGTCCCAGAATGAAGACCAAGCAGGGTGAAGCAGCTTTTAGCCTCTATGCTCCCTGTCTGTGGAACAAGCTTCCTGAAGGCCTGAGGTCTGCAAGCACTGTCAGCTGATTATAATCAGGGCTTAAAACGTTACTGTTTGCTGCAGCATTTTAGTCATACGCTGCCTCTACAATGTAACTTCTTTTTAGTTCATTATTTTTTTTTTTTTGGCTTTTAGGCTTTTTAAAATTGTCTTTTAAATTGACAATGAACGCGTTTGTAAGTCCCACACTAAAGTTCCGAAGTACCAAAAAAATACCCCAGCTGCAATGATACTTTGGGTACTGGAACTTTTGGTACAGGTACTCAAACGGAAGTCAATGGAAAAGGGAAAGTACCAAATGTACCGTACCTGGTGCAGTGGAAAAGCACCCTGAATGAACTTGCCTTGCTTTGCAATTGCATTCAAAGGTTACTGACACAAACAGCTCATGTAAATGTGAAAGGCCAGGAGGCAGCAGGAGAGAGAAAGAGAAGCTCCACTAGCAGAAGAAAACGAAACACAATAAAACACACTCCACCTCATACAGGGAGAGAGAAGCGTGTGTGTGAACAGACTCACATTGTAAGAATTCTGCTCTGGTCCTGGGCACTAATACCGGTAGGACGGTGTCTTTGGTAACTAGAAGGAGACAGAGAGAAACAGGGATGTGAGTAAAAGGAATTTACTTGTGTGAAATGGATGTCACTCACTGTGGAGACACCAGCAGAAGATTATTATCATTATTTGGATTCTGTAATGTAGAAGAAACATGAATCGTGATCTGGGTTTTGTAGCCTGTAGAATTTAGAGCTCATTAGTTTTCATAAAGATTTAGTCTTATTGGAAACAGAAACTGACTTCGTCACACCAACGTGAGACTGACTGTACTACATTCTCTCTCTGCATGGTGTATATTAACAAGATCAGACTGAAAAATGTTTTTATTTATCAACCTGTATGATGGATCTCTGCCATTTTCTTTTCGCAAACATTCTCCAGTTGATCCTTCAGTTCAGAAACCATCTTCCTCATATTCTCAAAAGAGCAGCGTGGACTGACGGAGATTCTGGGTCCAAATCCAGCTTCAGGGGTGACAGGAAGACCCTGGCACCTCTACAGACACACAGTCTGATTAAACACCTTCATCCAAGCAAATATGTATGGCAATCTAATTAACAAGACAATCAACAAATGACAGACTAATTGAAATACAAATGAGAACATGCATCCATTTGAATACTCGGGTTTTCTTATTGTCAAAGTAGCTGTCCTGTTACCTGGAGGAAATGGATGTGATCCTCTGTGTGTGAAAGTTGCTCCAGCTCAGAGTGTCTCCTCTTCAGTTCATCAATCTCCTGCTTCAGTCTCTCCATGTCTCCTTCAGCCTGACTCACTGCAGCCTTCTCCTGATCTCTGATCAGCTTTGTCACCTCAGAGCGTCTTCTCTCAATGGAGCGGATCATCTCAGTGAAGATCCTCTCGCTGTCCTCCACTGCTGACTGTGCTGATCTCTGTTGGTGACACAGGGAGCAGAGGACAGTAAATTACAATTGGCCCCTTTTGAGACTCCAGAGAGCCTCATTGTACAATAGTGATGTGAGCTGACAGGAGGTATAAAAACAGCACAGGGCTGAGGTTTGGAGTGTCACCATGCTGGATGCCTCAGGTACTGAAACCCAGCCAGCACTGATTGGAAATGATCACTCATTAAGCTCATACACTGTCAGCTGCAGGGATTTGGCAGAGACTGGTGGCTGTATGGGGCAGGTTGGTTGTCACCATTGAGTCTTAGTTTAATATGTGGCTTTTTGGGTTATGTTTGCATAACACTTGGTTGTGAAAAGCTGCATTTTCTCAAATGGGCCTTACATGGTGTTTTTCTAAATAATCAAGCTATAACTGCTGTAAGGCAAGGTTGGTTAAATCATGTTATCTAGCAAATTTGTCCCATTAAATCTCTGACACAGAATAACTCACAGCAGCATTAATTTGATTAATCCCCACAATTCTATAAATCTGCAATGTGTTGAATCTGAGAGAAGATTCAATATGATCACAAGCCAGCTGTTATCTTCTCTTCAGGTTCATACTTACTGTGATTGAGGCCACAGCCTCTCTCAGCTCCTGCAGCTCCTTCTCTCTCATCTGAATTCTCTGCTGAAATTCCCTCTGTGTTTCACCCATTTGTTTCTACAGATAGGAAACAAGATGACAAAACAAGATTGTTTCATTACCTGGGATCATATTCATTAACCATCCTGTCCAGGGTGGACCCCAGCCTTGGGCCCTATGCTGCCTGGGAAAGGATCCAGGCGCTCTCTGTGACCCTGACCTGGATCACTGGTTAGGAGATGGATGGATGGATGGATGGATATTCTTAAATGTCTTATTGACTGTAGGTAGGATAAACTGGACAGAGACCCTCTGGTCTTGTTTCCACCTGGTATTAACATGCGTCCTGGGTGATCCAATCACAAGTGGGCAGCGCTAATTACAGGTGTGAAGGCACCCAGGACACATTGAAGATGCATTGAGATTTGATCACTCAATCCACACTGGGAGGTGGTCTGGGCCGCATATGGCCGCATTCTTACAGCAATGTGAAGGCGAATGTGTCCTGGGCTGCATTGCAGGACCGGCTACTCAACTGACGTCCTATTTGATTTATGTCAGATCGCATGTCAGTTGATAATGGGCCACTGTGTAGTAAACTGCACTGTGAACAACAATAATGCATCTTTTCTCCTGTGACACTAAAAACTCTGAATCTGCTGGAAATTCGGAACGTCGAATTAAAGCAACTTTGAAATGTTGTCTTTGTTTTTCTAACCTCGTATTTTTGCATGTGAATTCAGACCATCGAATTTCCGATGCATATTTCCAATGCATAAATATTCAATGTTAGAATTTCAGTGGCATATAAAATTCAAATTCTGATGACACAGATTTACTTCCATAAGTTTCAGTACAAATTCAATCAGAACTTTTTAAATGTGCATTTTCTGTTAATTTTTCTTTCATTTTACCAAACCAGACTTGCTCTGAGTATTTTCATAGCAATTATACTCACATGTGTTAAGACAAAAGTCATTTTTATTTAAAATAAATTTTATCATTTATATAAGAGCATTTCTGGCCTCACCTGTATCTCCGTCCTTCCTGCAGCAGCTGAGACTGTATCATGGCCTCTGTGTTCATCCATCGTACAAAGATAACAGATACACTGCTGGTCGGTACGGCAGTAGACCTCCAGGAGTTTGTCATGCTGGGAACAGACCTTGTCCTGCAGACGTCCAGTAGCATCAGTCAGCTTGTGCTTCTTAAAAGCTGGAGACTCATAGTGAGGCTGGAGGTGAGTTTCACAGTAAGAGGCCAGACACACCAGGCAGGACTTGACAGCTTTGTGTTTTCTCCCAGTACAGAAATCACACTCCACATCTCCAAGTCCAGCATAATGGTCAGCAGGAGTAGCTGCTTGTAGTCCAGTCTTCTTCAGTGTCTCCACCACTTCAACCAACATGGTGTTTCTGCCCAGAACAGGTCTGGGTATGAAGGTCTGTCTGCACTGGGGGCAGCTGTAAACTCCAGCATGATCCTCCTGATCCCAGCAGCTCTTAATGCAGCTCATACAGTAACTGTGTCCACAGGGAATAGCCACTGGATCCTTCAGTAGATCCAGACAAATTGGGCAACTGAACTGGTTCGGATCCAGTGCGGAACTGGCTTCTGCCATTTTACCATGAGCACTGATAGGATTCAGTTTCGTTTTCTCTCACAGTCGTCTGTGTGTGAGAGTAGGAGGAACTTCCTGCTTCTCAGGTTGCAGTAGGTGTGGTTTTGGACTGAGGCCAGACTGAGAAGAGCAGACTGGACAAACACTGGAATTGGAGTTTAAATCTAAAATAGTACATCATGCAAACTATACACACAACAGACATTTATTTAGCTTTTATAAGAATATCTGACATTTTTCCGTAAACAAGCTATATCCTACTCTTTGATTTTGTACCATAGATAGAAATTAGGTAGAAAGGCATAAGAGAGCAGATCTACTGAGAATGAATTTCTGTGTCTGTTTGGGATCTTGTAGTTTCAGGTGAAACATGCAGGTTTGTGCAATTATAGACAGACTGTGTCAGGATTAGACAGAACAAGCTTAGATAAGTACTGTCAATCCACAGATTTGTTTTTTTTTACATTATTCTACATATAATATTTATGAAAATAAAGGATGCGGCAGGTATAGGTCATATTTTTTTCCATTTTGTTTCTGTGTGTTTGCTGGGAGTGTATTTGTGTTAGGAAGGAGAGTCAGGTGACCAGGTTCAGAGTGAATAAAATTTTTCCATAATCTAAAGTTATCCTATAGATATTCATTGAATACTATTAAGTTAAAGTCTCACACTTAAGTTAATGGACCCACTTCAGCCATCCTCAGGAACAGAAAGATAGAAAATATCAAAAAAGTATCCAACAAATTCCAATAACCGCTTATCCAGTACAGGAGAAGTATTTTCTGTGATGAGTGAGCAAGCTGTTTGAGGGCATGACAGAATTTTTTATGGGAAAAGATGTGTTTTGTCTTAATACTGTTTATGAATTGTTGGTGGTGAAAAAAAGAGTTTGAAGTGCTTAGTTTTCATTTTATTAACACTTATATTTCTCTTCCTGACACTCGACCCGTTTAAAGATGGATATCATGGTCATTTTTTTTTTAGTTATTACAAATAAACTGTGGCACAAAAATTGCGCAACTTTCTACATATATTATTTGAAAGGTTTTTCAGAGTTTAAGAAGTTTGATAGATTTGTTTCTTTTATTGAACGTCATTTTTCTCTGTTATTAAAAACTTGGAAGTATGCGTCCAAACCACTAGAGGGCGAATTCTGAAGAGGTGCGGATGTAACGGCTGCCAGGGCTGGCTCTCCTGGGCCAGATGCTGTAGATGTGGTGTCAGAGGCGGCCAACTGCTGGGAGCCTTGGGGGAGCTGATTGCTAACTGCAAGGAGCCAGTGAGGACACTGGCGGCTCACTGGGGAGAGCCTGCTAGGAGCCTGGAGCAGGAACAGGGTGGTACTTTCTGAGTCACACGCTGGGGCTGTAGCCATGACATGGACAGGCTCAGAGTCAGGTTCAGGTGTGGGTCCAGGCCATGCCTTAAGTCTGCAGTTCTGGTGGTGGGAGCTGAAGGAGAGCTTCAGGGAAGTAAACAAAGAGAGGTCACATTTTGCTTCAACACAGTTTTATTGGAAGTCTGTACACAACACAGACGCATGTCAGCGTGCTGCCTTCCTCAGTGTGCTACTGACCATGTACAGTTCCCATTTAAATAGACACTTCCCTGCAAAACAACCAATCGTAACACAACAGGTGTGATGAACATCACCATGGCATCACCGGGTCACGCCCCAAAAACATGGTGTAACAGTAGATGATGTGAAAGGCATAACAAAGCAATGGTAATAGGTAAAACAAATAAAACATCATAAAAAGCAGGTTAAAGAGAAGCCGTCATTTATGCCGTTTGGTACCAATGTATTTAAAGCAAATATATACCAGGCTTCCCTTCTAAGAAGGTGCTTTTCTCGATCGCCCCTCTAGGGGCCTGGTTCACTGTCTCCAGACCCATAAACCGTAGGGAGTTACAGTCATGAGCTGCTGTATTAAAATGTCAGGCCACTGGAGACGATTCATTCCTATTGCCAAAAGAACATTTGTGCTGACAGATCCTGGTTATTATGTGACGTTTAGTCTTTCTGACATAAAATAATCCACACAGGCATGACAGTAAATATACAACAAATTGTGAATAAACAGTTTGTCCCTATGAGGGTGTATACTTCTGTAACAAATAGTTCAAGTGATTGTTATCAATGAACTTATCATGTCATACTTTCTTTAATTTTGATTTTATCCCCTGACAATATTTAAAGTGGGATCCAAAGGTAGGTGCTTATATGGACAAATGTCCAAGCCTTTGTATTTCATCAAGGTAAGAATAACTATAGAGCCCCCCCCCCCCCCCCCCCCCCCCCCGCCCCTTATCGGCAGGCTTAATGACAATGTCGTTAGTCGACATTAACTCAGCAATGCTTTATTTTCCAAAGACGAAAGATTACATCTTACTTTATGATGTGTACTATTAAAACAGACAGTAGGGTCTTGTTCAACCAGCTGACAAAGTGTTTCCACAGAGTGATTTGGATCAGGAGAGAGAAATATACTTTTATGTCTAAAAGGAACTTTTTGAGCAATAGAAGAGCTTGAGATATACCAGCGGAGTCCATAGTCACCTTTGAATAAAAAGATTTACGTCTAATAGACATTAAAAAAAAAAAACAACTCAACCATTATGTTGAATGGATCATTACATTTAGCTGGAATGAAGGAGAGTTCTAAACGTTTCCAATAAAACCATGTTGAAGCAAAGTCCGACCTCTACTGTGGTCCAGCACTCTGACAACTATAGAATGAGGAGTGAAGCCTGTTCTTCTGTGTTGGAGAGCTTTGGGGAGCCAGCGGTCACATCCGCAGCGAGCAGGGGGACCTCAGTAAGTCCTGGAAAAGCATCCTATTCTCAGACTTCAAGTGACAATGAGGAGGCAGGTCGCCCCACGGCGAGCGAGGAGGAGTCGGCGGGCTCCTTTTCTCCAGAGCACTCCTCCTCTGCGGGGTTCAGCCACTCGCTTCTTTCCAGAGGCCCTGAGGATCTCTGCTATAGCTGTCACATCCTCCACTTGGGAGTCGGGGGAGAGGGCGGCTATGGCCTCTGTCAGAGATGGGCCGTTCTCTCTGGGGAAAGATGTACTGCGGCCTGAAGGAGCAGCATTAGGTATGTTTGAAACAAGCAGCAGTGATGGGCTGTAGGGACCTGGGGAATCCACTGGGGCTTGTTGAGGTCCCTCATTCTATCATGTGTGCCTGGACGAATGACTCTGGGAGCTGGTGTTGTCAGACAATAAACTGGGATTTACTGGGATTTACTGAAACCAGGATGGCAGGCTAGGGAACGGGCAACATGTAGGGCACCACATCAATGATGAAACTGGGGAACACAGGACCAGGAAGCACTTAAATACAGGAATAACGAGGGAACAGACAGCAGGCAGCTGGGAGTGGATAACATGAGGGCTGGAAGAAGAGGTGAGACCAAGGAGCAGCAGGCATGGCTTGTTAGAGCCACGTCAGGGAGGAGGCAGGACGTGACGTTTGGGGCTAGGGTGGGGTTAGGGTAAAGTATGGATGGGCCTGGGACTTTCCTACAGAACCCCAGAGCTTGATGGAAGTACTGGGAGATTCTTAAACCCTTACCTGGGGAAAGAGGCTCCCAACCCCTGGTGACTTTTACCCGAGCCCTGGTGCTCCATGGGTCTTGGTGCTGGATCTTCATTAAATCCTTACATGGGGAAAGAGACACATCCTTGGCCTCCAAGCCGGGAAATACCCTGAGCCCTTGGAGCCTTAGCCTCACCCCAGGCCCTAACCCATAAGCAAAGGTTTGCAACATGAACAGTTTTCACCTGGTAATATGTAGGGCAGGGGTCTTCAACTCCGGTACTGGAGAGCTACTATCCAGCAGGTTTTCTATCATACCCGGCTTCTGATGAGCCACACCTGTTCTCAGCTAAATACCAGGGCCAGATGTGGCTCATGAGAAGCCAAGTGGGACAGAAAACCTACTGGATAGTAGCTCTCCAGGACCGGAGTTGGAGACCCCTGATGTATGGTTTTCTGGTCTTAATCTGAAAATCAGTTCATCATTTGCCCAGAAGGTGGCAGCACATGAACACTGCAAAACTGCAAGCTTGGCATATTGCTGCAGCAACAAGTATGTGCTATACATATATTTAGAAAAACTACATTAATAAATAAATAAATAAAATAATTAGCCTACCAAAAAGAATAGAATGAAGTCTACACAGTATACCTTTAGTAGTGTAATTTAATAATTATAGTTATAATTTAATAGTGAAAAGCCGTCCTCACTATCTGTCGCGGGAATTCACAGCGGTGTGTATAGTGGCTGTTTACGCGCCTCCACATGCTACCGCTAACGATGCTCTGAGGGAGCTACATGACAGCATCGGCTCCTACAAAATAAACACCCAGAAGCTGTATGTGGTGCTGGGGACTTTAACCACGGGAATCTGCAGGACATTCTCCCCATATTCCACCAGCATGTAACACCACTCGAGGGGGAAACACTCTGGACAAACTATTCACCAACAATCGAGGAGTGTACAGAGCAGTGCCCCCCCCCCCCACCCCCCCACACCTCGGGACCTCAGATCACATCTCCCTCCTGCTGGCTCCTGCATACAGCCCCCTGTTGAAGGAGCAAAACTATAACAAAAACCATCTCTGTGTGGCCTGATGGTGCTGAGTCCCTGCGCCAGGACTGCTTTGGGACTACAGACTGGCAGATACTCAGGGAGGCTGCAGCACCGGGGAGCAGTGTGGACCTGGAGGAGTACACATCACCTGTCCTAGGCTACATCAGGAGGTGCATAGAGGATGTGACCACCTGCAAGACCATCACCATCCGGCCGAACCAAAAGCCTTGGCTGAATGCAGAAGTGCGCCCCCTGCTGAGAGCCTGTGATGCTGCATTTAGGGATGGTGATGCAGCAGCACTCAGAGCAGCCAGAAGGAACTTGTCAGGGGGCAGAAGGAGAGCAAAGTCCATACATGCTCTTAAGATCCAGGGCCACTTCAATACAAATGAGCCACAAAGCGTGTGGAAGGGCATCAGGTGCATCACTGACTAGAAGAAGAGTGACCTTTTACAGCTGCGTGGTGGAGAGTGTCCTGACCTCCTGCCTCACTGTGTGGTTTGGCAGCTGCAGTGTGGCAGGGAAGGAGGAGCTATAGAGGATGGTGAAATCTGCCCAGAGGACCATCGGGTGCAGCTTCCCACCCATCGGGGATATATACACCGCTAGATGCAGGGAAAAAGCCACCTGCATCCTTCATGATGCCACCCACCCTGCACATGAACTGTTCATCCCCCTTGTTCCTAATCCCATAGTCCACTACTCCTTAGTCCCCTTGTTCCTAATCCCATAGTCCACTACTCCTTAGTCCCCTAGTTCCTAATCCCATAGTCCACTACTCCTTAGTCCCCTAGTTCCTAATCCCATAGTCCACTACTCCTTAGTCCCCTTGTTCCTAATCCCATAGTCCACTACTCCTTAGTCCCCTAGTTCCTAATCCCATAGTCCACTACTCCTTAGTCCCCTTGTTCCTAATCCCATAGTCCACTACTCCTTAGTCCCCTTGTTCCTAATCCCATAGTCCACTACTCCTTAGTCCCCTTGTTCCTAATCCCATAGTCCACTACTCCTTAGTCCCCTTGTTCCTAATCCCATAGTCCACTACTCCTTAGTCCTTTTGTTCCTAATCCCATAGTCCACTACTCCTTAGTCCCCTAGTTCCTAATCCCACAGTCCACTACTCCTTAGTCCCCTTGTTCCTAATCCCATAGTCCACTACTCCTTAGTCACCTAGTTCCTACTAGATATTCCCCTTGCATTGACAAATAGATACTTAAATGTAAAGACTAATGAGGGGCAACAAGCAACAGACATGAATCATCAGGGTCTCGCTAGGGAGGAGACAGGAGGGTCAGGCAGATGTGATGGGTAGGACATGACAGTGGTCATGTGACACGGGCTGTTGCAGTCGCCATGAGGAACTGCAGGAATGTAAACATCTTGGAAAAGGCAGCTGGTGTTTTTCTCCTTTATTTCTGTGTGAGCCTATAGTGGGTCCCTTGTTGGATGGGATCCTGTTTCTACTGTGTGTCAATCGTAAGTGGATCACACTTCTTATCGTTAGGGTGATCCCTGTGGTTTATGGCTTTGGCCAGAGTTATTTGGATTTGCTGGAAACTCTACAAACTACACAAACACAATAACCAGTAGCTGGACTTGCAGTCTTTCAGGCAATTGGCCCCAGATGTTTAATTACTTTGACTTTATATCTGAATGTGAATTTTTTGTAATTGACCAATATGGTTCTTATTCATGTCAATGTTCTGTTTAAGAATTGCATTGATTACGAATTGGATAAAACTTATTGATCTCGGGGGGAAATTCTTTTGAAAGCAGCAGATACAAACATACATGTAGTGCATCAGTTGTAAATAACAAATGGAAACTTGCTTCCTTCTGCACCTCCCCCCCCTCTTATGTCACCAGAGGGATAAATATCCCTGTTTGCATGTGTGTCACTGTCTGTAAGTATATCACAGATGTGAGAGAAATGCTTGTGCATATAGGCTGTAAACCCTCATGCTCATGCATTTTAGTCTCTGTAAGTGTTACGTTCCGGCTGCTGTCAGGCGCAGTATAAACGGACTCAGACCCAGGATGGCTCGATTGTCAGGGGTAATTTATTAACAAAGAGCACAAACAGGAGAGAACATAACAGAAAAGGACAATGAAACGCTGATGCAGAGCCGAAGCCGGCGTGGTGGCTGCCACAGGATCGATTCCTCCCCCCTTAGTCGGGAACCCACCTTATACACCCACCCCCAGGGGAACAGGTGCACCACATCTAAATTAGACAGGGGGGAAGAGAAACAAACAAGCCACCAGAAGAGGCAGCAGCACAGAATGTGGAGCTCATCACCAGAGGAAGGAGAGGGACGTCAGAGTAAGAATCCACCTTTCCACTGTGTTCAGGGGTATATCTGTATTGCTGCAATGACACTGTGAGTGTATTGTGGGACACATTGTGGCTGACAGTGTCATTCCTAATATATATATATATATTAGGAATCCTAATGAAACTGAATTTATATTTTTTCTGGTAACTGGAAATCACCTACACTGCATCATTGATGATCAGCTGTTTTTTTCCAACATCACAAAAATTTTGATGTAGAACTAACGTGATTTATTAAGATTTTATATTATTTATCTTTACTTAGTTAACATTAATTTGTTTATATTACTTATCTTTACCTCAGGGCCGCTGTAGGTTTTCAGCTAATAAAATGTCTGCCGTCTGCCGCCCCCTGCTGGCCAAAGCATCGCCGCTGCGATATCAGGCTGCTGCGCTCAGTCACCAGAGAGCGCGGATTAAGTGTGTTACTCAGTTACGCTTCGGGCAGCGCTGAACCGGGACATTAATAGGATAGAATAGGAAGCCTTTATTGTCAGTGTACAGGTAGCAAATACAATATACAGACAGAAATATATAAAATGTACATATAGAGGGGAGGGGAAAAGCCCCCCCATTCATCAGGATTACATTTCATTACATTAAATTTTATTCAGAATCAGAATTCACTTTATTGGTACAACTGCATGTACTATGATTTTGTTTTGGCAGTTTTTGTGCATTCACAGTCAACATAGAACAGAAGTCAGAGAAAAACAGTCATATTCTGCATGGGTTTGGCATTTCTATTTAAATTTAACACAGATAAATGTAAGGTAATCCATGCAGGGAGCAGAAATATACAGTACAGATATTTTATGGGTTCCACTGAAATAAAGGTAGCTGATTACGAGAAAGATCTTGGTATGTATGTTGATGCTTCCATGTCCCACTCTCGCCAATGTGGGGAAGCAATAAAAAAGGCGAACAGAATGTTGGGTTATATCTCTAGATGTGTGGAGTTTAAGTCAAGGGAGGTGATGTTACACTTATATAATTCCTTGGTAAGACCCCACCTAGAATACTGTGTGCAGGTTTGGTCACCATACCTCAAGAAGGACATTGCTGCCTTAGAAAAGGTCCAACGAAGAGCTACGAGAATGATTCCTGGTCTTAGAGGAATGTCTTATGAGGAGAGGTTAGCGGAACTGAATCTGTTTAGCCTTGAGCAAAGGAGACTAAGGGGGGATATGATCCAGGTCTATAAGATTCTAACGGGTCTGGATGCTGTTCAGCCAAATGACTATTTCAATATTAGTCTAAATACTAGAACTCGTGGCCATAAGTGGAAATTAGCGGGAGAACATTTTAAAACAAATTTGAGGAAGCACTTCTTTACACAGCGTGTAGTCAGAGTATGGAATAGTCTTCCTGCTATTGTAGTGGAAGCTAAAACCATGGGTTCCTTTAAATCAGAGCTAGATAAGATTTTAAC
Organism: Paramormyrops kingsleyae; assembly: GCF_048594095.1. Taxonomy (NCBI): domain Eukaryota; kingdom Metazoa; phylum Chordata; class Actinopteri; order Osteoglossiformes; family Mormyridae; genus Paramormyrops; species Paramormyrops kingsleyae. Next base: position 17,106,933 of record NC_132800.1, on the reverse strand, counting down.
AACTCTGAGCTATTAGCTAAGTTCTCCCCAAACGAGCTTGATGGGCCGAATGGCCTCCTCTCGTTTGTAAATTTCTTATGTTCTTATGTTCTTATGTTAAGCTGAACAAACATTCAATTTTGTCTAACATACGTCACACTTCAGACAGAGTAAAAAGGGTTATACTGGTTAAAAAGCAAAGATTTTACCTTTTTGCCATGGAGAAGCAGCGACATGTGACACTCTGATAAGGTAAAAATGATTCCTCCAGCATACAGTGAGCTATCCCAGCATGCACAGGGACAAAGAGGAGTTATAAAAAACCCCAAACCCTGGGCAGATGGGTTCAGTGAATGAGGAGGTGAAGCTGTACAGGAGGGTCAGTCCATCAGAGGAGACTCTGTAGAAGGACAGAGTACCAGCCGCCCAGTCCAGATACACTCCTACTCTGCGGGAGCCTGAGGGCTTTATGGGTATGTCAGTCTGTTTATTATTGTGCCAGACAGAGTAACTGTCAGGAGAGCAGAACAGACTCCATGACTTGTCATTGTCTCCAAGCCGACAGTCAGTACTGTCTCCTTTCCTCCTGATTCCTTTATAAGTCACTGCTATCCAGGCTTCATCTCCACTCCACTCAGCCTCCCAGTAACAGCGACCAGTCAGACTCTCTCTGCACAGAACTTGGTACCAGTAGTCAAATCTCTCTGGATGATCAGGATATGGCTGCTCTGCCCACCGTGTCACCTTCCTGTTCCACTCTGACAGAGACAGGTATCGGTGTGCTGTGTTGGGGTCCAGCGTCAGCTGGCAGGAGTCTGTAGGCAAGAGGAAGAGCGATTAATCCCATCACGAAGCCCAGCATCTCCATTATTATCACTGTCACACCTCACACACTCACTAACACAGAACTCGCTCCAATACACACATTTTATTCCCAATATACTCATGTAGCCGCCCGAGTCTGCGGCGCTCCGGCTGCCCCCTGCGCTCTGAGACACGCCGCGCTGAGAGACTCGCTGGGGACCGAACTGCACTTTAGCCTGCGCTCTATTATTCTGTACGACACATATAATATAAAAACGAAGCAGGAATTCAAGTATGTGAAATACCTCAGGAAATGTCGGACGCCCGCGCGACGCCGGTGGGAAGACGCGCCAAAATGATGCGCGTGTTAAACTAATAGGCTTAATTACAGGTAGATAAAATTACAAACAGCATTTATCAAACATGTTAACCATAAAATTATACGACACTGACTACCACTAAAAGTGAGCTTGTCTTTACGTCACAATATGAACTTCTTTCAAACCACTTTGGACACACACCTCTCTCCAGCAGCGAGCCGACGCGATGCTCTCAACGCGGACGTGGACGCATCTAGTAGAGATGGGGAGTCGACTCCAAAAGAGTCGATTCCTCGACTCTCACTAGCCCTAGTGTCGGAATCGACTCCAGGTCAGGAATCGACTCCCAGTGTCGAGTGTTTTTTTCAAGTTCAACACAGCAACAGTTCATTATAACGAAAAGATTATAATGAATGTAAAGATACAGAAATTAAAACAAAAAGATAAAGAAATGAGAGGAAAAAATAAGTAATGCCAGGAAAACAAAGAACAATAATGTATAGATAGTTTTTTTCTGTTGGGTCTGTTTTGCGGCTCAATCAATCATGATGTGGTTCAATACAGTCAATTGGTTGTGATTGGCACAAAACACTGCAGTAGGTTTTACGAACCAATATGATTTGAAGAAGCTGCGATGTGAAAAGGAGGGGGATTTATAAGGTTTAGTTGATTAAACATTTTAGTATAGGAAACATTTGTATCCTCGCTCTTGACTCCTCAGGAAGCCTCCTCGTTCCTCGCCCTCCTACCGGTGGAATTAGAGAATTTAGATGTCCTACATGAGAGCGGAGCTCGATCGGTTTCAGGGTCGTAGGACATACGAGCGAGAAGTGAGGAAACGAGGAAGCATATTGAGACGCACCTTCTGAATCCTGACCCTATTTTAATTCAAAGTAAATGGAGTCGAGGAGTCGATTCCACCGACTCCAAAATTAGGAGTCGGGAGTCGGAGTCGACTCCAAAAAAACCGGAACCGAACACCCCTAGCATCTAGGCTGGTTCTCCGCAAAGCGCAACACTCGCGTATCTACACCGCGCATGCGTACACGGAAACGTTCATAGTTCTCCGGTCAAGCTGTGTACTTTGCTCTTGCCATATTTAAGTATTATTATTAGTAAATTATTATTCTGATATTCCCTGCACACGTACCACAGCAGTGAGGTCTGTGTATATTTCCCTACGTTTTGCAAATTCTTTTTTTTTCCCCCTCCACCACCCCCCCTCTACGGAGGACTGCTTTATTTCTATTTAAATATTTATTTATTTATCTATCTATTTATTTATTTGTTTTTATTTACTTCCTCATTCTTCCTCAAGAGAAGGAGAGGGAGCGAGGGGGGGGGGGGGGGGGGGAAGGAGAAGAAGGGGGATAGAGAGAGAGAGGGAGAGAGAGAGAAAAAGAAAAAAAAGAAAAAACTGAATCTGCTTCAATGTCTGCTGAAGAGGGAAAACAACAACCAACATCTGTACGAATCACATCGACAATCAAACGTTAAATGTTATTGAACAGCACACACACCCAGCATTACAACACATGCCCAGAAGCAACAGCCGATCAAGACAGCGCGCGTCCATGTGCACCTGTCCGCACACCTGTGTGTGTCAGTGCGCTGGTGTTCATAAGGTTTCTCCATGTAAATGTCTAGTAGTGTGTGTGGGGAGCCACAGCCCCGCCCCCCCAGGACATGAAGCTGACATGGAGGAGACCCGGGCCCCAGACACCCAGAAAAGGGCAGAGGATAGTTCCGGTGGGGGGTCATCCAGCAGCCACATCGCAGGAGCCCCAGGGGGCCGTGGCGGCGAGCCCGCAGGCTCCGCCGACAGCCGGCCACACCAGGGCAGACCGGAGCCCGGGTCCAGAGATCCAAGGGCCCCCCCACCCCCCAGCCAGGGCCCGACAGAGCCGGGAGGGCCAGGCCCCGCCAGGCAACCGCCGAGAGTGAGCCAGCACACACCAGAGCATCCAACCCCGGACATCGAGAACCACCAACGCATCGGCAGCCGGAGGCCCCATCCACCGGCAGGGAGTGTGGCGGGGGGGAATAGAGCCTGAGATGTTATTCCAGGTGGAGTCTAAGACCCAACCTGACGGGCAGTGGTGGCTTGATGGTTAGGGTAGCGCACTTGTAATTGAAAGATTGCAGGTTTGAATCCCCCACCAGCAAGTCACCACTGAGGTACCCTGAGCAAGGTACCGTCCCCAAGCACTGCTCCCTGGGCGCTGAATTAGCTGCCCCCTGCTATGTCACGAAAGTCACATATGGGTCAAATGCAGAGGTCACATTTCGTTGTTGTGTGCTGTGGTGTGTTGACACTGATCACTAAATTAATTATTAACATGCATACAGACAAACAGGCTCACACATACACAAGCATGCTTGTGTACATTTTACAAATTCAAAGCGCCAGTTCACAGGGCTGCCAACTTTGATCAACTGACTGGCGTGAGATTTTCAATTCGGAACAAGGCTGCACACACATGCATACGCATTTACAGTATATGTATGTAGCAGTTTTATCACCTTGTAAATTGCCTGTAGGGTTTGCAAACTACCGTGCTTCGTCTGTGCAGCTGCATGAGGATAATGTGACGCATGCGCAAGGTGCAGTACCACCAGACATTGGGGGGGCAGTATGGTCACGTTTTGTCACGGGACATTGTCTTTACATACGGTACAGACAGTATTAAAGTTGCATCTTATTTTTTAAGAATGAGTGACCAGAAGATCTGTATATTTTCAGAGGCAAGAAAGAAAATATTCCAAACACTATTGTGTCCTTCTGTATACAGCGGCTTCAAAATTTAATAGCAGTATAAGATTATAAGAAAACAGTGTCATATATACAAAGTACAATGGAATTTTAACTTGAAATTCTTACTTGCCTACTTTCATAAGTAGCGTTATTTTTCAATACAGTTTCATCCATCCATCCATCCATTTTGTGCCACTTACCTAATCTAATATACATAATATATAATCTAGATAATGTAGTATATATTAAATATAATCTCTCAGGGTATATAAAATATATAATCTCTGGGTCTGCCCCGGGGCCTCCTCCCAGTTGGACATGCCCTGAAACACCTGAAATCCGAGATCCAGTTGCAGAGAGTGGTGTTCAAGCTTAACCCCCTCAGTTCCACAATCAACCTTTGAGGGACATATTGAAGTCCATGAATAACATTCTAACATATGTGATTCTCTTATGCAAATGTGTCAGGGAAGGGTGACGGGCAGAGGCTATGGTGTCCCCAGTAGACCTGTTGGACCAGTATGCAGACTGGAGATTGTCTAGAGAGGTAGGAAGATTGGTCTTTATGTCTGCCATGACCAGCCATTCGAAGCGCTTCATGATGATTGACATGAGTGCTATGGAGCAGTAGTCATTCAGGCCTGTCACTGATGGCTTCTTCAGCACTGGGACGATGGTGGTTGATGTGAAGCATGCTGGGACAGACGACTGGCTTAAAGAGGTGTGGAAAATGTCTGTGAGGACACCAGCCAGGTGGTCAGTGCATTCTCTCAGCACACGGCCAGCTATGTTGTCAGGTCCTGCAGCCTTGTGTGGGTTGACTCTGGATAGAGTACTCCTCTCATCAGCTGTGGACAGACAGAGTAACTTGTCGTCGGCTCCTTATTCTGTACATCAGAGTCTGCAAAAAAGTTGTTTAGCTCTTCTGGAAGGGAGACATCACTACCACTGATGTGTGGGTTGGGCTTGTAGAACGTGATTGGCTGAATGCCCTGCCATATGCGGCGTGTGTCTTTGGTGCAATTAAAGTGTTCATTGATCCTCTGTGCATGTGCCTGATTGGCTATCCTCATAGCTCGGGACAGGATGCCTCTCGGCGTCCTGAGGGCAGCCTTGTCTTTAGGTCTTAAAGCTGCATTTCTGAATCTTAGCTGTATGTGCACTTCCCTCATCATCCAGGGCTTTTGGTCGGCTCTCGTGGTCATCGATCACAGAGTTTATATACTCCTCCAGGTTGATGGCATCACCATTTATAGCAGCCTCCTTAAAAATGTCCCAGTCAGTAGATTCAAAGCAGTCTTGGAGAGCTGAGACGGCACCAGCTGGCCACACTCTTACTGACTGGTTTGTTGAGCTTCAGCAGGGATTTATACGCAGGAACCATGAACACAGTGACATGGTCTGAGTAGCCGAGGTGAGGGGGGGAAGCGCCTTGTACTGTAGGTCACAAACGTTTGTACAAACATCGTCCAGACAGATTTTCTATCTAGCTGGGAAGTTCACATGTTGGAAGAATTTGGGGGAAACTCGCTTCAGATTTGCCTGATTGAAGTCTAAAGCAATAATAAAAAAGACTCTGGTAATTCATTGTTACTGTTTTATATGTATACTTAAAACAACTTTAAATACACTGCATTCATTCCGTATGTATTAATTACTCGATGTGTGCTATCCCTCCTTTGTAGGCTCTTCAAAGCAAGAGTAGTAACAGAGTAGGTGACTTCACTGCCCTCGAATTTAGAAAAGACTGCATAAGGTGCCTCTCCAGAATTGTTAAGAAAGTACAAGAAAAGAGCCCTTTGAAATACCCCACTGTCAGGCAGATTGCATGTTTGGAGCCTCCGTCATGAGCAGAGACCCAGAATGGTGCAAGGGAAAGACGAAGTCTCTAGTTCAAAGATTTCTGCAGGACAAGCAATTGACAGGAGGGATTTCTGCTGGTAGGAATCAAAATAAAGGTTATGCACAGCTTTTTATGCATGAACTACATACAAGCATAGGTAAAACTACCTGCTCAGCATTTCTGTCTGACGCACCTCCGATGGTGCCGCTTGGCCGGCTGCAGGGTCGTCAGCCGGGAGCCTCCCTTCACAGATGTTTCGCTCCTTTAATCCCGGAACATCTCAGGGTGGTGGAGCAGCGAAAGGGACGTTTCCCTAACACTCCCTGCAGCCTTCCCTAAGAACCCTCTCTCCCCCACTCCTTGTCCTTCCTTCGGACCCAGAGCCAGAAGCTCCCTTACTCTGCCTCATGAGCTAGATCTTGCATTGCTCTCCTCTTCCTGTGGCCTGTGAGACCAAAGGTTTTCAGGAGCCGCTGCATGGATGTTCCAAAAAAGCCGCTGCACCCGACTTCCACCGGGAATGTAAGAGCCCTCCAGCCGGCTTGAGAGCATGCAGCAGCCAGGTCTGCACACGTCTCTCTCTTCCTCTCATAGGCAGCCTCCATCTCCTCCTCCCATAGGACGGTCAGCACCACCAGAATGACTACTTTGGCGGGTGCCGACCAGAGCACTATGTCAGGGCGAAGGGGTGAACTGGTGATCTGCACCGGAAATTTCAGCTGCCGACCTAAATCCTCTCTACCCCCGGGGACAAGAGGGTGACCCCTGCATTGGTGCTGCACTGTGCTACTCCCCCTTGCCTAACGAACTGAATACATCCCTGGGATGATGGGATGCTGGCACAGTTTACCTCCCGCCTCCGTGTCTCCAGCAGCTCAGCCAGCTTGCACAGGACTTTGTCGTGCCGCCATCTATATCTGCCCTGTGCCAGTGCTGCCTTGCAGCTGCAAAGGATGTGCTTGAGGCCTGGGTTTGGGGAGCTGCAGAGGTAGCAGGGTTCTTCTGAGCCATACCAGGTGTAAAGGTTACGGGGGCTGAGCTCCTCATATCCGCCCACGTAATGGTCCTGCTGGTCACAGCTTCCCAGGTGGATCATTTGCCGTGCTGTTGTTGGCTCACTGCTGTAACTTTGTAGTGCTCCTCACCCATTTTGGTTACCTTGGAGATGATGAGATCTTTCCTCTCCTTCTTGTTGGCTTTAGACCATCTTAGTGCTGGTGTTTCCCATCCTAATCCAGCTCTGCCAGGCTGCGTAAAGCCCACAATCTCCTGGTGTTTCAGCCTCTCTGTGGCTATATCCACCGCTTGTGCTACATTCCACTTACTGCATTTCGGATAGACGGGTCTGGTGAGTCTCTTAGCTCAAATAGCAGTCTCACCTTCTCCTTCTTGTAGCCCAGGCTGATTGACTGAAGTGGGACTGTAGCATATTTTTGCCAAAGAATGCTGCATTGGAGAGGCAGCGGGGAAGGCTGAGCCATTTCCTGATGTAATTGTTGGCCTTTGCTTCCAGTTTCAGGACTATTGTCATGGTGATCTCGCACAGCTTCAGTGGCCACATTATGCGTTTGTTCAAGGTGAACTGGTTGCACAAAACCTTGAATTTTCCAGGCAGGGAGCACTGATTGATCTTGTGAAGGCCGTCCATGAGTTGAGTTGTAACGGCTGAGGCCATATGCTTGTCGGAAAGATCAGCCGTATTTAGCCTTCCGAGGTTTCGCACTGCTTCTTCCACTATCAGGGGAATCCTTTCGCCATCCACAGTGAAACAGATGTTGTCATTCCTAACCCCTTTCTGGATTGAGAGGCTGCAGGACTTTGTGGGCTTGATTTTCATGCGGACCCATGCTAGCAATTCCTCCAGCCTTTTTAGGAGTCTTGCTGTGCACGCTGCTGTTTGGAGGAGCGTGGTGACATCATCCATGTAACTCCATATGGGCAGGAGTCTTTGGCCTGTTTGGGGCTTTGCCCCTCCAACCATTTGTCTCCCACCTACAGTATCAGGATAATCTCGAAAGCAGATGTAAAGAGGATGGAAGAGATGGAACATCCCATTGCTATTTCCTTCTCCAGCTGGTGCCAGGCAGTTGTGATGTCCCGGGTTGTGTAGCAAACATATAGGCTATTGAAGTAGTTTGCTATCAGCTTCTGGATGCTTGATGGTACATGGAAAAACTCCAGGGCGAAGGTGATGAGCTGGTGGGGAACTGAGCTGAAGGCGTTTGCGAGGTCTAACCAGACGACATGCAGGTCCGACTTGCTGCGCCTGGCTCTCTGGATTTGTTCCCAAATCATTGTAGTGTGTTCCACGCAGCCAGTATCGATGTAATTGTTGACTAGGAGGAAGTTGGTTAGGCATATAGCCAGGATTGAGAAGAAGAGGTTTTTGGACTCCATTTCCTTTGGGATGAAGGTGGTAACTGGGATGCTGGAAGTACGCACACTATGCTGCAGTGCGGCGGGAGTAGGGGCCAAAAGTCGTACTAGGCGGAATTGGCGCACAGAAAAGGGCTTTGATGTTGCGGATAGGAAACGGCAGCCCAATGAACACAATGTGGACTTACAAATCTCTTTGTTCGTATGTCTGAAAGTCCGTAAGTTGAAAGTTCATAAGTAGAGGAACGTCTGTAAATCCAACATAACGGAATACATATGAACCTTTGCTCTTACTTTCACCTACATTCATTTTTGAAACCGGTGGAAACGCAGGCAGGTTCTCAAAAAGCAGCAAGTGAAAACCAGCCCAGTACTGGCTCCGTGTTGGTGGAAATGAGGCATCAGTACAGTGTTCCCAGGTCCAGCCCAAGGTCTGCTTAAAATCTGCCCAGTGGAAGCTGAAACTAGCCCAATATGTGAAATCCCAGTATACTGTATCTCAAAGAAATAAACCAGTTTGTTACATCCTCATCACTTTCAAATAGTGCCTCCTATCTTCTGCAATCCCCCCCCCCCCCCTTGTGAAACTGAACAGGTAAGAAGTGTGCGCACATACATTAACACGTAGGTCCTCTCTCTGTATAAACACACTGGGTTAGAGGGCGAGTGCCACCTTCTGTATTTATGTTCGGGTGAGTAAGCCTAGTGTAGTATGGGTTTTTCTGCTCTATCTTTGGTTTTAGTTATAATCTTAACAGGGTAGGGAAGAGGTATTATGTTTTGTTAATTTCTTTCCTTTGACGCGTCCATGTTCTTTTCCCTGGGTCTGGCCCATCCTCCTGTGTTCCCAGCACCCAAATCCCTGTATTGGTTCAGTCAGAAAGACTGAAAGCTATTGCTCACCATGAATCCATGACACTAAAATCTATAAATCAAGCCAGAAATCTTGGTGTAGTTCTGGACTAAGACCTAAATATCAACAGTTACATAAATACAATTACAAAATCAGCCTCCAACCCCCTTAAAAACACAGCAAGAATTAAAGGATTTCTCTATAAACCAGATACAGCTTGTTCATGTGTTTATTTTCAGAAGGCTAGACTATTGTGATGGTGTCTTCACAGGTCTTGGTAATAAATCAGTCAGACAGCTGCAGCTCATCCTGAATGCTGCCACCAGAGTCCTCACTAACACCAAGGAAGTAGAACATATTACACAGGTCCTTACATCACTGCACTGGCTTCCTGTGCATCACAGGATTGATTTTAAAATATTATTACTTGTGTACAAGGCACTAAATGACACTAAATTCCTTCTGAAGCATCCAGACCCCTGAGGGCATCTGGGAAAGGTTTACTCAGTGTCCCAGAATGAAGACCAAGCAGGGTGAAGCAGCTTTTAGTCTCTATGCTCCCTGTCTGTGGAACAAGCTTCCTGAAGGCCTGAGGTCTGCAAGCACTGTCAGCTGATTATAATCAGGGCTTAAAACGTTACTGTTTGCTGCAGCTTTTCAATAAATTAAATCAGCAAGAGTTTAGTCATATGCTGCCTCTACAATGTGACTTTTTTTTAGTTAACTGTTTATTTGTTTTTTTGGGCTTTTAGGCTTTTTAAAATTGTATTTTAAATCGACAATGAACGTGTTTGTAAGTCCCACACTAAAGTTCCGAAGTACCAAAAAAGTACCCCAGCTGCAATGATACTTTGGGTACTGGAACTTTTGGTACTGGTACTCAAACGGAAGTCAATGGAAAAGGGAAAGTACCAAATGTACCGTACCTGGTGCAGTGGAAAAGCACCCTGAATGAACTTGCCTTGCTTTGCAATTGGATTCAAAGGTTACTGACACAAACAGCTCATGTAAATGTGAAAGACCAGGAGGCAGCAGGAGAGAGAAAGAGAAGCTCCCCTAGCAGAAGAAAACGAAACACAGTAAAACACCTCATACAGGGAGAGAGAAGCGTGTGTGTGAACAGACTCACATTGTAAGAATTCTGCTCTGGTCCTGGGCACTAATACCGGTAAGACGGCGTCTTTGGTAACTAGAAGGAGACAGAGAGAAACAGGGATGTGAGTAAAAGGAATTTACTTGTGGGAGATGGACTTCACTCACTGTGGAGACACCAGCAGTACATTATTATCATTATGAGGGACAATAACAGGCATTTTAACAAACTGCAAATCATGGTAAGTTACACATAATACAGATATTTGGATTCTGTAATGTAGAAGAAACATGATTCGTGATCTGGGTTTTGTAGCCTGTAGAATTTAGAGCTCATTAGTTTTCATAAAGATTTAGTCTTATTGGAAACAGAGACTGACTTGGTGACACAAACGTGAGGCTGACTGTACTGCATACTCTCTCTGCATGCTGCATATTAACATGAACAGACTGAAAAATGTATTTATTTATCAACCTGTATGATGGATCTCTGCCATTTTCTTTTCGCAAACATTCTCCAGTTGATCCTTCAGTTCAGAAACCTCCTTCTTCACATTCTGAAAAGAGTAGCTTGGACTGACGGAGATTCTGGGTCCAAATCCAGCTTCAGGAGTGAGAGGAAGACCCTGGCACCTCTACAGACACACAGTCTGATTAAACACCTTCATCCAAGCAAATATGTATTGCAATCTAATCAACAGGATCATTAACATCTGACAAATGACAGACTAGCTGAAATACAAATGAGAACATGCATCCATTTGAATACTCTGGTTTTCTTATTGTCAAAGTAGCTGTTCTGTTACCTGGAGGAAATGGATGTGATCATCTGTGTGTGAAAGCTGCTCCAGCTCAGAGTGTCTCCTCTTCAGTTCATCAATCTCCTGCTTCAGTCTCTCCATGTGTCCTTCAGTCTGACTCACTGCAGCCTTCTCCTGATCTCTGATCAGCTTTGTCACCTCAGAGCATCTTCTCTCAATGGAGCGGATCATCTCAGTGAAGATCCTCTCGCTGTCCTCCACTGCTGACTGTGCTGAGCTCTGTTGGTGACACAGGGAGCAGAGGACGGTAAATTACAATTGGCCCCTTTTGAGACTCCAGAGAGCCTCATTGTATAATAGTGATGTGAGCCGACAGGAGGTATAAAAACAGCACAGGGCTGGGGTTTGGAGCGTCACGATGCTGGATGCCTCAGGTACTGAAACCCAGCCAGCACTGATTGGAAATGATCACTCATTAAGCTCATACACTGTCAGCTGCAGGGATTTGGCAGAGACTGGTGGCTGTATGGGGCAGGTTGGTTGTCACCATTGAGTCTTAGTTTAATAGGTGGCATTTTGGGTTATGTTTGCATAACACTGGGTTGTGAAAAGCTGCATTTTCTCAAATGGGCCTTACATGGTGTTTTTCTAAATAATCAAGCTATAACTGCTGTAAGGCAAGGTTGGTTAAATCATTTTATCTAGCAATTTTGTCCCATTAAATCTCTAACCAAGAATAACCCACAGCAGCATTAATTTGATTAATCCCCATAAGCCTATAAATCTGCAATGTGTTGAATCTGAGAGAAGATTCAATATGATCACAAGCCAGCTGTTATCTTCTCTTCAGGTTCATACTCACTGTGATTGAGGCCACAGCCTCTCTCAGCTCCTGCAGCTCCTTCTCTCTCATCTGAAGTCTCTGCTGAAATTCCCTCTGTGTTTCACCCATTTGTTTCTACAGATAGGAAACAAGATGACAAAACAAGTTTGTTTCATTAGCTGGGATCATATTCATTAATCATCCTGTCCAGGGTGGACCCCAGCCTTGGGCCCTATGCTGCCTGGGAAAGGATCCAGGCACTCTCTGTGACCCTGACCTGGATTACCGGTTAGGAGATGGATGGATGGATGGATATTATTAAATAATTTATTGACTGTAGGTAGGATAAACTGGACAGAGACCCTCTGGTCCTGTTTCCACCTGGTATTAACATGCGTCCTGGGTGATCCAATCACAAGTGGGCAGCGCTAATTACAGGTGTGAAGGCACCCAGGACACATTTGTAGGAATTTAACAGCTCAAATGGGGGTGGTTTTCCACCAATGTTCAGGGGAATTGATTATGAATTAATTAATGATTAATTCATACACAATTAAATAGGGAATATTAGGTTTGAGTTGTTGTTCCGATATCACAGTCTTTATATTAGTCCCACTTGGTAAAGAGCTGGATGATTTAAGTCCAGAATGTGAATGGAATTCATTCGTTGGTATCACTACTCAGTCTAAGATAGCTGCCCGTCCACCGGGTCAGCTTCTCTCTGTAACCTAGCGACTCAGCTCTTGGCCAAAGAGAGAGTCTCGCGATACTTGAGGACGCGAGTGGGACTTCAAAGCTCAGTAACGGAATTCAGACCAATAAAGTGACTTATTGTAAGCACAGAGAGGGAGATTTAAAATGTGAACAGCATGCATTTATTCTAATACTACACTAAAACAGGACAAACATTACACATAACATGATACATACAAACACAATAACGAAATTACGGAAAATGGATTTACAGTAGGAAACAGTGATCAGCTTTGATTAAATACTGTTCTGCAACGGCAAGCCTAGGATCTAAACAGGCAACCCAGATTTCAGTGTAGATCAGCCGGTACCAGTTGCCTATGAGAGAGTTGACGGTGAGTTTACGTGATTGCAGCGGGGATCAGCTTTGTCTTTTGTTGAAACTCGCGGCGAAGAGGCTTCGTAGTTTCGATGGTAGATTTAATCTTCTCCGCGCGTAGTTTCTCCCGCAGTCTTGGATTGGACGCTTCGCGTTTTCTTCTTCTTTTCTTTTTTGATGTTTTCTCCTCCTTTTTTTTTTTTCTTTTTTATTTTTTAGGTTTTTATGCCCCATGGGTCCCATGAATATTCATGACCCAGGGTCCAACTCATACCCAATGAGAATTGGTACCTGGATCCGAGGGGCCGGTTGCAGGCTCCCCGAATGTCCCCATAGATTTATGGTGGTCTTTGGCCAACTTTTGTGCTGATTTTAATTAAGTAATTTAGCTTTGGATAGGTTCAATTGTGTAATAATCCGTCCCCGGATTCACATTCGGACATAATTTAGGATGACATCGATACCAAACATGATATTCCACCTTCGATCCAAACCTTTGCTAATTTTCATTGATTAATTTATAATTCCTCTTATGAGGCGCATGCTTATTATTGCCATCAATGTACAGAATACATGGCTAGGTGGCATATCTCACAGCTGTGACAAGTTCAGGTATATTTTACTGAAGCTGTACCCCATTGCATACAGTGTGTCCTAATTAAGGATGGCTTGGGTAACTTTCTTTACCTCAGTAAAAGAACAGTGTTGATTATACATTGCAAAATTATAAAATGTAGCAAATCGGGCTATTAAAAGGGGTTCAGTACACAAGTTTTAACATACATTGCATAGTCTCTTTCAGACAAAGGGAGGCAGAAAAAGAGCGTGAATCTCTGATTTACGACTGTAAGGCATAGATAAGCAGCTGCATTTCTTTTTTTTTTTTTATTTTTTTTTTATTTTTTTTTTTTTATTTTTTTTTTATTGTTTTTTTTTTATTTTTTTATTTTTTTTTATTGCCCACCACCACCCCCCCTCTTCGGAGGACAACTTTATTTTACATTACATTCAAGAGTAAAGATTGTGGCCGCTCCGAACTCACCAGTACCGTGGAAAAGGAGAAAAACAGGGGGGGTACAAAAACAACAGCGTAACAATAACAGACATCAATCACCATGGGGAGAGGGGGAGAGAGAAAAGAAAAAAAAAAAAAAAGGTATACAGAAATAATAACACTAATAATGTAGGCGGGATGGAAAAAAGATGAAGTATAGGGGAATACAGAATACAAACAACCATAAGAAACATAACACTCATCAAACAACAAGAATTATAACAACATCAGTGATACTAATAATAATTAATACAAATCGGTATTATATATATGTAGCATACACACACGTAATCGTACCGTTATATATGTATATTTCAATTCCTAAATCTATAACATACCCTAAAAAGTAATAATAATAATGATATTGATCGCTCAACCAGTCTTGTATGCATGTGCAAGTGTAGGTGTGACCTGATTTGTCATTGGATGTGCTGGCATTTAATGCCGTCAGGGGAGGCGGCAGCACCCCCCCCCCCCCCAGGCCCAAGGCGAAGGCAGGAGAACCAGGCAACCGAAGCCACCCTACTGCCCCCCCGGCACAAGGGCCCACAGCCACGCATCCCAGAGACAACCACCCGCCTAACCCGAGAGGGAGCCCGCGAGGGACTAAGGGGGCGCCAACCCCCGCACAGGGAGGCCCGCAGAGGGAGGACGGGCGGCGAGCCCCCCAGCCCCACCCGCAACCAACCCACCGGGGCAGGCGGGTCCAGGGCCGAAGGGCCCCACCCACCGGGACCACCCCCCCCACCCCCCGGCGGACGGCCCCCCACACACCGGGGGAGCCCCAGCCCCCCCAGCCCGTCCCCCGGGAGGACGGGCCGCCGCCCACCGCAGCGACCCGGCACGCCCCCCCCCCAACACTGCAGGATGATCCAAGGGGGGCCCATACAAAGAGCCCCCCCCCCACCCGGGAGCGGACCCGCGGCGACCGGGGAGCGGCAGACACCCCGCCCAGCCCAGACCGAACCCCCCAATCCGCCTAGCAGGGCCCAGAGCGTCCCAAGATTCCCCGGACCGCCCGCCAGGGCCCCACCACGGCGCAGCAGAGCCAAGCACCACCCGGCCCGCGGCCCAAGAGAGGAGGCCGCCCCTACCCGCCAGGGCCATCCGAACCCCCCCATGATGGGTCTTCCCCCCGGCGGGCCACCCCACCAGCACAGGGCCAGAGACAGAGAGTTAGGGGGGGCCCCTCAGCCCCCATCCCCTCCCTGACCCATGTTGGTGTGAAGTGTGCATGTACATGTGTGAGAGAGTTGTGTGTTTATGTCTACTATGCATTAAAATTAGTGGGTGCAGTTCGGGTATGAGGGCCCCACCACTGGCAGATGGCAGAGTCCCCCATCCCCCTCCCCGCACCCCCAAGGCCCTAATGTAATATGGACTGCGTATATGACTAAGGTGCAAAAAGTGGGCGAGCAGTTGAGGCATGGGCACCCCACCGCTGGCAGACGGCAGAGCCCCACCTGCCTCAACCCACCTCCTCAGCCCTAGTGTCATGTGGTGTCTAACATGTAAGTAAAAATTGAGGGGCAGTGTCTCGGCGCACCTCCCCACCGCCCCTCAAGGCCCTAGTGTTGTGTGAAATGTGGTGTTGGACCCAGGGGAGCAATAAGGGTGTGCCAGGAGTGGGCCCCCCCCGGCACCGGGGCCAGATCCCCGACTGGCCCCGATTAGTCCCCATCCCTGACCCCGCACAGCCGGCAGGGACGGCCAACCGAGGTGTTCAGGGGCGGCACAGGCAGCCCAGCAGCAGGGAACGCCCCCCCCCCCCCCCAGGCGCAGACCGGGAGAGACCCACCCCACCACGCCCGATGAGACCCCAGCTAGCGGCCAAGGACGGGACAACCCCAGACCCCCCCGGCAAACGGGGAGCCGGACCAGCCAGGCGGGGTGACCCCCGCCCCCCGGCCACCCCAGGCCCCCCCCCAGGCGAGGCAGAGGCTCCCCCCACCGCCCCCCCCAAACCACCCCACAGCGCCCGAGGGCCCCGCGCCGGAATCGCCAACGGCAGACAACGACCCGTCCCCACCAGGCAACGGGCCCGGGCAGACCAGGCCCCCCAGCATGCGGGCGACCACCCGCCCGGGAGCCGGAGCAGCGGCCCCAGCAGATAGAGCCCACGCCCCCAAACCCACGCACCCCAGCGCAGCGGCCCAGGCGGAACCCAGAGGCCCCACCCCCCGATCCCCCCCCAGCGCGCCACCCACCCCGCGGGGGCAGAACCCCCCCACCCCCCGCACCGCCCCCACCAGGCCAGGCCAGCGGCCACCCAGAGACACTGACCACGCGCCCTCAGCCAAGAGAAACACCAGAGGACCCCAACAACCCAGCCCCCCCACCCCCAGCCCCCAACCCGGGACGGTGACGGCAAGGCCCCACCACCCCTGACGACATTACGTTAAAAAATTCATTATTGGAGTCCAACTGTCTTCAAAATCGATCAATTGATTTTTCTTACAGGCAGACATCCTCTCCATGGAAACATAATCCCAGAGTAGATTTTTGAACAGATTTATGTTTAAATTCTCTTTTGACTTCCAGTTCAGAAGGATTGTTTTCTTAGCAATGGTTAGTACTGTGAGAAGCATGCAAGATTTATTCATGTCCATATTAGTGTCAGTGAGGTCCCCAAGCAGGCAGAGTGAGGGGGAGGGTGGGATGGGATGCCCTAGGTGTGTCGATAAGTCTTCACAAATCCTTTGCCAGAATTCGTTGACCGGTGTGCAATACCAGAAAGCATGCAGGTAATTATCTGGTGCATCCGTCTTACAAGTTAGGCATATGTCAGTATCTCTGATACCCATCTGGAACATCCTCTGCCCTGTGTAGTGTGTTCTGTGTAAAATTTTGTATTGTAAAAGCTGCAGGTTGGAGTTCCGATTCATTCGAAAGGTATTCAAGCAAATTTGCCTCCAGAAGTTAGTGTCTTGATTGATAAGTAAATCCCTTTCCCATTTGTGGGTAGGGAGTGAGAGCGTTGTATCAGATTCTGCTAGATGCACGTAAATCCTAGACAGTAGTTTTTTAGTTGGAGTTATTAAGAAGTTTGCTATTTTAGGTGAAAGCTCCAGATCTAATTGCTTACGGCACCATCTATTGTGTATTATTGATTTAAGTTGAAGATATTCTAAGTATTTGTTTTTCTCAATGTTATAAGTTTCTGTAATTTTGTCAAATGATATCATGCAATTGTCTTGGATTATATGTTCGAGGCGCTTGATTCCTTTATTATGCCAAGCCAGGAAGTTTATCACTTTTTTATTTAACAGGATGTCAGGGTTGTTCCAGATGGGTGTCAGTTTGCATGGGACCACTGAAGTTTGGTTTATTCTAAGAAATTCCCACCAGGCTGTCAGCGATGTGCTGATGTTGATGCTCTTAAAACAGCAATGTCGTTTAAGTATATGACTGATAAATGGCAGGTCCTCGACTCGAATATCATTACAGAAAGTTTGCTCAATATCCAACCAGTTAAGGTCTAAGTTATTTTGCGTAGTCCATTTTAGGACATATATCAATCTATTGGCAAGAAAGTAGTTGTAGAAATTGGGAAGCTCCAAACCCCCACAGTTTTTGGATTTCTGTAAAGTTTTTAAACTTATTCGTGGTGGTTTGGATTTCCATAGATATTTTGAAACTAAGGAGTCCAATGATTTAAACCAAGTCCGCGGAGGTTGACTCGGAACCATTGAGAACATGTAGTTAATTTTTGGTAGGATCATCATTTTGATTGTAGCTACTCTTCCCAGAAGTGATGTGGGTAGATTGTTCCACCGTGCAAGGTCATCTTCTATCTTTTTAAGCAGCGGACTATAATTTAATCGCGTCAGATCTGACAGCTTGGCAGAAATGTTAATACCCAGATATCTAATGTTCCCAGATTGAAGTGGGATAGTTGGATTGGACTGGAAGTCACAAGATATTGGAAGAGTAGTCGACTTGTTCCAATTAATAGAGTAATCTGATATGGAGGAGAATTTATCTATAAGTCTTATCGTCTCCGTGAGGGAACCCTGTGTATTTTGAAGAAAAAGTAATACATCATCTGCATTTCTACCCCTTCCCCCCCCCCCCCTTTTGGTGAGGGGTGGGGGCCTTCCTTAGTTCTATTAACTAAATAACTATGTGCTCAAACATTTCTACCTACTTGGTTACACCACTTAAACTCATTTCCCCTATTCTCTGAGAGAGGTGTGAGCACATGGTTGGATAACCCCAGTGTTCACCTATCTGTGCATATTAATATATATATATATATATATATGTATATAATTGTCCAAGTGGTGAAGATACAATGGGACATTCATAAGAGGAATAGAAGACAATGGTGACTGACACATACACATCCACCAAGTTTACAGTAATGATGCCAAATAATAGTGAGGATAACATACAGTCAAATACACAATAGATGGCATATGATTTTAGCTTTGTCCCACTCCAGAGAGATGCAGGATCTCCCCCCCTTTCCACTATCTGGGTCCTCCGTTTGAGGGCCATAAACATTGCAATGCGGGCTTCGGCTTCCCTGGAGAGGGGCCCTGGGTCAAAGAGGTACGGAGGGAGATCTTAGCATGGCCGACTCACTCCCTCAGCGGCCATAAAATACTGGCTGTGGGGCCTGCGTGATCCTACACATTGAAGATGCATTAAGATCTGATCACTGAAACCACATTGGGAGGTGGTCTGGGCCGCATATGGCCACATTCTTACAGCAATGTGAAGGCGAATGTGTCCTGGGCTGCATTGCAGGACCGGCTACTCAACTGACGTCCTATTTTGATTTATGTCAGATCGCATGTCAGTTGATAATGGGCCACTGTGTAGTAAACTGCACTGTGAACATCAATAATGCATCTTTTCTCCTGCGACACTAAAAACTCTGAATCTGCTGGGAATTCGGACCGTCGAATTGGAGCAACATTGAAATGTTGTCTTTGTATTTTTTAACCTCGTATTTTTGCATGTGAATTCAGACCATCGAATTTCCGATGCATATTTCCAATGCATAAATATTCAATGTTAGAATTTCAGTGGCATATAAAATTCAAATTCTGATGACACAGATTTACTTCCATAAGATTCAGTACAAATTCAATCAGAACTTTTTAAATGTGCATTTTCTGTTAATTTTTCTTTCATTTTACCAAACCAGATTCGCTCTGAGTATTTTCATAGCAATTATACTCGCATGTGTTAAGACAAAAGTCATTTTTATTTAAAATAAATTTTATAATTTATATAAGAGCATTTCTGGCCTGACCTGTATCTCTGTCCTTCCTGCAGCAGCTGAGACTGTATCATGGGCTCTGTGTTCATCCATCACACACAGCAGACAGATACACTGCTGGTCGGTACAGCAGTAGACCTCCAGGAGTTTGTCATGCTGGGAACAGACCTTGTCCTGCAGACGTCCAGTAGCATCAGTCAGCTTGTGCTTCTTAAAAGCTGGAGACTCATAGTGAGGCTGGAGGTGAGTTTCACAGTAAGAGGCCAGACACACCAGGCAGGACTTGACAGCTTTGTGTTTTCTCCCAGTACAGAAATCACACTCCACATCTCCAAGTCCAGCATAATGGTCAGCAGGAGTAGCTACTTGTAGTCCAGTCTTCTTCAGTTTCTCCACCACTTCAGCCAGGATGGTGTTTCTGTTCAGAACAGGTCTGGGTATGAAGGTCTGTCTGCACTGGGGGCAGCTGTAAACTCCAGCATGATCCTCCTGATCCCAGCAGCTCTTAATGCAGCTCATACAGTAACTGTGTCCACAGTTGATAGTCACTGGATCCTTCAGTAGATCCAGACATATTGGACAGCTGAACTGGTTCTCATCCAGTGTGGAACTGGTTTCTGCCATTTTACCACGAGCACTGATAGGATTCAGTTTCGTTTTCTCTCACAGTCGTCTGTGTGTGAGAGTGGGAGGAACTTCCTGCTTCTCAGGTTGCAGTAGGTGTGGTTTTGGACTGAGGCCAGACTGAGAAGAGCAGACTGGACAAACACTGGAGTTGGAGTTTAAAACCAAAGGTGAAACATGCAGGTTTGTGCAATTATAGACAGACTGTGTCAGGATTAGACAGAACAAGCTTAGATAAGTACTGTCAATACACAGATTTGTTTTTTTTTTTATATTATTCTACATATAATATTTATGAAAATAAAGGATGCGGCAGGTATAAGTCATATTTATTTTTATTTTATTTCTGTGTGTGTGCTGGGAGTGTATTTGTGTTAGGAAGGAGAGTCAGGTGACCAGGTTCAGAGTGAATAAAATTTTTCCATAATTTAAAGTTATCCTATAGATATTCATTGAATACTATTAAGTTAAAGTCTCACACTTAAGTTAATGGACCCACTTCAGCCATCCTCAGGAACAGAAAGATAGAAAATATCAAAAAAGTATCCAACAAATTCCAATAACCGCTTATCCAGTACAGGAGAAATATTTTCTGCGATGAGTGAGCAAGCTGTTTGAGGGCATGACAGAATTTTTTATGGGAAAAGGTGTGTTTTGTCTTAATATTGTTTATGTATTGTTGGTGGTGAAAAAAAGAGTTTGAAGTGCTTAGTTTTCATTTTATTAACACTTATATTTCTCTTCCTGACACTCGACCCGTTTAAAGATGGATATCATGGTCATTTTTTATTTAGTTATTACAAATAAACTGTGGCACAAAAATTGCGCAACTTTCTACATATATTATTTGAAAGGTTTTTCAGAGTTTAAGAAGTTTGATAGATTTGTTTCTTTTATTGAACGTCATTTTTCTCTGTTATTAAAAACTTGGACGTATGCGTCCAAACCACTAGAGGACGAATTCTGAAGAGGTGCGGATGTAACGGCTGCCAGGGCTGGTTCTCCTGGGCCAGATGCTGTAGATGTGGTGTCAGAGGCGGCCAACTGCTGGGAGCCTTGGGGGAGCTGATTGCTAACTGCAAGGAGCCAGTGAGGAGACTGGCGGCTCACTGGGGAGAGCCTGCTAGGAGCCTGGAGCAGGAACAGGGTGGTACTTTCTGAGTCACACGCCGGGGCTGTAGCCATGACATGGACAGGCTCAGAGTCAGGTTCAGGTGTGGGTCCAGGCCATGCCTTAAGTCTGCAGTTCTGGTGGTGGGAGCTGAAGGAGAGCTTCAGGGAAGTAAACAAAGAGAGGTGACATTTTGCTTCAACACGGTTTTATTGGAAGTCTGTACACAACACAGACGCATTTCAGCGTGCTGCCTTCCTCAGTGTGCTACAGACCATGTACAGTTCCCATTTAAATAGACACTTCCCTGCGAAACAACCAATCGTAACACAACAGGTGTGATGAACATCACCATGGCATCACCGGGTCACGCCCCAAAAACATGGTGTAACAGTAGATGATGTGAAAGGCATAACAAAGCAATGGTAATAGGTAAAACAAATAAAATATCATAAAAAAGCAGGTTAAAGAGAAGCCGTCATTTATGCCGTTTGGTACCAATGTATTTAAAGCAAATATACACCAGGCTTCCCTTCTAAGAAGGTGCTTTTCTCGATCGCCCCTCTAGGGGCCTGGTTCACTGTCTCCAGACCCATAAACCATAGGGAGTTACAGTCATGAGCTGCTGTATTAAAATGTCAGGCCACTGGAGACGATTCATTCCTATTGCCAAAAGAACATTTGTGCTGACATATCCTGGTTACTATGTGACATTTAGTCTTTCTGACATAAAATAATCCACACAGGCATGACAGTAAATATGCAACAAATGTGGATAAACAGTTTGTTCCTATGGGGGTGTATACTTCTGTAACAAATAGTTCAAGCGATTGTTACTGTATCAATGAACTTATCATGTCACACTTTCTTTAATTTTGATTTTATCCCCTCACTAAATTTAAAGTGGGATCCAAAGGTAGGTGCTTATATGGACAAATGTCCAAGCCTTTGTATTTCATCAAGGGAAGAATAAGTATAGAGCCCCCCCCTTATCGGCAGGCTTAATGACAATGTCGTTAGTCGACATTAACTCACGCAATGCTTTATTTTCCAAAGACGAAACATTACATCTTACTTTATGATGTGTACTATTAAAACAGACAGTAGGCTCTTGTTCAACCAGCTGACAAAGTGTTTCCACAGAGTGATTTGGATCAGGAGAGAGAAATATACTTTTATGTCTAAAAGGAACTTTTTGAGCAATAGAAGAGCTTGAGATATACCAGCGGAGTCCATAGTTACCTTTGAATAAAAAGATTTAAGTCTAATAGACTTAAAAAAAATTAAACAACTCAACCATTATGTTGAATGGATCACTACATTTAGCTGGAATGAAGGAGAGTTCTAAACGTTTCCAATAAAACCATGTTGAAGCAAAGTCCGACCTCTACTGTGGTCCAGCACTCTGACAACTATAGAACGAGGAGTGAAGCCCGTTCTTCTGTGTTGGAGAGCTTTGGGGAGCCAGCGCTCACTTCCGCAGCGAGCAGGGGGACCTCAGGAAGTCCTGGAAAAGCGTCCCGTTGTCAGACTCCAAGTGACAATGAGGAGGCAGGTCGCCCCACGGCGAGCGAGGTGGAGTCGGCGGGCTCCTTTTCTCCAGAGCACTGCTCCTCTGCGGGGTTCAGCCACTCGCTTCAGTCCAGAGGCCCTGAGGATCTCTGCTATAGCTGTCACATCCTCCACTTGGGAGTCGGGGGAGAGGGCGGCTATGGCCTCTGTCAGAGATGGGCCGTTCTCTCTGGGGAAAGATGTACTGCGGCCTGAAGTAGCAGCATTAGGTATGTTTGAAACAAGCAGCAGTGATGGGCTGTAGGGACCTGGGGAATCCACTGGGGCTTGTTGAGGTCCCTCATTCTATCATGTGTGCCTGGACGAATGACTCTGGGAGCAGGTGCTGTCAGACAATAAACTGGGATTTACTGGGATTTACTGAAACCAGGATGGCAGAATGGGCAACCTTTTAGGGCACCACATCAGTGATGAAACTGGGGAACACAGGACCAGGAAGCACTTAAATACAGGAATAACGAGGGAACAGACAGCAGGCAGCTGGGAGTGGATAACATGAGGGCTGGAAGAAGAGGTGAGACCAAGGAGCAGCAGGCATGGCTTGTTAGAGCCACGTCAGGGAGGCGGCAGGACGTGACGTTTGGGGCTAGGGTGGGGTTAGGGTAAAGTATGGATGGGCCTGGGACTTTCCTCCAGAACCCCAGAGCTTGATGGAAGTACTGGGAGATTCTTAAACTCTTACCTGGGGAAAGAGGCTCCCAACCTGTGGTGACTTTTACTGGATCTTCATTAAATCCTTACATGGGGAAGGAGACACCTTATCCTTGGCCTCTAAGCCTGGAAGTACCCGGAGCCCTTGGAGCCTTAGCCTCACCCCTGGCCCTAGACCCAAACTTAACCCTAACCCATAAGCACAGGTTCGCAGCATGAGCAGTTTTCACTTTATAACATGTATGGTTTTCTGCTCTTAATCTGAAAATCAGTTCATCATTTGCCCAGAAGGTGGCAGCACATGAACACTGCAAAACTGCAGGCTTGGCATATTGCTGCAGCAACAACTATGTGCTATACATACTGTATATTTAGAAAAACTACATTATTACATAAATCAATAAAAAAAACAAAAAGAACAGAATGATATCTACAAAATATAGCTTTAATAGTATAATTTAATAATTATAGTTATAATTTAATAGTGAAAAGCCGTCCTCACTATCTGCCGCGGGAATTCACTGCGGTGTGTATAGTGGCTGTTTACGCGCCTCCACATGCTACCGCTAACGATGCTCTGAGGGAGCTACATGACAGCATCGGCTCCTACAAAATAAACACCCAGAAGCTGTATGTGGTGCTGGGGACTTTAACCACGGGAATCTGCAGGACATTCTCCCCATATTCCACCAGCATGTAACACCACACGAGGGGGAAACACTCTGGACAAACTATTCACCAACAATCGAGGAGCGTACAGAGCAGTGCCCCCCACCCCCACCTCGGGACCTCAGATCACACCTCCCTCCTGCTGGCTCCTGCATACAGCCCCCTGTTGAAGGAGCAAAACTATAACAAAAACCATCTCTGTGTGGCCTGATGGTGCTGAGTCCCTGCGCCAGGACTGCTTTGGGACTACAGACTGGCAGATACTCAGGGAGGCTGCAGCACCGGGGAGCAGTGTGGACCTGGAGGAGTACACATCACCTGTCCTAGGCTACATCAGGAGGTGCATAGAGGATGTGACCACCTGCAAGACCATCACCGTCCGGCCGAACCAAAAGCATTGGCTGAATGCAGAAGTTCGCCCCCTGCTGAGAGCCCGTGATGCCGCATTTAGGGATGGTGATGCAGCAGCACTCAGAGCAGCCAGAAGGAACTTGTCAGGGGGCAGAAGGAGAGCAAAGTCCATACATGCTCTCAAGATCCAGGGCCACTTCAATACAAATGAGCCACAAAGCGTGTGGAAGGGCATCAGGTGCATCACTGACTAGAAGAAGAGTGACCTTTTACAGCTGCGTGGTGGAGAGTGTCCTGACCTCCTGCCTCACTGTGTGGTTTGGCAGCTGCAGTGTGGCAGAGAAGGAGGAGCTACAGAGGGTGGTGAAATCTGCCCAGAGGACCATCGGGTGCAGCTTCCCACCCATCGGGGATATATACACCGCTAGATGCAGGGAAAAAGCCACCTGCATCCTTCATGATCCCACCCACCCTGCACATGAACTGTTCATCCCCCTGCCGTCAGGAAGGAGGCTGCACTGCATCTGACAAAAACATCCAGACTGACAAACAGTTTCTATCCAACTGCAGTCAGACTGAATCAAATCTAAAAATCCCCCCTAGTTTGGTTTTGTTTAAGCTCCATAAATTCCCAGAATTACCCAGGACTGCTTCCAGTACTGAAGCCCAAAAAAACAAACACGGAGCTGACATAACTTGGCATGAGGCCCCTGAATTACCTAAAGTGGATGGAGTTTTTACTCCGGCCCATGGGGATTCAGAGCAGATACAAATGATCGTGAAGCCATGTGTGATTTACAGTGAAAGGTGACTGAACACAATGCACAGCCTCTGTAATGACTCCACTGTCCAGCAGGGGGTGCCACATGAAAGCTGCCCAGCAGGAGTAAACAGGCTTCCGGAGATGATGCACCGCAGTCCCACAGTCCTCTAGTCTTAAGTGCTCTAATCTTATGGTCCCTCTATACCATGGTCTCATAGTCCCTAGTGCCCAATTCCCCCTTTGACCCACTTCCATGATCCACAAGTCCCTAGTCTCCTCGTTTCTTAGTCCCCTTGTTCCTAATCCCATAGTCCACTACTCCTTAGTCCCCATGTTCCTAATCCCATAGTCCACTACTCCTTAGTCCCCTTGTTCCTAATCCCATAGCCCACTACTCCTTTGTCCCCTAGTTCCTAATCCCACTGTCCACTACTCCTTAGTCCCCTAGTTCCTACTCCCATAATCCACTACTCCTAAGTCCCCTAGTTCCTAATCCCATAGCCCACTACTCCTTAGTCCCCTAGTTCCTAATCCCACAGTCCACTACTCCTTAGTCCCCTTGTTCCTAATCCCATAGTCCACTACTCCTTAGTCCCCTAGTTCCTACTCCCTATTCCCCTTGCATTGACAAATAGATACTTAAATGCAAAGACTAACGAGGGGCAACAAGCAACAGGCATGAATCATCAGGCTCTCGCTAGGGAGGAGACAGGAGGGTCAGGCAGATGTGATGGGTAGGACATGACAGTGGTCATGTGACACGGGCTGTTGCAGTCGCCATGAGGAACTGCAGGAATGTAAACAGCTTGGAAAAGGCAGCTGGTGTTTTTCTCCTTTATTTCTGTGTGAGCCTATAGTGGGTCCCTTGTTAGATGGGATCCTGTTCTACTGTGTGTCAGTCATAAGCGGATCACACTTCTTATCGTCAGGGTGATGCCTGTGGTTTATGGCATTGGCCAAAGTTATTTGTATTTGCTGGAAACTCTACAAACTACACAAACACAATAACCAGTAGCAGGACTTGTAGTCTTTCAGGCTCTTGGCCCCAGATGTTTAATTACTTTGACTTTATATCTGAATGTGAATTTTTTGTAATTGACCAATATGGTTCTTTTTCATGACAATATTCAGTCAATGTTCTGTGTAAGAATTGCATTGATTGGCCACTGCATTGAGACTGATATTTCAACCCCTGTATTAGCTTAGTCATATCATCTTGTTTGTTTGACTCATCTGCCGGCCCCTGGAGGATGGGCTCCCCCTTTGGGTCTGGTTCCTCCCAAGGTTTCTTCCTCTTAGGGAGTTTTTCCTTGCCACCGTTGCCTTTGGCTTACTCAATGGGGGGTCCTTACGAGGCAGAAATGTAAAGCGCATTGAGACAATGTAATGTTGTGATAATGCGCTATATAAATAAAATTGAATTGAATTGAATTGAATTAAGGATTGGATAAAATTTATTGATCTCGGGGGGAAATTCTTTTGAAAGCAGCAGATTCAAACATACATGTAGTGCATCAGTTGTAAATAACAAATGGAAACTTGCTTCCTTCTGCACCTCCCCCCCCCCCTTATGTCACCAGAGGGATAAATATCCCTGTTTGCATGTGTGTCACTGTCTGTAAGTATATCACAGATGTGAGAGAAATGCTTGTGCATATAGGCTGTAAACCCTCATGCTCATGCATTTTAGTCTCTGTAAGTGTTACGTTCCGGCTGCTGTGAGGCGCAGTATAAACGCACTCAGACCCAGGATGGCTCGATTGTCAGGGGTAATTTATTAACAAAGAGCAAAAACTGGAGAGAACATAACAGAAAAGGACAATGAAACACTGATGCAGAGCCGAAGCCGGCGTGGTGGCTGCCACAGGATCGATTCCTCTCCCCTTAGCCGGGAACCCACCTTATACACCCACCCCCAGGGGAACAGGTGCACCACATCTAAATTAGACAGGGGGGGAGAGAAACAAACAAGCCACCAGCAGAGGCAGCAGCACAGAATGTGGAGCTCATCACCAGAGGAAGGAGAGGGACGTCAGAGTAAGAACCCACCTTTCCACTGTGTTCAGGGGTATATCTGTACTGCAGCAATGACACTGTGAGTGTATTGTGGGACACATTGTGGCTCACAGTGTCATTCCTAATATATATATATATTAGGAATCCTAATGAAACTGAATTTATATTTTTTCTGGTAACTGGAAATCACCTACACTGCATCATTGATGATCAGGTGTTTTTTTTTCCAACATCACAAAAATTTTGATGTAGTACTAACGTGATTTATTAAGATTTTATATTATTTATCTTTACTTAGTTAACATATGGTTAATCTGATTATATTACTTATCTTTACCTCAGGACCGCTGTAGGTTTTGAGCTAATAAAATGTCTGCCGCCCCCTGCTGGCCAAAGCATCGCCGCTGCGATATCAGGCTGCTGCGCTCAGTCACCAGAGACGCGGATTAAGTGTGTTACTCAGTTACGCTTCGGGCAGCGCTGAACCGGGACATTAATAGGATAGAATAGGAAGCCTTTATTGTCAGTGTACAGGTAGCAAATACAATATACAGACAGAAATATATAAAATGTACATATAGAGGGGAGGGGAAAAGCCCCCCCAGCCCCCCCCCCCCACTCAACAGGATTACATTTCATTACATTTTATTTTATTCATAATCAGAATTCACTTTATTGGTACAGCTGCATGTACTATGATTTTGTTTTGGCAGTTTTTGTGCATTCACAGACAACATAGAACAGAAGTCAGAGAAAAACAGTCATATTCTGCATGGGTTTGGCAAGCTGAACAAACATTAAATTTTGTCTAACATACGTCACACTTCAGACAGAGTAAAAAGGGTTATACTGGTTAAAAAGCAGAGATTTTACCTTTTTCCCATGGAGAAGCAGCGACATGTGACACTCTGATAAGGTAAAAATGATTCCTCCAGCACACAATGAGCTATCCCAGCATGCACAGCGACACGGAGGAGTTTATATTATAAACCCCAAACCCTGGATAGAGGGGTTCAGTGAATGAGGAGGTGAAGCTGTACAGGAGGGTCAGTCCATCAGAGGAGACTCTGTAGAAGGACAGAGTACCAGCCGCCCAGTCCAGATACACTCCTACTCTGCGGGACCCTGAGGGCTTTATGGGTATGACAGTCTGTTTATTATTGTGCCGGACAGAGTAACTGTCAGGACAGCAGCGCAGCATCCATGACTTGTCATTGGCTCCAAGCAGACAGTCAACACTGCCTCCTTTCCTCCTGATTCCTTTATAAGTCACTGCTATCCGGGCTACAGATCCACTCCACTCAGCCTCCCAGTAACAGCGACCAGTCAGACTCTCTCTGCACAGGACCTGGGGCCAGTAGTCAAATCTCTCTGGATGATCAGGATATGGCTGCTGTGCCCCCCGTGTCACCTTCCTGTTCCCCTCTGACAGAGACAGGTCTCTGTTTGCTGTGTTGGGGTCCAGCATCAGCTGGCAGGAGTCTGTAGGCAAGAGGAAGAGCGATTAATCCCATCACGAAGCCCAGCATCTCCATCATTATCACTGATGCGCGTGTTAAACTAATAGGCTTAATTACTGGTAGATAAAATTACAAACAGCATTTATCAAACATGTTAACCATAAAATTATACGACACAGATTACCACTAAAAGTAAGCTTGTCTTTACGTCACAATATGAACTTCTTTCAAACCACTTTGGACACACACCTCTCTCCAGCAGCGAGCCGACGCGATGCTCCCAACGCGGACGCGGACGCATCTAGGCTGGTTCTCCGCAAAGCGCAACACTGCACCGCGCATGCGTACACGGAAATGTTCATAGTTCTCCGGTCAAGCTGTGTACTTTGCTCTTGCCATATTTAAGTATTATTATTAGTAAATTATTATTCTGATATTCCCTGCACACGTACCACAGCAGTTAGGTCTGTGTATATTTCCCTACCTTTTACAAATTCCCCCTCCACCACCCCCCCTCTGCAGAGGACTGCTTTATTTCTATTTAAATATTTATTTATTTATCTATCTATTTATTTATTTGTTTTTATTTACTTCCTCATACTTCCTCAAGAGAAGGAGAGGGAGTGAGAGGGGGGAAAAAGGAGAAGAAGGGGGATAGAGAGAGAGGGAGAGAGAGAAAAACAAAAAAAAGAAAAAACTGAATCTGCTTCAATGTCTGCTGAAGAGAGAAAACAACAACCAACATCTGTACAAATCACATCGAAAATCAAACGCTAGATGTTATTGAACAGCACACACACCCAGCATTACAACACATGCCCAGAAGCAACAGCCGATCAAGACAGCGCGCGTCCATGTACACCTGTCCGCAAACCTGTCTGCACACCTGTGTGTGTCAGTGTGCTGGTGTTCATAAGGTTTCTCCATGTAAATGTCTAGTAGTGTGTGTGGGGAGCCACAGCCCCGCCCCCCCAGGACATGAAGCTGACATGGAGGAGACCCGGGCCCCAGACACCCAGAAAAGGACAGAGGATAGTTCCGGCGGGGGGGGGTCGTCCGGCAGCCACATCGCAGGAGCCCCAGGGGGCCGTGGCGGCGAGCCCGCAGGCTCCGCCGACAGCCGGCCACACCAGGGCAGACCCGAGCCCGGGTCCAGAGATCCAAGGGCCCCCCCACCCCCCAACCAGGGCCCGACAGAGCCGGGAGGGCCAGGCCCCGCCAGGCAACCGCCGAGAGTGAGCCAGCACACACCAGAGAATCCAACCCCGGACATCGAGAACCACCAACGCATCGGCAGCCGGAGGCCCCATACACCGGCAGGGAGTGTGGCGGGGGGGAATAGAGCCTGAGATGTTATTCCAGGTGGAGTCTAAGACCCAACCTGACACATGTGTATAGACAAACAGGCGCACACATACACAAGCATGCTTGTGTACATTTTTCAAATTCAAAACGCCAGTTCACAGGGTTGCCAACTTTGACTCTACCATTTGAATGTCTCAACAGAAATCGAGACTCATCAGACCAAGCAACATTTTTCCAGTCTTCAACTGTCCAATTTTTGTGAGCTCGTGCAAATTGTAGCCTCTTTTTCCTATTTGTAGTGGAGATGAGTGGTACCCGGTGGGGTCTTCTGCTGTTGTAGCCCATCCGCCTCAAGGTTGTGCGTGTTGTGGCTTCACAAATGCTTTGCTGCATACCTCGGTTGTAATGAGTGGTTATCAGCTTGAATCAGTCGGCCCATTCTCCTCTGACCTCTAGCATCAACAAGGCATTTTCGCCCACAGGACTGCCGCATACTGGATGTTTTTCCCTTTGCACACCATTCTTTGTAAACCCTAGAAATGGTTGTGCGTGAAAATCCCAGTAACTGAGCAGATTGTGAAATACTCAGATCAGCCCGTCTGGCACCAACAACCATGCCACGCTCAAAATTGCTTAAATCACCTTTCTTTCCCATTCTGACATTCAGTTTGGAGTTCAGGAGATTGTCTTGACCAGGACCACATCCCTAAATGCATTGAAGCAACTGCCATGTGATTGGTTGATTAGATAATTGCATTAATGAGAAATTGAACAGGTGTTCCTAATAATCGTTTAGGTGAGTGTACATAACATATAATCTATAATGTAGTATATATTATATATAATCTCTCAGGGTATATATAATATATAATCTCTGGGTCTGCCCCGGGGCCTCCTCCCAGTTGGACATGCCCTGAAACACCTAAAATCCGAGATCCAGTTGCAGAGAGTGGTGTTCAAGCTTAACCCCCTCAGTTCCACAATCAGCCTTTGAGGGACATATTGAAGTCCATGAATAACATTCTAACATACTGTATGTGATTCTCTTATCCAAATGTGTCAGGGAAAGGTGACGGGCAGAGGCTATGGTGTCCCCAGTAGACCTGTTGGACCAGTATGCAGATTGGAGAGGGTCTAGAGAGGTAGGAAGATTGGTCTTTATGTTTGCCATGACCAGCCGTTCGAAGCGCTTCATGATGATTGACATGAGTGCTATGGAGCAGTAGTCATTCAGGCCTGTCACTGATGGCTTCTTCAGCACTGGGACGATGGTGGTTGATGTGAAGCATGCTGGGACAGACGACTGGCTTAAAGAGGTATTGAAAATGTCTGTGAGGACACCAGCCAGGTGGTCAGTGCATTCTCTCAGCACACGGCCAGCTATGTTGTCAGGTCCTGCAGCTTTGTGTGGGTTGACTCTGGATAGAGTACTCCTCACTTCAGCTGTGGACAGACAGAGTAACTTGTCGTTGGCTCCTTATTCTGTACATCAGAGTCTGCAAAACAGTTGTTTAGCTCTTCTGGAAGGGAGACATCACTACCACTGATGTGTGGGTTGGGCTTGTAGATCGTGATTGGCTGAATGCCCTGCCATATGCGGCGTGTGTCTTTGGTGCAATTAAAGTGTTCATTGATCCTCTGTGCATGTGCCTGATTGGCTATCCTCATAGCTCGGGACAGGTTGTCTCTGGGCGTCCTGAGGGCAGCCTTGTCTTTAGGTCTTAAAGCTGCATTTCTGATTCTTAGCTGTGTGAGCACTTCCCTCATCATACAGGGCTTTTGGTCGGCTCTCGTGGTCATCGATCACAGAGTTTATATACTCCTCCAGGTTAATGGCATCACCATTTATAGCAGCCTCCTCAAAAATGTCCCAGTCAGTAGATTCAAAGCAGTCTTGGAGAGCTGAGACGGCACCAGCTGGCCACACTCTTACTGACTGGTTTGTTGAGCTTCAGCAGGGATTTATATACAGGAACCATGAACACAGTGACATGGTCTGAGTAGCCGAGGTGAGGGGGGGAAGCGCCTTGTAGGTCACAAACGTTGTACAAACATTGTCCAGACAGATTCTCTCTCTTGCTGGGAAGTTCACATGTTGGAAGAATTTGGGGGAAACTCGCTCCAAATTTGCCTGATTGAAGTCTAAAGCAATAATAAAAAAGACTCTGGATTAGCTTAATGATCTAGTCATAGCAATGGAACTCGGCCATTAAATGAGGAGCGTCTGTATAGAAGATGCTGCAGCAGTACCACAAAATTAGCAGCTCACTGTGTAGGCAGTGATTGTACAATTACTCAAGGTTGTACAGCGGCTTGTACAATCTACCGTCAGAACATCGAGCACTCTTCGAGCGTCATTTGGATCGAGTGTGACACTGTAGGGGGAGGTTCTCTGGTGTCTGAACACTGCCGTGCAGCACCACTCATACGCATCCAATGAAGGTGTTTCTCAGTTGTTCTAAGCAATGTTTTTGGATTCAGAAATAGCCAAATCTTTCACCTGTGGAAAGGACAAACTAGCTACATTTTAAAGTCTGGACTTGCCCCAAACTTCAAAAACGAGCTGATTTCTGCAGCTAACAATGCAGAACCATTTGTACTGATGTTTGATGAAAGTTTCAACCGGTCAACAAAAAATAAATGACTAGATGTCCATGTTCGATTTTGGGAGGCTGGTGGTGTCCAGTCACGTTATCTTGGATCACAGTTCATGGAACATTCAAAGGCTGAAGATCTGCAGCACCATTTCAAAGTAAGTGTAGTTAGAGTTTTTGTTCATGGAATGTTATTTGGATGATTTAAAGATACAAGATGTGTTCATTTAATTGAAGCTTACTGCTTTTAGATGGAGTTTTAAAATATTTCTGAAATTATAAGCAAATTTGCAATCTAACATGGTGTAATCGTTTCAGTTTGTCTTTCTCATGTCAAATTGTTTAAATAAAATATTTCTATTCTTAGGATTGTGTGCGCCTACTAGATATGAAGAATCTCCTTTCCATCAGTATGGATGGGGTAAATGTGAACTGGAGGTTTCTTAATAATTTCCAGCAAGAACATGCTGAACTACATGGAGGTCGGCAGTTAATTAATGTTGAAAGCTGTGGATTGCACACGCTTCACAATTCACTCAAGACTGGCTTCTCTACATGGAATATTGAGAAACTGTTGAGAGCAATGCACTTTGTTTTTCACAATGTCCCTGCAAGAAGAGAAGATTATACAAAACTTACAGGCTCATCTCTTTTCCACTCCCATTCTGTGGACTCAGATGGGTGGAAAATCTGCCTGTTGCAGAGAGAGCCATTGAGGTATGGCCAAAGCTTAAAGAGTATGTGGAGGCAGTCCATGGAAAAGAGCTACCAAACCCTCCAACCTCCTCTTTTGATACCATTTAAGCAGCGAACGAAGATCCCCTGATTTCAGCCAATCTCCAGAACTCTTTGTCCATTCTTGAAGAAATACCAGACTGATGAGCCAGATATCTGCTTAATTTAAAAATGTTTTTAAAGTTTTTGTTTTCTATGATTTTTAAGTGGGTATTCTGCATTTTGGTTTTTTTTTCATTTTATAGAGTCTGGTGAGACGTTTCATCAAAAGGGAGCAGCTCCAAGATATTACTCCTTTTCAAATGACCAAACTTGACCCTGATGACCAGAGGAACTGGGTCAATGCTGACATTGGCTTGGGTGCTGAGTCTGCCCTTAAGGTAATTCAATGTTAATGTTTTATATGTAGGCCTATACTTAAAAAAACTTAAGATACACTGCCTTCATTCCCTATGTATTAATTACTCGATGTGTGCTATCCCTCCTTGGTAGGCTCTTCAAAGCAAGAGTAGTAACAGAGTAGGTGACCTCACTGCCCTCGAATTTAGAAAAGACTGCATAAGGTGCCTCTCCAGAATTGTTAAGAAAGTGCAAGTAAAGAGCCCTTTGAAATACCCCACTGTCAGGCAGATTGCATGTTTGGAGCCTCCTTCATGAGCAGAGACCCAGAATGGTGCAAGGGAAAGATGAAGTCTCTAGTTCAAAGAGTTCTGCAGGACAAGCAATTGACAGGAGGGATTTCTGCTGGTAGGAATCAAAATAAAGGTTATGCACAGCTTTTTATGCATGAACTACATACAAGCACAGGTAAAACTACCTGCTCAGCATTTCTGCCTGACGCCCCTCCGATGGTGCCGCTTGGCCGGCTGCAGTCGTCAGCCGGGAGCCTCCCTTCACAGATGTTTCGCTCCTTTAATCCCGGAACATCTCAGGGTGGTGGAGCAGCGAAAGGGACGTTTCCCTAACACTCCCTGCAGCCTTCCCTAAGATCCCTCTCTCCTCCACGCCTTGTCCTTCCTTCGGACCCAGAAGCTCCCTTACTCTGCCTCATGAGCTAGATCTTGCATTGCTCTCCTCTTCCTGTGGCCAGTGAGACCAAAGGTTTTCAGGAGCCGCTGCATGGATGTTCCAACAAAGCCCCTGCACCCGACTTCCACCGGGAATGTAAGAGCCCTCCAGCCGGCTTGAGAGCATGCAGCAGCCAGGTCTGCACACCTCTCTCTCTTCCTCTCATAGGCAGCCTCCATCTCCTCCTCCCATAGGACGGTCAGCTCCACCAGAATGACTTCTTTGGCGGGTGCTGACCAGAGCACTATGTCAGGGCGAAGGGGTGAACTGGTGATCTGCACCGGAAATTTCAGCTGGCGACCTAAATCCTCTCTACCCCCGGGGACAAGAGGGTGACCCCTGCATTGGTGCTGCACTGTGCTACTCCCCCTTGCCTAACGAACTGGATCCATCCCTGGGATGATGGGATGCTGGCACAGTTTACCTCCCGCCTCCGTGTCTCCAGCAGCTCAGCCAGCTTGCACAGGACTTTGTCGTGCCACCATCTATATCTGCCCTGTGCCAGTGCTGCCTTGCAGCTGCAAAGGATGTGCTTGAGGCCTGGGTTTGGGGAGCTGCAGAGGTAGCAGGGTTCTTCTGAGCCATACCAGGTGTAAAGGTTACAGGGGCTGAGCTCCTCAAATCCACCCAGGTAATGGTCCTGCTGGTCACAGCTTCCCAGGTGGACCATTTGCCGTGCTGTTGTTGGCTCACTGCTGTAACTTTGTAGTGCTCCTCACCCATTTTGGTTACCTTGGAGATGATGAGATCTTTCCTCTCCTTCTTGTTGGCTTTAGACCATCTTAGTGCTGGTGTTTCCCATCCTAATCCAGCTCTGCCAGGCTGCGTAAAGCCCACAATCTCCTGGTGTTTCAGCCTCTCTGTGGCTATATCCACTGCTTGTGCTACATTCCACTTTCTGCATTTCGGATAGGCAGGTCCGGCGAGTCTCTTAGCTCAAATAGCAGTCTCACCTTCTCCTTCTTGTAGCCCAGGCTGATTGACTGAAGTGGGACTGTAGTATATTTTTGCCAAAGAGTGCTGCATTGGAGAGGCTGCGGGGAAGGCCGAGCCATTTCCTGATGTAATTGTTGGCCTTTGCTTCCAGTTTCAGGACTGTTGTCATGGTGATCTCGCACAGCTTCAGTGGCCACATTATGCGTTTGTTCAAGGGGAACTGGTTGCACAAAACCTTGAATTTTCCGGGCAGGCAGCACTGATTGATCTTGTGAAGGCCGTCCATGAGTTGAGTTGTAACGGCTGAGGCCATATGCTTGTCGGAAAGATCAGCTGTATATAGCCTTCCGAGGTTTCGCACTGCTTCTTCCACTACCAGGGGAATCCTTTCGCCATCCACGGTGAAACAGATGTTGTCATTCCTAACCCCTTTCTGGATTGAGAGGCTGCAGGACTTTGTGGGCTTGATTTTCATGCGGACCCATGCTAGCGATTCCTCCAGCCTTTTTAGGAGTCTTGCTGTGCAGGCTGCTGTTTGGAGGAGCGTGGTGACATCATCCATGTAACTCCATATGGGCAGGAGTCTTTGGCCTGTTTGGGGCTTTGCCCCTCCAACCATTTGTCTCCCACCTATCAGGATAATCTGGAAAGCAGATGTAAAGAGGATGGAAGAGATGGAACATCCCATTGCTATTTCCTTCTCCAGCTGGTACCAGGCAGTTGTGATGTCCCGGGTTGTGTAGCAAACATATAGGCTATTGAAGTAGTTTGCTATCAGCTTCTGGATGCTTGATGGTAAATGGAAAATCTCCAGGGCGAACGTGATGAGCTGGTGGGGAACTGAGCCGAAGGCGTTTGCGAGGTCTAACCAGACGACATGCAAATCCGACTTGCTGTGCCTGGCTCTCTGGGTTTGTTCCCAAATCATCGTAGCGTGTTCCACGCAGCCAGGGAACCCTGGGACGCCTGCCTTCTGGAAACCAGTATCGATGTAATTGTTGACTAGGAAGAAGTTGGTTAGGCATATAGCCAGGATTGAGAAGAAGAGGTTTTTGGACTCCATTTCCTTTGGGATGAAGGTGGTAACTGGGATGCTGGAAGTACACACACTATGCTGCAGTGCGGCGGGAGTAGGGGCCAAAAGTCGCACAAGGCGGAATAGGCGCACAGAAAAAAAAATTTGATGTTGCGGACAGGAAACGGGAGCCCAATGAACACAATGTGGACTTACAAATCTCTTTGTTTGTATGTCTGAAAGTCCGTAAGTTGAAAATTCATAAGTAGAGGAACTTCTGTAATTCCAGCATAACGGAATACATATGAACCTTTGCTCTTACTTTCACCTACATTCATTTTTGAAACTGGTGGAAACGCAGGCAGGTTCTTAAAAGGCAGCAAGTGAAAACCAGCCCAGTACCGGCTCCGTGTTGGTGGAAATGAGGCATCAGTACAGTGTTCCCAGGTCCAGCCCAAGGTCTGCTTAAAATCTGCCCAGTGGAAGCTGAAACTAGCCCATTATGTGAAATCCCAGTATACTGTATCTCAAAGAAATAAACCAGTTTGTTGCATCCTTATCATATTCAAATACTGACTCCTGTCTTCTGCAATCCCCCCCCCCCCCCCCTTTGTGAAACTGAACAGGTAAGAAGTGTGCGCACATACATTAACACGTAGGTCCTCTCTCTGTATAAACACACTGGGTTAGAGGGCGAGTGCCACCTTCTGTATTTATGTTCGGGTGAGTAAGCCTAGTGTAGTCTGGGTTTTTCTGTTCTATCTTTGGTTTTAGTTATAATCTTAACTAAGCAGGGTAGGGAAGAGGTGTTATGTTTTGTTAATTTCTTTCCTTTGACACGTCCATGTTCATTTCCCTGGGTCTGGCCCATCCTCCTGTGTTCCCAGCACCCAAATCCCTGTATTGGTTCAGTCAGAAAGACTGAAAGCTATTGCTAACCATGAAACCATGACACTGAAATCTACTAGTCAAGCTAGAAATCTTGATGTAGTTCTGGACTCAGACCTAAATATCAAGTCACATAAAGACAATTACAAAATTAGCCTCCCACCACCTTAAAAATAGAGCAAGAATTAATTAAAGGATTTCTCTCTAAACCAGATACAGAAAAGCTTGTTCATGTGTTTATTTTCAGAAGGCTAGACTATTGTAATGGTGTCTTCACAGGTCTTAGTAATAAATCAGTCAGACAGCTGCAGCTCATCCAGAATGCTGCCACCAGAGTCCTCACTAACACCAAGGAAGTAGAGCATATTACACAGGTCCTTAAATCACTGCACTGGCTTTCTGATTGTCACAGGATTGATTTAAAAATATTATTACTTGTCTACAAGACACTAAATGGCACTAATTTCCTTGAACGTTGTGAAGCATCCAGACCCCTGAGGGCATCTGGGAAAGGTTTACTCAGTGTTCCCAGAATGAA
The DNA here is from genome assembly GCF_048594095.1 of Paramormyrops kingsleyae. Classification (NCBI taxonomy): domain Eukaryota; kingdom Metazoa; phylum Chordata; class Actinopteri; order Osteoglossiformes; family Mormyridae; genus Paramormyrops; species Paramormyrops kingsleyae. Next base: position 17,069,675 of record NC_132800.1, on the reverse strand, counting down.
GACCAAGCGGGGTGAAACAGCTTTTAGTCTCTATGCTCCCTGTACTCTCTCAACAAGCTTCCTGAAGACCTGAGGTCTGCTACCACTGTCAGCTCATTACAATCAGGGCTTAAAATGTTACTGTTTGCTGCAGCTTTTCAATAAATTAAATCAGCAGGAGTTTAGTCATACGCTGCCTCTACAATGTAACTTCTTTTCAGTTAACAATTTATTTGTTATTTGGGCTTTTAGGCTTTTTAAAATTGTCTTTTAAATCAACAATGAATGCGTTTGCAATTCCCACCCCAAAGTTCCGAGGTACCAAAAAAACAATAGTACTTTGGGTACTGGAACTTTTGGTACTGGTACTCGACCCGAAGTCAATGGAAAAGGGAAAGTACCAAATGTACCGTACCTGGTGCAGTGGAAAAGCACCCTGAATAAACTTGCCTTGCTTTGCAATCGGATTCAAAGGCTACTGACATAAACAGCTCATGTAAATGTGAAAGACCAGGAGGCAGCGGGAGAGAGAAAGAGAAGCTCCACTAGCAGAAGAAAACGAAACACAATAAAACACACTCCACCTCATACAGAGAAGCGTGTGTGTGAACAGACTCACATTGTAAGAATTCTGCTCTGGTCCTGAGCACTAATACCGGTAGGATGGTGTCTTTGGTAACTAGAAGGAGACAGAGAGAAACAGGGATGTGAGTAAAAGAAATTTACTTGTGGGAGATGAACTTCACTCACTGTGGAGACAACAGCAGTAGATTATTATCATTATGAGGGACAATAACAGGCATTTTAACAAACTGCAAATCATGGTAAGTTACACATAATACAGATTTTTGGATTCTGTAATGTAGAAGAAACATGAATCGTGATCTGGGTTTTGTAGCCTGTAGAATTTAGAGCTCATTAGTTTTCATAAATATTTAGTCTTATTGGAAACAGAAACTGACTTTGTCACACCAACATGAGACTGACTGTCCTACATACTCTCTCTGCATGGTGTATATTAACAAGATCAGACTGAAAAATGTTTTTATTTATCAACCTGTATGATGGATCTCTGCCATTTTCTTTTCGCAAACATTCTCCAGTTGATCCTTCAGCTCAGAAACCACCTTCCTCATATTCTCAAAAGAGCAGCGTGGACTGACGGAGATTCTGGGTCCAAATCCAGCTTCAGGGGTGACAGGAAGACCCTGGCACCTCTACAGACACACAGTGTGATTAAACAGCTTGATCAAAACAAATTTGTATTGTAATGTAATTAACACCATTAACATCTGACAAATGACAGACTAGCTGAAATACAAATGAGAACATGCATCCATTTGAATACTCTGGTTTTCTTATTGTCAAAGTAGCTGTTCTGTTACCTGGAGGAAATGGATGTGATCCTCTGTGTGTGAAAGCTGCTCCAGCTCAGAGTGTCTCCTCTTCAGTTCATCAATATCCTGCTTCAGTCTCTCCATGTCTCCTTCAGCCTGACTCACTGCAGTCTTCTCCTGATCTCTGATCAACTGTATCACCTCAGAGCGTCTTCTCTCAATGGAGCGGATCATCTCTGTGAAGATCCTCTCGCTGTCCTCCACTGCTGACTGTGCTGAGCTCTGTTGGTGACACAGGGAGCAGTGGACAGTAAATTACAATTGGCCCCTTTTGAGACTCCAGAGAGCCTCATTGTACAATAGTGATGTGAGCTGACAGGAGGTATAAAAACAGCACAGGGCTGGGGTTTGGAGCGTCACCATGCTGGATGCCTCAGGTACTGAAACCCAGCCAGCACTGATTGGAAATGATCCCTCATTAAGCTCATACACTGTCAGCTGCAGGGATTTGGCAGAGACTGGTGGCTGTATGGGGCAGGTTGGTTGTCACCATTAGGTCTCAGTTTAATAGGTGACTTTCTTGGTGTTTATTTGCATTATGCTGGGTTGAGAAAAGTTGCATTTTTCTCAAATGGGCCTTTTATGGTACTTTTCTAAATAAATTAGTTGTTCCTGCTGCAAAGCTGGGTTAAACTCTGTTATCTAGCAACTTTGTCCCATTAAATCACTGACCAGAATAACCCACAGCAGCACTAATTTGATTAATACCCACAAGTCTGTAAATCTGCAATCTGTTGAATCTGAAAGAAGATTCAATATGATCACAAGCCAGCTGTTATCTTCTCCTCAGGTTCATACTCACTGTGATTGAGGCCACAGCCTCTCTCAGCTCCTGCAGCTCCTTCTCTCTCATCTGAATTCTCTGCTGAAATTCCCTCTGAGTTTCACCCATTTGTTTCTACAAATAGGAAACAAGATGACAAAACAAGTTTGTTTCATTAGCTGGGACCATATCCATTAATCGTTGAAATATTTATTTCTTATTTTATTTAGCTTTAGACATATTTATTTATTTTATTTGAGTATCACGGCGTTCCGTACAAACATCTTAGTCGTTTTTGATACCCTAAAATGTGCTAATAGCTTCTGATTCCTTCTTGTCCTTCTTTTAATGTTCGGCAGATTCTGCATATGGAAGTTATTTACGTGCTTATTTTAATTACTGCGGAAAGTGAGATCCAATTACAAACGGTCAGTCGAGATGCGTGTGGAGACTCTTGTTAATACCAGGTGTGAACAGAGTCTTTGACTCACCACTGTTGTACTGAGCTCATAGTTTTGTGTTTGTGGGTTTCCTGTCAGCTTAAACAGGGCTGGTCATTCTCATCGGACCTCTCTAATTAACAAGGTGTTTCAATAATAACAATAATTGATACCTTCACTGATCCCTGTGGGGAAATTCTCTTAACACCCCCCCCCCCACCTTGCTCTCTGTAGGTGAGAGTAAACTGGCTGCAAAGGGCAGCCACCCATAGCAGCACCCAGGGAGCTGGGGGTTAAGGGCCTTGCTCAGGGACCCCCATATGTACCAAGGCCAGGCTTGAACTGGCAATCTTCTGATCATAGGCAGAGAGGCTTAGCCCACTCAGCCACAGGCTGCCCCAGAACTATCACACTCTGGCTGTTTCATGTTTACTGCACCATTCTCAGGAAACTCTACACACTGGAGTGTGTGAAATTAAAATCCCAGGACGGTGGCTGTTTCTGAGATGATGGAGCCGCTACTCTTATGCTGAGCTCCATTTACCTCGGAGGTCGGAACTCTGAGCTGGGAATGACGTCACAGACGAGTTAAACACGTTCCAGTGCAGCAAGTCGGAAAGCCATTTAGCAAAACCAGGGACTGGTTTAAAAAAGCAAAATTTCTTGCTTAGCCAGATAACTCCTTGTATTTAATGTGTCCCAGTTTAAATGGCCTTTTTCTTCATTCACTTGTATTTAGCCCAGAGTACATTAAATACATCTGGCTGAGCAAGACATCCTGCTTTCTGAAATGGACCCTAGTTCCAGCCCAGTTAATTGTTAGCCACTGTATGCATGATCACACCATATTTAAACCCTCTTAGCTCACACATCTCAGCCATTCAGATGCTCAGCCAAACAGTAAGTGAACCTCTGCACCCTTTTTGCTTGCTGTATATATTCAGCTGCAGCCATATGATTTGATGTTTCAGTACGAATTCAATCAGAACTTTTTAAACTTGCACTTTCAGTAATTTTTTCTTTCATTTTACCAAACCAGACATGTTTTGAGTGTTTTGTAGCAATTATACTAACACGTGTTAAGGCAAAATCCATTGATGTTGAGTGTTATAATTTATATGAGTACTTCTGGCCTGACCTGTATCTCCGTCCTTCTTGCAGCAGCTGAGACTGTATCATGGCCTCTGTGTTCATCCATCATACAGGGATAACAGATGCACTGCTGGTCGGTACGGCAGTAGACCTCCAGCGGTCTATCATGGTGAGAACAGACCTTGTCCTGCAGATGTCCAGTGGCATCAGTCAGCTTGTGCTTCTTAAAAGCTGGAGACTCATAGTGAGGCTGGAGGTGAGTTTTGCAGTAAGAGGCCAGACACCCCAGGCAGGACTTGGCAGCTTTGCGTTTTCTCCCAGTACAGAAATCACACTCCACATCTCCAGGTCCAGCATAATTGTCAGCAGGAGTAGCTGCTTGTAGTCCAGTCTTCTTCAGTTTCTCCACCACTTCAGCCAGTATGGTGTTTCTGCCCAGAACAGGTCTGGGTGTGAAGGTCTGTCTGCACTGGGGGCAGCTGTAAACTCCAGCATGATCCTCCCTATCCCAGCAGCTCTTAATGCAGCTCATACAGTAACTGTGTCCACAGTTGATAGTCACTGGATCCTTCAGTAGATCCAGACATATTGGACAGCTGAACTGGTTCAGATCCAGTGCGAAACTGGCTTCTGCCATTTTACCATGAACACTGATAGGATTCAGTTTCGTTTTCTCTGACAGTCGTCTGTGTGTGAGAGTGGGAGGAACTTCCTGCTTCTCAGGCTGCAGTAGATGTGGTTTTGGACTGAGGCCAGACTGAGAAGAGCAGACTGGGCAAACACTGGAGTTTGAGTGTATAAATGAACTAATCCATTAGACAAGCTATACAGACATACAGTTCAGACTAGATAATCCACTTGAAGCTAAGCTGGTTAGAGTCTGGTCAGTACTTGGATGGGAGACCCACTAGGAAAGCTAGGTTGCTGCTGAAGAGGTGTTAGTGTGGCCAACAAATTAGCTCAACCTGTGGTCTGTGTGGATCCCAGTGCAGTGATGGGGACAAAATGCTGTAAAAATGATGAGTTCTTTGGATGGAATGTAAAACTGAGTTCCTGATTCTCTGAGGTCACATGGCTAAAAAAAATTGTTCAATATGACCCTGTCAAATTTGGCCTCCTAATCATCCCCTGTATCTAACTGGTGAATTCTCCCCTGCCCCTTCACCACTTTAGCTTCTGTGTGGTGAGTGTACTGGTGCAGAATGACTGCTGTAACATCATCCCTGTAGGTGCTACACAGTGGTGGTGGTTGAAGTGACTCCCCATTGCTTCTGTAAAGCACTTCGGGTGACTTGAAAGGTACTATATACATACAATATTCATTCCTAACTGTTATTGACATTGATTTTCCCCAAACAAGCTATATTACTACTATTTGATTTTATAGATAGATATTAGGTAGAAATGTATAAGAGCAGTTCTATTGAGAATGAATTTCTCTGTCTGTTTAGATGCTTGTCTGTTTGCTTTTTTTCTCTAGATGAAGCAGTTTTACCGGAAAAATTTGAAGCTGTTATGTGGTATCAAGTGTAGGTTCAAGGTTCAAGGTTGCTTTTATTGTCATTTCACCAATATACGTGGTGCATTACAAAGTGAAATGAAATAACGTTCCCGGGACCATGGTGCTACATAAATGGACTAGGACAGTACAAAAAACATAAATTGCACGTATGTAAAGTGCTACCTAAAAGGATTGGGGAGGTAAAGTGCACGTGTGCAGACATGTGCAAAGACAGCAGGTAAACAAACACGAGACAAGTGCAACAGTGTGTGCGTGTGTGTGTGTGTCTCAGTCCAGTCACTGTGTGTTTAGAAGCCTGATGGCTTGTGGGAAGAAGCTATTGCAGAGTCTGGTAGTGAGGGCCCGAATGCTTCGGTACCTCTTACCAGATGGCAGGAGGGTGAAGAGTTTGTGTGAGGGGTGCGTGGGGTCATCCACAATGCTGGTGGCTTTGCGGATGCAGGGTGTTTGATGAATGTCAGTTATGGAGGGGAGAGAGACGCCAATGATCTTCTCAGCCGTTCTCACTATCCGTTGTATGGTCTTGCGGTCTGTTACAGTGCAGTTCCCATACCACACAGTGATACAGCTGCTCAGGATGGTCCCCTTGTAGAAAGTGGTGAGGATGGGTGGTGGCAGATGGGCTTTCCTCAGCCCCCGCAGAAAGTAGAGATGCTGTTGGGCTTTCTTGGCTATGGAGCTGGTGTTGAGGGACCAGGAGAGGTTCTCCGCCAGGTGAACACAGAGGAATTTGATGCTCTTGACGATCTCCACAGAGGATCCGTCGATGTTCAGCGGTGAGTGGACGCTCCGTGGTCTCCTGAAGTCAACAGTCATCTCTTTTGTTTTGTCCACATTCAGAGACAGGTGGTTGACTTTGCACCAGTCCGTTAGCTGTTTCATTTCCTCCCTGTATGCTGACTCGTCGTTCTTGCTGATGAGACCCACCACGGTCGTGTCATCGGCGAACTTGATGATGTGGTTTGAACTGTACATTGCTGCACAGTCGTGAGTCAGCAGAGTGAACAGCAGCAGGCTGAGCACACAGCTCTGAGGGGCCCCAGTGCTCAGTGTGGTGGTGCTGGAGATGCTGTTCCCGAACCGGACTGTTTGAGGTCTATCAGTCAGGAAGTCCAGGTTCCAGTTACAGAGGGAGGTGTTCAGGCCCAACAGGCTTAGCTTTTCTGTCAGGTGCTGAGGAATGACTGTGTTGAATGCTGAACTGAAGTCTATGAACAGCATTCGAACACGTGTCCTTTTTGTCCAGGTGGGTGAGTGCCAGGTGAATGGTGGTTGCGATGGCATCGTCCGTGGAGCGGCTGGGACGATAGGCGAACTGTAGAGGATCCAGAGTAGGTGGTAGCAGGGATTTAACATGCTTCATGACGAGCCTCTCGAAGCATTTCATGATTATAGGTGTGAGTGCTACGGGACGGTAGTCGTTCATGCATGCTGGTATTGTAACATGCAAGTATGTGCTATTATAGATAAACTGTGTCAGGTTTAGACAGAACAAGCTCTGATAAGTACTATTGGTCTACAGATTTGTTTTTTACATTGTGTAATGTAACATATCTGGAAATAAATGATGCGGCACACAAATGTCATTCTTTTTCCATTTTGTTCCTATATGTGTGCTGGGAGTATCAATCTATCTATCTATCTATCTATCTATCTATCTATCGTAATGTATCGTATCTGTCTATCTATCGTAATGTATCGTATCTATCTATCTATCGTAATGTATCGTATCTATCTATCTATCGTAATGTATCGCATCTAAGTCCCGGTGTCCCTGATAAAATGCTGTGTCACTGTGTCTTTCATGAAATGGTGAGTCACTGACGCTGACTAAATTCTGAGTGACCATGTCCCAGATGAAATGCTGAGTCTTCATGTCCCTGATGAAACACTGTGTCCATAATGAAATACTGGGTCATCATGACCCTATTGAAATGCTTTGTCACTGTGTCCCTAAGTACAGTTTTTCTCAGTCGCTTTCATGCAATTTCCCCATTAGAAACACCATTCTCACCACTCTTAATGCAGTTCTCAAAACAGTAACACAGTCTCTCACACAAATTAGCATTTCTCATCTGACTTTGACAATTCATCAAAACAGTTCATGCATTCATCACTGAGAGTTGCAGGTCTCTCACTCGTTTTGATACTGTCGCACCATGCATTAGTGCCATCAATCGAATCATTTTAAACTTCTTTCAGGTATGTAGTAAAGAGTAAGGTCAATCACACACTGTCAGTGGTAACAATAAAATTGGTCTTCAATTGAAAATAAGTAGAATTACATGTTCTCAGATAAGAATCAATTGAAACAAAGAGAACACATGTTCACAATCTATAAGATTCTAACAGGTTTGGATGCTGTTCAACCGAATAGTTACTTCAGCATTAGTTCAAATACAAGAACTCGTGGCCATAGGTGGAAATTAGCGGGAAAAACATTTTAAAACAAATTTGAGGAAGCACTTCTTTACACAGCGCGTAGTCAGAGTATGGAATAGTCTTCCTGATAACGTAGTGCAAGCTGAATCCTTGGGTTCCTTTAAATCAGAGCTAGATAAGATTTAAACTCTGAGCTATTAGTTAAGTTCTCCCCAAGCGAGCTCGATGGGCCGAATGGCCTCCTCTCGTTTGTATAGTTCTTATGTTCTTATATCACAGGTGCATGTCATGCCTCTAAATTGCATTCACACAAGCAGATATATAGATGCTCAGGTTCCACTCAGTGCATAGTGCTGAAAATGGAGCAGGAAGATGCGAGAGGGCGTGAGGCTCGAATGGCAAGAGGGAGAGGAGCACGCAGAGGACAAAGGAGGGCTCACGGAAGAGAACCGGGTAGATATCAGAGGGTCACTGCAGAAATACGGGCAACAATTGTAGATCATGTCATCAATCATGGCATGAGCTTTGCTGAAGCTGGCAGGCGGGTGCAGCCTCAGGTGGCACGATGTACTGTGGCATCTATTATACGGACATTCAGGACTGAGAGCAAGTAACTGGTCCAACATTTTCATTAGTTCTGTTTCATATGCAGTGTATCAAATACAATTCTGTAGTATGCAGTACAAAGAGTCAGCTACCTCTGGATAACAATTGATGTCCCCGTTTGTGTTGTTAGAATAGAACCACTGCCTCATTCTGGTGGGAAAGGCCCACTTCTGTCACATGAGCAGCAGATGGCAGTTGTGGATATGGTGAGGGAAAACAACGCCATTAGGCTAAAAGAAATACAACATAATATTGTGGAGGACAATGGCATTTTTGAGAACATCACCTCTGTGAGTCTCTCCACCATTGAAAAGCATGCTGTCTCAACAAAACAGCTGTACAAGGTTCCATTTGAGAGGAACAGTGAAAGGGTTAAAGAACAAAGAAACATAATGTAAAGGTGAGGAAATGCATATTGGTCCTTGACAAGATTTCAGGATTTCATGATCAACATGATCACTCTTGCTCTCTTTTGCTCTTCATTTGTATATATGTGTAAATGAATGTTACATATGTTTGTGTTCCTATTTTACAGAGGATACTTGAGTTGGAGGCCAGTGAGACCCAGCACATTTTGGTGCATGTAGATGAAGCAGGATTTAACCTAAACAAAGTAAGGCGACGTGGCAGGAACATAATAGGTCAGAGGGCCACAGTAGATGTCCCAGGCCAGCGTGGGGGCAACATCACAATGTGTGCTGCTGTTGCTGAACATGGAGTCATTCACAATGCAGCCAGCATTGGGCCCTGCAACACCAACTTCTTCAGTTTTTGGATGGGCTCTTCAATGCTCTTATTCCAGAAAATGCTAGGGGGGTTGTGAAGGCCAACATGCCATGCTATGTTGTGATTTGGATGGGCTCTGTTGTGAGCGAGCGAGCGAGCAAGCTGGGAAGCAAGCGAGCAAAGCCGAGTATGCAAGCAAACGGGGTTTTATTCTGGAAGACAGGACCGGGGAAAGCACATCTACAAACATTAATGACGGATCTGGGGAAGACTGACTCAGACGCGGACTAAATACAGAAGACAAGCCGAAACAACAAGGAACAGCTGGGCACGATCGGGGAGGCACACGTGGATAATGAGGGGGCGTGGCACACATCGGGATCGAACGGAGCGGATCGTGACAGGCTCTACAATGCTCTTATTGCAGAAAATGATGTTTTGCCATTTGCACTAAATGTTCTGAGAAATGCACTTGCTGTTATGCAAATGTTAAATCCGTTATGAGAAATGCACCAAAGTAACTGAAAAAAACTGTAAAATGATTTACCTTTTGACTGTAAATAAAATTGTAAGGAGTACAAAGTACTTTTTTTCTTTAAAAATGTAATTAAGTAAAAGTAAAAGTATTCATTTTTAATTGGACTCAAGTAAAGTAAAAATCCCCAAAAATAATACTTAAGTACAGTAATCAAGTAAAATTACTCAAGTACTTTACACCTCTGTTAATACCCTTGTTTTCAGAACGAGAGGTTGGACAAGCTGGTGTCCACATACTTTTGCCCATATAATGAATATGCAGCATTTTAATACATCCAGGTCAGGTGTCCTGAGTCATGAAATGCTACATTATTACTGCATTATGCTAGAAATTATGCTTACAAAAGGTCACGTGATACAAAACACTCCATCATTCATCACCAGACAGCATCTTCAAAGAGGCTTTGAGCTTCTCTAGTGCCTCCCTCAACATCCACTTTGCCAAGGAAGACTTCCTGCTACACTTAGAAGATCAGACTTACTGCATTCACAAGGATGATACCATTGTTTTTTAAGACACCACTCCCTTGATTCACCTTGACCCAGAAATTTATGAAGACTCTCTGCTAATATTTCTTGGGGAATAGATGGGTTGAGCATTGTGGGGGTTGAGGTCTCCACCCATTTAAGGGGGTCCAGGGGGCTGTATCGGCTTATTTTGTATATTATAATTGACCTGCAGGCCGCTATGTGTATTAGCCGATATTGGGGCTGTATGGGCTTATTCTGTATATTATAATTGACCTGCAGGCCGCTATGTGTATTAGCCGATATTGGGGCTGTATCAGCTTATTCTGAATGTTATAATTGACCTGCAGGCCGCTATGTGTATTAGCCGATATTGGGGTTGTATCGGCTTATTTTGTATGTTATAATTGACCTGCAGGCCGCTATGTGTATTAGCCGATATTGGGGTTGCTCCACTGCTCCTTTAAATGATGAGTAAGTTACAGGCCTTTTTTCTAATTTATATGCTGGAATGCATCCTAAAGATGGTCTTTCACATTTATGCTGATCTCCAGTGTTATTCTCTGCAAACTTATATGCGGACAGAAAGTCTCGCGACGCTGCTTAATTCAGTAAAAACATAGGCAATTTAGTGGTTTTAAAACAATAATCATTACTTTATTCACTCTTTGCAAAACATATGTATCACATTAGAAACAACCAGTAGTTTTAACTAAAACATTAATTTCAAGTAGTAATAAATTGAAACCTAAATTATAGTTATTCTGTTCAGTTTCCGTTTGCGAGCCAAAGTGACGGCCGGTCTTGCGGGGAGTCGTGGGCGGGGTCCGGACGGGGAGGCGGAGCAAGGGCCACGCTGAGTGGACCTAGCTGTGGGCGGAGCCGGAGAAACAGCAGCACGTAAACCCCCCCCCCCCCCCAAGTGTGAACCTCATGGGTTTCACAATCACAGCTAATTGCACACATTACATAAACTCATCCCACGTATGTAAGAGTGCATCAGCCACGAGGTTACTGCCGCCTTTCTTGTGGACGGTCTGCAAATTAACGGCTTGTATGATAAGAGACCAGCGCATGAGGCGTTGGTTAGTGTTACACATTTTATTTAAGAACAGGAGGGGATTGTGATCGGTGAAAACAACAACCGGCTGAGTACGGTCTCCCACGTAAACCTCAAAATGCTGCAACGCGAGTAACAGAGCGAGGGCTTCCTTTTCTATTGTGCTATAAGCCAACTGATGTTTAATACATTTTTTGGACCAATAACAGATAGGATGGTCTAAGCCTGCATCATCCTCCTGAAGAAGGACAGCGCCGGCTCCAGTACCACTAGCGTCTACTTCTAATTTGAAGGCTTTCCCAAAATCGGGGGTAGCTAAAACAGGGGAACTAGTGAGCAGAGACTTAACTGAGTCAAAGGCAGATTGGCAATCAGCAGACTAGACAACTTGGGCATTCTTATGGAGTAAACTTATAAGGCGTAATTCTAAATCAGAAAAATTACAGCAGAAACAGCGGTAGTAACCAGCCATCCCTAGAAAACTTTGGAGGTCTCGCTTGGATTTCGGAATGGGGAAAGACGTGATAGCTTGGACCTTGGCGTCGACAGGTTTTACTGTTCCGTGTCCTACTAATTTACCGAGTTTAATTTTGACGGTGCCCTGTCTGAACTCACATTTCTCAAGATTAAGCACTAACGAAGCCCCCTTCAACCTAGTAAAAACTTGTTCTAACGATACCACATGTTGTTCCCACGAGTCAGAATAGACAACCACATCGTCTAAGTATGCTTCACAGTTCCTAACATCTCCTAAAACTATATTCATGAGCCGCTGAAATGTGGCTGGGGCATTAAGTAATCCGGAGGACATGACCGTATACTGTAGGAAGGTGTCTGGGGTAGCGAAAGCTGAGATTTCCGAAGTACGAGGGGTTAACGGTACCTGCCAATATCCTTTCAGGAGGTCGAGCTTGGTTACGAACCAAGCGGAGCCAATGCAGTCTACACAATCTTCCATTCTGGGGAGCGGAAAGGCGTCGGGTTTGGTTACCGCGTTTACTTTCCTATAGTCCGTGCAGAAACAAAATGTACCGCCGGGTTTTGGGACAAGCAAACAGGGTGAACTCCAGGGACTGGAACTGGGAACGGCGAGACCCGTGTCAAGTAGGTAATCAGTCTTCTTTTTTAGTAGCGCTCGCTTATGAGGACTAACACAATAGGGGTGCTGTTTGATGGGGATATGATCTCCAACATCAATGTCATGCTCTAACACAGGGGTCTGCGAAGGGGTGTCGGAGAATAGAGATGGAAACTTGCGCACTAGGGTCTGGATATCCGATTGGGCGGCTCTGGGTAAATTAGCAAGCCTTCCCTCGAGGGTTTTAAGGGCTTCTGAATTGGGCAGAATTTTTAGAATTAGAATTTGGTGATCAGTGATCATTGTCTACACACCACAGCACACAGTGCGCAACAACGAAATGTGTCCTCTGCATTTAACCCATATGTGACTTTCATGACATAGCAGGGGGCAAGTAATTCAGCGCCCGGGGAGCAGTGCTTGGGGGCAGTACCTTGCTCAGGGTACCTAAGTGGTGCCTCTGCTGGTTGGGGATTCGAACCTGCAATCTTTCAATTACAAGTGCACTTCCTTAACCATCAAGCCACCATGGCCCAGGCGAGCGCATGGCAAACAATTCCTCCTGTGGTGCAGATCATCGAGTTCGGGCGAGTACTCGCGCACCGGCACAGTAACCAGGGCAGAGGGGAGCAGAATAGGAGCGGACGAAGGAGTGGGGTCAGCACGATCAACGTAAGGTTTCAACATGTTTACACAGGCGAGTTTTCCGCTTTCGGTTTGGAGTTTCGATGATGTAATCGGTGCGACTTACTTTTTCCTGTATTCTGTAGGGACCTGAAAACTGAGCTTGAAGAGACGAGCCAGGCAGCGGTAAAAGGACCAACACGCGATCTCCCTCCTGGAAAGTTTGTTCTCTGGCTTTCCTATCAAAACCAGCTTTCATCACCTCCTGTGACGAACTTAACAAGCGCTTGGCCAATTCCCTGGCTGCACCAAGGCGCTCACGCAGAGACTTTACAAAGCTCAACACATTTTTAGCCTGAGGAGGTAGACTCGGGGACAACCACTGCTCCTGCAGTATCTTTAAAGGGACACGCACAGTATGCCCGAAGACGAGTTCAGCCGGACTGAAACCAGTGGATTCCTGCACTGTATCCCGAATAGCAAATAAAAGCAAAGGTACCCCTTTGTCCCAGTCTTTCCCTGCCTCTAAACAGTAGGTATGCAGCATAGACTTAAATGACTGGTGGAAACGCTCTCGAGCCCCCTGGAACTCCGGGTGATAAGCACTGGAAAAACGGTGCTGAATGTTTAATTCACGTATCACCTGCGAAAATAACCGGGAAGTAAAAATTCGAACCTTGGTCAGACTGTATATACTTCGGTATACCGAATGTCGTGCAAAATTTTATTAGTGCTTTTACCACCCCTTTTGTTTTCAAGCTCCGCACAGGTATCGCTTCGGGATAACAGGTGGTGGCACACATTAAGGTCAAAAGGTAGCTATTCCCATTATATGGACCCACACAATCAATAAAGCGGGGGCTCAGGGGAGCGGGGGGAATCGTTTGATTGGGCTTCCCACTCAACTGGCAAGTGTGGCATGAATGACAATACTTCTTTACATCGGATTTTATTCCTGGCCAATAAAAACACTCCATTATGCAGGCGAGAGTCTTCCTAACCCCTAGGTGACCAGAGCACGGGTGGTCGTGAGCTAAGGCTAACACGTGATTTCTGTGGTTACACGGAACAACGACTTGAAACACCGTAGCCCATTCCTTGGGAGATTGAAGAGGGGTCCACTTTCTCATTAGCACATTGTGGTCTGTAAAGTAAGCTACGGGGTGGTCTGCTAAATCTGCCTTCTCTACGGCCGAATCAAAACATTCCTTCCGGGATGGGTCACCTCCCTGAGCGGAGATTAACTCTCCCCGCCTGCACATGCTGTCAGTGGCTTGGGGTGAAACTGGTTTTTCCAGCACAGGTTCTATGCTAGGGCACGGGGGCAAAATGGAGACCACCGGATCACCCATGAAGGTGTCAGCCAGGTCAATATCCTCTAATTTTCGAGCATGAGAACGAGTGAGGACAAAGGTGGGAAATACAGCAGGGTAGTCACGTTCTAAATCGTCAGAGCAGTAACCTGGTTCTGACGCAACCTCAGGTAATGGAACTACCTTCCCTCCCGCGATATCATATATAGTTACTCCCGAAACAGGGAGATGAGGTCGAATAGCCACTTTAACAAAACCCGAAAAATCTTCTGTTTTTAAATAAACCTGGTGAAGAGGCACTCTCACAGTTCCCAACTCAATACCCTGTACAAGAACATCATAACCAGAATAGGTCGAGTTGGTAAAAGGTAACACATTGTCTAGTATAAAGGACTGAGCAGCTCCAGTGTCACACAAAATGGTTACGGGGTACTTTACATAAGAATCATTAAGTGAAACAAAACCAGTAAACACAAACGGTTGGAAGGCGGGTTCCACGGAGTGGGTTGGCAGCGAGACATCAACAATACAATCGGCAACATGTACCTTTTTAACAGCCAAGTGAGCATTCTTACGCCGAAGCGCAGGGCAAACAGAAATGAGGTGACCAACTTCATGACAATAGAAACATTCTCTTGTTTCCACCGGTGAGGGTGTCGGAGCAGCCTTCTCAGGAGGCCGCACCGATCTAGGATAGAGCTTGCGGGGCAAAGGAGTAGGGACAAACACAGTCCTATGGGTCAACACAAACTCATCAGCGAGGGTAGCAGCTTCCGCAAGAGACGTAACTTTCTGTTCGTTCAAATATATAACCACATGATCAGGTACGCAGTTTTTAAACTCCTCCAGCAAAAGCAGCTCCTTGAGCTGATCAAAATCAGTCACACCGCTAGCGGTACACCATTTATCAAAGAGGAGTGACTTCTCCCGAGCGAATTCCACTTGGGTTTGCGAGGCGGATTTACAAAGCTTCCGGAAGTTTTGCCAGTAAGCTACGGGCACTAATTCATAAGCTCTTAAGACAGTAGCCTTCACAACATCAAAATCAAGGCTCTGTTCCAAACCAAGAGCTGAACAATCCTCTTGAGCTTTCCCCACGAGTTTACACTGAAGCAGAAGCGACCAAAGGTGCCTGAGCCAATGCAGATTGGTCGCGATGCGCTCAAAGATGGGGAAATAGGCATCTACTTCGTTTTCTCTAAATATGGGCACGAGTTCAATATGGCGACTCAAATCAAATCCAAGATTCTCCCTCTCAGGGGAGCGGGTTGGAACTGACGGAGACTGAGTGCAAGGATGCGAAGCATCGTCCGGCAGGCTAGCACCGGCACGAGCCAAGGGTGCGGTGGAGCGAGCAGCTTCAAGGGGCGAGGTTACCTTGGAATAGGCTGTGGCTGGCCCATCCTCGCCTTTTGCACGGCAGCATCCCACTCGAGTTCCCTAAGCCGAATTGTAAGGAGGATGTCCTCCTTGGGTGAGCCGGGATCCATGTGTGGCCGAGACACCGGGCCTCCGGCTTCCGCCGTCGTAGGCGACCAGGCTGGGCAAGGTGCAACACCCAAGAGATCACCAAGCTCCGGCAGGATTCCCTGCGTGACCAACTCCTCCTGCAGGACCTGCTTAATCTCCCGCTTTGAGGCACCGACAGGGACCACCACATTAAAGAAACCCGCGATGGCTACCAGGTCTGACTTCCTGCAAGTATCAAAATGCTCCTGTGTGGGGCTCAGAGTAATCTCAAGCAGGTCGAACGTAGCCATGCTAATCCCGATTACACAGACCTTCCCCACCACAGTTAATCCACCAAACAAAGCCGAAAAAGACACAGGGACTGAGTGACACAGACAACACAGAGGGACGATGCCAAAATTTAAATTTAATAGTAATATCCCAGAAGATAGAATCCCGGACGAGCCCCCAATTTCTGTTACGCCCCAACTGGGGCTCGTAACACTAAGGCCCTTAACCCCAAACGCTCCAGTGACTGCCTGCGTCTGCCTTCTCAAAAAAAAATTGTTTGTATAACATCATCTGCTGATTGAATACAAATGATTATTAACTTTTGTGGTCCTGTGTTAACGGTCTCTTCTGCCTTTCATGCAATATTTATTGTTTCTACTATTGTTACCCTAATCTTTTGCCTGATTCTTTTTCAACCACTTTTTGTGACATCACTGCTTAATCACATCATTACTAGGATTTAAATGTCATTTGAAAGGAAATGTTCTGATTTGCTTGTCTGGGGGGTTATGTCTGTTTGGGACCTGTATGGAAAAATGACCCAACCAACTATATGGCTGCCATTTTCACATCTTGGTTCTTCGATACCTGCGATGGGTTCGCGTCCCATCCTGGGTCGTTCCCTGCCTTGCGGCCATAGCCTCCAGGATTGGCTCCAGACTTCCTGCAACCCTGAATAGGATAAGCGGTTTCAGAAAATGGATAGATAGATGGGTGGATAGATAGATGGATGGATGGATGGATGGCTTCTTTGATATTTAAAGATCAATCATCAAACATATTGGAGAAACTGTTTTCTCTTTTCTTCTCTGAGCTGGAGGTTTAAATGGCCACCAAAGACAGTTTGCTCTGTATCAGATCATGGTGGATTTGAGATAAGGGGGTCAGATTTGATACCCTGAAGCTGCCAAACACAACAGGGCTTGGGCTGTTACATTGTGCTGATTTCAAACACTTTGTCAAATATCCATCCTCTTACCCAGTACAGGGTTACTGGGAGTCTGTTACAGGAAGGCAGGGGACCCCAGGAAACTAGGCAGACCATGGAAACCACACACACACAGAGCAGGGGTGGGACTCAAACCCACAACCCTGGAAGTGTGAGGCTATAAGCTACAAAACCAGGCCCTGTACCAGCTGGCTTTGTTAAACATCCAGCAGCACAAATTCCAGAATAAGGACGTCATTGTATTTAGTTAGTTTGGCTGTTAATCTGTTCTGCTTTAAGGTCTCTCTGTTCAGATGACCTGAGGTCCAGGAGGAGCTGATTAAGGCCTTTTCCAGCTATGATAAAATAAAACTTCTTCTAGTGACAGCCACAGTCCATCTTCATAGTGTTTCTCCAAAACAGAGCCTTCTTTCCAGTCTGTGTTTGTGTGCGTGTCTCCAGTTCTGGCTGGAGACTGAGATCGGAAGCAGCTTCAAAGCGGCCTTATCTCCGGCTTTGTGTTTCTCCACTTGCAGTATTCCAGACATGTCCAGTGTGGGGTATACAGTATCCCGGAAATAAATCTGCCTTCAGATAATTATCTCTTCCTCCCTGAAAGTGCCCCTGAGAAACTCCCTTTTCACAGCTATAACTGCAAGTGAATCACAAACTATACCCTCCTCAGGTCTGTACCTTGGGCTTCTGATTACTCTGTCTATGCAGGATGACATGAACTCATAATATCTTCATAATATCATTAGACAGCTGATCTGCAACCAAACACATATTTATACATTTTTTTCTACAAGACTGTCAATCAATAACTTATTCAGGGAGAGTGCAAGTGATCAAAAGGTTGCTGATCCAAATCCCATTCTCATAAGTTTGATAGAAGGTTGCTTGTTCAAATCCCCTGGTTGGAAAACTGATTTCACTGTTGGGCCCTTGGGCAAGGCCCTTAACCCCAGCACCAACTGACCCTGCTTTCTGAAGTGTACTTCACTGGATAAAAGCATTTGCTAAATAAACAAATATAATGAAATTGCCAGACATCGATTCTACATCATTAATATAGTTGTGGACACAGAGGCCCTACAGAAGGTCTTATCTTGATCTGTCAAGGCACAGGGTGTACAGGGGGAACAGAACATTCTGCCTGAGTCCATTTCGGTTTTGGGGAGCTGCGTGTGTAGAAGCCTGAACCTCTGTTAATGTGTCACCTGCCTCCTCTCTTCACGGGACCCCCCGTGTGCAGAACCGTGAACAGGACATAGATGAGCGATTCCCATGGTGGTGTTCCAGGGACTGACCGGGGGGGCTGGGAATTACCACTGTCGCCCTAAAAACCCACATCTTGTCAGAGTGGCGAGGAACTGACATACATCCTGAGCCCCTCCCTCTGGGATCAGGGCTGCCATCATATTTCATGGTTCTGTTTAGCGAGGGGAGACGTGGCCTCAGTCTGAGTCATACCTGAACCCGGAATGTGATGAGCAACCACTTCATTAACAGATAAACTTTATCCAAAGTGACATACGATTGAGAAAGCATATCTCTGGGGCAATTGGGGGGTCAAGGGTCTTGCCCCAGGGCCCAATGGTGACGTCATTCTGCTGACCGCAGGATTTGAGCTTTGTGAGTCCATACCTGCTTAGTCACACCGCCCTAAGTTTGCTGCTCAACTCCCTGCTTTCTCATTTGTAAATCGCTCTGCAAAAAAAAAAGTGAGTCAGACCTTCATGCAACTTCAACAAAACATGGAGAGGGGGGGGGGACAAGGGACGTCGCGATATAATGTAATCATACGATTACGTTTGCAGCAAAATAAAAGGACAGTGAAAATGTCGGATGAAAGCAGAATGGAATATGGGAGTATGGGAGACGATCCTTTTATAGCATCCAGGTTTTTTAATGTTTGCGAGGCTGAGTTTGTTTATATGGCGAGGAGCCCAGCACCAAGTTACACAAGATAATAAGCTGGAGGAAAGCAGCAGGCAAAAGCCTGACCCAGACGCAGCCAGGATACACGCTGGTTGGCGGCTGGGAAAACTTGCCGCGCATCAGCCCTTCGGCGGCTGTTTCTGCTCACGGCAGGAAACCGCCATCTAGTGGTGGGCTTTGGGAATTGCATGTAGCGCCAGAGTTCCTGGATTTTGTTACAGTATCATGGACCTAAAGACTGATTGAGGTTATTGAGGTTAACACAATATTGTGCAGTTTGGGGATTTGCGTGGGTGTTTCTGTTCTCATAATCACATGCACCAACATACATGCTGGTGCTGAGCTCTGATATTCTTAAGTATTATATTTTATAACTGATGCGCTTGGACTCGATCTTTGATCCAATGTTTTGCTGTTTTTAATCTTTCCAAGCACTTCGGGTACCGGGGCGACGCCCAGCACCGTATCAATTTGCTTCCTTATTTGTATGTCGTTTTGATAAAAGCGTCTGATAAATATGTAAAATGTAAATAAGTATAAATGTAAATACAACACTAAATATGAAAAAAATGCTGGTAGTTTTCTCTCTGGTAGGTCTTACATACCTCGGAGAAATCCTAGTGTCACATGGGGTTAAATGTAAATGTGTAGTTTTCTGGATCTTAATCTGAAAGTCAGTTTATCGTTTACCCAGAAGGTGGCAGCACATGAACACTGCAAAACTGCAAGCTTGGCATGTCGCTTCGTATAACATAGTGCGCTATCCGTATATTAAAAAGACTACATAATTACATGCATAAATAAATGTTTTTCCTTCAAAAAAGAATAGAAGTATGTCTACACAATATACCCAAATCTAAGAATCCCCCTTGGCAGCATGTTATGCTGTAGTTTGGTTTTGTTTAAGCTCCATACTTTCCCAGAATTACCCTGGACTGAAGCCCAAAGAATCAAACACGGAGCTCACATAACTTGGCATGAGGTCCCTGAATTACCTAAAGTGGATGTAGTTTTGACTCCGGCCCATGGGGATTCAGAGCAGATATAAATGATCGCGAACCCATGTCTGATTTACAGTGAAAGGTGGTTGAACACAATGCACAGCCTCTGTAATGACTCCAGTGTCCAGCAGGGGGTGCCACATGAACGCTGCACAGCAGGAGTAAACAGGCTTCTGTAGATGATGCACCGCAGTCCCACAGTCCTCTAGTCTTAAGTGCTCTAATCTTGTGGTCCCTCTATACCCTGGTCTCATAGTCCCTAGTGCCCAATTCCCCCTTTGCCCCACTTCCATGATCCACAAGTCCCTAGTCTCCTCGTTCCTTAGTCCCATTGTTCCTAATCCCATAGTCCACTACTCCTTAGTCCCCTTGTTCCTAATCCCATAGTCCACTACTCCTTAGTCCCCTTGTTCCTAATCCCATAGCCCACTACTCCTTAGTCCCGTTGTTCCTAATCCCATATTCCACTACTCCTTAGTCCCCTTCTTCCTAATCCCATAGTCCACTACTCCTTAGTCCCCTAGTTCCTGCTCCCTATTCCCCTTGCATTGACAAATACTGTAGATACTTAAATGCAAAGACTAACGAGGGGCAACAATTAACAGGCATGAATCATCAGGGTCTCGCTAGGGAGGAGACAGGAGGGTCAGGCAGATGTGATGGGTAGGACATAACAGTGGTCATGTGACACGGGCTGTTGCAGTCGCCATGAGGAACTGCAGGAATGTAAACAGCTTGGAAAAGGCAGCTGGTGTTTTTCTCCTTTATTTCTGTGTGAGCCTATAGTGGGTCCCTTGTTGGATGGGATCCTGTTTCTACTGTGTGTCAGTCGTAAGCGGATCACACTTCTTATCGTCAGGGTGATGCCTGTGCTTTATGGCATTGCCCAGAGTTATTTGGATTTGCTGGAAACTCTACAAACTACACAAACACAATAACCAGTAACAGGACTTGTAGTCTTTCAGGCTCTTGGCCCCAGATGTTTAATTACTTTGACTTTATATCTGAATGTGAATTTTTTGTAATTGACCAATATGGTTCTTATTCATGACAATATTCAGTCAATGTTCTGTTTAAGAATTGCATTGATTAAGGATTGGATAAAATGTATTGATCTCGGGTGGAAATTCTTTTGAAAGCAGCAGATGCAAACATACATGTAGTGCATCAGTTGTAAATAACAAATGGAAACTTGCTTCCTTCTGCACCCCCCCCCCCCCCCCCTTATGTCACCAGAGGGATAAATATCCCTGTTTGCATGTGTGTCACTGTCTGTGAGTATATCCCAGATGTGAGAGAAATGCTTGTGCATATAGGCTGTAAACCCTCATGCTCATGCATTTTAGTCTCTGTAAGTGTTACGTTCCGGCTGCTGTCAGGCGCAGTATAAACGCACTCAGACCCAGGATGGCTCAATTGTCAGGGGTAATTTATTAACAAAGAGCACAAACAGGAGAGAACATAACAGAAAAGGACAATGAAACACTGATGCAGAGCCGAAGCCGGCGTGGTGGCTGCCACAGGATCGATTCCTCCCCCCTTAGCCTGGAACCCACCTTATGCACCCACCCCCAGGGGAACAGGTGCACCACATCTAAATTAGACGGAGGAGAGAAACAAACAAGCCACCAGAAGAGGCAGCAGCAAAGAATGTGGAGCTCATTACTAGAGGAAGGAGAGGGACGTCAGAGTAAGAATCCACCTTTGCACTGTGTTCAGGGGTATATGTGTACTGCTGCAATGACACTGTGAGTGTATTGTGGGACACATTGTGGCTGACAGTGTCATTCCTAATATATATATATTAGGAATCCTAATAAAACTGAATTTATATTTTTTCTGGTAACTGGTTATCACCTACACTGCATCACTGATGATCAGGTGTATTTTTTTTTCCAACATCACAAAAATTTTGATGTAGTACTAACGTGATTTATTAAGATTTTATATTATTTATCTTTACTTCTAAGTTAACATATGATTAATTTGATTATATTACTTATCTTTACCTCAGGACCGCTGTAGGTTTTGAGCTAATAAAATGTCTGCCGTCTGCCGCCCCCTGCTGGCCAAAGCATCGCCGCTGCGATATCAGGCTGCTGCGCTCAGTCACCAGAGAGCGCGGATTAAGTGTGTTACTCAGTTACGCTTCGGGCAGCGCTGAACCGGGACATTAATAGGATAGAATAGGAAGCCTTTATTGTCAGTGTACAGGTAGCAAATACAATATACAGACAGAAATATATAAAATGTACATATAGAGGGGAGGGGAAAAGCCCCCCCACTCATCAGGATTACATATCATTACATTTTATTTTATTCATAATCAAAATTCACTTTATTGGTACTGTACAGCTGCATGTACTATGATTTTGTTTTGGCAGTTTTTGTGCATTCACAGTCAACATAGAACAGAAGTCAGAGAAAAACAGTCATATTCTGCATGGGTTTGGCAAGCTGAACAAACATTCATTTTTGTCTAACATACGTCATACTTCAGACAGAGTAAAAAGGGTTATACTGGTTAAAAAGCAGAGATTTTACCTTTTTGCCATGGAGAAGCAGAGACATGTGACACTCTGATAAGGTAAAAATGATTCCTCCAGCTCACAGTGAGCTATCCCAGCATGCACAGGGACATGGAGGAGTTTATATTAACCCAAAACCCTGGACAGAGGGGTTCAGTGAATGAGGAGGTGAAGCTGTACAGGAGGGTCAGTCCATCAGAGGAGACTCTGTAGAAGGACAGAGTACCAGCCGCCCAGTCCAGATACACTCCTACTCTGCGGGAGCCTGAGGGCTCTATGGGTATGACAGTCTGTTTATAATTGTGACAGACAGAGTAACTGTCAGGAGAGCAGAACAGCATCCATGACTTGTCATTGAATCCAAGCAGACAGTCAGTACTGTTTCCTTTCCTCCTGATTCCTTTATAAGTCACTCCTATCCAGGCTCCATCTCCACTCCACTCAGCTTCCCAGTAACAGCGACCAGTCAGACTCTCTCTGCCCAGAACTTGGGACCAGAAGTCAAATCTTTCTGGATGATCAGGATATGGCTGCTTCTCTTCCCCCCGTGTCACCTTCCTGTTCCCCTCTGACAGAGACAGGCGGCTGTTTGCTGTGTTGGGGTCCAGCGTCAGCTGGCAGGAGTCTGTAGGCAAGAGGAAGAGCGATTAATCCCGTCATGAAGCCCAGCATCTCCATCATTATCACTGTCACACCTCACACACTCACTAACACAGAACTCGCTCCAATACACACATTTTATTCCCAATATACTCATGTAGCCGCCCGAGTCTGCGGCGCTCCGGCTGCCCCCTGCGCTGTGAGACACGCCGCGCTGAGAGACTCGCTGGGGACTGAACTGCACTTTAGCCTGCGCTCTACTCTTCTGTACGATACATAAAATATAAAAACGAAGCAGGAATTCAAGTATGTGAAATACCTCAGGAAATGTCGGACGCCCGCGCGACGCCGGCGGGAAGACGCGCCAAAATGATGCGCGTGTTAAATTCATAGGCTTAATTACAGGTAGATAAAATTACAAACAGCATTTATCAAACATGTTAACCATAAAATTATACGACACAGATTACCACTAAAAGTGAGCTTGTCTTTACGTCACAATATGAACTTCTTTCAAACCACTTTGGACACACACCTCTCTCCAGCAGCGAGCCGACGCGATGCTCCCAACGCGGACGCGGACGCATCTAGGCTGGTTCTCCGCAAAGCGCAACACTCGCGTATCTGCACCGCGCATGCGTACACGGAAACGTTCATAGTTCTCCGGTCAAGCTGTGTACTTTGCTCTTGCCATATTTAAGTATTATTATTAGTAAATTATTATTCTGATATTCCCTGCACACGTACCACAGCAGTGAGGTCTGTGTATATTTCCCTACGTTTTACAAATTCTTTTTTTCCCCCTCCCCCTCCACCACCCCCCCCTCTGCGGAGGACTGCTCTATTTCTATTTAAATATTTATTTATTTATCTATCTATTTATTTACTTGTTTTTATTTACTTCCTCATACTTCCTCAAGAGAAGGAGAGGGAGAGAGAGGGGGCGGGGGGGGGGGGGGGGGGGGAAGGAGAAGAAGGGTGATAGAGAGAGAGAGAAAAACAAAAAAAAGAAAAAACGGAATCTGCTTCAATGTCTGCTGAAGAGAGAAAACAACAACCAACATCTGAACGAATCACATCGAAAATCAAACGTTAAATGTTATTGAACAGCACACACACCCAGCATTACAACACATGCCCAGAAGCAACAGCCGATCAAGACAGCGCGCGTCCATGTGCAGCTGTCCGCACACCTGTGTGTGTCAGTGCACTGGTGTTGATAAGGTTTCTCCATGTAAATGTCTAGTAGTGTGTGTGGGGAGCCACAGCCCCGCCCCCCCCCCCCCAGGACATGAAGCTGACATGGAGGAGACCCGGGCCCCAGACACCCAGAAAAGGGCAGAGGATAGTTCCAGCGGGGGGTCATCCGGCAGCCACATCGCAGGAGCCCCAGGGGGCCGTGGCGGCGAGCCCGCAGGCTCCGCCGACAGCCGGCCACACCAGGGCAGACCGGAGCCCGGGTCCAGAGATCCAAGGGCCCCCCCACCCCCCAGCCAGGGCCCGACAGAGCCAGGAGGGCCAGGCCCCGCCAGGCAACCGCCGAGAGTGAGCCAGCACACACCAGAGCATCCAACCCCGGACATCGAGAACCACCAACGCATCGGCAGCCGGAGGCCCCATCCACCGGCAGGGAGTGATTGATTTTAAAATATTATTACTTGTGTTCAAGGCACTAAATGGCACTAAATTCCTTGAACGTTGTGAAGCATCCAGACCCCTGAGGGCATCTGGGAAAGGTTTACTCAGTGTCTCAGAATGAAGACCAAGCAGGGTGAAGCAGCTTTTAGTCTCTATGCTCCCTGTCTGTGGAACAAGCTTCCTGAAGACCTGAGGTCTGCTAACATTGTCAGCTCATTATAATCAGGGCTTAAAACGTTACTGTTTGCTGCAGCTTTTCAATAAATTAAATCAGCAGGAGTTTAGTCATACGCTGCCTCTACAATGTCACTTCTTTTCAGTTAAAAATTTATTTGTTATTTGGGCATTTAGGATTTTTAAAATTATATTTTAAATCAACAATGAATGCGTTTGCAATTCCCACCCCAAAGTTCTGAGGTACCAAAAAAGAAAGGGTTCTTTGTGTACTAAAACTTTTGGTACTGGTACTCGACCCAAAGTCAATGGAAAAGGGAAAGTACCAAATGTACCGTACCTGGTGCAGTGGAAAAGCACCCTGAATGAACTTGCTTTGCTTCGCAATTGGATTCAAAAGCTCCTGACATAAACAGCTCATGTAAATGTGAAAGACCAGGAGGCAGCTGGAGAGAGAAAGAGAAGCTCCCCTAGCAGAAGAAAACGAAACACAATAAAACACACTCCACCTCATACAGGGAGAGAGAAGCGTGTGTGTGAACAGACTCACATTGTAAGAATTCTGCTCTGGTCCTCGGCACTAATTCCGGTAGGATGGTGTCTTTGGTAACTAGAAGGAGACAGAGAGAAACAGGGATGTGAGTAAAAGGAATTTACTTGCGAGAGATGGACTTCACTCACTGTGGAGACAGCAGCAGTAGGGGAACAATAACAGGCATTTTAACAAACTGCAAATCATTGTAATTTACACTTAATACAGATTTTTGTTTCTATAATGTAGAAGAAACATGTTTCATGTGATCTGGGTTTGGCAGCCAGTAGAATATGAAGCTCTTTCGCCAGTTATCACAAAGATTCAAACTTACTGAGAACTAACTGACTTGGTCACACAAATGTGAGGCTGACTGTACTGCAAACTCTCTCTGCATGGTCTACATCAGGGGTGGCCAGTCTAACCCGCAAAGTGCCAGTGTGTATGCAGGTCTTTGGGATAACCTTTAGGTCAGCTGATCGACCCCAGGTTTGAGGACTCTTCTGCCAATCAGTCCTCTAATTAGTAATCCAGCAAAAGCCCGCAGACAGCAGCCCTTTCTGGGTAAGATTGGCCACCCTTGGTCTATATTAACATGAACAGACTAGAAAATTTATTAACCTGGGTGATGGATCTCTGCAATTTTCTTTCTGCAAACATTCTCCAGTTGATCTTTCAGTTCAGAAACCACCTTCCTTAAATTCCCAAAATCAGATCTTGGACTGACAGAGATTCTGGGTCCAAATCCAGCTTCAGGGGTAACAGGAAGACCCTGGCACCTCTACAGACACACAGTCTGATTAAACAGCTTCATCAAAACAAATGTGTATTGTAATGTAATTAACAGGACCATTAACATCTGACAAATGACAGATTAGCTGAAATACAAATGAGAACATGCATCCATTTGAATACTCTGGTTTTCTTATTGCCAAAGTAGCTGTTCTGTTACCTGGAGGAAATGGATGTGATCCTCTGTGTGTGAAAGCTGCTCCAGCTCAGAGTGTCTCCTCTTCAGTTCATCAATCTCCTGCTTCAGTCTCTCCATGTGTCCTTCAGCCTGACTCACTGCAGCCTTCTCCTGATCTCTGATCAGCTTTGTCACCTCAGAGCGTCTTCTCTCAATGGAGCGGATCATCTCAGTGAAGATCCTCTCGCTGTCCTCCACTGCTGACTGTGCTGAGCTCTGTTGGTGACACATGGAGCAGAGGACAGTAAATTACAATTGGCCCCTTTTGAGACTCCAGAGAGCCTCATTGTACAATAGTGATGTGAGCTGACAGGAGGTATAAAAACAGCACAGGGCTGGGGTTTGGAGCGTCACCATGCTGGATGCCTCAGGTACTGAAACCCAGCCAGCACTGATTGGAAATGATCCCTCATTAAGCTCATACACTGTCAGCTGCAGGGATTTGGCAGAGACTGGTGGCTGTATGGGGCAGGTTGGTTGTCACCATTAGGTCTCAGTTTAATAGGTGACTTTCTTGGTGTTTATTTGCATTATGCTGGGTTGAGAAAAGTTGCATTTTTCTCAAATGGGCCTTTTATGGTACTTTTCTAAATAAATAAGCTACTACTGCTGCAACACTTGGTTAAACTCTGTTATCTAGCAACTTTGTCCCATTCAATCTCTGACCAGAATAATCCACAGCAGCACTAATTTGATTAACACCCACAAGTCTGTAAATCTGCAATCTGAAAGAAGATTCAATATGATCACAAGCCAGCTTCTCCTCAGGTTCATACTCACTGTGAATGAGCCCACAGCCTCTCTCAGCTCCTGCAGCTCCTTCTCTCTCATCTGAATTCTCTGCTGAAATTCCCTCTGAGTTTCACCCATTTGTTTCTATAGATTGTAAACAAGATGGCAAAACAAGTTTGTTTCATTAGCTGAGATCATATTCATTAATCATCCTGTCCAGGGTGGACCCCAGCCTTGGGCCCTATGCTGCCTTGGAAAGGATCCAGGCGCTCTCTGTGACCCTGACCTGGATTACTAGTTAGGAGATGGATGGATGGATGGATGGATATTATTAAATGATTTATTGACTGTAGGTAGGATAATCTGGACATAGACCCTTTGGTCCTGTTTCCACCTGGTATTAACATGCGTCCTGGGTGATCCAATCACAAGTGGACAGCGCTAATTACAGGTGTGAAGGCACCCAGGATGCATTGAAGATGCATTGAGATCTGATCACTCAAACCACATTGGGAGGTGGTCTGGGCCGCATATGGCCACATTCTTATAGCAATGTGAAGGCGAATGTGTCCTGGGCTGCATTGCAGGACCGGCTACTCAACTGACGTCCTATTTGATTTATGTCAGATCGCATGTCAGTTGATAATGGGCCACTGTGCAGTAAACTGCATTGTGAACAACAATAATGCATCTTTTCTCCTGTGACACTAAAAACTCTGAATCTGCTGGGAAGTTGGGTTAATATTGGACTGTTGTGACCCATTCATACGGAAACCGTGTCATAGTGTGCATCACTGATGTTACATGCAAATTCAGAAAAGATAATGCGTAAGATGTGATTTATTAAAGATGTTTCGGAATTTGCACAGATCATATGATAATGAGCATGTTGGGGCGTGGCCTGGTGCAGGCAGGGAAACAAGGTGACGATCCACGTAAAAGCTCCAAGACAAAGGGATTTAAGGAAACTGAACAAAACTGGAAAGACAAAAAATAAAGGAACAACAAGGGGTCAGAATTCACCAGGGAAAAAGTAGCTAAGAAAACGATACGTAGACTAACAGAGGGAATGGGGCAGCTAGTGATGTTAAGCTTGACACCGAAGCTCCGAGGTATGTGACAAAAAAACTATTCACTACATTCTGAAGCACAGCTTTGAGGTTTCCGCCATTCCACCCTAAACACGTGACCATGGTCATCCGAAGGTTTGTTCTGAACTCAACCATCTGACTGCTTTGGAAATTGAAAATGAGGCGCAAAAACACAAAATAAAGTCTGATGCTAGAGACTGATGCTGCACCAAATTTGATTGCCTGTGTCAGACACACAATCTGCATTGTACATGCACTGAATTTGGTTGTGAAGAAGGCCATTGATCAGACACAAGGACCTGACGATATCAGATCCAAGGCATGACAGATTGTGCGTGACCAACTTCAGAACCAGTACAACTGCTAGAGAAAGGCTTTGTCAAATCCAACAGCAGATGGACAGACCCATTCTCAGAATGATTCAAGAAGTAGAAACCAGCTGGAATAGCAGCTATTCAATGCTGCAGTGATCACATGATCAAGGAGAGCCAGTTGGTGCTGCATTGGTCACTCTGAAGACAGAGCTCACAACCCTGACCTCAGAGGAATATCATATAATTTATGATTGTCTGGGTGTTTTATGACATTTCAATGAGGCAACTGTTGCACTTTCTGAAGAGAAGAGAGTATCAGGATTCAAGGTAAAAAGTTGTGCAAGAACCTCTTGAAGTTGCTCACTGAGAGGTTGTCAGTCTATGAGACCATGAGCATAATGACACTGGCCACACTGCTGGGTCCAAGATATAAAACTGCAGGTGTCTGTAACCAATCAAATGCTCAGGCTGCTGTGAAACGCCTTACAGCAGAGTGTGTATCCAGCATAAGATTACAGGAGGCCCAGCAGAACCCATCCACACCAAAATGCCACCAGAACCAGAGCCTGCAGGAACCTCATCTGGTACTGCAATGCACACTGGTACTGTTCCAACCTTTCACATTTTAATGTGAATGTTCAATTAAACTGAATTGGGATAAATAAGTATTATTGCACAGTACAAAATGCATAGTGTATATAATGATTCATGCTTTATCATTTTAGTTCCAGGTCTGTAGGATCTTCTGGACAGTGATGTGGGGCAGAGCAAATGGGTCAAGAGTCCTACAGCAGATGCTACTGTGGAGGTTCAGCAGTACCTCAGTGACCCAAATATACTGCGTTCTGAAGACCCTTTGCAGTTCTGGGATATGCAGAAGGCTGTGTATCCACACTGATATGAACTTGCAATACAGTTTCTCTGCACTCCGGCGACCTCCGTTCTATGTTAGCGGGATTCTCTAAAGTGGGAGAAGTTGTTAATAAAAAAACCCCTGACTACTTTGCTCCTTTTACGTCAGACATATAATTCAGCACATCAGGCAAAACAATGTCAACATTAAATGTCTTTCTTAACATTTTCACAAATTTTGAGCTTCACTGTTTATGATTAAAAGCCAAAATATTATCCTATGGCAACCAACACAATGCATTACAGGCTGAGCCCTTTAATCTTGAATAGAAATGTATTAATCTAGGTATATCTTAGAAAAGACCTTTTTTTAACATGTACATTTGTACTGTGTTGAGGTAGGTAAGGTAAGGTAAGGTAGGTAAGGTAAGGAGCACACGCTGATTACAGTGCCTTACCACACCCACCACACGACCAACCACCTCAGGGAGGAGATCCTGAGTGCAGCCGTGCAGTGGGTGACGCCTCAGCACCACACCAGTCTGAATGGACCAGTGTGAGTTTTTTCAAGAGGCTGGAGTGTCAATCCTGAAAAAAAAACTGTGTTGATGTAATATAAAAATGCATGTGTATAACGTGAAAAATTTATTGTGAAATATAGTTTGAATTATTTAAGTAATCACATTTGCATTATGTCAAATAATGTATTATAATATGGACTGTCTAATGAAAATCGCAACATTATTACAAAATACAAATTAACAATTATACATAGAAGACAAGTGTTATAATGAAATATAATACCGTTTATGGAATTATTTTAAAATAAAGAGACACATCATTGAAATATTTATTTATTATTTTATTTAGCTTTAGACATATTTATTTATTTTATTTGAGTATCATGGCGTTCCGTACAAACATCTTAGGCATTTTTATTACCCTAAAATGTGCTAATAGCTTCTGATTCCTTCTTGTCCTTCTTTTAATGTTCGGCAGATTCTACATACGGAAGTTATTTACCTGCTTATTTTAATTACTGCGGAAAGTGAGACCCAATTACAAACGGTCAGTCGAGATGCATGTGGAGACGCTTGTTAATACCAGGTGTGAACAGAGCCTTTGACTCACCACTGTTGTACTGAGCTCATAGTTTTGTGTTTGTGGGTTTCCTGTCAGCTTAAACAGGGCTGGTCATTCTCATCGGACCTCTCTAATTAACAAGGTGTTTCAATAATAACAATAATTGATACCTTCACTGATCCCTGTGGGGAAATTCTCTTAACACCCCCCTTGCTCTCTGTAGGTGAGAGTAAACTGGCTGCAAAGGGCAGCCACCCATAGCAGCACCCAGGGAGCTGGGGGTTAAGGGCCTTGCTCAGGGACCCCCAGATGTACCAAGGCCAGGCTTGAATTGGCAATCTTCTGATCATAGGCAGAGAGGCTTAGCCCACTCAGCCACAGGCTGCCCCAGAACTATCACACTCTGGCTGTTTCATGTTTACTGCACCATTCTCAGTCAACTCTACACACTGCAGTGTGTGAAATTAAAATCCCAGGACGGTGGCTGTTTCTGAGATGATGGAGCCGCTATTCTTATGCTGAGCTCCATTTACCTCGGAGGTCGGAACTCTGAGCTGGGAATGACGTCACAGACGAGTTAAACACGTTCCAGTGCAGCCATTTAGAAAAACCAGGGACCAGTTTCAAAAAGAAACATTTCTTGTTTACCCAGATAACTTGTTATAACTTGTTAGATTTAATGTGCCATATTTAAAACATCTTAGCTCACACATCTTAGCCATTCAGATGCTCAGTAAGTGAACCTCTTCACCCTGTTTGCTTACTGTATATATTCAGCTGCAGCCACATGATTCGATGTTTGTAGGAGTTTCAATAGGAATTCAAGCAGAACTTTTTAAACTTGCACTTTCAGTTAATTTTTCTTTCATTTTACCAAACCAGACGTGTTCTGAGTGTTTTGTAGCAATTACACTAACATCTCTTAAGACAAAATCCATTTATTTAAAATGAACTTTATATTTAAATAAGAAAACTTCCGGCCTGACCTGTATCTCCACCCTTTGTGCAGCAGCTGAGACTGTATCATGGCTTCTGTGTTTATCCATCGTACAGAGATAACAGATACACTGCTGGTCAGTACGGCAGTAGACCTCCAGGGGTTTGTCATGCTGGGAACAGACCTTGTCCTGCAGACGTCCAGTGGCATCAGTCAGCTTGTGCTTCTTAAAAGCTGGAGACTCATAGTGAGGCTTGAGGTGAGTTTCACAGTAAGAGGCCAGACACACCAGGCAGGACTTGGCAGCTTTGTGTTTTCTCCCAGTACAGAAATCACACTCCACATCTCCAGGTCCAGCATAATGGTCAGCAGGAGTAGCTGCTTGTAGTCCAGTCTTCTTCAGTTTCTCCACCACTTCAGCCAGTATGGTGTTTCTGTTCAGAACAGGTCTGGGTATGAAGGTCTGTCTGCACTGGGGGCAGCTGTAAACTCCAAGATGATCCTCCTGATCCCAGCAGCTCTTAATGCAGCTCATACAGTAACTGTGTCCACAGTTGATAGCCACTGGATCCTTCAGTAAATCCAGACAGATTGGACAGCTGAACTGGTTCTGATCCAGTGTGGAACTGGCTTGTGCCATTTCACCACGAACGCTGATAGTATTCAGTTTAGTTTTCTCTCACTTCCTGCTTCTCAGGCTGCAGCAGGTGTGGTTTTGGACTGAGGCCAGACTGGGAAGAGCAGACTGAGCAAGGACTGGAGTTGGAGTTTATAACTAAAATAGTACATTATGCAAACTATACACACAACAGACATTTATTTAGCTTTCGTTAAAATAACTGTTACTGACATTGTTGGCCCTAAACAAGCTATAATCCTACTCTTTGATTTTTTTACAGTAGATAGAAATTAGGTAGAAAGGTATGAGAAAGCAGTTCTACTGAGAATGAATTTCTGTGTCTGTTTAGAAACATGTCTCGGATCATGTGGTTTCAGGTGAGACATGCAGGTATGTGGAATTATAGACAGACTGCGTCAGGATTAGACAGAACAAGATTTGACAAGTCAATCCACAGATTTGTTTTTTACATATATATAGTATTAATGAAAATAAAGGGTGTAGCACATATATGTCATATATCTTCATTTTCTTTCTGGGTGTTTGTGCTGGGGGTGTATTTGTGTTAGGAAGGAGAGTCAGGTGACCAGGTTCAGATTGATAATTTTTCCCACCCAAAATTTTCCATAATCTAATAATGAAAGTTTATTCTAGATATTCATTAAACACTATTAAGTTAAAGTCTCACATTTAAGCCAAAAGTTTCAGCTTCAGCCACCCGCAGGAACAGAAAGATAAAATATCAAAATAGTATCCAACAAATTCCAAAAAGCGCTTGTCCAGTACAGGCTTATGGGACACACACATCACAGGAAGCACAGGGCACAAGGCAGAGACACCCTGGATAGGAAGCCAGTCCATCACAGGGCAAACACTCACTCACACGCTGAGGACAATCAAGAGGCACTAATTCACCAAACTGCATGATCTTGGACAGCAGGAGGAAACCTGAGGAAACCCACAGGAACACGGGGAGAACATGCAAGCTGTACATGCAGAACCAGGAGTGGGAACCAGACCCACAAGCCTGGAGGCGTGAAGTGAGAGCAGCTGGTCTGAAGTCCTGATGGGAGCTGGAGCCCTTTCTTTGGAACAGTGTGGATCCGTCCTCCATTACTGCTTATCCTGTTCCAGAGGGGGGGAGGGGAGCCTGGAGCCTGTCCCAGGGGGCACAGGGCGGGGGGCACGATGGATAGGATACTAGTTTATAGCAGAGCATACTCACACATACAGACTCACACTAAGGGCAGCTTAGGGATCCCAATCGGCTGATAGCAGTTTCATGTTTTCCAAAGCAGGAGGAGAAAGTCCACATTGGAAGAACATGCAAACTTCACACATACAGCAGGAGGGACAGGAAACAAGCCCAGAGCCAGAGGTTACACCCTGAGACCCCACACCTCCCCCCCCCACAATCACACATACTGTTAGGATCTATTTAAAAGTTACATTTTAATGCTACAAAATTATGACTGACTATGAACTTCATATTCCAGAACTGTGTTGGAATGTAAGCTGACTTTAAGCATGTTGCCTTACAGGATTTACCTGTTTCCCCACCCTTTACCTAAGCGTGTGATGTAAGTGTGATCTTTGTTCCTTCAAAGCAGACACACTCATTGCGTGACATTGTGGCCTTAGAAAAGGTGCAGTGTAGGGCCACAAGAATGATTCCTGGTCTTAGAGGAATGTCATACGAGGAAAGGTTAGTTGAGCTAAATCTGTTCAGCCTCAAGCAAAGGAGACTGAGGGGGGACATGATCCAGGTCTATAAGATTCTAACAGGTTTGGATGCTGTTCAACCGAATAGTTACTTCAGCATTAGTTCAAATACAAGAACTCGTGGCCATAGGTGGAAATTAGCGGGAGAACATTTCAAACTGGATTTAAGGAAGCACTTCTTTACACAGTATGGAATAGTCTTCCTGATAACGTAGTGCAAGCTGAATCCTTGGGTTCCTTTAAATCAGAGCTAGATAAGATTTTAACAACTCTGAGCTATTAGTTAAGTTCTCCCCAAGCGAGCTTGATGGGCCGAATGGCCTCCTCTCGTTTGTATAGTTCTTATGTTCTTATGTTCTTATATCATTACATTTACATTTCCAGTATTCATCAGATACTGTTGCTGAAAGTGGTGAACAAGTGAGGTAAACATGACATTGCAAACACGCCGCTGTCAAGGTGCTGCTTAGGCACTAGTGCAGCTAGGCTGATATTTCTGGGTCCACAGAGATGTCACTGGCGGTCGGTGTCGTGTCACCGGGATGAAAAACTCGTGGAGCAGGTGTCAGGCTAGAGAACAGGCAACACGT
Organism: Paramormyrops kingsleyae; assembly: GCF_048594095.1. Lineage (NCBI taxonomy): Eukaryota > Metazoa > Chordata > Actinopteri > Osteoglossiformes > Mormyridae > Paramormyrops > Paramormyrops kingsleyae. Next base: position 17,035,696 of record NC_132800.1, on the reverse strand, counting down.
GAGGCACAACATTAATGATCAAACTGGGAAATACAGGACTAGGAAGCACTTAAATACAGGACTAACGAGGGAGCAGACTGGAGGCAGCTGGGAGTGTTTAACATGAGGGCCGGAACGAGACGTGAGACCAACAAGCACCAAACATGGCTTGTTAGAGCCAAGCCAGGGAGGAGGCGGGACATTCAATTCAGTTAATTTATTTTTATATAGCGCCTTTCACAGCAAAGTCGTCCCAAGGCGCTTTAGATAGATGTGTTGTGATCATTAGGGAGAGTAATACAGAATGGCACAAAGGTAGGAAAGAAATAAAATAAAGAAAGCCAGATGACAACGGAGGAGAGGAAGCAGAAACTCTGAAGTAAGTATAAAAACAGGGGCACAGGATGCACAAGACAAGGAGAGATACAGGCGGGACAGAGCAACAAGACAAACACTGAGGCACAGAAAGGAATAACATGGGGCATCCGGGGAGTTTTCATAATGCAGGGAAGCTGGGCGAAGACTCGGGGCTGGGGACCCTCCTAGGCCCCTTTCCAGGTGAGGCTGAACTCCGCCGAATCACAGGACCAGAGGGTCTGGGAGGGCCAGCAGGACCAGAGGATGTGAGGGGTCAGCAGAGTTGGGGGGCGCTGAGGGAACTGCAGAGCAGTCGGGCAGCAAGGTGACCACAGGACGGGAAGAGGAGGATGGCAAGGGACCTACAGGGCAAGAGCAGAGACTGGCACCCCCTCTCTGAGAGACAGAGATTCATCCTGCCCCTTTCTTGGACCCCTACTGATACCAATGACCACCTCAGACACTGTGACCAGAGCAGCCCGAGTCTGGGATGGAGGCTGGGGCCCACGTAGCTGGACCCAGGGCAAGTCCAGAGGGTCCCACTCTAAGTCCTCCAGCAGGACATCCTCTGGGTCCATCCTCTCTGGGCTGGTGGCAGCCTGGAAGTTGGGCGCAGGGCTGGCAGCGGCTTGTAGGCAGGCGCCGGTGGGACATCAGGATACAAAGCAGGCACCAGCAGGCAGGAGGCGAGATGGGTGCCGGCTGGACATCAGGGAGCAGTGTGGCAGGTGCCGGCTAGATATCAGGGAACCGTGTCAGATTCAATGAGAATCCTGGAGGCAAGCAAGGCCTCACCTGTGTTGGACGCTGAGGGTGCGGGCTGAGCGGCCCTCTCTGGGCCGGGTGCCTTAAGTGCAGGTGTAATAACAGGCTTCCTGGGCCAGATGCTGTGCATATGGTGCCAGGGGCAGCCAACTGCGGGGAGCCTTGGGGGAGCTGATTGCTAGCTACTGTACAAGGAGCCAGTGGGCAGACGGTGGCTAGCTGGGGAGAGCCAGCAGGAGGACAGGCAGCTAACTGCTCTCGCTGTGCTAGGAGCCTGGAGCAGGAACAGGGCAGTGCTTTCTGAGTCACAGGCTGTAGCCATGACATGGAGAGGCTCAGAGTCAGATTCAGCTGTGGGTCCAGGCCATGCCTTAAGTCTGCAGTTCTGGTGGTGGGAGCTGAAGGAGAGCTTCAGGGAAGTAAACAAAGAGAGGTCACATTTTGCTTCAACACAGTTTTATTGGAAGTCTGTACACAACACAGACGCATGTCAGCGTGCTGCCTTCCTCAGTGTCCTACTGACCATGTACAGTTCCCATTTAAATAGACACTTCCCTACGAAACAACCAATCGTAACACAACAGGTGTGATGAACATCACCATGGCATCACCGGGTCACGCCCCAAAAACATGGTGTAACAGTAGATGATGTGAAAGGCATAACAAAGCAATGGTAATAGGTAAAACAAATAAAATATCATAAAAAAGCAGGTTAAAGAGAAGCCGTCATTTATGCCATTTGGTACCAATGTATTTAAAGCAAATATACACCAGGCTTCCCTTCTAAGAAGGTACTTTTCTCGATCGCCCCTCTAGGGGCCTGGTTCACTGTCTCCAGACCCATAAACCGTAGGGAGTTACAGTCATGAGCTGCCGTATTAAAATGTCGGGCCACTGGAGACGATTCATTCCTATTGCCAAAAGAACATTTGTGCTGACATATCCTGGTTATTATGTGACGTTTAGTCTTTCCAACATAAAATAATCCACACGGGCATGACAGTAAATATACAACCAATGTGAATAAACATGTGATTCTCCCTCTTACCTTAAACAGTTTGTTCGTATGGGGGTGTATACTTCCTGAATAAAGAGTCCAAGTCAATTTCATCAATGACCTTATCAGGTCCTGATCTTATCTCCTCACTAAATTTAAAAGTGGGATCCAAAGGTAGGTGCTTATATGCAGAAGGGTCCATGAGCTGCCTTTCTGTTTCATCAAGGTAAGATGACTTATCCTGAATAACTATCGAGCCCCAAACCCCCCCATCGACAGGCTTAGTGACAATATCATCAGCAGACATTAACTCACGCAATGCTTTATTTACTGAAGACGAATTATTTTACTGTATACTGTGTACTATTAAAACTACAGAAGAGGATTAGATAAAAGTCAGAATTCTGACATTAAAGTCAGAATTCAAATAATATTTTCATGGGGGCCCTAATCCTCTTCCGTACTAATGGGATTAAATGTAAATGTGTAGTTTTCTGAATCTTAATCTGAAAGTCAGTTCATCGTATACCCAGAAGGTGGCAGCACATGAACACTGCAAAACTGCAAGCTTGGCACATCGCTTCGTATACAATAGTGCACAATCCTTATATTAAAAAAACTACATAATTATATAAATCTATAAATGTTTGTCCTTCAAAAAAGAATAGAAGCATGTCTCCACAATTAACCCAAATCTAAAAATCGCCCTTGACAGCATGTTACGCTGTAGTTTGGTTTTGTTTAAGCTCCATAAATTCCCAGAATTACCCTACACTACTTCCAGTACTGAAGCCCAAAGAATCAAACACGGAGCTCACATAACTTGGCATGAGGTCCCTGAATTACCTAAAGTGGATGCAGTTTAAACTCCGGCCCATTGGGATTCAGAGCAGATACAAATGATCGTGAACCCATGTCTGATTTACAGTGAAAGGTGACTGAACACAATGCACAGCCTCTGTAATGACTCCACTGTCCTGCAGGGGGTGCCACATGAAAGCTGCACCGCAGGAGTAAACAGGCTTCCAGAGATGATGCACCGCAGTCCCACAGTCCTCTAGTCTTAAGTGCTCTAATCTTGTGGTCCCTCTATACCCTAGTCTCATAGTCCCTAGTGCCCAATTCCCCCTTTGCCCACTTCCATGATCCACAAGTCCCTAGTCTCCTCGTTTCTTAGTCTCCTTGTTCCTAATCCCATAGTCCACTACTCCTTAGTTCCCTAGTTCCTAATCCCATAGTCCACTACTCCTTAGTCCCTTAGTTCCTAATCCCATAGTCCACTACTCCTAAATCTCCTTGTTCCTAATCCCATAGTCCACTACTCCTTAGTCCCCTAGTTCCTAATCCCATAGTCCACTACTCCTTAGTCCCCTTGTTCCTAATCCCATAGTCCACTACTCCTTAGTCCCCTAGTTCCTAATCCCATAGTCCACTTCTCCTTAGTCCCCTTGTTCCTAATCACATAGTCCACTACTCCTAAATCCCCTAGTTCCTAATCCCATAGTCCACTACTCCTTAGTCCCCTTGTTCCTAATCCCATAGTCCACTACTCCTTAGTCCCCTTGTTCCAAATCCCATAGTCCACTACTCCTTAGTCCCCTAGTTCCTAATCCCATAGTCCACTACTCCTTAGTCCCCTAGTTCCTGCTCCCTATTCCCCTTGCATTGACAAATAGATACTTAAATGCAAAGACTAACGAGGAGCAACACGCAACAGACATGAATCATCAGGGTCTCGCTAGGGAGGAGACAGGAGGGTCAGAAAGATGTGATGGGTAGGACATGACAGTGGTCATGTGACACGGGCTGTTGCAGTCGCCATGAGGAACTGCAGGAATGTAAACAGCTTGGAAAAGGCAGCTGGTGTTTTTCTCCTTTATTTCTGTGTGAGCCTATAGTGGGTCCCTTGTTGGATGGGATCCTGTTTCTACTGTGTGTCAGTAGTAAGCGGATCACACTTCTTATCGTTAGGGTGATGCCTGTGGTTTATGGCATTGGCCAGAGTTATTTGGATTTGCTGGAAACTCTACAAACTACACAAACACAATAACCAGTAGCAGGACTTGTAGTCTTTCAGGCTCTTGGCCCCAGATGTTTAATTACTTTGACTTTATATCTGAATGTGAATTTTTTGTAATTGACCAATATGGTTCTTATTCATGACAATATTCAGTCAATGTTCTGTTTAAGAATTGCATTGATTAAGGATTGGATAAAATTTATTGATCTCAGGGGGAAATTCTTTTGAAAGCAGCAGATACAAACATACATGTAGTGCATAACAAATGGAAACTTGCTTCCTTCTGCACCTCCCCCCCCCCCCCCTTATGTCACCAGAGGGATAAATATCCCTGTTTGCATGTGTGTCACTGTCTGTAAGTATATCACAGATGTGAGAGAAATGCTTGTGCATATAGGCTGTAAACCCTCATGCTCATGCATTTTAGTCTCTGTAAGTGTTACGTTCCGGCTGCTGTCAGGCGCAGGATAAACGGACTCAGACCCAGGATGGCTCGATTGTCAGGGGTAATTTATTAACAAAGAGCACAAACAGGAGAGAACATAACAGAAAAGGACAATGAAACACTGATGCAGAGCCGAAGCCGGCGTGGTGGCTGCCACAGGATCGATTCCTCCCCCCTTAGCCGGGAACCCACCTTATACACCCACCCCCAGGCAGGGCTAGACATAAGGATTTAGGAGGGCACAGCCACTTTGGCCTTGGCTATTCATATTTTTTCTAGGGCACAAGGCCATTAAGCCTGGGCACAAGGCCAAAATCTGGAGTAAAAATGTTTTTTTCATTTATTTAAATTTCATAGGACACCTCGGGCCTTGTGGAGGAATTTTATTTCCATAAAGGATGCATTTTTTTATTTTCAAAAAAGCAGAAACTTTCCAAAAAGGCATTGGGCCAATACTGAGTCACTAATTACCAATTACTGTAATTACCAAGTTTAGACAACCTACGCAATACGACCTTCGATTTGAGACAGTATATATATATATATATATATATATATATATATAGCTTTATTTCAAAAAACAAAATCCAACAATAAAGGAGCCGTCAATATTTTTGTATTTGTTTGCTCAGAACACCCGTATTCTTTTAGTGTACATGACAATTGACTTGACGTTCGTTTTTTGCACACTGCACGCTACCTGTCCTATATCCTCCCAGCAGAGCTTGGTACTTCTCTGAGTCAAATCTGCTCTGCCTCGGCAAATGTTTTTTTACAACACCATCTGACACTTACCTGAACAAAGTAGATAATTTGCAACATTTTGCGGCAGTAGCCGCGAGTTCAGCTTGCTTTCTTTTACGTTCTCGATCTTTGCGAGGCATGGTGACAGCATAAGCAGCAGACGACAACTACACGATGATTACCGAAGAGGACACCTATCTGTTATTCGGAAACCGTCGGATGGCTTTTCCAATCAAAAACGTAACCCCCGATGATGCACCATTGTCATTGCTGTGGCTCCATAGTAGGCTGGACGATACATACCGTACCAGCCAATCATGCGACGAACACATGATCGTATTAGTCCAGAATTCATTGCGGTTCATTCAGTAGTTGGGAATTACGAGATGTGCGGGTCGACCTCGTTTCTCGTATCGAAGGTTGGGTTCGGGTTCAGTACAGATGCATCGATTGTTGACGAGGTAAAGTGGACCGTGTCGTGCGCAAGTCTTTTGTGTAATGAACGTTACTTTCGGTAAAAAGGGGGCATACGGCCAGACAAACATTAAAGGCAGGCCAATCTTGGCCGTAAGGTACTTCAATTTTGAGGAGGCGTGCGGCCAATTTTGAAAGGCACGACGGCCATTGGCCGCGGTGCCGCGGCTTATGTCTAGCCCTGCCCAGGGGAACAGGTGCATCACATCTAAATTAGACAGGGGGGAAGAGAAACAAACAAGCCACCAGCAGAGGCAGCAGCACAGAATGTGGAGCTCATCACCAGAGGAAGGAGAGGGACGTCAGAGTAAGAATCCACCTTTCCACTGTGTTCAGGGGTATATCTGTATTGCTACAATGACACTGTGAGTGTATTGTGGGACACATTGTGGCTGACAGTGTCATTCCTAAACTAGACACACCTTGATGTAGTACTAACGTGATTTTATATTATTTATCTTTACTTAGTTAACATATGATTAATTTGATTATATTACTTATCTTTACCTCAGGACCGCTGTAGGTTTTGAGTTAATAAAATGTCTGCCGTCTGCCGCCCCCTGCTGGCCAAAGCATCGCCGCTGCGATATCAGGCTGCTGCGCTCAGTCACCAGAGACGCGGATTAAGTGTGTTACTCAGTTACGCTTCGGGCAGCGCTGAACCGGGACATTAATAGGATAGAATAGGAAGCCTTTATTGTCAGTGTACAGGTAGCAAATACAATATACAGACAGAAATATATAAAATGTATGTATAGAGGGGAGGGGAAAAGCCCCCCCACTCATCAGGATTACATTTCATTACATTTTATTTTATTCATAATCAGAATTCACTTTATTGGTACCAGGGACGGATTACGGACCAGGCCAGCGGGCCCGCTGCCCAGGTGCTTTCAGGGGGCCCCGGCCCTGCTATAGGAACTTTAAAGGGAAATGGGTGCATGGGAGCCTACTTTTAGAAGGCCCTCTTAGGCCCTCCTATTATGGTCCTGGCTTCTGGCTACCAGGGGGTCCTAGGGAGGATGGGGGCTTTGGGGGCTTTTAGAGGGCCCTCTGATTATGAGTGGCCCCCAGACCAGTGTAGCAGTGTAAGAGTTTGACCAGTGTAATCACTCCCAGGGCTGTAGTGGAGGCTAAACGCAAGTAAACACGGTTTACCCACCTCTGAAATTTCAGAATTAAAGTTTATCCACTTCTCAATTGATCTAAATGCACATCGTAGTCTACATGAGCGCACTTCTCCACAACATTCTGACAACCCACGTGTAAACCTGCTGTTTATCTAAGTTATTGGTTTATTAAATATGACACGGGTGGGTAGTATTTGTGATTTCGCTTACTTTACCATTTCATTCTGTTGGTGTCCTTGAATTTATTTGTTCCTGGCCCTGCGCATGATATGACTGCCCCCTAGCTATGAGGATGTAATTGTCTTCTTTGGGAAAGCTGCAAAGCAACAATTGCAGATTATAACAGGTACATGGCATTTTGGTTCACTTTTATAGACATTTCCATTTCTATTTCGAACTAGCACATTCTGGATTATTCAAACAAATAATGTTTGTTATGGTATGATCTGGTTGTGCTACGTTGCTACCACCTGTCTCTACAAACAGAGATGGGTAACCTGGTGCTAACATTAACGTGAGGTAATGGCATTAGGCTGTACTGATTATAATTTGAGATCCAACTTACTGTATCAACATAAGCCACCCTCTATTCACTTTTTCCGAGGTAAAAAGCGGCAAAAGATAGTTTTGTCAACATCATTCTGCTTTTACAACACGGTACGCCGCACTAGTTTGGACCCACAAGTGGCATGATGACGTAGCAACTAGCCATCCCAGACAATGCTGGCGTTTTTTTGTTTTGAGGGGGGGGGGGCCCTCGCGAACGTTTTGCCCAGGGGCCCACACAACCCATAATCCATCCCTGATTGGTACAACTGCATGTACTATAATTTTTTTTGGCAGTTTTAGTGCATTCACAGACAACATAGAACAGAAGTCAGAGAAAAACAGTCATTTTGCATGGGTTTGGCAAGCTGAACAAACATTCATTTATTTTTGTCTAACATACGTCACACTTCAGACAGAGTAAAAAGGGTTATACTGGTTAAAAAGCAGAGATTTTACCTTTTTGCCATGGAGAAGCAGCGACATGTGACACTCTGATGAAGTAAAAATGATTCCTCCAGCACACAGTGAGCTATCCCAGCATGCACAGGGACACAGAGGAGTTATAAACCAAAAACCCTGGACAGAGGGGTTCAGTGAATGAGGAGGTGAAGCTGTACAGGAGGGTCAGTCCATCAGAGGAGACTCTGTAGAAGGACAGAGTACCAGCCGCCCAGTTCAGATACACTCCTACTCTGCGGGAGCCTGAGGGCTCTATGGGTATGACAGTCTGTTTATTATTGTGACAGACAGAGTAACTGTCAGGAGAGTAGATCAGACTCCATGACTTGTCATTGTATCCAAGCCCACAGTCAGCACTGTCTCCTTTCCTCCTGATTCCTTTATAAGTCACTCCTATCCAGGCTTCATCTCCACTCCACTCAGCCTCCCAGTAACAGCGACCAGTCAGACTCTCTCTGCACAGAACTTGGTACCAGCCGTCAAATCTCTCTGGATGATCAGGATATGGGTGCTCTGCCCCCCATGTCACCTTCCTGTTCCCCTCTGACAGAGACAGGTCTCTGTATGCTGTGTTGGGGTCCAGCGTCAGCTGGCAGGAGTCTGTAGGCAAGAGGAAGAGCGATTAATCCCATCACGAAGCCCAGCATCTCCATCATTATCACTGTCACACCTCACACACTCACTAACACAGAACTCGCTCCAATACACACATTTTATTCCCAATATACTCATGTAGCCGCCCGAGTCTGCGGCGCTCCGGCTGCCCCCTGCGCTGTGAGACTCGCTGGGGACCGAACTGCACTTTAGCCTGCGCTCTATTATTCTGTACGATACACAAAATATAAAAACGAAGCAGGAATTCAAGTATGTGAAATACCTCAGGAAATGTCGGACGCCCGCGCGACGCCGGCGGGAAGACGCGCCTAAATGATGCGGAGTCGACTCCAAAAGAGTCGATTCCTCGACTCTCACTAGCCCTAGTGTCGGAATCGACTCCAGGTCAGGAATCGACTCCCAGTGTCGAGTGTTTTTTTCAAGTTCAACACAGCAACAGTTCATTATAACGAAAAGATTATAATGAATGTAAAGATACAGAAATTAAAACAAAAAGATAAAGAAATGAGAGGAAAAAATAAGTAATGCCAGGAAAACAAAGAACAATAATGTATAGATAGTTTTTTTCTGTTGGGTCTGTTTTGCGGCTCAATCAATCATGATGTGGTTCAATACAGTCAATTGGTTGTGATTGGCACAAAACACTGCAGTAGGTTTTACGAACCAATCATGTACCAGTCCTCAGGGTGAGAGTGGGACATGCTCATAATTGGCAAGTGGTGGTTGATTGAGTGATACTGTTGAGTGATGACTGTTTTTGAATCCAGTAACGTTAACTTATAATGGCAACCCCGACCTCAACCGTGTGGAATTAAAGAATTTAGATGTCCTACATGAGAGCGGAGCTCGATCGGTTTCAGGGTCGTAGGACATACGAGCGAGAAGTGAGGAAACGAGGAAGCATATTGAGACGCACCTTCTGAATCCTGACCCTATTTTAATTCAAAGTAAATGGAGTCGAGGAGTCGATTCCACCGACTCCAAAATTAGGAGTCGGGAGTCGGAGTCGACTCCAAAAAAACCGGAACCGAACACCCCTACTAATAGGCTTAATTACAGGTAGATAAAATTACAAACAGCATTTATCAAACATGTTAACCATAAAATTGTACGACACAGATTACCACTAAAAGTGAGCTTGTCTTTACGTCACAATATGAACTTCTTTCAAACCACTTTGGACACACACCTCTCTCCAGCAGCGAGCCGACGCGATGCTCCCAACGCGGACGCGGACGCATCTAGGCTGGTTCTCTGCAAAGCGCAACACTCGCGTATCTGCACCGCGCATGCGTACACGGAAACGTTCATAGTTCTCCGGTCAAGCTGTGTACTTTGTTCTTGCCATATTTAAGTATTATTATTAGTAAATTATTATTCTGATATTCCCTGCACACGTACCACAGCAGTGAGGTCTGTGTATATTTCCCTACGTTTTACAAATTCTTTTTTTCCCGCTCCACCACCCCCCCTCTGCGGAGGACTGCTTTATTTCTATTTAAATATTTATTTATTTATCTATCTATTTATTTATTTGTTTTTATTTACTTCCTCATACTTCCTCAAGAGAAGGAGAGGGAGCGAGAGGGGGGGGGGGAGGAAAAGAAGGGGGATAGAGAGAGAAAAACAAAAGAAAGAAAAAACTGAATCTGCTTCAATGTCTGCTGAAGAGAGAAAACAACAACCAACATCTGTACGAATCCCATCGAAAATCAAACGTTAAATGTTATTGAACAGCACACACACCCAGCATTACAACACATGCCCAGAAGCAACAGCCGATCAAGACAGCGCGCGTCCATGTGCACCTGTCCGCAAACCTGTGTGTGTCAGTGCGCTGGTGTTCGTAAGGTTTCTCCATGTAAATGTCTAGTAGTGTTTGTGGGGAGCCACAGCCCCGCCCCCCCAGGACATGAAGCTGACATGGAGGAGACCCGGGCCCCAGACACCCAGAAAAGGGCAGAGGATAGTTCCGGCGGGGGGTCATCCGGCAGCCACATCGCAGGAGCCCCAGGGGAGCACAACAGGGCAGACTGGAACCCGGGTCCAGAGATCCAAGGGCCCCCCCACCCCCCAGCCATGGCCCGACAGAGCCGGGAGGGCCAGGCCCCGCCAGGCAACCGCCGAGAGTGAGCCAGCACACACCAGAGCATCCAACCCCGGACATCGAGAGCCACCAGCCGGAGACCCCATCCACCGGCAGGGAGTGTGGCGGGGGGGAATAGAGCCTGAGATGTTATTCCAGGTGGAGTCTAAGACCCAACCTGACACATGCGTATAGACAAACAGGCGCACACATACACAAGCATGCTTGTGTACGTTTTACAAATTCAAAGCGCCAGTTCACAGGGCTGCCAACTTTGATCAACTGGCTGGTGTGAGATTTTCAATTCGGAACAAGGCTGCACTCACATGCATACGCATTTATATGTATGTAGCAGTTTTATCACCTTGTAAATTGCCTGTAGGGTTTGTAAACTACCGTGCTTCGTCTGTGCATCTACATGAGGATAACGCGACGCATGTGCAAGGTGCAGTACCACCAGAAATTGGGGTGGCAGTATGGTCACGTTTTGTCACGGGACATTGTCTTTACATACAGTACAGATAGTATTAAAGTAGCATCTTATTTTTTAAGAATGAGCGGCCAGAAGAACTTTTTATTTTTAGAGGCAAGAAAGAAAATATTCCAAACACTATTGTGTCCTTCTGTGTACAGCGGCTTCAAAATTTAATGGCAGTATAAGTTTATAAGAAAGCAGTGTCATATGTACAAAGTACAATGGAATTTTAACTTGAAATTCTTACTTGCCTACTTTCATAAGTAGCGTTATTTTTCAATACAGTTCCATCCATCCATCCATCCATCCATTTTGTGCCACTTATCTAATCTAATATATATATAACATATATATAACATATAATCTATAATGTAGTATATATTATATATAATCTCTCAGGGTAAATATAATATATAATCTCTGGGTCTGCCCCGGGGCCTCCTCCCAGTTGGACATGCCCTGAAACACCTGAAATCCGAGATCCAGTTGCAGAGAGTGGTGTTCAAACTTAACCCCCTTAGTTCCACAATCAGCCTTTGAGGGACATATTGAAGTCCATGAATAACATTCTAACATATGTGATTCTCTTATCCAAATGTGTCAGGGAAAGGTGACGGGCAGAGGCTATGGTGTCCCCAGTAGACCTGTTGGACCAGTATGCAGATTGGAGAGGGTCTAGAGAGGTAGGAAGATTGGTCTTTATGTCTGCCATGACCAGCCGTTCGAAGCGCTTCATGATGATTGACATGAGTGCTATGGAGCAGTAGTCATTCAGGCCGGTCACTGATGGCTTCTTCAGCACTGGGACGATGGTGGTTGATGTGAAGCATGCTGGGACAGACCACTGGCTTAAAGAGGTGTTGAAAATGTCTGTGAGGACACCAGCCAGGTGGTCAGTGCATTCTCTCAGCACATGGCTAGGTATGTTGTCAGGTCCTGCAGCCTTGTCTGGGTTGACTCTGGATAGAGTATTCCTCACATCAGCTGTGGACAGACAGAGTAACTTGTCGTCGGCTCCTTATTCTGTACATCAGAGTCTGCAAAAAAGTTGTTTAGCTCTTCTGGAAGGGAGACATCACTACCACTGATGTGTGGGTTGGGCTTGTAGATCGTGATTGGCTGAATGCCCTGCCATATACGGCGTGTGTCTTTGGTGCAATTAAAGTGTTCATTGATCCTCTGTGCATGTGCCTGATTGGCTATCCTCATAGCTCGGGACAGGTTGCCTCTGGACGTCCTGAAGGCAGCCTTGTCTTTAGGTCTTAAAGCTGCATTTATGATTCTTAGCTGTGTGCGCACTTCCCTCATCATTTAGGGCTTTTGGTCGGCTCTCGTGGTCATCGATCAGAGTTTATATACTCCTCCAGGTTAATGGCATCACCATTTATAGCAGCCTCCTCAAAAATGTCCCAGTCAGTAGATTCAAAGCAGTCTTGGAGAGCTGAGACGGCACCAGCTGGCCACACTCTTACTGACTGGTTTGTTGAGCTTCAGCAGGGATTTATACGCAGGAACCATGAACACAGTGACACGGTCTGAGTAGCCGAGGTGAGGGGGGGAAGGGCCTTGTAGGTCACAAACATTGTCCAGACAGATTCTCTCTTTAGCTGGGAAGTTGGAAGAATTTGGGGGAAACTCGCTTCAGATTTGCCTGATTGAAGACTCCGGCAATAATGAAAAAAGACTCTGGATTAGCTTAATGACCTAGTCATAGGAATGGAACTCGGCCGTTAAGTGAGGAGCGTCTGTACAGAAGATGCTGCAGCAGTACCACAAAATTAGCAGCTCACTGTGTAGGCAGTGATTGTACAATCCCCCCCCCCCCCAGTTTTATTGAACGTTGTATGTCAAAACTATGGGAGGTATTTTCTGCAAAAAATAAAATGAAAATGATAAAAAGAAAATACAATCTCCAATTTCCCATTTAGTTTTCAAAGTCTGTGCGCAAAAAACCTGCAAAAATGAAAATTAAAGTGAAATAGCACCATTTGCAACTTAATTTCCACTTATGTATGAGTCAGATGATTAAATAAAACCGGACAGTAGTAAAACTGCATATAGTTCACGATATACGGTAAACAAAAGTCGGTTTGCAGCTGTCATCAAAGCGTGTTCTTCAGAGCGGCATCTTGACTCCCTCCTTGTACAACATTTAATGCCACAACCTCATACAAACAAGTGCGACTGGAAACAAAGGAACCGACCTAGATGGTTTTCTCACACTGCCCCCTGGTGGACATGACCTTTAATCCTCCAGATAGATAAATTATGCACGCAATTGTAGTTGTGTCGTGTGAAGTCGTGGCCCTAAAGCGCAGACTTAGGAGATGTTCAGTGTCACAACGAGTTTGGGGAAGACTATGGGTGCTGTATTAGGACAATATTAATGAATCTGAAAAAAAGTACACTGAAAAAAGAACAAACGTGAAGGAAGGAAGCCCCCCCTCACAACCTCACTACTGAGAGAAATCTCACACAATATAAGGATGCAGATAAAAGGCCTTGACAAGCTGTTACTGTGTGGTACCAAAAGTTCCTGCTACCCAAACAAAGCGAGGGCAGCCTCCCAGCTTTCAGCATTACAGTGCATGCTGACGTCTAGGACAGACTGGACCCCCCGCTTACTTGGTTTGGATCCACTGCTGTAGCTACAGCCCACATTAGGCAGTGAGGAGCAGCCCCAGTGTCAGTCATTCTTGTTCTGAGTAACTTCAGGGGGAACAAAGTGCATCAAAGCCCACAGCTACTCTATCTAATCTGACTGCAGCTGTGCGTCACCTACAGACTGGGTCAGACAATGTGTTTCATACATTAAACTTAGCTTTACTGAATGTCAGGTCTTTGGCTGGCAAATCATTATTAATGATTGATTTTATTATCAAGAAAAACCTTGAGTTTTATGTTTTAAACTGAAATGGGGTCAAATGACAACTATGCAGCAGCCCTGATCAAACCAGCTACTCCAACTTGCCCTTTATCAGTGAGACTAGAACACTTACTGTAGGAAAGGAGGTGGAATAGACGCCTTATTTAACTGGTTTGAGTTATTTTTACAAGTCAGGCACTACTTTCTGTCAAAAGGGTAATTATGAATCTGAATGTACAGAAATCACATCTGGAGTTCCTCAAGGGTGCGTTCTTGAGCCTCTTCATTCAACATCTACATGCTTCCATTTACTCAGATTATGGAACAGAGATAAAATCTCTGGAACACTTAAGACCATGTGTTTAGTAATAAAAAAAAAATCATAACAAATAATAATCCATTGTAATGCATTATAAACATGTCTATAAATATTTATCAAAAGGCATAACACATTATAGGCATGCTTATTATGCATAATGAATGATTTATGAAGCTCTCATCTTTAATGCACTATAGATACCTTCATAATGCATTATAATGGTCGATATAAGCATTAAGGATGCTTTGTATTGCATTATGAAGGTATCTATAGTGCCTTATAGAAGAGTGTGTCATAAAGCATTCATAAAGCGTTATAAACATGGCTATAATCCAGAAGAAATAAAAATACAGATGCTCCTCTACTTCTGAACAAGATACATTCCGAACGGCCGTTCGTAACTTGAAATGTCTGTAAGTCGTTATTCAGCATAATTTTAAGGGTATACGCAAGTACAAAGAACTAGGATACTGGGAGTACGCATGTTACGCTGCTGCGCGAGTAGGGGCCAGAAGTCATACTGTATCGAAGGAGTAGGTGGCACAGAAAAAAAAATATTGTGGACAGGAAACGGAAGCCCAATGAACAGAATGTGAACTTATAATCCTCTTTTTGTATTTGTATGTCTGAAAGTTCGTAAGTAGAGAAACGCCTGTAAGTCTAACATAACGGAATACATATGAACCTTTGCTCTTACTTTCACCTACATTAATTTTTGAAACCGGTGGAAACGCAGGCAGGTTCTCAAAAGGCAGCAAGTGAAAACCAGCCCAGTACTGGCTCCGTGTTGGTGGAAATGACGCATCAGTACAGTGTTCCCAGGTCCAGCCCAAGGTCTCCTTAAAATCTGCCCAGTGGAAGCTGAAACTAGCCGAATATGTGAAATCCCAGTATACTGTATCTCAAAGAAATAAACCAGTTTGTTACATCCTTATCACTTTCAAATAGTGACTCCTGTCTTCTGCAATCCCCCCCCCCCCTTGTGAAACTGAACAGGTAAGAAGTGTGCGCACATACATTAACACGTAGGTCCTCTCTCTGTATAAACACACTGGGTTAGAGGGCGAGTGCCACCTTCTGTATTTATGTTCGGGTGAGTAAGCCTAGTGTAGTCTGGGTTTTTCTGTTCTATCTTTGGTTTTAGTTAATATCTTAATAGGGTAGGGAAGAGGTGTTATGTTTTGTTAATTTCTTTCCTTTGACGCGTCCATGTTCTTTTCCCTGGGTCTGGCCCATCCTCCTGTGTTCCCAGCACCCAAATCCCTGTTTTGGTTCAGTCAGAAAGACTGAAAGCTATTGCTCACCATGAAACCATGACACTGAAATATACTAATCAAGCTAGAAATCTTGATGTAGTTCTGGACCGAAATATCAACAGTCACATAAAGACTATTAAAAAATCAGCCTCCCACCACCTTAAAAATAGAGCAAGAATTAAAGGATTTCTCTCTAAACCAGATACAGAAAAGCTTGTTCATGTGTTTATTTTCAGAAGGCTAGACTATTGTAATGGTGTCTTCACACGTCTTGGTAATAAATCAGTCAGACAGCTGCAGCTCATCCAGAATGGTGCCACCAGAGTCCTCACTAACACCAAGGAAGTAGAGCATATTACACAGGTCCTTAAATCACTGCACTGGCTTCCTGTGCATCACAGGATTGATTTTAAAATATTATTTCTTATCTACAAGGCACTAAATGGCACTAATTTCCTTGAACGTTGTGAAGCATCCAGACCCCTGAGGGCATCTGGGAAAGGTTTACTCAGTGTCCCAGAATGAAGACCAAGCAGGATGAAGCAGCTTTTAGTCTCTATGCTCCCTGTCTGTGGAACAAGCTTCCTGAAGTTCTGAGGTCTGCTAACACTGTCAGCTCATTATAATCAGGGCTTAAAATGTTACTGTTTGCTGCAGCTTTTCAATAAATTAAATCAGTAGGAGATTAGTCATACTGTACGCTGCCTCTACAATGTCACTTATTTTCAGTTAACAATTTATTTGTTATTTGGGCTTTTAGGCTTTTTAAAATGATCTTTTAAATCAACAATGAATGTGTTTGCAATTCCCACCCCAAAGTTACGAGGTACCAAAAAAACAATAGTACTTTGTGTACTGGAACTATTGGTACTGATACTCGACCCAAAGTCAATGGAAAAGGGAAAGTACCAAATGTACCGTACCTGGTGCAGTGGAAAAGCACCCTGAATGAACTTGCCTTGCTTCGCAATTGGATTCAAAGGTTACTGACATAAACAGCTCATGTGAATGTGAAAGACCAGGAGGCAGCGGGAGAGAGAAAGAGAAGCTCCACTAGCAGAAGAAAACGAAACACAATAAAACACACTCCACCTCATACAGGGAGAGAGAAGCATGTGTGTGAACAGACTCACATTGTAAGAATTCTGCTCTGGTCCTGGGCACTAATACCGGTGGGATGGTGTCTTTGGTAACTAGAAGGAGACAGAGAGAAACAGGGATGTGAGTAAAAGGAATTTACTTGTGGGAGATGGACGTCACTCACTGTGGAGACACCAGCAGTAGATTATTATCATTAGGAGGGACAATAACAGGCATTTTAACAAACTGCAAATTATGGTAAGTTACACATAATACAGATATTAGGATTCTGTAATGTAGAAGAAACATGAATCGTGATCTGGGTTTTGTAGCCTGTAGAATTTAGAGCTCATTAGTTTTCATAAAGATTTAGTCTTATGGGAAACAGAAACTGACTTTGTCACACCAACATGAGACTGACTGTCCTACATACTCTCTCTGCATGGTGTATATTAACAAGAACAGACAGAAAAATGTTTTTATTTATCAACCTGTATGATGGATCTCTGCCATTTTCTTTTTGCAAACATTGTCCAGTTGATCCTTCAGCTCAGAAACCACCTTCCTCATATTCTCAAAAGAGCAGCGTGGATTGACGGAGATTCTGGGTCCAAATCCAGCTTCAGGGGTGACAGGAAGACCCTGGCACCTCTACAGACACACAGACTGATTAAACAGCTTCATCAAAACAAATGTGAATTGTAATGTAATTAACAGGACCATTAACATCTGACAAATGACAGACTAGCTGAAATACAAATGAGAACATGCATCCATTTGAATACTCTGGTTTTCTTATTGTCAAAGTAGCTGTTCTGTTACCTGGAGGAAATGGATGTGATCCTCTGTGTGTGAAAGTTGCTCCAGCTCAGAGTGTCTCCTCTTCAGTTCATCAATCTCCTGCTTCAGTCTCTCCATGTGTCCTTCAGTCTGACTCACTACAGCCTTCTTCTGATCTATGATCAGCTGTATCACCTCAGAGCGTCTTCTCTCAATGGAGCGGATCATCTCAGTGAAGATCCTCTCGCTGTCCTTCACTGCTGACTGTGCTGAGCTCTGTTGGTGACACAGAGAGCAGAGAACAGTAAATTACATTTGGCCCCTTTTGAAACTCCAGATAGCCTTATTGTACAATAGTGATGTGAGCTGACAGGAGGTATAAAAACAGCACAGGGCTGGGGTTTGGAGCGTCACGATGCTGGATGCCTCAGGTACTGAAACCCAGCCAGCACTGATTGGAAATGATCACTCATTAAGCTCATACACTGTCAGCTGCAGGGATTTGGCAGAGACTGGTGGCTGTATGGGGCAGCTTGGTTGTCACCATTAGGTCTTAGTTTAATAGGTGGCATTTTGGGTTATGTTTGAATAACACTGGGGTGTGAAAAGCTGCATTTTCTCAAATGGGCCTTACATGGTGTTTTCTAAATAAACAAGCTATAACTGCTGTAAGGCAAGGTTGGTTAAATCATGTTATCTAGCAATTTTGTCCCATTAAATCTCTGACCCAAAATTACCCACAGCAGCATTAATTTGATTAATCCCCACAAGTCTGTAAATCTGCAATCTGTTGAATCTGAGAGAAGATTCAATAGGATCACAAGCCAGCTGTTATCTTCTCCTCAGGTTCATACTCACTGTGATTGAGGCCACAGCCTCTCTCAGCTCCTGCAGCTCCTTCTCTCTCATCTGAATTCTCTGCTGAAATTCCCTCTGTGTTTCACCCATTTGTTTCTACAGATAGGAAGCAAGATGACAAAACAAGTTTGTTTCATTAGCTGGGATCATATTCATTAATCATCCTGTCCAGGGTGGACCCCAGCCTTGGGCCCTATGCCGCCTGGGAAAGGATCCAGGCGCTCTCTGTGACCCTGACCTGGATCACTGGTTAGGAGATGGATGGATGGATGGATATTCATAAATGATTTATTGACTGTAGGTAGGATAAACTGGACTTAGACCCTTTGGTCCTGTTTCCACCTGGAATTAACATGCGTCCTGGGTGATCCAATCACAATTGGACAGTGCTAATTACAGATGTGAAGGCACCCAGGACACATTGAGGATGAATTGAGATCTGATCACTGAAACCACACTGGGAGGTGGTCTGGGCCGCATATGGCCACATTCTTACAGCAATGTGAAGGCGAATGTGTCCTGGGCTGCATTGCAGGACCGGCTACTCAACTGACGTCCTATTTGATTTATGTCAGATCGCATGTCAGTTGATAATGGGCCACTGTGTAGTAAACTGCACTGTGAACAACAATAATGCATCTTTTCTCCTGTGACACTAAAAACTGAATCTGCTGGGAATTCGGACCGTCGAACTGGAGCAACATTGAAATGTTGTCTTTGTATTTTTAACCTCGTATTTTTGCATGTGAATTCAGACCATCGAATTTCCGATGCATATTTCCAATGCATAAATATTCAATGTTAGAATTTCAGTGGCATATAAACTTCTAATTCTGATGACACAGATTTACTTCCATAAGTTTCAGTACAAATTCAATCAGAACTTTTTAAATGTGCATTTTCTGTTCATTTTTCTTTCATTTTACCAAACCAGACTTGCTCTGAGTATTTTCATACCAATTATACTCACATGTGTTAAGACAAAAGTCATTTTTATTTAAAATAAATTTTATCATTTATATAAGAGCACTTCAGGCCTGACCTGTATCTCTGTCCTTCCTGCAGCAGCTGAGACTGTATCATGGCCTCTGTGTTCATCCATCGTACAGAGATAACAGATACACTGCTGGTCGGTACGGCAGTAGACCTCCAGGAGTTTGTCATGGTGGGAACAGACCTTGTCCAGCAGACGTCCAGTGGCATCAGTCAGCTTGTGCTTCTTAAAAGCTGGAGACTCATAGTGAGGCTGGAGGTGAGTTTCACAGTAAGAGGCCAGACACACCAGGCAGGACTTGACAGCTTTGTGTTTTCTCCCAGTACAGACGTCACACTCCACATCTGCAGGTCCAGCATAATGGTCAGCAGGAGTAGCTGCTTGTAGTCCAGTCTTCTTCAGTGTCTCCACCACTTCAACCAACATGGTGCTTCTGCTCAGAACAGGTCTGGGTGTGAAGGTCTGTCTGCACTGGGGGCAGCTGTAAACTCCAAGACGATCCTCCTGATCCCAGCAGCTCTTAATGCAGCTCATACAGTAACTGTGTCCACAGTTGATAGTCACTGGATTCTTCAGTAGATCCAGACATATTGGACAGCTGAACTGGTTCTCATCCAGTGTGGAACTGGCTTCAGCCATTTTGCCATGAGTACTGATAGGATTCAGTTTCGTTTTCTCTCACAGTCGTCTGTGTGTGAGAGTGGGAGGAACTTCCTGCTTCTCAGGCTGCAGTAGGTGTGGTTTTGGACTGAGACCAGACTGAGAAGAGCAGACTGAGCAAACACTGGAGTTTGAATGTGTGCGTAAAACCGAACATCAGATTAACTATAGAGACACACACACAGTTTAGACTAGATAATCTGCCTGAAGTTAAGCTGGTTAGAGTCTGCCCAGTACTTGGATAGGAGACCAACTAGGAAAGTTAGGTCACTGCTGAAGAGGTGTTAGTGTGGCCAACAAATTAGCTCAACCTGTGGTCTGTGTGGATCCCAGTGCAGTGATGGGGACACTATGCTGTATAAATGGTGTGTCCTTTGGATGAGATATAAAACTGAGGTCCTGACTGTCTGAGGTCACATGGCTAAAAAATTGCCCACTATGACCCTATGCAATCTGGTCTCTTAATCCTTCCCTATATCAAATATTCTCTCCTGCCCCTTCACCACCTTAGTTACTGCCTGGTTTGCGTACTGGTGCAGAATGGCTGCTGTCACATCATCCTGGTGGGGGCTACACAGCGGTGGTGATTGAAGTGGCTTCCCTTTGCTTCTGTGAAACCCTTCATTCATTCATAACTCTTACTGACATTGTTTTTCCCCAAACAAGCTATATATAACTAGTTTGATTTTATACATAGAAAATATGTAGAAAGGCATTAGGGAGCAGTTCTATTGAATGAATTTATCTGTCTGTTTAGAAGCTTATCTGTTTATTCTCCACATGATGCAAATGTACTACAAGAACTTGAAGCTGTCATGTGGTTTCAGGTGTAACATGCACATATGTGCAATTATCGATAAACTGTGTCAGGTTTAGACAGAACAAGCTTTGATAAGTATTATATATCAATGTACAGATTTTTTTTTACATTGTTCAATATAATATAAAATAATATAAAGGATGCAGCACACAAATGTCATATTTTTTCATTTTGTTTCTGTATGTGTTCTGGGAGTCTCTATCTATCTATCTATCTATCTATCTATCTATCTATCTATCTATCTGTCTGTCTGTCTGTCTGTCTGAGTCCCTGTGTCCTTAATGAAATGCTGAGTCACCATGACCTTGATGAAATGCTGTGTCACCATGTCCTTTATAATATGTTGAGTCACTGTGCCCCTGATGAAATGCTGGGTCACCAAGGTCAAATTGAAATGCTTTGTCACCGTGTCCCTAATTAAAGACAATGTCACGGTGACCCTGATAAAATACTGGAATCACACTTGGAATCACACATTGAAATGTTGCGTTCAAATCTGTGCTGTCCAATAAAACGGTCTTTAATGCCCAAACAAAGTCATTTTCCCCTTTATTTTCCTTCCTTGTTTTTTGGCATCTTAAAGCTTGCAGACAGTTATCATCAGAACAAACATGGTCATGTGATACAGGCAGTTGCTATGACCATGAGGAACTGCAGGAATGTAAACAGCTTGGGATTTGACCCTACAACCTCCCAGACATGGGCATGGAATTGCAGTGCTGACGTTTCAGAGACTCCCCATGACTGCATTCCCACCTCCCTTCTATACTTATGCTGCCATAGTCTTATCTGCCAGAGCTTACATATTGCACTCATCTAACCATTTGTACTGCCTCTAGTCTCCCCTACCTTGGCTAATCGCACATTTTATTTCCCCAACTCCTCCTGAGGTATGCTGCCTGGAGACCCCAAATTATCAAGGTATTCTGCCTACCCTGCTGCCGTCAACGTCGCCACTACCTGTGGCATCCTTCCGGCCTGCTCACCCTTCTGCCTGTGATGCCTTCCCTGTACGCCCTTCTGCCTGTGATGCCTTCCCTGTAAGCCCTCCTGCCTGTGATGCCTTCCCTGTACGCCCTTCTGCCTGTGATGCCTTCCCTGTACGCCCTTCATCCTGTGATGCCTTCCCTGTACGCCCTTCTGTCTGTGATGCCTTCCCTGTACGCCCTTCTGTCTGTGATGCCTTCCCTGTACGCCCTTCTGCCTGTGATGTCTTCCCTGAATGCCCTTCTGCCTGTGATGCCTTCCCTGTATGCCCTTCTGTCTGTGATGCCTTCCCTGTACGCCCTTCTGCCTGTGATGTCTTCCCTGAATGCCCTTCTGCCTGTGATGCCTTCCCTGAACTCCCTTCTACCTGTGATGCCTTCCCTGTACGCCCTTCATCCTGTGATGCCTTCCCTGTATGCCCTTCCGTCTGTGATGCCTTCCCTGTACGCCCTTCTGCCTGTCATGCCTTCCCTGTATGCCATTTTATCTGTGATGCCTTCCCTATATGCCCTTCTGCCTGTGATGCCTTCCCTGAACGCCCTTCTGCCTGTCATGCCTTCCCTGAACTCCCTTCTGCCTGTCATGCCTTCCCTGTACGCCCTTCTGCCTGTGATGCCTTCCCTGTACGCCCTCCTGCCTGTGATGCCTTTCCTGTACGGCCTCCTGCCTGTGATGTCTTCCCTGTACACCCTCCTGCCTGTGATGCCTTTCCTGTACGCCCTTCTGCCTGTGATGTCTTCCCTGTACGCCCTCCTGCCTGTGATGCCTTCCCTGTACGCCCTTCTGCCTGTGATGTCTTCCCTGTACGCCCTCCTGCCTGTGATGCCTTCCCTGTACGCCCTTCTGCCTGTGATGCCTTTCCTGTACGCCCTTCTGCCTGTGATGTCTTCCCTGTACGCCCTCCTGCCTGTGATGCCTTTCCTGTACGCCCTTCTGCCTGTGATGCCTTCCCTGTAAGCCCTCCTGCCTGTGATGCCTTCCCTGTACGCCCTTCTGCCTGTGATGCCTTCCCTGTACGCCCTTCATCCTGTGATGCCTTCCCTGTACGCCCTTCATCCTGTGATGCCTTCCCTGTACGCCCTTCTGCCTGTGATGCCTTCCCTGTACGCCCTTCTGTCTGTGATGCCTTCCCTGTACGCCCTTCTGCCTGTGATGTCTTCCCTGAATGCCCTTCTGCCTGTGATGCCTTCCCTGAACTCCCTTCTACCTGTGATACCTTCCCTGTACGCCCTTCATCCTGTGATGCCTTCCCTGTACGCCCTTCTGTCTGTGATGCCTTCCCTGTACGCCCTTCTGCCTGTCATGCCTTCCCTGTACGCCATTCTATCTGTGATGCCTTCCCTGTACGCCCTTCTGCCTGTCATGCCTTCCCTGAACGCCCTTCTGCCTGTGATGCCTTCCCTGAACTCCCTTCTGCCTGTGATGCCTTCCCTGTACGCCCTTCTGCCTGTGATGCCTTCCCTGTACGCCCTTCTGTCTGTCATACCTTCCCTGTATGCCCTTCTGCCTGTGATGCCTTCCCTGTACGCCCTTCTGCCTGTGATGCCTTCCCTGTATGCCCTTCTGTCTGTGATGCCTTCCCTGTACGCCCTTCTGCCTGTGATGTCTTCCCTGAATGCCCTTCTGCCTGTGATGCCTTCCCTGAACTCCCTTCTACCTGTGATGCCTTCCCTGTACGCCCTTCATCCTGTGATGCCTTCCCTGTATGCCCTTCTGTCTGTGATGCCTTCCCTGTACGCCCTTCTGCCTGTCATGCCTTCCCTGTATGCCATTTTATCTGTGATGCCTTCCCTATATGCCCTTCTGCCTGTGATGCCTTCCCTGAACGCCCTTCTGCCTGTCATGCCTTCCCTGAACTCCCTTCTGCCTGTCATGCCTTCCCTGTACGCCCTTCTGCCTGTGATGCCTTCCCTGTACGCCCTCCTGCCTGTGATGCCTTTCCTGTACGGCCTCCTGCCTGTGATGTCTTCCCTGTACACCCTCCTGCCTGTGATGCCTTTCCTGTACGCCCTTCTGCCTGTGATGTCTTCCCTGTACGCCCTCCTGCCTGTGATGCCTTCCCTGTACGCCCTTCTGCCTGTGATGTCTTCCCTGTACGCCCTCCTGCCTGTGATGCCTTCCCTGTACGCCCTTCTGCCTGTGATGCCTTTCCTGTACGCCCTTCTGCCTGTGATGTCTTCCCTGTACGCCCTCCTGCCTGTGATGCCTTTCCTGTACGCCCTTCTGCCTGTGATGTCTTCCCTGTACGCCCTCCTGCCTGTGATGCCTTTCCTGTACGCCCTTCTGCCTGTGATGTCTTCCCTGTACGCCCTCCTGCCTGTGATGCCTTCCCTGTACGCCCTTCTGCCTGTGATGCCTTCCCTGTACGCCCTTCTGCCTGTGATGCCTTCCCTGTACGTCCTTCTGCCTGTGATGCCTTCCCTGTACGTCCTTCTGCCTGTCATGCCTTCTCTGTACGCCCTTCTGCTTGTGATGCCTTCCCTGTACGCCCTCCTGCCTGTGATGCCTTCCCTGTACGCCCTCCTGCCTGTGATGCCTTCCCTGTACGCCCTTCTGCCTGTGATGCCTTCCCTGTATGTCCTTCTGCCTGTCATGCCTTCTCTGTACGCCCTTCTGCCTGTCATGCCTTCCCTGTATGCCCTTCTGTCTGTGATGCCTTCCCTGTACGCCCTTCTGTCTGTGATGCCTTCCCTGTACGCCCTTCTGTCTGTGATGCCTTCCCTGTACGCCCTTCTGCCTGTCATGCCTTCCCTGTACGCCATTCTATCTGTGATGCCTTCCCTGTACGCCCTTCTGCCTGTCATGCCTTCCCTGTACGCCATTCTATCTGTGATGCCTTCCCTGTACGCCCTTCTGCCTGTCATGCCTTCCCTGAACGCCCTTCTGCCTGTGATGCCTTCCCTGTACGCCCTTCTGCCTGTGCTGCCTTCCCTGTACGCCCTTCTGTCTGTCATACCTTCCCTGTATGCCCTTCTGCCTGTGATGCCTTCCCTGTACGCCCTTCTGCCTGTGATGCCTTCCCTGTATGCCCTTCTGTCTGTGATGCCTTCCCTGTACGCCCTTCTGCCTGTGATGTCTTCCCTGAATGCCCTTCTGCCTGTGATGCCTTCCCTGAACTCCCTTCTACCTGTGATGCCTTCCCTGTACGCCCTTCATCCTGTGATGCCTTCCCTGTATGCCCTTCTGTCTGTGATGCCTTCCCTGTACGCCCTTCTGCCTGTCATGCCTTCCCTGTATGCCATTTTATCTGTGATGCCTTCCCTATATGCCCTTCTGCCTGTGATGCCTTCCCTGAACGCCCTTCTGCCTGTCATGCCTTCCCTGAACTCCCTTCTGCCTGTCATGCCTTCCCTGTACGCCCTTCTGCCTGTGATGCCTTCCCTGTATGCCCTGCTGTCTGTCATGCCTTCCCTGTATGCCCTTCTGCCTGTGATGCCTTCCCTGTACGCCCTTCTGCCTGTGATGCCTTCCCTGTATGCCCTCCTGCCTGTGATGCCTTTCCTGTACGCCCTTCTGCCTGTGATGTCTTCCCTGTACACCCTCCTGCCTGTGATGCCTTTCCTGTACGCCCTTCTGCCTGTGATGTCTTCCCTGTACACCCTCCTGCCTGTGATGCCTTTCCTGTACGCCCTTCTGCCTGTGATGTCTTCCCTGTACGCCCTTCTGCCTGTGATGCCTTCCCTGTATGTCCTTCTGCCTGTCATGCCTTCTCTGTACGCCCTTCTGCCTGTCATGCCTTCCCTGTATGCCCTTCTGTCTGTGATGCCTTCCCTGTACGCCCTTCTGTCTGTGATGCCTTCCCTGTACGCCCTTCTGCTTGTGATGCCTTCCCTGTACGCCCTCCTGCCTGTGATGCCTTCCCTGTACGCCCTCCTGCCTGTGATGCCTTCCCTGTACGCCCTCCTGCCTGTGATGCCTTCCCTGTACGCCCTTCTGCCTGTGATGCCTTCCCTGTATGTCCTTCTGCCTGTCATGCCTTCTCTGTACGCCCTTCTGCCTGTCATGCCTTCCCTGTACGCCCTTCTGTCTGTGATGCCTTCCCTGTACGCCCTTCTGTCTGTGATGCCTTCCCTGTACGCCCTTCTGTCTGTGATGCCTTCCCTGTACGCCCTTCTGCCTGTAATGCCTTCCCTGTACGCCCTCCTGCCTGTGATGCCTTCCCTGTATGCCCTTCTGCCTGTGATGCCTTCCCTGTACGCCCTTCTGTCAGTCATGCCTTCCCTGTACGCCCTTCTGCCTGTGATGCCTTCCTTGTACGCCCTTCTGCCTGTCATACTTTCCCTGTATGCCTTGCTACTGTACCACTGTTCACCCAGCTGGCAAATTGTTTCACTGCCAGCACCGCTGATATTAAACAAAACCATAGTGGTTATGGGCTGAATTGTCCAGGTATGCAGAAGGTTTGGACATGGTGGCTCATCTCAGTAACATAACACCAGTTTTTTTGTGGTGATGTGTTCCAAGATGTAATGGAAAGCCTTCCCCAGAAGAGCAGAGACTGTTATACAAACAATGGGCCAAGTAACTCCATGTTAATACCCTTGTTTTCAGAATGAGAGGTCGGACAAGCTGCTGTCCACATACTTTTGCCCATATAATGAATATGCAGCATTTTAATACATCAGGTCAGGTGTCCTGAGTTATGAAATGCTACATTATTACTACATTATAATTAGAAATTATGCATTCATCACCAGACAGCATCATCAAAGAGGCTTTGAGGTTCTCTAGTGCCTCCCTCAACATCCACTTTGCCAAGGAAGACTTCCTGCTACACTTAGAAGATCAGACTTACTGCATTCACAAGGATGATACCATTGTTTTTTAAGACACCACTCCGTTGATTCACCTTAACCCAGAATTTTATGAAGACTCTCTGCTAATATGTCTTGGGTAATAGATGGGTTGAGCATTGTGGTGGTTGAGGTCTCCACCCATTTACGGGGGTCCAGGGGGCTGTATCGGCTTATTCTGTATATTATAATTGACCTGCAGGCCGCTATGTGTATTAGCCGATATCGGGGCTGTATCGGCTTATTCTGTATATTATAATTGACCTGCAGGCCGCTATGTGTATTAGCCGATATCGGGGCTGTATCGGCTTATTCTGTATATTATAATTGACCTGCAGGCCGCTATGTGTATTAGCCGATATCGGGGCTGTATCGGCTTATTCTGTATATTATAATTGACCTGCAGGCCGCTATGTGTATTAGCCGATATCGGGGCTGTATCGGCTTATTCTGTATATTATAATTGACCTGCAGGCCGCTATGTGTATTAGCCGATATCGGGGCTGTATCGGCATATTCTGTATATTATAATTGACCTGCAGGCCGCTATGTGTATTAGCCGATATCGGGGCTGTATCGGCATATTCTGTATATTATAATTGACCTGCAGGCCGCTATGTGTATTAGCCGATATCGGGGCTGTATCGGCATATTCTGTATATTATAATTGACCTGCAGGCCGCTATGTGTATTAGCCGATATCGGGGCTGTATGGGCTTATTCTGTATATTATAATTGACCTGCAGGCCGCTATGTGTATTAGCCGATATCGGGGCTGTATCGGCTTATTCTGTATATTATAATTGACCTGCAGGCCGCTATGTGTATTAGCCGATATCGGGGCTGTATGGGCTTATTCTGTATATTATAATTGACCTGCAGGCCGCTATGTGTATTAGCCGATATCGGGGCTGTATCGGCTTATTCTGTATATTATAATTGACCTGCAGGCCACTATGTGTATTAGCCGATATCGGGGTTGTATCGGCTTATTCTGTATATTATAATTGAACTGCAGGCCGATATGTGCGAGGGGTGTCAGAGCGGCATGGATACCCTGGCAGATGCAGTGGGCACAGTAGTTTATATGGGCCCTGAAATTTTACACTGGGGGCTCAGGTCAGCGAAATCTACTGAGGTCACTTTGGGGGGCCCATAGTGACATTTTGCCAGGGTGCTCAGAATTTCTGACTATGCTGCTGAGTTTTATTTAACCATTCAGTGACACAAAGACACTGTGTTTTGTGGCCTGATACATTATCCTGCTGGAAGTGTTCATGCAATGCAGTCAGTAAGTGATACACCAGGTTTGGACATTCTCTGGTGTTTTAGATGGTATCAGTGGACCTCAGATGGGCCAGGAGAACATTTCTGGAACCAATACACTACTGATATCATGCTACTTGTGCAAAATGCTGACCTTACGGCTGGTGTGATGGAACAAGATCCTGGATTCACTGGTCTTTTGCATTACATATATTTATTTAACAGAAGCTATTATCCACAGCAACATACAATTGAGAAAGCAGGTCATCCAGTCCCTGGATCAGTTGCAGGTTAATGGCCTTGCTCAAAGACCCAATGGTGACATCACTGTGCAAACTCTGCAATTTGAACCACCAACCTTCCCTTCACAAGCACAGCATCCTGACCCACTGAGCTACACATCAGGACCAAGAGATATTTTCCCATTGATGCTGTTTCCATGTCCCTACCAGGTTCTCCTTCTGTTCTAGGTGACAGAACTCACCCTTATGTTTTGAGTGATGTCATTTTAGGCAATCCATTCATCCATCCATCCATCCATTTTCTGTAACTCCATATGCTATTCAGGCTCACAGAGGGTCTGGAGCCTTTCCTGGAGGCCAGAGGCACAAAGCAGGGAACAACCCAGGATGGGGTGCCAACCCACTGCAGGACACACTCACTCATACACACCACTCACACCTACAGACAGGTTGGTAACTCCAATTATCCTCAGCAGGATAAGCACGTGGGGCGCCCCCTGGTGGCCATTGGGCCCTAAGCAGCCGCTCAGTTCGCTTATGCCTTGGGCTGACCCGTGCCTGTAGCAACACGAATAACCAGTGCTGCAAATTCTTTGTTTGGAGGAAGTCTTATGTTGACGTCGCATTGGTCAGTGGCTGCACTGGTTAAAGGACGTGGTGCAAGTGATATGCTGTATGTGTTTGGGAGTTCTTTCCTTTCCCTTAACTGCACATGGCACCTGAACAGGGCAGAATTTCAGAATTCAAGGGCAAAAACCTAGAGGAGACACATATTGACCCTGACGGTATGAACAAAAATGCAAATGTATTTTGTTGTTTTGTTTTTTTGTTCTGTTGTAGTATGCCAATGTAAATATTTTGTGTGTCTTATTTTTCAGAGCAAGTATATGTGGCCAGTGAGGTATCTGAGAGTGAGGAGGAAGATGAGACAGTGCAGCTACAAAAGGAATCATATCAGCCACCATCCATGTCCATGGGTAATCTGGGACTCAGCTAACTGCGCCTGCAGGTCGGGCTGAAGGGCCCTAAAGGCTTCCAGGAGCTGCTCCTCTCCACCCTAAAACTCTTAAAGCCATCAAGAAAGAGTCACTGTTGATATTGGAAAGCACCTCAACGTGGACTGCCCTTGTGGTGAGGCACTTAAAGAGTAGTCCCCAGCGTTTCTCATGCCAACGGCATATCGGGACCTGAAATGGGCCAAAGCAGTCCATCCCTGTTGAGTAGAAGGCTGGCTAGTGCAACCTGAGGTGAACTGGGGGTAAGTCCGCCATTCTGGGGGTGACTGGTTGGGCCCTCCCCCTCTGGCACTCTATGCAGGAACGCTGTTCTCACCTCGCAGCCTCTCTTCCACACAGGATCCAGTGTTTCCTCCTGAGCTCTGCAAAGAGACGTTCGGAACCTGGGTGCTTCAGATCACTGTCAGTCTGCCTGATGAGAAGCTTTTAAGTAGGATGACTTGAATCCAAGATGATTGGATGTATGACCTCTGATTCTACGTCGGGGCGATGACACAATCTGCCACCTTCTCTTATTAGCTGCATTTCGTCGTCCAGTTCTGGCGCTAGCATGATCAAGCGGCTAGACTTCGGAACAGGCTTACCGGCAGACAGATACTGGAATTACTCCTGAAAACTGCCTTGTTGTGCCCTTAACCCCATCCATCCATACTGCATGTACTGCATCATGTGACCACTGCTTTATATGATGCATGAGTGTGTTTGCTGTTTTCTTCCTCCCCAGGTCTTCCTGAGGAGGTTCCAGAGAATCAGTCTGAGGACAGGAATTCAAAAGAACAAAGGGACACTTCAACTTGCAGAGGTAGTTTGATTCCATTTGAATCAGATCACACTTTGCTAACCACTGACCACTTTGTATGTCGTCTCACAACCAAAGTCCATTCGGAAGGAATTCAGAACTTCGCTTACCTCGTGTTTTATCTTACAGAATTACAACAAAATTAATAATTATTTCCCTTCACAATCTACACAGTAAACTATAATAACAAAATATAAAAGGTATTTACATATTTGTACATTTTATTAAAAATACAAAACTGAAATGTCACATTATAATAACATAAGATTTGGGAAACTGAATAACTGAATACATTGCAAATGCCAGGAAGGTCATGTCATGTTTTCCTGTTTTCAATAAGATTATTTTATAATATAGTGATAAATATTGACATTGAGAGAATCTCTTAAATATTGTGATATGATTTTTGGCCTTATATATCTTAATATATACATATGTCTCTTATCTTGTTGTAACATCATTGGCAGTGTCTAAACCTGAACGTTTGGGGAATAACGGCTCTGAAAATAGAAGCCAAACCAGTGAAGCAGGAAACTCTTCACAACAGCCAGTATCAGGTCTGTAAAGCATCCTTCCTTTGCGCGTGACTCAGTAGTCAGGCTCATTTCTTACGCTCGCACAATATAAGATTAGTTAATAATTTAGCTTTAAAGACAGACTCTTTTGCTCTGTACTATACTGTAAATTACCATAGGCTGCAATAGTGTTAACTTTGTGTTTTATATACTACTGTGCTGTTTGACTGATTACTGTCACTGTCTGATTACTGTCACTGTCTTTCATGACTGCTGACAAATGCAACTGGTATATTTGCATACATGTTCTGACAAAGCAAAAATTGTGTATGACTTTATTTAGATTACACAAACACAATAAGAAAGAAATGGACACAAGATGAGGTTAAAGCAGTGGAAGACATGTTGATGGACTACATCACATCTGGCAGGGTTCCAGGTAAGACAGTGTGAAGAATGTATTAGGTCAACTCTGGAAGCTCTCAGAGATAGAACCTGGGAAGACATTACATTTTA
Organism: Paramormyrops kingsleyae; assembly: GCF_048594095.1. Classification (NCBI taxonomy): domain Eukaryota; kingdom Metazoa; phylum Chordata; class Actinopteri; order Osteoglossiformes; family Mormyridae; genus Paramormyrops; species Paramormyrops kingsleyae. Next base: position 17,004,834 of record NC_132800.1, on the reverse strand, counting down.
TGTCAAGAACCAGATTGTGGCGCTTCAACGGGAGTGTAAGGAAGGATGAAAAGATGAAGTGGATTTGAGGACTGAATCAATCAGATTTTTTACAGTGATAATTATCTCCTCGTTTTTTGTCCTTCCAAAGGTATCTAAAGGGGAGTTTTTACTGGCTTTTTATATATATTTACAATAATATTTGACCTCCCAGGATTTTTTTCTCCATTTACATAGATAAATATTACAAAAGGGGAGATTTTTTTTACTGTTAACAGTGTTAAAGGTAGTTTCATTAACGGAGATAATTGTTCGTCCATTTTTTTTTTTTTTTACCTATTCACAGTAATACATGTTTGAAAAAGGCAGGTTCTGTTTACTATTTACGGTGTTAATTGTCATTCCAAATGTGTCAAGGGGGGGATTTTTTCGTTGGTTTTTTTTTTTTTTTTTGCTTTTTACAGTGTTAAATGTTTTTTTATGTTTATACTGATAGTCAACCTCCCAAATGTGTCAAAAGGGGAAAAAAAGTTTGTTTGTATAACCTCACCTGCTGAATGAATACAAATGATTATTAACTTTTGTGGCCCTGTGTTAACGGCATCTTCTGCCTTTCATTCACTATTAATTGTTTCTATTACTATTATTACCATAATCTTTTGCTTGATTCTTTTTCAACCACTTTATGTGACATCACTGTATAATCACATCATCACTAGAATTTAAATGTCATTTGAATAGAAATGCTCTGATTTGCTTGACTGAGGGGGTGGTGGTGTCTCTTTGGGACCTGTATGGAAAACTCACCCGACCAATTGAATGGCTGCCATTTTCACATCTTGGTTCTTCAATACCTGCAATGGGTTTGCGCCCCATCCTGGGTTGTTCCCTGCCTTATGCCTGTAGCCTCAGGGATGGGCTCTGAACCCCCCACAACCCTGAATAGGATAAGCAGTTTCAGAAAATGGATGGATGGATGATATTTAAAAATCAACCATCGAACAGATGTAAGGAACTCTTTTCTCTTTTCTTCTCTGAGCTGGAGGTTGAAATGGCCACCAAAGACAGTTTGCTCTGTATCAGATCACGGTGGATTTGAGATAAGGGGGTCAGATTTGTTACCCTGAAGCTGCCAAACACAACAGGGCTTGGGCTGTTACGTGGTTCTGATTTCAAACACTTTGTCAAATATCCATCCTCTTACCCAGTACAGGGTTACTGGGGGTCTGTTACAGGAAGGCAGGGGAGCCCAGGAAACTAGGGACACCATGGAAACCACACACACACAGAGCAGGAGTGGGATTCAAACCCACAACCCTGGAAGTGTGAGGCTATAAGCTACAAAACCAGGCCCTGTACCAGCTGGCTTTGTTAAACATCCAGCAGCACAAATTCCAGAATAAGGACGTCATTGTATTTAGTTAGTTTTGCCTGTTAATCTGTTCTGCTTTAAGGTCTCTCTGTTCAGATGACCTGAAGTCCAGGAGGAGCTGATTAAGGCCTTTTCCAGCTATGATAAAATAAAACTTCTCCTAGTGACAGCCGCAGTCCATCTTCATAGTGTTTCTCCAAAACAGAGCCTTCTTCCCAGTCTGTGTTTGTGTGCGTGTCTCCAGTTCTGGCTGGAGACTGAGATGGGAAGCAGCTTCAAAGCGGCCTTATCTCCGGCTTTGTGTTTCTCCACTTGCAGTATTCCAGACATGTCCAGTATGGGGTATACAGTATCCCGGAAATAAATCTGCCTTCAGATAATTGTCTCTTCCTCCCTGAAAGTGCCCCTGAGAAACTCCCTTTTCACAGCTATAACTCTGTCATTTATGACGGCCATATTCCTGCAAGGGAAACACAAACTATACCCTCCTCAGGTCTGTACCTTGGGCTTCTGATTACTCTGTCTATGCAGACTGACATGAACTCATAATATCTTCTATCATTAGACAGCTGATCTGCCACCAAACAGATATTTACACATTTTTTTTCAACAAGACTGTCAATCAATAACTTTTATTCAGGGAGATGCAAGTGATCAAAGGGTTGCTGATTCAAATCCCATTGTCAGAAGTTTGTTGGTTCAAATCCCACAGTCAGAAGGTTCCTTGTTCAAATCCCTTGGTCGGAAAACTCATTTCACTGTTGGGCCCTTGGGCAAGACCCTTAACCCCCAGCTGCTCCAGGCCCCAGCTGACCCTGCTTTCTGAAGTGTCCGTCACTGTGGATAAAAGCATTTGCTAGATAAACAAATATAATGAAATTGCCAGACATCGATTCTACATCATTAATATAGTTGTGGACACAGAGGCCACACAGAAGGTCTTATCTTGATCCGTCAAGGCACAGGGTGTACAGGGGGAACAGAATGTTCTGCCTGAGTCCATTTCGGTTTTGGGGGGCTGCGTGTGTAGAAGCCTGAACCTCTGTTAGTGTGTCGCCTGCCTCCTCTCTTCACGGGACCCCCAGTGTGCAGAACCGTGAACAGGACATAGATGTGTGATTCCCATGCCGGTGTTCCAGGGACTGACCGGGGGGGCTGGGAATTACCACTGTCGCCCTAAAAACCCACATCTTGTCGGAGTGGCGAGGAACTGACATACATTCTGAGCCCCTCCCCCTGGGATCAGGGCTGCCATCATATTTCATGGTCCTGTTTAGCGAGGGGAGGCGTGGCCTCAGTCTGGGTCATACCTGAACCCGGAATGTGATGAGCAACCACTTCATTAACAGATAAACTTTAGCAATCACACTTATTGTAATTAAGTTGCTTTTAACAGATGCTTTTATCCAAAGTGACATACGATTGAGAAAGCAGGTCAGAGCGTCTCAGGGGCAATTGAGGGGTTAAGGTTCTTGCCCCAGGGCCCAATGGTGACGTCATTCTGCTGACCGCGGGATTTGAGCTTCGTGAGTCCATACCTGCTTAGTCACACCGCCCTAAGTTTGCTACTCAACTCCCTGCTTTCTCAATTGTAAATCGCTCTGCAAAAAAAAAGTGTCAGACCTTCATGCAACTTCAACAAAACATCGGGGGGAGGGGTGGACAAGGGACGTCGCGATATAATGTAATCATACGATTACGTTTGCAGCAAAATAAAAGGACAGTGAAAATGTCGGATGAAAGCAGAATGGAATATGGGAGTATGGGAGACGATCCTTTTATAGCATCCAGGTTTTTTAATGTTTGCGAGGCTGAGTTTGTTTATATGGCGAGGAGCCCAGCACCAAGTTACACAAGATAATAAGCTGGAGGAAAGCAGCAGGCAAAAGCCTGACCCAGACGCGGCCCTGATACACGCTGGTTGGCGGCTGGGGAAACTTGCCGCGCATCAGCCCTCCGGCGGCTGTTTCGGCTCACGGCAGGAAACCGCCATCTAGTGGTGGGATTTGGGAATTGCATGTTGCGCCAGAGTTCCTGGATATTGTTAAAGTATCATGGACCTAAAGACTGATTGAGGTTTGACTCAAAACACAATATTGTGCAGTTTGGGGATTTGCGTGGGTGTTTCTGTTCTCATAATCACAGGTCCTGAGGGCCCATACATGCTGGTGCTGAGCTCTGATATTCTTAAGTATTATTTTTTATAGCTGATGTGCTTGGACTCGATCTTTGATCCAATGTTTTGCTGTTTTTAGTCTTTCCAAGCACTTCGGGTACCGCGGCGACGCCCAGCACCGTATCAATTTGCTTCCTTATTTGTTTGTCGTTTTGATAAAAGCGTCTGATAAATATGTAAAATGTAAATAAGTATAAATGTAAATACAACACTAAATATGAAAAAAATGCTTGTAGTTTTCTCTCTGGTAGGTCTCTCTAATCTTACATCCCTCGGAGAAAAGCCTAGTGTCACATGGGGTTAAATATAAATGTGTAGTTTTCTGAATATTAATCTGAAAGTCAGTTCATCGTTTACCCAGAAGGTGGCAGCACATGAACACTGCAAAACTGCAAGCTTGGCATGTTGCTTCGTATACAATAGTGCGCTATCCGTATATTAAAAAGACTACATAATTACATGCATAAATAAATATATTTCCTTCAAAAAAGAATAGAAGCATGTCTACACAATATACCCAAATCTAAGAATCCCCCTTGGCAGCATGTTATGCTGTAGTTTGGTTTTGTTTTCAGCTCCATACTTTCCCAGAATTACCCTGGACTGCTTCCAGTACTGAAGCCCAAAGAATCAAACACGGAGCTCACATAACTTGGCATGAGGTCCCTGAATTACCTAAAGTGGATGGAGTTTTTACTCTGGCCCATGGGGATTCAGAGCAGATACAAATGATCGCGAACCCATGTCTGATTTACAGTGAAAGGTGGTTGAACACAATGCACAGCCTCTGTAATGACTTCACTGTCCAGCAGGGGGTGCCACATGAAAGCTGCACAGCAGGAGTAAACAGGCTTCCAGAGATGATGCACCGCAGTCCCACAGTCCTCTAGTCTTAAGTGCTCTAATCTTGTGGTCCCTCTATATCCTGGTCTCATAGTCCCTAGTGCCCAACTCCCCCTTTGCCCCACTTCCATGATCCACAAGTCCCTAGTCTCCTCGTTCCTTAGTCCCCTTGATCCTAATCCCATAGTCCATTACTCCTTAGTCCCCTTGTTCCTAATCCCATAGTCTACTACTCCTTAGTCCCCTTGTTCCTAATCCCATAGTCCACTACTCCTTAGTCCCCTAGTTCCTACTAGATATTCCCCTTGCATTGACAAATAGATACTTAAATGCAAAGACTAATGAGGGGCAACAAGCAACAGGCATGAATCATCAGGGTCTCGCTAGGGAGGAGACAGGAGGGTCAGGCAGATGTGATGGGTAGGACATGACAGTGGTCATGTGACACGGGCTGTTGCAATCGCCATGAGGAACTGCAGGAATGTAAACAGCTTGGAAAAGGCAGCTGGTGTTTTTCTCCTTTATTTCTGTGTGAGCCTATAGTGGGTCCCTTGTTGGATGGGATCCTGTTTCTACTGTGTGTCAGTCGTAAGCGGATCACACTTCTTATCGTCAGGGTGATGCCTGTGGTTTATGGCATTGGCCAGAGTTATTTGGATTTGCTGGAAACTCTACAAACTACACAAACACAATAACCAGTAGCAGGACTTGTAGTCTTTCAGGCACTTGGCCCCAGATGTTTAATTACTTTGACTTTATATCTGAATGTGAATTTTTTGTAATTGACCAATATGGTTCTTATTCATGACAATATTCAGTCAATGTTCTGTTTAAGAATTGCATTGATTAAGGATTGGATAAAATTTATTGATCTCAGGGGGAAATTCTTTTGAAAGCAGCAGATACAAACATACATGTAGTGCATCAGTTGTAAATAACAAATGGAAACTTGCTTCCTTATGCACCTCCCCCCCCCCCCCCTTATGTCACCAGAGGGATAAATATCCCTGTTTGCATGTGTGTCACTGTCTGTAAGTATATCACAGATGTGAGAGAAATGCTTGTGCATATAGGCTGTAAACCCTCATGCTCATGCATTTTAGTCTCTGTAAGTGTTACGTTCCGGCTGCTGTCAGGCGCAGCATAAACGGACTCAGACCCAGGATGGCTCGATTGTCAGGGGTAATTTATGCTGCCGGTTATGGCTGCCACAGGATCGATTCCTCCCCCCTTAGCCAGGAACCCACCTTATACACCCACCCCCAGGGGAACAGGTGCATCACATCTAAATTAGACTGGGGGAGAGAAACAAACAAGCCACCAGAAGAGGCAGCAGCACAGAATGTGGAGCTCGTCACCAGAGGAAGGAGAGGGACGTCAGAGTAAGAATCCACCTTTCCACTGTGTTCAGGGTTATACTGTATATGTGTTGCTGCAATGACACTGTGAGTGTATTGTGGGACACATTGTGGCTGACAGTGTCATTCCTAATATATATATATTAGGAATCCTAATGAAACTGAATTCATATTTTTTCTGGTAACTGGTAATCACCTACACTGCATCATTGATGATCAGGTGTTTTTTTTTTTCCAACATCACAAAAATTTTGATGTAGTACTAATGTGATTTATTAAGATTTTATATTATTTATCTTTACTTAGTTAACATATGATTAATTTGATTATATTACTTATCTTTACCTCAGGACCGCTGTAGGTTTTGAGCTAATTAAATGTCTGCCGTCTGCCGCCCCCTGCTGGCCAAAGCATCGCCGCTGCGATATCAGGCTGCTGCGCTCAGTCACCAGAGAGCGCGGATTAAGTGTGTTACTCAGTTACGCTTCGGGCAGCGCTGTACCGGGACATTAATAGGATAGAACAGGAAGCCTTTATTGTCAGTGTACAGGTAGCAAATACAAAATACAGACAGAAATATATAAAATGTACATATAGAGGGGAGGGGAAAAGCTCCCTCATACTCATCAGGATTACATTTCATTACATTTTATTTTATTCATAATCAGAATTCACTTTATTGGTACAGCTGCATGTACTATGATTTTGTTTTGGCAGTTTTTGTGCATTCACAGTCAACATAGAACACAAGTCAGAGAAAAACAGTCATATTCTGCATGGGTTTGGCAAGCTGAACAAACATTTATTTTTGGCATACGTCACACTTCAGACAGAGTAAAAACGGTTATACTGGTTAAAAAGCAGAGATTTCACCTTTTTGTCATGGAGAAGCAGCGACATGTGACACTCTGATAAGGTAAAAATGATTCCTCCAGCACACAGTGAGCTATCCCAGCATGCACAGGGACACGGAGGAGTTATAAACCGCAAACCCTGGATAGAGGGGTTCAGTGAATGAGGAGGTGAAGCTGTACAGGAGGGTCAGTCCATCAGAGGAGACTCTGTAGAAGGACAGAGTACCAGCCGCCTGGTCCAGATACACTCCTACTCTGCGGGAGCCTGAGCGCTTTATGGGTATGACAGTTGGTTTATTATTGTGACAGACAGCGTAACTGTCAGGAGAGCAGATCAGCATCCATGACTTGTCATTGACTCCAAGCCGACAGTCACTGTTTCCTTTCCTCCTGATTCCTTTATAAGTCACTGCTATCAGGGCTCCATCTCCACTCCACTTAGCCTCCCAGTAACAGCGACCAGTCAGACTCTCTCTGCACAGAACTTGGTACCAGTAGTCAAATCTCTCTGGATGATCAGGATATGGCTGCTGCTCTGTCCCCCATGTCACCTTCCTGTTCCCCCCTGACAGAGACAGGACTCTGTTTGCTGTGTTGGGGTCCAGCGTCAGCTGGCAGGAGTCTGTAAGCAGGAGGAAGAGCGATTAATCCCATCAGGAAGCCCAGCATCTCCATCATTATCACTGTCACACCTCACACACTCACTAACACAGAACTCGCTCCAATACACACATTTTATTCCCAATATACTCCCGAGTCTGCGGCGCTCCGGCTGCCCCCTGCGCTGTGAGACTAGCTGGGGACCGAACTGCACTTTAGCCTGCGCTCTATTATTCTGTACGATACACAAAATATAAAAACGAAGCAGGAATTCAAGTATGTGAAATACCTCAGGAAATGTCGGATACCCGCGCGACGCCGGCGGGAAGACGCGCCAAAATGATGCGCGTGTTAAACTAATAGGCTTAATTACAGGTAAATAAAATTACAAACAGCATTTATCAAACATGTTAACCATAAAATTATACGACACAGATTACCACTAAAAGTGAGCTTGTCTTTACGTCACAATATGAACTTCTTTCAAACCACTTTGGACACACACCTCTCTCCAGCAGCGAGCCGACGCGATGCTCCCAACGCGGACGCGGACGCATCTAGGCTGGTTCTCCGCAAAGCGCAACACTCGCGTATCTGCACCGCGCATGCGTACACGGAAACGTGCATAGTTCTCCGGTTAAGCTGTGTACTTTGCTCTTGCCATATTTAAGTATTATTATTAGTAAATTATTATTCTCGTATTCCCTGCACACGTACCACAGCAGTGAGGTCTGTGTATATTTCCCTACGTTTTACAAACTCTTTTTTTTCCCTCTCCACCACCCCCCCTCTGCAGAGGACTGCTTTATTTCCATTTAAGTATTTATTTATTTATCTATCTATTTATTTGTTTGTTTTTATTTACTTCCTCATACTTCCTCAAGAGAAGGAGAGGGAGCGAGGGGGGGGGGGAGGAGAAGAAGGGGGATAGAGAGAGAGAGGGAGAGAGAGAGAAAAAGAAAAAAAAGAAAAAACTGAATCTGCTTCAATGTCTGCTGAAGAGAGAAAACAACAACCAACATCTGTACGAATCACATCGAAAATCAAACGTTAAATGTTATTGAACAGCACACACACCCAGCATTACAACACATGCCCAGAAGCAACAGCCTATCAAGACAGCGCGCGTCCATGTGCACCTGTGTGCACACCTGTGTGTGTCAGTGCGCTGGTGTTCATAAGGTTTCTCCATGTAAATGTCTAGTAGTGTGTGTGGGGAGCCACAGCCCCGCCCCCCCAGGACATGAAGCTGACATGGAGGAGACCCAGGCCCCAGACACCCAGAAAAGGGCAGAGGATAGTTCCGGTGGGGGGTCATCTGGCAGCCACATTGCAGGAGCCCCAAGGGGCCGTGGGGGCGAGCCCGCAGGCTCTTCCGACAGCCGGCCACACCAGGGCAGAACGGAGCCCGGGACCAGAGATCCAAGGGCCCCCCCACCCCCCAGCCAGGGCCCGACAGAGCCGGGAGGGCCAGGCCCCGTCAGGCAACCGCCGAGAGTGAGCCAGCACACACCAGAGCATCCAACCCCGGACATCGAGAGCCACCAACGCATCGGCAGCCGGAGGCCCCATCCACCGGCAGGGAGTGTGGCGGGGGGGAATAGAGCCTGAGATGTTATTCCAGGTGGAGTCTAAGACCCAACCTGACACATGCGTATAGACAAACAGGCGCACACATACACAAGCATGCTTGTGTACGTTTTACAAATTCAAAGCGCCAGTTCACAGGGCTGTCAACTTTGATCAACTGGCTGGCGTGAGATTTTCAGTTCGGAACAAGGCTGCACACACATGCATACGCATTTATATGTATGTAGCAGTTTTATCACCTTGTAAATTGCCTGTAGGGTTTGTAAACTACCGTGCTTCGTCTGTGCAGCTACATGAGGATAACGTGATGCATGTGCAAGGTGCAGTACCACCAGAAATTGGGGTGGCAGTATGGTCACGTTTTGTCACAGGACATTGTCTTTACATACGGTACAGATAGTATTAAAGTAGCATCTTATTTTTTAAGAATGAGCGGCCAGAAGAACTGTATATTTTCAGAGGCAAGAAAGAAAATATTCCAAACACTATTTTGTCCTTCTGTGAACAGCGGCTTCAAAATTTAATGGCAGTATAAGTTTATAAGAAAGCAGTGTCATATGTACAAAGTACAATGGAATTTTAACTTGAAATTCTTACTTGCCTACTTTCATAAGTAGCGTTATTTTTCAATACAGTTTCATCCATCCATCCATTTTGTGCCACTTATCTAATCTAATATATATAACATATATATAATATATAATCTATAATGTAGTATATATTATATATAATATCTCAGGGTATATATATAATATATAATCTCTGGGTCTGCCCCGGGGCCTCCTGCCAGTTGGACATGCCCTGAAACACCTGAAATCCGAGATCCAGTTGCAGAGAGTGGTGTTCAAGCTTAACCCCCTCAGGTCCACAATCAGCGTTTGAAGGACATATTGAAGTCCATGAATAACATTCTAACATATGTGATTCTCTTATCCAAATGTGTCAGGGAAAGGTGACGGGCAGAGGCTACGGTGTCCCCTGTAGACCTGTTGGACCAGTATGCAGATTGGAGAGGGTCTAGAGAGGTAGGAAGATTGGTCTTTATGTCTGCCATGACCAGCCGTTCGAAGCGCTTCATGATGATTGACATGAGTGCTATGGAGCAGTAGTCATTCAGGCCGGTCACTGATGGCTTCTTCAGCACTGGGACGATGGTGGTTGATGTGAAGCATGCTGGGACAGACGACTGGTTTAAAGAGGTGTTGAAAATGTCTGTGAGGACACCAGCCAGGTGGTCAGTGCATTCTCTCAGCACACGGCCAGGTATGTTGTCAGGTCCTGCAGCTTTGTGTGGGTTGACTCTGGATAGAGTACTCCTCACTTCAGCTGTGGACAGACAGAGTAACTTGTCGTCGGCTCCTTATTCTGTACATCAGAGTCTGCAAAAAAAGCTGTTTAGCTCTTCTGGAAGGGAGACATCACTACCACTGATGTGTGGGTTGGGCTTGTAGATCGTGATTGGCTGAATTCCCTGCCATATGCGGCGTGTGTCTTTGGTGCAATTAAAATGTTCATTGATCCTCTGTGCATGTGCCTGATTGGCTATCCTCATAGCTCGGGACAGGTTGCCTCTGGACGTCCTGAGGGCAGCCTTGTCTTTAGGTCTTAAAGCTGCATTTCTGATTCTTAGCTGTGTGAGCACTTCCCTCATCATCCAGGGCTTTTGGTCGGCTCTCGTGGTCATCGATCACAGAGTTTATATACTCCTCCAGGTTAATGGCATCACCATTTATAGCAGCCTCCTTAAAAATGTCCCAGTCAGTAGATTCAAAGCAGTCTTGGAGAGCTGAGACGGCACCAGCTGGCCACACTCTTACTGACTGGTTTGTTGTGTTTCAGCAGGGATTTATATGCAGGAACCATGAACACAGTGACATGGTCTGAGTAGCCGAGGTGAGGGGGGGAAGCGCCTTGCAGGTCACAAACGTTGTACAAACATTGTCCAGACAGATTCTCTCTCTAGCTGGGAAGTTCACATGTTGGAAGAATTTGGGGGAAACTCGCTTCAGATTTGCCTGATTGAAGTCTAAAGCAATAATAAAAAAGACTCTGGATTATCTTAATGACCTAGTCATAGGAATGGAACTCGGCCGTTAAGTGAGTAGTGTCTGTACAGAGGATGCTGCAGCAGTACCACAAAATTAGCAGCTCACTGTGTAGGCAGTGATTGTACAACCCCCCCCCCAGTTTTATTGAACGTTGTATGTCAAAACTATGGGAGGTATTTTCTGCAAAAAATAAAATGAAAATGATAAAAAGAAAATACAATCTCCAATTTGCTATTTAGTTTTCAAAGTCTGTGCGCAAAAAACCTGCAAAAATGAAAATTAAAGTGAAATAGCACCATTTGCATTTTAATTTTCCACTCATGTATGAGCTTCCGACCGGTCGTGCAGAGTTGTCGGAAAACCAGATGTTTGAAAAGAAGATTTCTGTGTGAAATCTCACATGCAGTCAGACAGCCACAAATCAGGTGTAAGAGGTAGACACAGTCAACTGTGGCTAGTTACTTTTCTGTAATCAACAACGTAATGTCTTCAGCAACTACCGCGACCACCACAAACAGCACAACTGCAGCTGTAGTGAACACTACCGTCGGAACATCGAGCACTCTTCGAGCGTCATTTGGATCGAGTGCGACACTGCAGGGGGAGGTTCTCTGGTGTCTGAACACTGCCGTGCAGCACCACTCATACGCATCCAATGAAGGTGTTTCTGAGTTGTTCTAGGCAATGTTTTTGGATTCAGAAATAGCCAAATCTTTCAACCGCGGTTAAGTTAGCCTCAGATTCGATATTCAGTATTCTAGCTTCAATAACTTTTCACGGAAGTAAGGTGGGGCGTTTTTAGTGATAAAATCGTGTTGTCCAGTCCACAGACAACGATGCACACCGGTTATTTTGTCGCTTCAAACCATTTCGTGATTTGTGCAAAATCGCGTTAATAGCTAATAAAATAGGTCCTGTCAGCTGTAATGACATGGTCGGTTAGCATTTTGGGCTCATGGCGACTGTTGCACACCCCTTTGTTTCCCAGATTGCTTTACGTACGATTTTTAATTAATTTTTGAATGTTCGAACGTATCCGTATAATGTGCAATGGGACAATACATGAATGGGTTAATAACTTTAAAACTAGACGAGACAGGCACATCTAGTGAAGTGTGCTTTTATCAGTGGACTACAGGGAACAATGCACACCCCTTAGATTTTCGGAATAACTTTCTCTCTAACAGCTATTAATTAATGCATTGCATGCATATTACATGGTATAGGGGCAATGCACTAAAGGGTTAATAGCTCTGGAACAAAATGGGACAGCCATGTCCTATGAAGTGTGCATGGATCAGAGGACTCTGGGGGACAATGCACACCCCTTGCATTTTCAGAATAACTTTCTCTCTAACAGCTATTAATTAATACATTGTATGCAAATTACATGGCATAGGGGCAATGCACTAAAGGGTTAATAGCTCTGGAACAAAATGGGACAGCCATGTCCTATGAAGTGTGCATGGATCAGAGGACTCTGGGGGACAATGCACACCCCTTGGATTTTCAGAATAACTTTCTCTCTAACAGCTATTAATTAATACATTGCATGCATATTACTTGGCATAGGGGCAATGCACTAAAGGGTTAATAGCTCTGGAACGAAATGGGACAGCCATGTCCCATATAGTGTGCATGGATCAGGGGAACCTGGGGGACAATGCACACCCCTTGCATTTTCAGATTATTTTTGTCTGTAATAGTTATTTGTTAATATATTGCATCCACTTAAAGTGCAATGGGGCAACACACTAAAGGGGTAATAGCTCTGAAACAAAATGGGACAGCCATGTCCAATTGAGTGTGCTTTCATCAGTGGAGTCTGGGGGACAATGCACACCCCTTGGATTTTCAAGATCACTTTCTGTCTAGCAGTTGCAGGTTTGAAAAACATGCTTAACAGTTAGGCACATCTGCAAATGTCAGCATGTACTTCCAAATATACAATCTTCCCTCATGATTTGTTTATATATATATATATATATATATATATATATATATATATATATATATATATATATATATATACAGTCATTGACAAAAGTCTTGTCACATAAGGACATAGTAACTTAAAAAGGCATATAACTATTTCTAATCAATCAATTGTTACATTAAATGGATCAATTTAATGCCAAGGGCTTTCACATTAATAACTGGGTACAAAATGAAACAGTCAAAAAGTGTCCTGATGTTCACAGCTTGTTAAAGTCCATAACACCTGTTTTTGCAAGGACAAAAGTCTTGTCATGTTTTTTAATTATTCAACCAATCACAAATTAGAGGTTCACCTGTGACAAATATTGTAATTAACATAATCCCAGGTGTGTATAAACAGAACCCCAGCACACCAGACCTTCACTTGAAGTGCAGCCTGGCTTCTGACAACATGCCAAAGATTCAACCACAGACCAAGTCTGCTGCTGAGGTGGCAGACGTCATTAATGTATCCGAACATCAAGTGGAGAGGATTAAAAAAAGATATAAAGACACTGGTGATGTTTATGACAAGCCCAGGTCAGGCAGACCCCGTAAGACAACTCTTTGAGAGGACCGTTTGTTGCTTCGAAAGTCCAGGGCCAACCCTTTTTCAACTGCAGCAGAGCTACATCAGAACTGGTCACCAGAAACCGCTGTGTCTACAAGAACAGTTTCTCGAATTCTCGCACGCAGTGGTCTCCATGCTCAAATTAGTGCTCAGAAACCAGCATTAACAAGAACACAACAAAAAAAGCATGTGGAATTTGCCAAGGCCCACAGCTTGCAGCGAGGATGGACAGAGGCAAAGTGGCAGAAGGTTGATTTTTCTGACGAATCATCCATTGAACTACATACCAAATGCCACAAATACTGCAGGAGACCTATTGGAACAAGCATTAACTCAAAATTCACCCAGAAAACAGTCAAGTTTGGTGGAGGAAAAATCATGGTTTGGGGTTACATCCATGGGGGTGTTCAAGAGATCTGCAGAGTGGATGGCAACATCAACAGCCTGAAGTATCAAGATATTCTTGCTGCCCATTACATTCCAAACCATAAGAGAGGGCAAATTCTGCAGAAGGATGGCGCTCCTTCTCATACTTCAGCCTCCACATTGAAGTTCCTGAAACTGAAGAGGATCAAGGTGCTCCAGGATTGGCCTGCCCAGTCACCAGACATGAACATTATTGAGCATGTCTGGGGTAAGATGAAGGAGGAGGCTTGGAAGACGAAACCAAAGAATCTAGACAAACCCTGGGAGTCCTGCAAAATTGCTTTCTTTGCCATTCCTGATGACTTCATCAACAAGTTATTTCAGTCATTGCCAAGACGTATGGATGTGGTCCTCCAAGCTCATGGGAGTCATACACATTATTAATTTTTTTTCCCAAGGCACCATGACTTTATGTTCTGATGTTATTGTAGCATGTTTGTGTATTCTAAATGAAGTATATGTATAATTTCTACATTATTTTTGCATATGACAAGACTTTTATCCAGGCAAAAGTTGACCTTTCTGTCCTAATTACATGACAAAACTCAATGAATGATGCAAAACTTTATTTTGGTATAATAAGCATAATCTAGAGGGCTTTGCCTTTTCTCATAAGCCATTTCTGATTCCAACTGATTAACTACAGGTCAAGTTATTATTTGTTGTTCCTACAACTTGGTTAAGCGACAAGACTTTTGTCAGGCACTGTATATATATACACACACTGCCCAAAAAAATTAAAGGAACGCTTATTAATCAGAGTATAGCATCAAGTAAACTAAAATTCTTGGATATTCATCTGGTCAGTTAAGTAGCAGAGGGGGTTGTTAATCAGTTTGGTGTTAATGAAATTAAGAACAGGTGCACTAGAGGGGCAACAATGAGACGACCCCCAAAACAGGAATGGCTTACCAGGTGGGGGCCACTGACATTTTTCCCTCCTCAACTTTTCTGACTGTTTTTTCACTAGTTTTGCATTTGGCTACAGTCAGTGTCACTACTGGAAGCATGAGGCAATACCTGGACCCTACAGAGGTTGCACAGTTAGTCCAACTCCTCCAGGATGGTGCATCAGTATGTGCCATTGCCAGAAGGTTTGCTGTGTCTCCCAGCACAGTCTCAAGGGCATGGAGGAGATTCCAGGAGACAGGCAGTTACTCTAGGAGAGCTAGACAAGGCCATAGAAGGTCCTTAACCCATCAGCAGGACCAGTATCTGTTCCTTTGTTCAAGGAGGAACAGGATGAGCACTGCCAGAGCCCTACAGAATGACCTCCAGCAGGCCACTGGTGTGAATGTCTCTGGCCAAACAATCAGAATCAGACTTCATGAGGGTGGCCTGAGGGCCCAACATCCTCTAGTGAACCCTGTGCTCACTGCCTGGCACTGTGGAGCTCGATTGGCATTTGCCATAGAATACCAGAACTGGCAGGTCCAATACTGGCACCCAGTGCTTTTCACAGATGAGAGCAGATTCACTCTGAGCACATGTGAATAGACGTGAAAGGGTCTGGAGAAGCCGTGGAGTACGTTATGCTGCCTGTGACATTATTCAGCATGACCGGTTTGGTGGTGGGTCAGTGATGGTCTGGGGAGGCATATCCATGGAGGGACACACAGACCTCTACAGGCTAGACAACGGCACCTTGACTGCCATTAGATATCGGGATGAAATCCTTGGACCCATCGTCAGACCCTATGCTGGTGCAGTGGGTCCTGGGTTCAACCTGGTGCACGACGATGCCCAGCTTAATGTGGCGAGAGTATGCAGGCAGTTCCTGGAGGATGAAGGAATTGATACCAATGACTGGCCCCCATGCTCACCTGACCTAAATCCAATAGGACACCTCTGGGACATTATGTTTCGGTCCTTCCAGTCTGCACCTGAGACTGTCCAGGAGCTCAGTGATGCCCTGGTCCATCTTATTATTGTTATACTTATAATAATAATAATAATAATAATAATAATAATAACAATTAAAAGGGATAAATACTTTTACTTATCCAATATTTGTTACTCATAGTCCAGGCTATATTCCTATTGATATTTTCAATGTTCCAAATGAACTCGGACCACAAAGTGGCAACGTTATGCATCAGGATTCTGGTGTATTTATTATTCCACTTTTAATCTTTTGTTAATAACATTTATTGTGACATCTTTTCAAGATGTTGGCATCCTGTCAGGTGTGCTGCAATCTTGCAGTAGTTTAAGAAGACCTAAAAAAATTGTGTTAAAAACAAAAGTACTCTCAAGGAGAAATTGGATCACTAAATATAGTTAAAAAATCAGACTAATAATAATAATAAGCGTTCCTTTAATTTTTTTGGGCAGTGTGTGTATATATATACAGTGCCTGACAAAAGTCTTGTCGCTTAACCAAGTTGTAGGAACAACAAATAATAACTTGACCTGTAGTTAATCAGTTGGAATCAGAAATGGCTTATGAGAAAAGGCAAAGCCCTCTAGATTATGCTTATTATACCAAAATAAAGTTTTGCATCATTCATTGAGTTTTGTCATGTAATTAGGACAGAAAGGTCAACTTTTGCCTGGATAAAAGTCTTGTCATATGCAAAAATAATGTAGAAATTATACATATACTTCATTTAGAATACACAAACATGCTACAATAACATCAGAACATAAAGTCATGGTGCCTTGGGAAAAAAAATTAATAATGTGTATGACTCCCATGAGCTTGGAGGACCACATCCATACGTCTTGGCAATGACTGAAATAACTTGTTGATGAAGTCATCAGGAATGGCAAAGAAAGCAATTTTGCAGGACTCCCAGGGTTTGTCTAGATTCTTTGGTTTCGTCTTCCAAGCCTCCTCCTTCATCTTACCCCAGACATGCTCAATAATGTTCATGTCTGGTGACTGGGCAGGCCAATCCTGGAGCACCTTGATCCTCTTCAGTTTCAGGAACTTCAATGTGGAGGCTGAAGTATGAGAAGGAGCGCCATCCTTCTGCAGAATTTGCCCTCTCTTATGGTTTGGAATGTAATGGGCAGCAAGAATATCTTGATACTTCAGGCTGTTGATGTTGCCATCCACTCTGCAGATCTCTTGAACACCCCCATGGATGTAACCCCAAACCATGATTTTTCCTCCACCAAACTTGACTGTTTTCTGGGTGAATTTTGAGTTAATGCTTGTTCCAATAGGTCTCCTGCAGTATTTGTGGCATTTGGTATGTAGTTCAATGGATGATTCGTCAGAAAAATCAACCTTCTGCCACTTTGCCTCTGTCCATCCTCGCTGCAAGCTGTGGGCCTTGGCAAATTCCACATGCTTTTTTTGTTGTGTTCTTGTTAATGCTGGTTTCTGAGCACTAATTTGAGCATGGAGACCACTGCGTGCGAGAATTCGAGAAACTGTTCTTGTAGACACAGCGGTTTCTGGTGACCAGTTCTGATGTAGCTCTGCTGCAGTTGAAAAAGGGTTGGCCCTGGACTTTCGAAGCAACAAACGGTCCTCTCAAAGAGTTGTCTTACGGGGTCTGCCTGACCTGGGCTTGTCATAAACATCACCAGTGTCTTTATATCTTTTTTTAATCCTCTCCACTTGATGTTCGGATACATTAATGACGTCTGCCACCTCAGCAGCAGACTTGGTCTGTGGTTGAATCTTTGGCATGTTGTCAGAAGCCAGGCTGCACTTCAAGTGAAGGTCTGGTGTGCTGGGGTTCTGTTTATACACACCTGGGATTATGTTAATTACAATATTTGTCACAGGTGAACCTCTAATTTGTGATTGGTTGAATAATTAAAAAACATGACAAGACTTTTGTCCTTGCAAAAACAGGTGTTATGGACTTTAACAAGCTGTGAACATCAGGACACTTTTTGACTGTTTCATTTTGTACCCAGTTATTAATGTGAAAGCCCTTGGCATTAAATTGATCCATTTAATGTAACAATTGATTGATTAGAAATAGTTATATGCCTTTTTAAGTTACTATGTCCTTATGTGACAAGACTTTTGTCAATGACTGTATATATATATATATATATATATATATATATATATATATATATATATAACAAATCATGAGGGAAGATTGTATATTTGGAAGTACATGCTGACATTTGCAGATGTGCCTAACTGTTAAGCATGTTTTTCAAACCTGCAACTGCTAGACAGAAAGTGATCTTGAAAATCCAAGGGGTGTGCATTGTCCCCCAGACTCCACTGATGAAAGCACACTCAATTGGACATGGCTGTCCCATTTTGTTTCAGAGCTATTACCCCTTTAGTGTGTTGCCCCATTGCACTTTAAGTGGATGCAATATATTAACAAATAACTATTACAGACAAAAATAATCTGAAAATGCAAGGGGTGTGCATTGTCCCCCAGGTTCCCCTGATCCATGCACACTATATGGGACATGGCTGTCCCATTTCGTTCCAGAGCTATTAACCCTTTAGTGCATTGCCCCTATGCCAAGTAATATGCATGCAATGTATTAATTAATAGCTGTTAGAGAGAAAGTTATTCTGAAAATACAAGGGGTGTGCATTGTCCCCCAGAGTCCTCTGATCCATGCACACTTCATAGGACATGGCTGTCCCATTTTGTTCCAGAGCTATTAACCCTTTAGTGCATTGCCCCTATGCCATGTAATTTGCATACAATGTATTAATTAATAGCTGTTAGAGAGAAAGTTATTCTGAAAATCCAAGGGGTGTGCATTGTTCCCTGTAGTCCACTGATAAAAGCACACTTCACTAGAAGTGCCTGTCTTGTCTAGTTTTAAAGTTATTAACCCATTCATGTATTATCCCATTTCGCATTACACGGATACATTCGAACATTCAAAAATTAATTAAAAATCGTACGTAAAGCAATCTGGGAAACAAGGGGGTGTGCATCAGTCGCCATGAGCCCAAAATGCTAAAGCACCATGTCATTACAGCTGACAGCACCTAATTTATTAGCTATTAACACGATTTTGCACAAATCAGGAAATGGTTTGAAGCGCAAAAATAATCGGTGTGCATCTTAGCCTGCGTACTGGACAACACGATTCTGTGATTAATAACGTCCCACCTTACTTCCGTGAAAAGTTATTGAAGCTAGAAAACTGAATATCGAATATGAGGCTAACTTAACCGCGGTAATCTACCACCTGTGGAAAGGACAAAACTAGGTACATTTTAAAGTTTTGACTTGCCCCACACTTCAAAAACGAACTGATTTCTGCAGCTAACAATGCAGGACCATTTGTACTGATGTTTGATGAAAGTTTCAACCGGTCAACAAAAAATAAACGACTAGATGTCCATGTTCGATTTTGGGAGGCTGGTGGTTAGAGTTTAGATTCTCTGCCCGAGGCCGAGCCCAGACTTGACCCGGCCCGACCCGGCCACTATCTTCGGGCCGGGCCGGGCCATGATCAAGCATTTGTGTGTGTTTTTTTTTTTTTAAATCATTACTTAATTAGCCTAATTGGGTGGAGAGCTATGCCATAATTATAAATGTAGCTCTCTCCCGTAAGACACGAGCACAAGAGTCCTTTGCATTTAACTGAGCCGACGGTTTATTCGAAAGACAGTGGCTTCGTTATTATCACCATCATGGCAGACGTGAGAACTAAATACAGATACGGAAACACAAAATCAAGCACATTTACTTACAATATTAGCTAACAAACATTGAAATTCAAATGAAATATAAACATAAATAACAATAAAGACAGCTTAGAGAATTCATATACAGTTAACACGAACCTCAGTTAGCATTTACATGGCTAAATACAACAAACTTAACTAAAACTTAATTAACACATACCTCGTTGGCTGCTTACGGAAGGATTTAACCTTTTTCTTAACCCTTTACTTAAAGTTCGATGCCGAGCACACAAACTGGTTCCAGCAGCAAGCGAACTGGATAAGTGAAAACGTGCTTTTCTTCTAAACGTGTCTCAATAATTGCGGACATCAGAACCAGTGTTGCCAACTATTTTCAATGGAAAGTAGCTAAAGTCTGCTCGAAAAGTCGCCAAATGTCGCTAGATGACGTCATGCGTATAATTGCATATTGATGACGTAATTACGTCGTATTTGCATTCTTCGTGTTTTCCCTAATCCTTCCTCATGTGTCCAATATAAAACTATCAATTACGTTACATATTTTCTTTCAGACAACATTTATATTATACGTATATATGTTTTTTATGTGTATATGAGTTTAATAAGTTTAATTAAGTTGTGTATGAGTAAGTAGAATCACGTACAGTCAATCAGATGTAGCTCAGTAAACGATCTCAGACGAGTTCAGAAACTGGAATGAACTTAAGCTCTGTAACAGTGAGTAATATAAGTGCATCAGAAGAAAAAATAAATAAATAAGAAGAAACGGTCAAATTAAATAGTTTTATTTCAAGCAAAGGAGAAGCAGGTAAAGTGATTGGTCCGTGGCAACACCGTTTGCTCATTCACATCTATGTCAGCTGCCGTGCGGTCACGGGAATATGCTGCTCCTTTCAGCCGGAGCTAGCGCTCACTGATCAGAGCAGACACAGGGAGATGAGTAACTGTACTGGGAAAGCAAGACCTCGCGCTTACAGGACAGTACTGGCGACATTTGGAAAGTTGCTAAGGTTTGTCCAAAAGTCGCTAGATTTGTCGCTAGGCGCTTTTTTGAAAAAAAGTCGTCAAGGGGGTCTGAAAAGTCGCTAAATCTAGCGACAAAGGTCAAAGTCGCTAAGTTGGCAACACTGATCAGAACAACAGTTCCGCTATTACCTTAGTTCCGTTACTTTAGTACACGTTGTTATAGGCTTAGCATAATTAAAGGTACAAGAACAACAATAAGAGAACAAATTCAAACTGACAGATTAATGCCAGTTACAATAAATATTATACGAATATTTTAGCAATGCAGCAAATATTCGAATATTATACGAATATTTACAAACAATGCAGTTTACATTCTTCGTCCTTGTTGCATTTTTCATTAAGATAAATCTAAACTAATTTCTGTAGTTCAAACAACTTAGAATTGTAGTTGAGAACGTCTGTTACAACGGCTCACGTATTAAAAAATAGTCGGGTTTAAATCGGGCTCGGGCTCATAATTACAGTTAATGTGTAACACAAGGTGCACGGGCTCGGGTAGGATCGGGTTTAATTTTTTGGGCCCGATCTAAGCTCTACTGGTGGTGTCCAGTCACGTTATCTTGGATCACAGTTCATGGAACATTCAAAGGCTGAAGATCTGCAGCACGTGTAAGTTAGAGTTTTTGTTCATGGGATGTTATTTGGATGATTTAAAGATACAAGATGTGTTCATTTAATTGAAGCTTATTGCTTTTAGATGGAGTTTTAAAATATTCCTGAAATTATAAGCAAATTTGCAATCAAACATGGTGTAATCGTTTCAGTTTTTCTTTCTCACGTCAAATTGTTTAAATAAAATATTTCTATTCTTTGGATTGTGTGCGCCTACTAGACATGAAGAATCTCCTTTCCATCAGTATGGATGGGGTAAATGTGAACTGGAAGTTTCTTAATAATTTCCAGCAAGAACATGCTGAACTACATGGAGGTCGGCAGTTAATTAATGTTGAAAGCTGTGGAGCCAGAAGCTCTCTTACTCTGCCTCATGAGCTAGATCTTGCATTGCTGTCCTCTTCCTGTGGCCTGTGAGACCAAAGGTTTTCAGGAGCCGCTGCATGGATGTTCCAGCAAAGCCCCTGCACCCGACTTCCACCGGGAATGTAAGAGCCCTCCAGCTGGCTTGAGAGCATGCAGCAGCCAAGTCTGCACACCTCTCTCTCTTCCTCTCATAGGCAGCCTCCATCTCCTCCTCCCATAGGACGGTCAGCTCCACCAGAATGACTACTTTGGCGGGTGCTGACCAGAGCACTATGTCAGGGCGAAGGGGTGAACTGGTGATCTGCACCGGAAATTTCAGCTGCATTGGTGCTGCACTGTGCTACTCCCCCTTGCCTAACGAACTGGATACATCCCTGGGATGATGGGATGCTGGCACAGTTTACCTCCTGCCTCCGTGTCTCCAGCAGCTCAGCCAGCTTGCACAAGACTTTGTCGTGCCACCATCAATATCTGCCCTGTGCCAGTGCTGCCTTGCAGCTGCAAAGGATGTGCTTGAGGCTTGGGTTTGGGGAGCTGCAGAGGTAGCAGGGTTCTTCTGAGCCATACCAGGTGTAAAGGTTACGGGGGCTGAGCTCCTCATATCCGCCCAGGTAATGGTCCTGCTGGTCACAGCTTCCCAGGTGGATCATTTGCCGTGCTGTTGTTGGCTCACTGCTGTAACTTTGTAGTGTTCCTCATCCATTTTGGTTACCTTGGAGATGATGAGATCTTTCCTCTCCTTCTTGTTGGCTTTAGACCATCTTAGTGCTGGTGTTCCCCATCCTAGTCCAGCTCTGCCAGGCTGCATAAAACCCACAATCTCCTGGTGTTTCAGCCTCTCTGTGGCTATATCCACCGCTTGTGCTACATTCCACTTTCTGCATTTCGGATAGACAGGTCCGGCAAGTCTCTTAGCTCAAATAGCAGTCTCACCTTCTCCTTCTTGTAGCCCAGGCTGATTGACTGAAGTGGGACTGTAGTATATTTTTGCCAAAGAGTGCTGCATTGGAGAGGCTGCGGGGAAGGCCGAGCCATTTCCTAATGTAATTGTTGGCCTTTGCTTCCAGTTTCAGGACTGTTGTCATGGTGATCTCACACAGCTTCAGTGGCCACATTATGCGTTTGTTCAAGGTGAACTGGTTGCACAAAACCTTGAATTTTCCGGGCAGGGAGCACTGATTGATCTTGTGAAGGCCGTCCATGAGTTGAGTTGTAACGGCTGAGGCCACATGCTTGTCGGAAAGATCAGCCGTATTTAGCCTTCCGAGGTTTCGCACTGCTTCTTCCAATACCAGGGGAATCCTTTCGCCATCCACGGTGAAACAGATGTTGTCATTCCTAACCCCTTTCTGGATTGAGAGGCTGCAGGACTTTGTGGGCTTGATTTTCATGCGGACCCATGCTAGCAATTCCTCCAGCCTTTTTAGGAGTCTTGCTGTGCACGCTGCTGTTTGGAGGAGCGTGGTGACATCATCCATGTAACTCCATATGGGCAGGAGTCTTTGGCCTGTTTGGGGCTTTGCCCCTCCAACCATTTGTCTCCCACCTATCAGGATAATCTGGAAAGCAGATGTAAAGAGGATGGAAGAGATGGAACATCCCATTGCTATTTCCTTCTCCAGCTGGTACCAGGCAGTTGTGATGTCCCAGGTTGTGTAGCAAACATATAGGCTATTGAAGTAGTTTGCTATCAGCTTCTGGATGCTTGATGGTACATGGAAAAACTCCAGGGCGAAGGTGATGAGCTGGTGGGGAACTGAGCCGAAGGCGTTTGCGAGGTCTAACCAGACGACATGCAGGTCCGACTTGCTGTGCCTGGCTCTCTGGGTTTGTTCCCAAAACATCGTAGCATGTTCCACGCAGCCAGGGAACCCTGGGACGCCTGCCTTCTGGAAACCAGTATCGATGTAATTGTTGACTAGGAGGAAGTTGGTCAGGCATGTAGCCAGGATTGAGAAGAAGAGGTTTTTGGACTCATTTTCCTTTGGGATGAAGGTGGTAACTGGGATGCTGGAAGTACGCACACTATGCTGCAGTGCGGCGGGAGTAGGGGCCAAATGTCGTACTAGGCGGAATTGGCGCACAGAAAAAAAAAATTGATGTTGCGGACAGGAAACGGGAGCCCAATGAACACAATGTGGACTTACAAATCTCTTTGTTTGTATGTCTGAAAGTCCGTAAGTTGAAAATTCATAAGTAGAGGAACGTCTGTAATTCCAGCATAACGGAATACATATGAACCTTTGCTCTTACTTTCACCTACATTCATTTTTGAAACCGGTGGAAACGCAGGCAGGTTCTTAAAAGGCAGCAAGTGAAAACCAGCCCAGTACTGGCTCTGTGTTGGTGGAAATGAGGCATCAGTACAGTGTTCCCAGGTCCAGCCCAAGGTCTGCTTAAAATCTGCCCAGTGGAAGCTGAAACTAGCCCAATATGTGAAATCCCAGTATACTGTATCTCAAAGAAATAAACCAGTTTGTTGCATCCTTATCATATTCAAATACTGACTCCTGCCTTCTGCAATCCCCCCCCCCCCCCTTTGTGAAACTGAACAGGTAAGAAGTGTGCGCACATACATTAACACGTAGGTCCTCTCTCTGTATAAACACATTGGGTTAGAGGGCGAGTGCCACCTTCTGTATTTATGTTCGGGTGAGTAAGCCTAGTGTAGTCTGGGTTTTTCTGTTCTATCTTTGGTTTTAGTTATAATCTTAACAGGGTAGGGAAGAGGTGTTATGTTTTGTTAATTTCTTTCCTTTGACACGTCCATGTTCTTTTCCCTGGGTCTGGCCCATCCTCCCGTGTTCCCAGCACCCAAATCCCTGTATTGGTTCAGTCAGAAAGACTGAAAGCTATTGCTCACCATGAAACCATGACACTGAAATCTACTAGTCAAGCTAGAAATCTTGATGTAGTTCTGGACTCAGACCTAAATATCAAGTCACATAAAGACAATTACAAAATTAGCCTCCCACCACCTTAAAAATAGAGCAAGAATTAATTAAAGGATTTCTCTCTAAACCAGATACAGAAAAGCTTGTTCATGTGTTTATTTTCAGAAGGCTAGACTATTGTAATGGTGTCTTCACAGGTCTTAGTAATAAATCAGTCAGACAGCTGCAGCTCATCCAGAATGCTGCCACCAGAGTCCTCACTAACACCAAGGAAGTAGAGCATATTACACAGGTCCTTAAATCACTGCACTGGCTTCCTGTGCATCACAGGATTGATTTTAAAATATTTTTACTTGTCTACAAGACACTAAATGGCACTAATTTCCTTGAACGTTGTGAAGCATCCAGACCCCTGAGGGCATCTGGGAAAGGTTTACTCAGTGTTCCCAGAATGAAGACCAAGCGGGGTGAAGCAGATTTTAGTCTCTATGCTCCCTGTCTGTGGAACAAGCTTCCTGAAGACCTGATGTCTGCTAACACTGTCAGCTCATTACAATCAGGGCTTGTTTGCTGCAGCTTTTCAATAAATTAAATCAGCAGGAGTTTAGTCATACGCTGCCTCTACAATGTAACTTCTTTTCAGTTACAAATTTATTTGTTATTTGGGCTTTTAGGCTTTCTAAAATTATCTTTTAAATCAACAATAAATGTGTTTGCAATTCCCATCCCAAAGTTCCGAGGTACCAAAAAAGAAAGGGTACTTTGTGTACTGGAACTTTTGGTACTGGTACTTGACCCGAAGTCAATGGAAAAGGGAAAGTACCAAATGTACCGTACCTGGTGCAGTGGAAAAGCACCCTGAATGAACTTGCCTTGCTTCGCAGTTGGATTCAAAGGCTACTGACATAAACAGCTCATGTAAATGTGAAAGGCCAGGAGGCAGCAGGAGAGGGAAAGAGAAGCTCCACTAGCAGAAGAAAACGAAACACAATAAAACACACTCCACCTCATACAGGGAGAGAGAAGCGTGTGTGTGAACAGACTCACATTGTAAGAATTCTGCTCTGGTCCTGAGCACTAATACCGGTAGGATGGTGTCTTTGGTAACTAGGAGGAGACAGAGAGAAACAGGGATGTGAGTAAAAGGAATTTACTTGTGGGAGATGGACTTCACTCACTGTGGAGACAACAGCAGTAGATTATTATCATTATGAGGGACAATAACAGGCAATTTAACAAACTGCAAATCATGGTAAGTTACACATAATACAGATATTAGGATTCTGTAATGTAGAAGAAACATGAATCGTGATCTGGGTTTTGTAGCCTGTAGAATTTAGAGCTCATTAGTTTTCATAAAGATTTAGTCTTATTGGAAACAGAAACTGACTTTGTCACACGACTGTGAGACTGACTGTACTACATACTCTCTCTGCATGGTGTATATTAACAAGATCAGACAGAAAAATGTTTTTATTTATCAACCTGTAAGATGGATCTCTGCCATTTTCTTTTCGCAAACATTCTCCAGTTGATCTTTCAGCTCAGAAACCACCTTCCTCATATTCTCAAAAGAGCAGCGTGGACTGACGGAGATTCTGGGTCCAAATCCAGCTTCAGGGGTGACAGGAAGACCCTGGCACCTCTACAGACACACAGTCTGATTAAACAGCTTCATCAAAACAAATTTGTATTGTAATGTAATTAACACCATTAACATCTGACAAATGACAGACTAGCTGAAATACAAATGAGAACATGCATCCATTTGAATACTCTGGTTTTCTTATTGTCAAAGTAGCTGTTCTGTTACCTGGAGGAAATGGATGTGATCCTCTGTGTGTGAAAGTTGCTCCAGCTCAGAGTGTCTCCTCTTCAGTTCATCAATATCCTGCTTCAGTCTCTCCATGTCTCCTTCAGCCTGACTCACTACAGTCTTCTCCTGATCTCTGATCAGCTGTATCACCTCAGAGCGTCTTCTCTCAATGGAGCGGATCATCTCTGTGAAGATCCTCTCGCTGTCCTTCACTGCTGACTGTGCTGAGCTCTGTTGGTGACACAGAGAGCAGAGAACAGTAAATTACATTTGGCCCCTTTTGAAACTCCAGAGAGCCTTATTGTACAATAGTGATGTGAGCTGACAGGAGGTATAAAAACAGCACAGGGCTGGGGTTTGGAGCGTCACCATGCTGGATGCCTCAGTTACTGAAACCCAGCCAGCACTGATTGGAAATGATCACTCATTAAGCTCATACACTGTCAGCTGCAGGGATTTGGCAGAGACTGGTGGCTGTATGGGGCAGGTTGGTTGTCACCATTAGGTCTTAGTTTAAGAGGTGACTTTTTGGTTTATATTTCCATTACACTGGATTGTGCAAAGTTGCATTTTTCTCAAATGGGCCTTTTATGGTACTTTTCTAAATAAATAAGCTACTACTGCTGCAACACTTGGTTAAACTCTGATATCTAGCAACTTTGTCCCATTAAATCTCTGACCAGAATAATCCACAGCAGCACTAATTTGATTAATACCCACAAGTCTGTAAATCTGCAATCTATTGAATCTGAAAGAAGATTCAATATGATCACAAGCCAGCTGTTATCTTCTCCTCAGGTTCATACTCACTGTGATTGAGGCCACAGCCTCTCTCAGCTCCTGCAGCTCCTTCTCTCTCATCTGAATTCTCTGCTGAAATTCCCTCTGAGTTTCACCCATTTGTTTCTACAAATAGGAAACAAGATGACAAAACAAGTTTGTTTCATTAGCTGGGACCATATCCATTAATCGTTGAAATATTTATTTATTATTTTATTTAGCTTTAGACATATTTATTTATTTTATTTGAGTATCATGGCGTTCCGTACAAACATCTTAGGCGTTTTTATTACCATAAAATGTGCTAATAGCTTGTGATTCCTTCTTGTCCGCCTTTTAATGTTCGGCAGATTCTGCATACGGAAGTTATTTACGTGCTTATTTTAATTACTGCGGAAAGTGAGATCCAATTACAAACGGTCAGTCGAGATGCCTGTGGAGACGCTTGTTAATACCAGGTGTGAACAGAGCCTTTGACTCACCACTGTTGTACTGAGCTCATAGTTTTGTGTTTGTGGGTTTCCTGTCAGCTTAAACAGGGCTGGTCATTCTCATCGGACCTCTCTAATTAACAAGGTGTTTCAATACAGTGTTAATTTTGACAGCAGATTTCAATTTAGTTTTAGTCATAGTCTTTTGACTAAAATGCAATTTTAGTTTTAGTCATATTTTAGTCATCTGTTTTGTTTTAGTTTTAGTCTAGTTTTAGTCGACTAAAAAGCATAAGATTTTAGTCGACTAAATCTACTGTAGATTTAGTTGACTAAAATATATTGGGTTTAATTTAAATGTAATTTAGTTAAACCGTGGTAATATACAAAATATTCTAACTTAAAATTAAATAAAGCCAAGTCTCATTAAATATGTGGAATATCGTCTTTCCATAAAAACCAAAAATTAGATATGCATTGTTTAGAACTTGCATATGACATTCTTCATTCTGTAAAGCAAAAGTGCAACTCCAAATTATTTAAAAGAAAAACTGTATTTGGCAGTAATGCCATTGCAAATACTGCATGACCTGAAAAAATTACCTTGCAGATGTCGCTTTAGATTTGTTGTATTTTTACCAGCGATTTCCGCTCCACACGGTTTACACAAGGTCTTGTTTGTCTTGACATCAAACGTGAAATTATTCCATATATCTTCTCTTCTTTTTCTCCCAGCCATTGCCATGTCATTTTAGTTTAAGTCAGACAGACACCCACCAATGTATGCAAGATGTACTGTCGCATCTCGCGTCGCAAGGTGAATCAGTATCTTAATTTTCCAAATGTGCGTGTGCGTCTCACCGCGCCACGCACCAAGATTAATTCTGATTGGATCATTTCCAAAAACGTCCCTCACTCACATTTTCGTCTCGTTTTTATTAGTTAACGAAAATGTCAATATATTTTTATTATAGTTTTCGTCATTATCACTTAATTTTTATTTAGTTATCGTCTCGTTTTCGTCAGTGAAAATTTGTCGTTGACGAAAATTATAACGAAAATATTTCGTCAACGAAATT
Organism: Paramormyrops kingsleyae; assembly: GCF_048594095.1. Taxonomy (NCBI): domain Eukaryota; kingdom Metazoa; phylum Chordata; class Actinopteri; order Osteoglossiformes; family Mormyridae; genus Paramormyrops; species Paramormyrops kingsleyae. The sequence goes on along the minus strand of NC_132800.1, from coordinate 16,976,434 downwards.
ATCACTGCCTCAGGCAGATGCTTATGTGCAATTCTCAGCTATATCATACATCAGCGGTTGCTTATGTCATGATGCTCAAAATGCTTTGTGCTAGCCCTCTTTGCATGGTCTTACACTCCAGACAAACTTGTCATTTTGTCATTGTGTAAGTCATTGCAGTCAAAAGTGTTCAACAAGATATCATTGGCTATCAAGTGTATCTTATAGGTTTCTATAAAACTATTTTGGTATGTATTCACAATACTAATGATTCCTGCACCATTTTCATATACATGGATGAGGCTGGCTTCAACTTGGCCAAAGGAAGGAGATAATCTGATTGAACAGAGAGCTGCTGTTGACATGCCAGGCCAGCAGGGTGGGAACATCACTATGTGTGCGGCTATTTAGGACAATGGGGTCCAACTCGCATCCCTCTTGTGGGGCCATACAACACCTGAAGAGGAAATTGGTCAAGAAAATTTACCAAAGTATGTGATCATTTGTGATAATGTGAGTTTCCATCACTCCAATCCAATCAGGCAATTATTTGCCAACCACCCAGGATGCTGATGGAATTCCTACCACCATATTCCCCATTCCTCAACCCAGCTGAACAGTTCTTCTGAGCTTGGAGGTGGAAGGTATATGACCGTAACCCACATACACAAATGACACTGCTTGCTGCCATGGAAGCTGTGTGTGGGGATATAGCAGCAGGCACCCGCAGAGGCTGGATAAGACATTCTAGGAGGTTCTTTCCATGCTGCATTGCAAAGGAAGATATCTGTTGTTGTGGATGAGAACATGTGGCCCAATATACAGGATCGGCTGCAATTGTATAAAGCATTTAGAGTTTCAGTATGTATGTATTGTATTCCTTTTTGATGTTGTAATTGTTTTTTGTTTCATTTCATATGTTATGCATGAGGCATTGAAATGCATTTTTTGCTAGACTGCAGTTGCAGTGCCTGGTATGTCACCATATACCTGTGCAATCAATAAAATATTCTTCTTGAATCAGTCTCCCGCAATCAGTGTTTTTTACTTTTATGTTTCCTGCCCTTGTCATTCAGATGTTTTGTGCATCAGAAAATGTTTAGATTGTGCCAATTTTATATTGATAACACGACTTTACATTTTGGCTGCCATGTCCGTGGACGATGATTCATGGACTTGGGATTTTGATGGCACTGACATGTTCAATGACATAAGTACTTGCTTTTGAGGCTTGGACTAAGGATTTTGAAGAGGTTACCTGATTTTGCTGGTCATCCATGATGTTTTGCCATTTGCACTAAATGTTCTGAGAAATGCACTTGCTGTTATGCAAATGTTAAATCCGTTATGAGAAATGCACCAAAGTAACTGAGAAAAACTGTAAAATGATTTACTTTTTGACTGTAAATAAAATTGTAAGGAGTAAAAAGTACTTTTTTTCTTTAAAAATGTAAATAAGTAAAAGTAAAAGTATTAATTTTTAATTGTACTCAAGTAAAGTAAAAATCCCCAAAAATAATACTTAAGTACAGTAATCAAGTAAAATTACTCAAGTACTTTACACCTCTGTTAATACCCTTGTTTTCAGAATGAGAGGTCGGACAAGCTGCTGTCCACATACTTTTGCCCATATAATGAATATGCAGCATTTTAATACATCCAGGGCAGGTGTCCTGAGTCATGAAATGCTACATTATGACTGCATTATGCTAGAAATTATGCTTACAAAAGGTCACCTGACACTAAACACTCCATCATTCATCACCAGACAGCATCTTCAAAGAGGCTTTGAGGTTCTCTAGTGCCTCCCTCAACATCCACTTTGCCAAGGAAGACTTCCTGCTACACTTAGAAGGTCAGACTTACTGCATTCACAAGGATGATACTATTGTTTTTTAAGACACCACTCCGTTGATTCACCTTAACCCAGAATTTTATGAAGACTCTCTGCTAATATGTAATAGATGGGTTGAGCATTGTGGGGGTTGAGGTCTCCACCCATTTACGGGGGTCCAGGGGGCTGTATCGGCTTATTCTGTATATTATAATTGACCTGCAGGCCGCTATGTGTATTAGCCGATATCGGGGTTGTATCGGCTTATTCTGTATATTATAATTGACCTGCAGGCCGCTATGTGTATTAGCCGATATCGGGGCTGTATCGGCTTATTTTGTATATTATAATTGACCTGCAGGCCGCTATGTGTATTAGCCGATATCGGGGCTGTATCGGCTTATTATGTATATTATAATTGACCTGCAGGCCGCTATGTGTATTAGCCGATATCGGGGCTGTATCGGCTTATTATGTATATTATAATTGACCTGCAGGCCGCTATGTGTATTAGCCGATATCGGGGCTGTATCGGCTTATTCTGTATATTATAATTGACCTGCAGGCCGCTATGTGTATTAGCCGATATAGGGGCTGTATCGGCTTATTTTGTATATTGTAATTGACCTTCAGGTCGCTATGTGTATTAGCCGATATCGGGGCTGTATCGGCTTATTCTGTATATTATAATTGACCTGCAGGCCGCTATGTGTATTAGCCGATATCGGGGCTGTATCGGCTTATTTTGTATATTATAATTGACCTGCAGGCCGCTATGTGTATTATCTGGATCTTTCCCAGGCTGGTCTGGGATTCCTGAACATCCAGTTCAGATACCTATATAAAAATCTGTCACATTTTTGTGAGCTGATTATTAGGCATTTATCTATAACTGAGTACAGGGGTGTCAGAGGGGCATGGATACCCCCGCAGATGCAGTGGGCACAGTAGTTTATATGGGCCCTGAAATTTTACACTGGGGGGTCAGGTCAGCGAAATCTACTGAGGTCACTTTGGGGGCCCATAGTGACATTTTGCCAGGGTGCTCAGAATTTCTGACTATGCCGCTGAGTTTTATTTAACCATTCAATGACACAAAGACACTGTGTTTTGTGGCCTGATACATTGTCCTGCTGGAAGTGTCCATGCAATGCAGTCAGGAAGTGATACACCAGGTTTGGACATTCTCTGGTGTTTTAGATGGTATCAGTGGACCTCAGGTGGGCCAGGAGAACATTTCTGGAACCAATACACTACTGATATCATGCGACTTGTGCCACATGCTGACCTCACCAGGGGTGTGATGGAACAAGATCCTGGATTTGCTGGTCCTTTGCATTACATATATTTATTTAACAGAAGCTATTATCCACAGCAACATACAATTGAGAAAGCAGGGTCATCCAGTCCCTGGATCAGTTGGAGGTTAATGGCCTTGCTCAAGGGCCCAATGGTGACATCACTGTGCAAACCCTGCAATTTTAACCACCAACCTTCCCCTCACAAGCACACCATCCTAACCCACTGAGCTACACATCAGGACCAAGAGATATTTTCCCATTGATGCTGTTTCCATGTCCCTACCAGGTTCTCCTTCTGTTCTAGGTGACAGAACCGGAGCCCAGCGAGTTCACCTGCTGCTGCAGCTCACCTGTGACAAGGACCAGTGGGTTGTGACCTCACTTTCAGTAACGCTGCTCTCTTTTTAGGCTAATTGCCACCTGCCTGTTAGCTTGATTCTTTCCATTGGATTTAAATCGGTGTCATAAATTATATCCTTTCATCTATTGGATTAGTGGATGTTTTATGTTTTGTAGCACAAGATAAATGTTTGGTAAACATTTCTTAGGAGGACATCTTCGGTTTCAGTGACACTGAGACCAGCTCTGACTATTGTGCTAAACTCAAAGTCATTTATTTTGGTCATATTATCAATATAAATGGCCAGTAAAGGCTACTTAGAAACAATATGCCTTTACACAGTACTGTTTTATACAGGTCTGTGATCTGTCTGAAAGCGTATGTGCGGTTATCCTGGTCTTGGCTGCTGCAGTGGTTAGCGCTGTTGCCTCACCCCTCTGGGACTGGGGCTGGAGTCTCTGCCCTGGTTCCATGTGTGTGGTGCCTGCATGTTCTCCCCGTCTCATGGTCTGGTTTCTTCTGGATACTCTAGTTTCCTCCATGGTCCAAAAACACACTATGGAGAATCGAGGCTGCCTTACTCAAGGGGCTACAGACGAGACTATTTTGCTGTGGTCAGACACAAACCAGCAACTTTCCAATCACAGGTACAGAGGCTCAGCCCATTGAACCACACACTGCCCCGGATTCAGATTAACTTTATTGATCCCAGAGGAAATGCTTGTTCATACAGCATCAAGAACATAGAGTACAGAAGAACTTACATATAGTGCAACACAGACAAAGTGTAAAGACATATAGGGCAAACAAGTAAACATTTGATTCATGTTTCACAAGCTTAGTTGAATTTACAAAATGAATCTCTGCCACTATCGCAATGAGATCAGTCCCCTACAGACAGCTGCAGCTGATCTCACTGGACCAGAACCTGTTGAGTTCACTAGTCAACCAACAGAAAGGCTATGGTGTGTCTTTCATGCACTTTTAATTCTGATCTCAGAAATGCACTCTTAAGTTTTCCGTGATGTCATTTTAGGCGATCCATCCATCCATCCATCCATCCATCCATCCATCCATTTTCTGTAACTGCATATGCTATTCAGGCTCACAGAGTGTCTAGAGCCTAGCCTGGAGGCCAGAGGCACAAAACAGGGAACAACCCAGGATGGGGTGCCAACCCACTGCAGGACACACACTCATACACACCACTCACACCTACAGACAGGTTGGTAACTCCAATTATCCTCAGCAGGATAAGCACGTGGGGCGCCCCCTGGAGGCCATTGGGCCCTAAGCAGCCGCTCAGTTTGCTTATGCCTTGGGCTGACCCGTGCCTGTAGCAACACGAATAACCAGTGCTGCAAATTCTTTGTGTGGAGGAAGTCTTATGTTGACGCCGCATTAGTCAGTGGCTGCACTGGTTAAAGGACGTGGTGCAAGTGATATGCTGTATGTGTTTGGGAGTTCTTTCCTTTCCCTTAACTGCACATGGCACCTGAACAGGGCAGAATTTCAGAATTCAAGGGCAAAAACCTAGAGGAGACACATATTGACCCTGACGGTATGAACAAAAATGCAAATGTATTTTGTTGTTTTGTTTTTTTGTTCTGTTGTAGTATGCCAATGTAAATATTTTGTGTGTCTTATTTTTCAGAGCAAGTATATGTGGCCAGTGAGGTATCTGAGAGTGAGGAGGAAGATGAGACAGTGCAGCTACAAAAGGAATGATATCAGCCACCATCCATGTCCATGGGTAATCTGGGACTCAGCTAACTGCGCCTGCAGCTCGGGCTGAAGGGCCCTAAAGGCTTCCAGGAGCTGCTCCTCTCCACCCTAAAACTCTTAAAGCCATCAAGAAAGAGTCACTCTTGATATTGGAAAGCACCTCAACGTGGACTGCCCTTGTGGTGAGCCACTTAAAGAGTAGTCCCCAGCGTTTCTCATGCCGACGGCGTATCCGGACCTGAAATGAGCCAAAGCAGTCCATCCCTGTCGAGTAGAAGGCTGGCTAGTGCAACCTGAGGCGAACTGGGGGTAAGTCCGCCATTCTGGGGGTGACTGGTTGGGCCCTCCACCTCTGGCACTCTAGGCAGGAGCGCTGTTCTCGCCTCGCAGCCTCTCTTCCACACAGGATCCAGTATTACCTCCTGAGCTCTGCAAAGAGACGTTCGGAACCTTGGTGCTTCAGATCACTGTCAGTCTGCCTGATGAGAAGCTTTTTAGTAGGATGACTTGAATCCAAGATGATTGGATGTATGACCTCTGATTCTACGTCGGGGCGATGACACAATCTGCCACCTTCTCTTATTAGCTGCATTTCGTCGTCCAGTTCTGGCGCTAGCATGATCAAGCGGCTAGACTTCGGAACAGGCTTATCGGCAGGCAGATACTGGAATTACTCCTGAAAACTGCCTTGTTGTGCCCTTAACCCCATCCATCCATACTGCATGTACTGCATCATGTGACCACTGCTTTATATGATGCATGAGTCTGTTTGCTGTTTTCTTCCTCCCCAGGTCTTCCTGAGGAGGTTCCAGAGAATCAGTCTGAGGACAGGAATTCAAAACAACAAAGGGACACTTCAACTTGCAGAGGTAGTTTGATTCCATTTGAATCAGATCACACTTTGCTAACCACTGACCACTTTGTATGTCGTCTCACAGCCAAAGTCCATTCGGAAGGAATTCAGAACTTCGCTTACCTCGTGTTTTATCTTACAGAATTACAACAAAATTAATAATTCTTTCCCTTCACAATCTACACAGTAATCTATAATAACAAAATATAAAAGGTATTTACATATTTGTACATTTTATTAAAAATACAAAACTGAAATGTCACATTATAATAACATAAGATTTGGGAAAGTGAATAACTGAATACTTTGCAAATGCCAGGAAGGTCATGTCATGTTTTCCTGTTTTCAATAAAATTATTTTATAATATAGTGATAAATATTGACATTGAGAGAATCTCTTAAATATTGTGATATGATTTTTGGCCTTATATATCTTAATATATACATATGTCTCTTATCTTGTTGTAACATCATTGGCAGTGTCTAAACCTGTACGTTTGGGGAATAACGGCTCTGAAAATAGAAGCCAAACCAGTGAAGCAGGAAGCTCTTCACAACAGCCAGTATCAGGTCTGTAAAGCATCCTTCCTTTGCGCGTGACTCAGTAGTCAGGCTCATTTCTCACACTCACACAATATAAGATTAGTTAATAATTTAGCTTTAAAGACAGACTCTTTTGCTCTGTATTGTACTGTAAGTTACCATAGGCTGCAATAGTGTTAACTTTGTGTTTTATATATTACTGTGCTGTTTGACTGATTACTGTTAGTCTTTCATGACTGCTGACAAATGCAACTGGTATATTTGCATATATGTCCTGACAAAGCAAAAATTGTGTATGACTTTATTTAGGTTACACAAACACAATAAGAAAGAAATGGACACAAGATGAGGTTAAAGCAGTGGAAGACATGTTGATGGACTACATCACATCTGGCAGGGTTCCAGGTAAGACAGTGTGAAGAATGTATTAGGTCAACTCCGGAAGCTCTCAGAGATAGAACCCGGGAAGTCTTTAAATTTTATGTCAAGAACCAGATTGTGGTGCTTCAACGGGAGTGTAAGGAAGGATGAAAAGATGCAGTGTGGATTTGAGAACTGAATTCCTCTGATTTTTTACAGTGATAATTATCTCCTCGTTTTTTGTCCTTCCAAAGGTATCTAAAGGGGAGTTTTTACCGGCTTTTTATATATATTTACAATAATATTTGACCTCCCAGGATTTTTTTCTCCATTTACATAGATAAATATTACAAAAGGGGAGATTTTTTTTTTTTTACTGTTAACAGTGTTAAAGGTAGTTTCATTAACAGAGATAATTGTTCGTCCGTTTTTTTTTTTTTACCAATTCACAATAATACATGTTTGAAAAAGGCAGGTTCTGTTTACTATTTACGGTGTTAATTGTCATTCCAAATGTGTCAAGGGGGGGATTTTTTCGTTGTTTTTTTTTTTTTTTGCTTTTTACCGTGTTAAATGCTTTTTTATATTTATACTGATAGTCAACCTCCCAAATGTGTCAAAAGGGGAAAAAAAGTTTGTTTGTATAACATCACCTGCTGAATGAATACAAATGATTATTAACTTTTGTGGCCCTGTGTTAACGGCATCTTCTGCCTTTCATTCACTATTAATTGTTTCTATTACTATTGTTATCATAATCTTTTGCTTGATTCTTTTTCAACCACTTTATGTGACATCACTGTATAATCACATCATCACTAGAATTTAAATGTCATTTGAAAGGAAATGATCTGATTTGTTTGACTGGGGGTGGGGGGGGGGTGATGTCTGTTTGGAACCTGTATAGAAAACTCACCCAACCAATTAAATAACTGCCATTTTCACATCTTGGTTCTTCAATACCTGCAATGGGTTTGCACCCCATCCTGGGTTGTTCCCTGCCTTATGCCTGTAGCCTTAGGGATGGGCTCTGAACCCCCCGCAACCCTGAATAGGATAAGCGGTTTCAGAAAATGGATGGATGGATGGATGGATGGATGGCTTCTTTGATATTTAAAAATCAACCATTGAACAGATGTGAGGAACTCTTTTCTCTTTTCTTCTCTGAGCTGGAGGTTGAAATGGCCACCAAAGACAGTTTGCTCTGTATCAGATCACGGTGGATTTGATATAAGGGGGTCAGATTTGTTACCCTGAAGCTGCCAAACACAACAGGGCTTGGGCTGTTACATGGTGCTGATTTCAAACACTTTGTCAAATATCCATCCTCTTATCCAGTACAGGGTTACAGGGAGTCTGTTACAGGAAGGCAGGGGAGCCCAGGAAACTAGGGAGACCATGGAAACCACACACACACAGGGCAGGGGTGGGACTCAAACCCACAACCCTGGAAGTGTGAGGCTATAAGCTACAAAACCAGGCCCTGTACCAGCTGGCTTTGTTAAACATCCAGCAGCACAAATTCAGAATAAGGACGTCATTGTATTTAGTTAGTTTGGGCTGTTAATCTGTTCTGCTTTAAGGTCTCTCTGTTCAGATGAACTGAGGTCCAGGAGGAGCTGATTAAGGCCTTTTCCAGCTATGATAAAATAAAACTTCTCCTAGTGACAGCCACAGTCCATCTTCATAGTGTTTCTCCCAAACAGAGCCTTCTTCCCAGTCTGTGTTTGTGTGCGTGTCTCCAGTTCTGGCTGGAGACTGAGATGGGAAGCAGCTTCAAAGCGGCCTTATCTCCGGCTTTGTGTTTCTCCACTTGCAGTATTCCAGACATGTCCAGCGTGGGGTATACAGTATTCCGGAAATAAATCTGCCTTCAGACAATTATCTCTTCCTCCCTGAAAGTGCTCCTGAGAAACTCCCTTTTCAGAGCTATAACTCTGTCATTTATGACGGCCATATTCCTGCAAGTGAATCACAAACTATACCCTCCTCAGGTCTGTACCTTGGGCTTCTGATTACTCTGTCTATGCAGGCTGACATGAACTCATAATATCTTCTATCATTAGACAGCTGATCTGCCACCAAACAGATATTTACACATTTTTTTTCAACAAGACTGTCAATCAATAACTTTTATTCAGGGAGATGCAAGTGATCAAAGGGTTGCTGATTCAAATCCCATTGTCAGAAGTTTGTTCGTTCAAATCCCACAGTCAGAAGGTTCCTTGTTCAAATCCCTTGGTCGGAAAACTCATTTCACTGTTGGGCCCTTGGGCAAGACCCTTAACCCCCAGCTGCTCCAGGCCCCAGCTGACCCTGCTTTTTGAAGTGTACGTCACTGTGGATAAAAGCATTTGCTGGATAAACAAATATAATGAAATCTCCAGACATCGATTCTACATCATTAATATAGTTGTGGACACAGAGGCCCCACAGAAGGTCTTATCTTGATCCGTCAAGGCACAGGGTGTAAAGGGGGAACAGAACGTTCTGCCTGAGTCCATTTCGGTTTTGGGGGGCTGCGTGAACCTCTGTTAGTGTGTCGCCTGCCTCCTCTCTTCACGGGACCCCCAGTGTGCAGAACCGTGAACAGGACATAGATGTGCGATTCCCATGGCGGTGTTCCAGGGACTGACCGGGGGGGCTGGGAATTACCACTGTCGCCCTAAAAACCCACATCTTGTCGGAGTGGCGAGGAACTGAACATTTTGAACAGATGCTTTTATCCAAAGTGACATACGATTGAGAAAGCAGGTCAGAGTGTCTCTGGGGCAATTGGGGGGTTAAGGTTCTTGCCCCAGGGTGAGTCACACCTTCATGCAACTTCAACAAAACATGGGGAGGGGGACAAGGGACGTCGCGATATAATGTAATCATACGATTACGTTTGCAGCAAAATAAAAGGACAGTGAAAATGTCGGATGAAAGCAGAATGGAATATGGGAGTATGGGAGACGATCCTTTTATAGCATCCAGGTTTTTTAATGTTTGCGAGGCTGAGTTTGTTTATATGGCGACGAGCCCAGTACCAAGTTACACAAGATAATAAGCTGGAGGAAAGCAGCAGGCAAAAGCCTGACCCAGACGCGGCCCTGATACACGCTGGTTGGCGGCTGGGGAAACTTGCCGAGCATCAGCCCTCCGGCGGCTGTTTCTGCTCACGGCAGGAAACCGCCATCTAGTGGTGGACTTTGGGAATTGCATGTAGCGCCAGAGTTTCTGGATATTGTGAAAGTATCATGGACCTAAAGACTGATTGAGGTTTGACTCAAAACACAATATTGTGCAGTTTGGGGATTTGCGTGGGTGTTTCTGTGCTCATAATCACAGGTCCTGAGGGCCCATGCATGCTGGTGCTGAGCTCTGATATTCTAAAATATTATTTTTAATAACTGATGCGCTTGGACTCGATCTTTGATCCAATGTTTTGCTGTTTTTAATCTTTCCAAACACTTCGGGTACCGGGGCGACGCCTAGCACCGTATCAATTTGCTTCCTTACTTGTTTGTTGATTTGATAAAAGCGTCTGATAAATATGTAAAATGTAAATAAGTATAAATCTAAATACAACACTAAATATGAAAAAAAATGCTGGTAGTTTTCTCTCTGGTAGGTCTCTCTAATCTTACATCCCTCGGAGAAAAGCCTAGTGTCACATGGGGTTAAATGTAAATGTGTAGTTTTCTGGATCTTAATCTGAAAGTCAATTTATCGTTTACCCAGAAGGTGGGAGCACATGAACACTGCAAAACTGCAAGCTTGGCATGTTGCTTCGTATACAATAGTGCGCTATCCCTATATTAAAAAGACTACATAATTACATGCATCAATAAATATTTTTCCTTCAAAAAAGAATAGAAGCATGTCTACACAATATACTCAAATCTAAGAATCCCCCTTGGCAGCATGTTATGCTGTAGTTTGGTTTTGTTTTCAGCTCCATACTTTCCCAGAATTACCCTGGACTACTTCCAGTACTGAAGCCCAAAGAATCAAACACGGAGCTCACATAACTTGACATGAGGTCCCTGAATTACCTAAAGTGGATGTAGTTTTGACTCCGGCCCATGGGGATTCAGAGCAGATACAAATGATCGCGAATCCATGTCTGATTTACAGTGAAAGGTGACTGAACACAATGCACAGCCTCTGTAATGACTCCACTGTCCAGCAGGGGGTGCCACATGAAAGCTGCACAACAGGAGTAAACAGGCTTCTGGAGATGATGCACCGCAGTCCCACAGTCCTCTAGTCTTAATTGCTCTAATCTTGTGGTCCCTCTATACCCTGGTCTCATAGTCCCTAGTGCCCAACTCCCCCTTTGCCCCACTTCCATGATCCACAAGTCCCTAGTCTCCTCGTTTCTTAGTCCCCTAGTTCCTAATCCCATAGTCCACTACTCCTTAGTCCCCTTGTTCCTAATCACATAGTCCACTACTCCTTAGTCCCCTAGTTCCTAATCCCATAGTCCACTACTCCTTAGTCCCCTTGCTCCTAATCTCATAGTCCACTACTCCTTAGTCCCCTTGTTCCTAATCCCATAGTCCACTACTCCTTAGTCCCCTTGTTCCTAATCCCATAGTCCACTACTCCTTAGTCCCCTTGCTCCTAATCCCATAGTCCACTACTCCTTAGTCCCCTAGTTCCTACTCCCTATTCCCCTTGCATTGACAAATAGATACTTAAATGCAAAGACTAACGAGGGGCAACAAGCAACAGACATGAATCATCAGGGTCTCGCTAGGGAGGAGACAGGAGGGTCAGGCAGATGTGATGGGTAGGACATGACAGTGGTCATGTGACACGGGCTGTTGCAATCGCCATGAGGAACTGCAGGAATGTAAACAGCTTGGAAAAGGCAGCTGGTGTTTTTCTCCTTTACTTCTGTGTGAGCCTATAGTGGGTCCCTTGTTGGATGGGATCCTGTTTCTACTGTGTGTCAGTCGTAAGCGGATCACACTTCTTATCGTCAGGGTGATGCCTGTGGTTTATGGCATTGGCCAGAGTTATTTGGATTTGCTGGAAACTCTACAAACTACACAAACACAATAACCAGTAGCAGGACTTGTAGTCTTTCAGGCACTTGGCCCCAGATGTTTAATTACTTTGACTTTATATCTGAATGTGAATTTTTTGTAATTGACCAATATGGTTCTTATTCATGACAATATTCAGTCAATGTTCTGTTTAAGAATTGCATTGATTAAGGATTGGATAAAATTTATTGATCTCAGGGGGAAATTCTTTTGAAAGCAGCAGATACAAACATACATGTAGTGCATCAGTTGTAAATAACAAATAGAAACTTGCTTCCTTCTGCACCTAACAAAAATTTTGATGTAGTACTAATGTGATTTATTAAGATTTTATATTATTTATCTTTACTTAGTTAACATATGATTAATTTGATTATATTACTTATCTTTACCTCAGGACCGCTGTAGGTTTTGAGCTAATAAAATGTCTGCCGTCTGCCGCCCCCTGCTGGCCAGAGCATCACCGCTGCGATATCAGGCTGCTGCGCTCAGTCACCAGAGACGCGGATTAAGTGTGTTACTCAGTTACGCTTCGGGCAGCGCTGAACCGGGACATTAATAGGATAGAATAGGAAGCCTTTGTCGTCAGGATACAGGTAGCAAATACAATATACAGACAGAAATATATAAAATGTACATATAGAGGGGAGGGGAAAAGCTCCCTCATACTCATCAGGATTACATTTCATTACATTTAATTTTATTCAGAATCAGAATTCACTTTATTGGTACAACTGCATGTACTATGATTTTGTTTTGGCAGTTTTTGTGCATTCACAGTCAACATAGAACAGAAGTCAGAGAAAAACAGTCATATTCTGCATGGGTTTGGCAAGCTGAACAAACATTCAATGTTGTCTAACATACGTCAAACTTCAGACAGAGTAAAAAGGGTTATACTGGTTAAAAAGCAGAGATTTAACCTTTTTGCCATGGAGAAGCAGCGACATGTGACACTCTGATAAGGTAAAAATGATTCCTCCAGCACACAGTGAGCTATCCCAGCATGCACAGGGACACGGGGGAGTTTATATTATAAACCCAAAACCCTGGACAGAGGGGTTCAGTGAATGAGGAGGTGAAGCTGTACAGGAGGGTCAGTCCATCAGAGGAGACTCTGTAGAAGGACAGAGTACCAGCCGCCCAGTCCAGATACACTCCTACTCTGTGGGAGCCTGAGGGCTCTATGGGTATGACAGTCTGTTTATTATTGTGCCAGACAGAGTAACTGTCAGGAGAGCAGATCAGCATCCATGACTTGTCATTGAATCCAAGCTGACAGTCATCACTGTCTCCTTTCCTCCCGATTCCTTTATAAGTCACTCCTATCAGGGCTCCATTTCCACTCCACTCAGCCTCCCAGTAACAGCGACCAGTCAGACTCTCTCTGCACAGAACTTGGTGCCAGCAGTCAAATCTCTCTGGATGATCAGGATATGGCTGCTCTGCCCCCCATGTCGCCTTCCTGTTCCCCTCTGACAGAGACAGGTCTCTGTGTGCTGTGTTGGGGTCCAGCGTCAGCTGGCAGGAGTCTGTAGGCAAGAGGAAGATCGATTAATCCCATCACGAAGCCCAGCATCTCCATCATTATCACTGTCACACCTCACACACTCACTAACACAGAACTCGCTCCAATACACACATTTTATTCCCAATATACTCATGTAGCCGCCCGAGTCTGCGGCGCTCCGGCTGCCCCCTGCGCTGTGAGACACGCCGCGCTGAGAGACTCGCTGGGGACCGAACTGCACTTTAGCATGCGCTCTATTATTCTGTACGATACACAAAATATAAAAACGAAGCAGGAATTCAAGTATGTGAAATACCTCAGGAAATGTCGGACGCGCACGCGACGCCGGCGGGAAGACGCGCCAAAATGATGCGCGTGTTACACTAATAGGCTTAATTACAGGTAGATAAAATTACAAACAGCATTTATCAAACATGTTAACCATAAAATTATACGACACATATTACCACTGAAAGTGAGCTTGTCTTTACGTCACAATATGAACTTCTTTGAAACCACTTTGGACACACACCTCTCTCCAGCAGCGAGCCGACGCGATGCTCCCAACGCGGACGCGGACGCATCTAGGCTGGTTCTCCGCAAAGCGCAACACTCGCGTATCTGCACCGCGCATGCGTCCACGGAAACGTTCATAGTTCTCCGGTCAAGCTGTGTACTTTGCTCTTGCCATATTTAAGTATTATTATTAGTAAATTATTATTCTGATATTCCCTGAACACGTGCCACAGCAGTGAGGTCTGTGTATATTTCCCTACGTTTTACAAATTCTTTTATTCCCTCTCCACCACCCCCCCTCTGCGGAGGACTGCTTTATTTCTATTTAAATATTTATTTATTTATCTATCTATTTATTTATTTGTTTTTATTTACTTCCTCATACTTCCTCAAGAGAAGGAAAGGGAGCAGGGGGGGGGGGAGTTGAAGAAGGGGGATAGAGAAAGAGGGAGAGAGAGAGAAAAACAAAAAAAAGGAAAAACTGAATCTGCTTCAATGTCTGCTGAAGAGAGAAAACAACAACCACGAATCACATCGAAAATCAAACATTAAATGTTATTGAACAGCACACACACCCAGCATTACAACACATGCCCAGAAGCAACAGCCGATCAAGACAGCGCGCGTCCATGTGCACCTGTCCGCACACCTGTTTGTGTCAGTGCGCTGGTGTTCATAAGGTTTCTCCATGTAAATGTCTAGTAGTGTGTGTGGGGAGCCACAGCCCCGCCCCCCCAGGACATGAAGCTGACATGGAGGAGACCCGGGCCCCAGACACCCAGAAAAGGGCAGAGGATAGTTCCGGTGGGGGGTCATCCGGCAGCCACATCGCAGGAGCCCCAGGGGGCCGTGGCGGCGAGCCCGCAGGCTCCGCCGAAAGCCGGCCACACCAGGGCAGAACGGAGCCCGGGACCAGAGATCCAAGGGCCCCCCCACCCCCCAGCCAGGGCCCGACAGAGCCGGGAGGGCCAGGCCCCGTCAGGCAACCGCCGAGAGTGAGCCAGCACACACCAGAGCATCCAACCCCGGACATCGAGAACCACCAACGCATCGGCAGCCGGAGGCCCCATCCACCGGCAGGGAGTGTGGCGGGGGGGAATAGAGCCTGAGATGTTATTCCAGGTGGAGTCTAAGACCCAACCTGACACATGCGTATAGACAAACAGGCGCACACATACACAAGCATGCTTGTGTACGTTTTACAAATTCAAAGCGCCAGTTCACAGGGCTGCCAACTTTGATCAACTGGCTGGCGTGAGATTTTCAATTCGGAACAAGGCTGCACACACATGCATACGCATTTACAGTATATGTATGTAGCAGTTTTATCACCTTGTAAATTGCCTGTAGGGTTTGTAAACTACCATGCTTCGTCTGTGCAGCTACATGAGGTTAACGCGATGCATGCGCAAGGTGCAGTACCACCAGAAATTGGGGTGGCAGTATGGTCACGTTTTGTCACGGGACATTGTCTTTACATACGGTACAGATAGTATTAAAGTAGCATCTGATTTTATAAGAATGAATGGCCAGAAGAACTGTATATTTTCAGAGGCAAGAAAGAAAATATTCCAAAGATTATTGTGTCCTTCTGTGAACAGCGGCTTCAAAATTTATTGGCAGTATAAGTTTCTAAGAAAGCAGTGTCATATGTACAAAGTACAATGGAATTTTAACTTGAAATTCTTACTTGCCTCCTTTCATAAGTAGCGTTATTTTTCAATACAGTTCCATCCATCCATCCATCCATCCATTTTGTGCCACTTATCTAATCTAATATATATAACATATAATCTATAATGTAGTATATATTATATATAATCTCTCAGGGTATATATTATATATAATCTCTCAGAGTATATATAATATATAATCTCTGGGTCTGCCCCGGGGCCTCCTCCCAGTTGGACATGCCCTGAAACACCTGAAATCCGAGATCCAGTTGCAGAGAGTGGTGTTCAAGCTTAACCCCCTCAGTTCCACAATCAGCCTTTGAGGGACACATTTTAGTCCATGAATGACATTCTAACATATGTGATTCTCTTATCCAAATGTGTCAGGGAAAGGTGACGGGCAGAGGGTATGGTGTCCCCAGTAGACCTGTTGGACCAGTATGCAGATTGGAGAGGGTCTAGAGAGGTAGGAAGATTGGTCTTCATGGCTGCCATGACCAGCCGTTCAAAACGCTTCATGATGATTGACATGAGTGCTATAGAGCAGTAGTCATTCAGGCCTGTCACTGATAGCTTCTTCAGCACTGGGACGATGGTGGTTGATGTGAAGCATGCTGGGACAGACGACTGGCTTAAAAAGGTGTTGAAAATGTCTGTGAGGACACCAGCCAGGTGGTCAGTGCATTCTCTCAGCACACGGCCAGCTATGTTGTCAGGTCCTGCAGCCTTGTGTGGGTTGACTCTGGATAGAGAACTCCTCACATCAGCTGTGGACAGACAGAGTAACTTGTCGTTGGCTCCTTATTCTGTACTTCAGAGTCTGCAAAAAAGTTGTTTAGCTCTTCTGGAAGGGAGACATCACTACTACTGATGTGTGGGTTGGGCTTGTAGATCGTGATTGGCTGAATTCCCTGCCATATACGGCTTGTGTCTTTGGTGCAATTAAAGTGTTCATTGATCCTCTGTGCATGTGCCTGATTGGCTATCCTCATAGCTCGGGACAGGTTGCCTCTCAGCGTCCTGAAGGCAGCCTTGTCTTTAGGTCTTAAAGCTGCATTTCTGATTCTTAGCTGTGTGAGCATTTCCCTCATCATCCAGGGCTTTTGGTCGGCTCTCGTGGTCATCGATCACAGAGTTTATATACTCCTCCAGGTTGATGGCATCACCATTTATAGCAGCCTCCTTAAAAATGTCCCAGTCAGTAGATTCAAAGCAGTCTTGGAGAGCTGAGACGGCACCAGCTGGCCACACTCTTACTGACTGGTTTGTTGAGCTTCAGCAGGGATTTATACGCAGGAACCATGAACACAGTGACATGGTCTGAGTAGCCGAGGTGAGGGGGGGAAGGGCCTTGTAGGTCACAAACATTGTACAAATATTGTCCAGACAGATTCTCTCTCTAGCTGGGATGTTCATATATTGAAAGAATTTGGAGGAAACTGGCTTCAGATTTGCCTGAATGAAGTCTAAAGCAATAATAAAAAAGACTCTGGATTAGCTTCACAACCTAGTCGTAGGATTGGAACTCGGCCGTTAAGTGAGGAGTGTCTGTACAGAGAATGCTGCAGCAGTACCACAAAATTAGCAGCTCACTGTGTAGGCAGTGATTGTACAATCCCCCCCCACCAGTTTTATTGAACGTTGTATGTCAAAACTATGGGAGGTATTTTCTGCAAAAAATAAAATGAAAATGATAGAAAGAAAATACAATCTCCAATTTGCCATTTAGTTTTCAAAGTCTGTGCGCAAAAAACCTGCAAAAATGAAAATTAAAGTGAAATAGCACCATTTGCATTTTAATTTTCCACTCATGTATGAGCTTCCGACCGGTCGGAAAACCAGATGTTTGAAAAGAAGATTTCTGTGTGAAATCTCACATGCAGTCAGACAGCCACAAATCAGGTGTAAGAGGTACTGTAGACACAGTCAACTGTGGCTAGTTACTTTTCTGTAACCAACAACGTAATGTCTTCAGCAACTACCGCGACCACCACAAACAGCACAACTGCAGCTGTAGTGAACACTACCGTCGGAACATCGAGCACCGAGTGTGACACTGCAGGGGGAGGTTCTCTGGTGTCTGAACACTGCCGTGCAGCACCACTCATACGCATCCAATGAAGGTGTTTCTGAGTTGTTCTAGGTAATGTTTTTGGATTCAGAAATAGCCAAATCTTTCACCTGTGGAAAGGACAAAACTAGCTACATTTTAAAGTCTGGACTTGCCCCACACTTCAAAAACGAACTGATTTCTGCAGCTAACAATGCAGGACCATTTGTACTGATGTTTGATGAAAGTTTCAACCGGTCAACAAAAAATAAACGACTAGATGTCCATGTTCGATTTTGGGAGGCTGGTGGTGTCCAGTCACGTTATCTTGGATCACAGTTCATGGAACATTCAAAGGCTGAAGATCTGCAGCACCATTTCAAAGTAAGTGTAGTTAGAGTTTTTGTTCATGGAATGTTATTTGGATGATTTAAAGATACAAGATGTGTTCATTTAATTGAAGCTTTTTGCTTTTAGATGGAGTTTTAAAATATTTCTGAAATTATAAGCAAATTTGCATTCAAACATGGTGTAATCGTTTCAGCTTTTCTTTCTCATGTCAAATTGTTTAAATAAAATATTTCTATTCTTAGGATTGTGTGCGCTACTAGACAGGAAGAATCTCCTTTCCATCAATATGGATGGGGTAAATGTGAACTGGAAGTTTCTTAATAATTTCCAGCAAGAACATGCTGAACTAAATGGAGGTCGGCAGTTAATTAATGTTGAAAGCAGTGGATTGCACACGCTTCACAATTCACTGAAGACTGGCTTCTCTATATGGAATATTGAGAAACTGTTGAGAGCAATGCACTTTGTTTTTCACAATGTCCCTGCAAGAACAGAAGGTTATACAAAACTTACAGGCTCATCTCTTTTCCACTCCCATTCTGTGGACACAGATGGGCAGAAAATCTGCCTGTTGCAGAGAGAGCCATTGAGGTATGGCCAAAGCTTAAAGAGTATGTGGAGGCAGTCCATGGAAAAGAGCTACCAAACCCTGCAACCTCCTCTTTTGATACTATTTAAGCAGCGAACGAAGATCCCCTGATTTCAGCCAATCTCCAGAGCTCTTTGTCCATTCTTGAAGAAATACCAGACTGATAAGCCAGATATCTGCTTAATTTAAAAATGTTTTTAAAGTTTTTGTTTTCTATGATTTTTAAGTGGGTATTCTGCATTTTTTTTTCTTTTTTCATTTTATAGAGTCTGGTGATACGTTTCATCAAAAGGGAGCTGCTCCAAGATATCACTCCTTTTCAAATGACCAAACTTGACCCTGATGACCAGAGGAACTGGGTCAATGCTGACATTGGCTTGGGTGCTGAGTCTGCCCTTAAGGTAATTCATTGTTACTGTTTTATATGTATACTTAAAAAAAATTAAAATACACTGCATTCATTCCCTATGTATTAATTACTCGATGTGTGCTATCCCTCCTTGGTAGGCTTTTCAAAGCAAGAGTAGTAACAGAGTAGGTGACCTCACTGCCCTCGAATTTAGAAAAGACTGCATAAGGTACCTCTCCAGAATTGTTAAGAAAGTGCAAGAAAAGAGCCCTTTGACCCCACTGTCAGGCAGATTGCATGTTTGGAGCCTCCATCATGAGCAGAGACCCAAAATGGTGCAAGGGAAAGATGAAGTCTCTAGTTCAAAGATTTCTGCAGGACAAGCAATTGACAGGAGGGATTTCTGCTGGTAGGAATCAAAATAAAGGCTATGCACAGCTTTTTATGCATGAACTACATACAAGCACAGGTGAAACTACCTGCTCAGCATCTCTGCCTGACGCCCCTCCGATGGTGCCGCTTGGCCGGCTGCAGGGTCGTCAGCCGGGAGCCTCCCTTCACAGATGTTTCGCTCCTTTAATCCCGGAACATCTCAGGGTGGTGGAGCAGCGAAAGGGACGTTTCCCTAACACTCCCTGCAGCCTTCCCTAAGATCCCTCTCTCCCCCACGCCTTGTCCTTCCTTCGGACCCAGGGCCAGAAGCTCCCTTACTCTGCCTCATGAGCTAGATCTTGCATTGCTCTCCTCTTCCTGTGGCCTGTGAGACCAAAGGTTTTCAGGAGCCGCTGCATGGATGTTCCAGCAAAGCCCCTTCACCCGACTTCCACCGGGAATGTAAGCAAACAGTAACGTAACCTCCAGCCGGCTTGAGAGCATGCAGCAGCCAGGTCTGCACACCTCTCTCTCTTCCTCTCATAGGCAGCCTCCATCTCCTCCTCCCATAGGACGGTCAGCTCCACCAGAATGACTACTTTGGCGGGTGCTGACCAGAGCACTATGTCAGGGCGAAGGGGTGAACTGGTGATCTGCACCGGAAATTTCAGCTGGCGACCTAAATCCTCTCTACCCCCGGGGACAAGAGGGTGACCCCTGCATTGGTGCTGCACTGTGCTACTCCCCCTTGCCTAACCAACTGGATACATCCCTGGGATGATGGGATGCTGGCACAGTTTACCTCCCGCCTCCATGTCTCCAGCTGCTCAGCCAGCTTGCACAGGACTTTGTCGTGCCACCATCTATATCTGCCCTGTGCCAGTGCTGCCTTGCAGCTGCAAAGGATGTGCTTGAGGCCTGGGTTTGGGGAGCTGCAGAGGTAGCAGGGTTCTTCTGAGCCATAGCAGGTGTAAAGGTTACGGGGGCTGAGCTCCTCATATCCGCCCAGGTAATGGTCCTGCTGGTCACAGCTTCCCAGGTGGATCATTTGCCGTGCTGTTGTTGGCTCACTGCTGTAACTTTGTAGTGCTCCTCACCCATTTTGGTTACCTTGGAGATGATGAGATCTTTCCTCTCCTTGTTGTTGGCTTTAGACCATCTTAGTGCTGGTGTTTCCCATCCTAACCCAGCTCTGCCAGGCTGCGTAAAGCCCACAATCTCCTGGTGTTTCAGCCTCTCTGTGGCTATATCCACTGCTTGTGCTACATTCCACTTTCGTCCGGTCCGGACTTGTACGTCTGCATTTCGGATAGATGGGTCTGGCGAATCTCTTAGCTCCAATAGGAGTCTCACCTTCTCCATCTTGTAACCCAGGCTGATTGACTGAAGTGGGACTGTAGCATATTTTTGCCAAAGAGTGCTGCGTTGGAGAGGCTGCGGGGAAGGCCGAGCCATTTCCTGATGTAATTGTTGGCCTTTGCTTCCAGTTTCAGGACTGTTGTCATGGTGATCTCGCACAGCTTCAGTGGCCACATTATGCGTTTGTTCAAGGTGAACTTGTTGCACAAACCCTTGAATTTTCCGGGCAGGGAGCACTGATTGACCTTGTGAAGGCCGTCCATGAGTTGAGTTGTAACGGCTGAGGCCATATGCTCGTCGGAAAGATCAGCCGTATATAGCCTTCCGAGGTTTCGCACTGCTTCTTCCACTACCAGGGGAATCCTTTCGCGATCCACGGTGAAACAGATGTTGTCATTCCTAACCCCTTTCTGGATTGAGAGGCTGCAGGACTTTGTGGGCTTGATTTTCATGCGGACCCATGCCAGCAATTCCTCCAGCCTTTTTAGGAGTCTTGCTGTGCACGCTGCTGTTTGGAGGAGCGTGGTGACATCATCCATGTAACTCCATATGGGCAGGAGTCTTTGGCCTGTTTGGGGCTTTGCCCCTCCAACCATTTGTCTCCCACCTATCAGGATGATCTCGAATGCAGATGTAAAGAGGATGGAAGAGATGGATCATCCCATTGCTATTCCCTTCTCCAGCTGGTGCCAGGCAGTTGTGATGTCCCGGGTTGTGTAGCAAACATATAGGCTATTGAAGTAGTTTGCTATCAGCTTCTGGATGCTTGATGGTACATGGAAAAACTCCAGGGCAAACGTGATGAGCTGATGGGGAACTGAGCCGAAGGCATTTGTGAGGTCTAACCAGACGACATGCAGGTCCGACTTGCTGTGCCTGGCTCTCTGGATTTGTTCCCAAATCATCGTAGCGTGTTCCACGCAGCCAGGGAACCCTGGGACGCCTGCCTTCTGGCAACCAGTATCGATGTAATTGTTGACTTGGAGGAAGTTGGTCAGGCATGTAGCCAGGATTGAGAAAAAGATTTTCCCCTCCACATTTAGCAGGGCAATGTCTCTGAACTGGCTGAGGTTTTTGGACTCCATTTCCTTTGGGATGAAGGTGGTAACTGGGATGCTGGAAGTACGCACACTATGCTGCAGTGCAGCGGGAGTAGGGGCCAAAAGTCATACTAGGAGGAATTGGCGCACAGAAAAAAAAAATTGATGTTGCGGACAGGAAACGGGAGCCCAATTAACACAATGTGAACTTACAATCCTCTTTGTTCGTATATCTGAAAGTTTGTAAGTAGAGGAACGTCTGTAAATCCAACATAACGGAATACATATGAACCTTTACTCTTACTTTCACCTACTGTACATTAATTTTTGAAACCGGTGGAAATGCAGGCAGGTTCTCAAAAGGCAGCAAGTGAAAACCAGCCCAGCACTGGCTCCGTGTTGGTGCAAATGAGGCATCAGTACAGTGTTCCCAGGTCCAGCCCAAGGTCTGCTTAAAATCTGCCCAGTGGAAGCTGAAACTAGCCCAATATGTGAAATCCCAGTATACTGTACCTCAAAGAAATAAACCAGTTTGTTGCATCCTTATCACATTCAAATACTGACTCCTGTCTTCTGCAACCCCCCCCCCCCCCTTGTGAAACTGAACAGGTAAGAAGTGTGCGCACATACATTAACACGTAGGTCCTCTCTCTGTATAAACACACTGGGTTAGAGGGCGAGTGCCACCTTCTGTATTTATGTTCGGGTGAGTAAGCCTAGTGTAGTCTGGGTTTTTCTGTTCTATCTTTGGTTTTAGTGATAATCTTAACAGGGTAGGGAAGAGGTGTTATGTTTTGTTAATTTCTTTCCTTTGACGTGTCCATGTTCTTTTCCCTGGGTCTGGCCCATCCTCCTGTGTTCCCAGCACCCAAATCCCTGTATTGGTTCAGTCAGAAAGACTGAAAGCTATTGCTCACCATGAAACCATGACACTAAAATCTACGAATCAAGCCAGAATTCTTGGTGTAGTTCTCGACTCAGACCTAAATATCAACAGTCACATAAAGACAATTACAAAATCAGCCTCCCACCACCTTAAAAACCCAGCAAGAATTAAAGGATTTCTCTCTAAACCAGATACAAAAAAGCTTGTTCATGTGTTTATTTTCAGAAGGCTAGACTATTGTAATGGTGTCTTCACAGGTCTTGGTAATAAATCAGTCAGACAGCTGCAGCTCATCCAGAATGCTGCCACCAGAGTCCTCACTAACACCAAGGAAGTAGAGCATATTACACAGGTCCTTAAATCACTGCACTGGCTTCCTGTGCATCACAGGATTGATTTTAAAATATTATTACTTGTCTTCAAGGCACTAAATGGCACTAATTTCCTTGAACGTTGTGAAGCATCCAGACCCCTGAGGGCATCTGGGAAAGGTTTACTCAGTGTCTCAGAATGAAGACCAAGCAGGGTGAAGCAGCTTTTAGTCTCTATGCTCCCTGTCTGTGGAACAAGCTTCCTGAAGACCAGAGGTCTGCTAACACTGTCAGCTCATTACAATCAGGGCTTAAAACGTTACTGTTTGCTGCAGCTTTTCAATAAATTAAGTCTGCAGGAGTTTAGTCATATGCTGCCTCTACAATGTAACTTTTTTTTTGACTATTTGTTTTTTTTTTTGTTTTGGCTTTTACACTTCTTAAAATTGTCTTTTAAAAATTGACAGTGAACCTGCTTGTAAGTCCCACACCACAGTTCTGAAGTACCAAAAAGTACCCCAGCTGCAATGGTACTTTGGGTACTGGAGCATTTGGTACTGGTACTCGACCGGAAGTCAATGGAAAAGGGAAAGTGTCAAGGACTCAGACAGCTTGGGCACGAAGGCAAGGCATGGTGCAGGCAGGAACAGAAATGTGGACGACCCACTTGCCGCTCACAGGAACAGAAGGGGTTTATTAACGAAAACAGAAAACACTAGGAGTACTACAGTACAAAATAAATGGACCGCAAGAGGTCAAAACTAAAGGGGAAAAACAAAGTCTAACTACAAATATGGCAGAGAAACAAGGGGCAGGTAGGCAGGCAGGTAGGCAGGCAGGCAGGCAGGCAGGGTACAAATAACAGAACATTCAAAGTCAGTAACATACATCAAACAATGAACCACCAAAGAACTGAACTGAGGCAGGGACTTACTAAACAGGAACTAAACAGGGAAACTAAGAACTGACAAAGAAACAAGGCAAACAGAATCTAACACTGGGAATAACGAAGACCGGTAAAACACAACTAAGGCACAAAGCAAGAAACCAAAACTGAATACAAATCACAGGACTAAACTGAAACAAATGAAACACTAGAAACAAAATATGAAAACTGAGGAGGCAGAATTCCAACACACAACAGTTGACCCTTACGAAAAAGAAGTATATTTAAGTGTACTGTAAGTATACTTTTTCTAAACTAAAAATTAGTATACTCTCAATAAACTTCTTATGTACTTAAAAGAGATATACTAAACAAAGTCTGACTTAAGTATACCTGGCTTAAACTGACATGTATTGAGAAAAGTCTATCTTATATGTAACGTGTATTTTATCTTTAATTTTGGCATTCAAAACAATATTTGTTCATTTTGAGTGACTAAGAGAAAAAACTGTTTTGCAAATTTTTATTAGTGTAATCTGAATATAGTCATATCGCCACTGTGCTGTTTGTAGCAATTTCAGGTATAAAAATACAAATAACTAATATTACTAAATAAATACACTTAAAATATATACTTTAATAAACTAAAAGTGGGCTAATTTAGTCCCAAGAAGTATACTTAATAAAATGAACTTTAAGTATACTTATTTTTTGGTAAGGGGAGCCATTTGGCCGACAGGGAGCAGGGGAAAACACAAAGACTGACAACAGGAGGGACGGGATGAGCAGCAACACCTGTTGGTCAGACGGGGAAGGGACACAAAAGGCTGGGACAACAGGAGCTGACCCTGACAGGAAAGTACCAAAAGTACCGTACCCGGTGCAGTGGAAAAGCCCCTGAATAAATTTGCCTTGCTTTGCAATTGGATTCAATGGCTACTGACATAAACAGCTCATGTAAATGTAAAAGGCCAGGAGGCAGCGGGAGAGAGAAAGAGAAGCTCCCCTAGCAGAAGAAAACGAAATACAATAAAACACACTCCACCTCATACAGGGAGAGAGAAGCGTGTGTGAACAGACTCACATTGTAAGAATTCTGCTCTGGTCCTGGGCACTAATTCTGGTAGGACGGTGTCTTTCGTAACTAGAAGGAGACAGAGAGAAACAGGGATGTAAGTAAAAGGAATTTACTTGTGGGAGATGGACTTCACTCACTGTGGAGACACCAGCAGTAGATTATTATCATTATGAGGGACAATAACAGGCATTTTAACAAACTGCAAACCATGGTAAGTTACACATAACCAGTGTTAATTTTGACAGCAGATTTCAATTTAGTTTTAGTCATAGTCTTTTGACTAAAATGCAATTTTAGTTTTAGTCATATTTTAGTCATCTGTTTTGTTTTAGTTTTAGTCTAGTTTTAGTCGACTAAAAAGCATAAGATTTTAGTCGACTAAATCTACTGTAGATTTAGTTGACTAAAATATATTGGGTTTAATTTAAATGTAATTTAGTTAAACCGTGGTAATATACAAAATATTCTAACTTAAAATTAAATAAAGCCAAGTCTCATTAAATATGTGGAATATCGTCTTTCCATAAAAACCAAAAATTAGATATGCATTGTTTAGAACTTGCATATGACATTCTTCATTCTGTAAAGCAAAAGTGCAACTCCAAATTATTTAAAAGAAAAACTGTATTTGGCAGTAATGCCATTGCAAATACTGCATGACCTGAAAAAATTACCTTGCAGATGTCGCTTTAGATTTGTTGTATTTTTACCAGCGATTTCCGCTCCACACGGTTTACACAAGGTCTTGTTTGTCTTGACATCAAACGTGAAATTATTCCATATATCTTCTCTTCTTTTTCTCCCAGCCATTGCCATGTCATTTTAGTTTAAGTCAGACAGACACCCACCAATGTATGCAAGATGTACTGTCGCATCTCGCGTCGCAAGGTGAATCAGTATCTTAATTTTCCAAATGTGCGTGTGCGTCTCACCGCGCCACGCACCAAGATTAATTCTGATTGGATCATTTCCAAAAACGTCCCTCACTCACATTTTCGTCTCGTTTTTATTAGTTAACGAAAATGTCAATATATTTTTATTATAGTTTTCGTCATTATCACTTAATTTTTATTTAGTTATCGTCTCGTTTTCGTCAGTGAAAATTTGTCGTTGACGAAAATTATAACGAAAATATTTCGTCAACGAAATTATCACTGTTTCAATAATAACAATAATTGATAATTTCACTGATCCCTGTGGGGAAATTCTCTTAACACCCCCCAACTTGCTTTCTGTAGGTGAGAGTAAACTGGCTGCAAATGGCAGCCACCCATAGCAGCACCCAGGGAGCTGGGGGTTAAGGGCCTTGCTCAGGGACCCCCAGATGTACCAAGGCCAGGCTTGAACTGGCAATCTTCTGATCAAAGGCAGAGAGGCTTAGCCCACTCAGCCACAGGCTGCCCCAGAACTATCACACTCTGGCTGTTTCATGTTTACTGCACCATTCTCAGGAAACTCTACACACTGCAGTGTGTGAAATTAAAATCCCAGGACGGTGGCTGTTTCTGAGATGATGGAGCCGCTACTCTTATCCTGAGCTCCATTTACCTCGAAGGTCGGAACTCAGAGCTGGGAATGACGTCACAGACGAGTTAAACACGTTCCAATGCAGCAAGTCGAAAAGCCATTTAGCAAAACCAGGGACCAGTTTCAAAAAGCAAGATTTCTTGCTTAGTCAGATAACTTGTTGGATTTAATGTGCCCCAGTTTAAATGGCCTTTTTCTTCATCCACTTATGTTTAGCCCAGAGTACATTAAATACGTCTGGCTGAGCAAGACATCCTGCTTTCTGAAACGGGCCCCAGTTCCAGCCCAGTTAATTGTTAGCCACTGTATGTGTGATCACATCATATTTAAACCCTCTTAGCTCACACATCTCAGCCATTCAGATGCTCAGCCAAACAGTAAGTGAACCTCTTGACCCTTTTTGCTTGCTGTATATATTCAGCTGCAGTCACATGATTTGATGTTTCAGTACGAATTCAATCAGAACTTTTTAAACTTGCACTTTCAGTTATTTTTTCTTTCATTTTACCAAACCAGACATGTTTTGAGTGTTTTGTAGCAATTATACTAACACGTGTTAAGGCAAAATCCATTGATGTTGAGTGTTATAATTTATATCAGTACTTCTGGCCTGACCTGTATCTCCGTCCTTCTTGCAGCAGCTGAGACTGTATCATGGCCTCTGTGTTCATCCATCATACAGGGATAACAGATGCACTGCTGGTCAGTACGGCAGTAGACCTCCAGCGGTCTATCATGCTGAGAACAGACCTTGTCCTGCAGATGTCCAGTGACATCAGTCAGCTTGTGCTTCTTAAAAGCTGGAGACTCATAGTGAGGCTGGAGGTGAGTTTTGCAGTAAGAGGCCAGACACCCCAGGCAGGACTTGGCAGCTTTGCGTTTTCTCCCAGTACAGAAATCACACTCCACATCTCCTGGTCCAGCATAATGGTCAGCAGGAGTAGCTGCTTGTATTCCAGTCTTCTTCAGTTTCTCCACCACTTCAGCCAGCATGGTGTTTCTGCCCAGAACAGGCCTGGGTACGAAGGTCTGTCTGCACTGGGGGCAGCTGTAAACTCCAGCATGATCTTCCCTATCCCAGCAGCTCTTAATGCAGCTCATACAGTAACTGTGTCCACAGCTGATAGTCACTGGATCCTTCAGTAGATCCAGACATATTGGACAGCTGAACTGGTTCGGATCCAGTGCGAAACTGGCTTCTGCCATTTTACCACGAGCACTGATAGGATTCAGTTTCGTTTTCTCTCACAGTCGTCTGTGTGTGAGAGTGGGAGGAACTTCCTGCTTCTCAGGCTGCAGTAGATGTGGTTTTTGACTGAGGCCAGACAGAGAAGAGCAGACTGGGCAAACACTGGAGTTTGAGTGTATAAATGAACTAATCCATTAGACAAGCTATAGGTGTATAGGTGCTACACAGTGGTGGTGGTTGAAGTGACTCCCCATTGCTTCTGTAAAGCACTTCAGGTGACTTGAAAGGTACTATATACATACAATATTCATTCCTAACTGTTATTGACATTGATTTTCCCCAAACAAGCTATATTACTACTATTTGATTTTATAGATAGATATTAGGTAGAAATGTATAAGAGCAGTTCTATTGAGAATGAATTTCTCTGTCTGTTTAGATGCTTGTCTGTTTGCTTTTTTTCTCTAGATGAAGCAGTTTTACCGGAAAAATTTGAAGCTGTTATGTGGTATCAAGTGTAGGTTGAAGGTTCAAGGTTGCTTTTATTGTCATTTCAACAATATACGTGGTGCATTGCAAAGTGAAATGAAATAACGTTCCTGGGACCATGGTGCTACATAAATGGACTAGGACAGTACAAAAAACATAAATTGCACGTATGTAAAGTGCTACTTAAAAGGATTGGGGAGGTAAAGTGCACGTGTGCAGACATGTGCAAAGACAGCAGGTAAACAAACACGAGACAAGTGCAACAGTGTGTGCGTGTGTGTGTGTGTGTGTGTCTCAGTCCAGTCACTGTGTGTTTAGAAGCCTGATGGCTTGTGGGAAGAAGCTATTGCAGAGTCTGGTAGTGAGGGCCCGAATGCTTCGGTACCTCTTACCAGATGGCAGGAGGGTGAAGAGTTTGTGTGAGGGGTGCGTGGGGTCATCCACAATGCTGGTGGCTTTGCGGATGCAGCGTGTTTGATGAATGTTGGTTATGGAGGGAAGAGAGACGCCGATGATCTTCTCAGCCGTTCTCACTATCCATTGTATGGTCTTGCGGTCTGTTACAGTGCAGTTCCCATACCACACAGTGATACAGCTGCTCAGGATGGTCCCCTTGTAGAAAGTGGTGAGGATGGGTGGTGGCAGATGGGCTTTCCTCAGCCTCCGCAGAAAGTAGAGATGCTGTTGGGCTTTCTTGGCTATGGAGCTGGTGTTGAGGGACCAGGAGAGGTTCTCCGCCAGGTGAACACAGAGGAATTTGATGCTCTTGACGATCTCCACAGAGGATCCGTCGATGTTCAGCGGTGAGTGGATGCTCCGTGGTCTCCTGAAGTCAACAGTCATCTCTTTTGTTTTGTCCACATTCAGAGACAGGTTGTTGACTT
This sequence comes from Paramormyrops kingsleyae, assembly GCF_048594095.1. Classification (NCBI taxonomy): domain Eukaryota; kingdom Metazoa; phylum Chordata; class Actinopteri; order Osteoglossiformes; family Mormyridae; genus Paramormyrops; species Paramormyrops kingsleyae. The sequence continues at coordinate 16,947,404 of NC_132800.1, read as the reverse complement.
TGCACCAGTCCGTTAGCTGTTTCACCTCCTCCCTGTATGCTGACTCGTCGTTCTTGCTGATGAGACCCACCACAGTCGTGTCATCGGCGAACTTGATGATGTGGTTTGAACTGTACATTGCAGCACAGTCTTGAGTCAGCAGAGTGAACAGCAGCGGGTTGAGCACACAGCTCTGAGGGGCCCCAGTGCTCAGTGTGGTGGTGCTGGAGATGCTGTTCCCGAACCGGACTGTCTGAGGTCTATCAGTCAGGAAGTCCAGGATCCAGTTACAGAGGGAGGTGTTCAGGCCCAACAGGCTTAGCTTTTCTGTCACGTGCTGAGGAATGATTGTGTTGAATGCTGAAATGAAGTCTATGAACAGCATTCGAACACATGTGTCCTTTTTGTCCAGGTGGGTGAGTGCCAGGTGAAGGGTGGTTGCGATGGCATCGTCCGTGGAGCGGTTGGGACGATAGGCGAACTGTAGAGGATTCAGAGTAGGTGGCAGCTGGGATTTAACATGCTTCATGACGAGCCTCTCGAAGCATTTCATGATTATAGGTGTGAGTGCTACGGGACGGTAGTCGTTCATGCATGCAGGTAGTGTACTGTAACATGCAAGTATGTGCTATTATAGATAAACTGTGTCAGGTTTAGACAGAACAAGCTCTGATAAGTACTATTAGTCTACAGATTTGTTTTTTACATTGTGTAATGTAACATATCTGGAAATAAATGATGCGGCACACAAATGTCATTCTTTTTCCATTTTGTTCCTATATGTGTGCTGGGAGTATCAATCAATCAATCAATCAATCAATCAAAAAATCTATCTATCTATCTATCTAATCTATCTATCTATCTATCTATCTATCTAATCTAATCTAATCTAATCTAAAAGTCCCGGTGTCCCTGATAAAATGCTGTGTCACTGTGTCTTTCATGAAATGGTGAGTCACTGACCCTGACTAAATTCTGAGTGACCATGTCCCAGATGAAATGCTGAGTCTTCACGTCCCTGATGAAACACTGTGTCCATAATGAAATACTGGGTCATCATGACCCTATTGAAATGCTTTGTCACTGTGTCCCTAATTACAGTTTTTCTCAGTCGCTTTCATGCAATTTCCCCATTAGAAACACCATTCTCACCACTCTTAATGCAGTTCTCACCACTCTTAATGCAGTTCTCACCACTCTTAATGCAGTTCTCACCACTCTTAATGCAGTTCTCAAAACAGTAACACAGTCTCTCACACAAATTAGCATTTCTCATCTGACTTTGACAATTCATCAAAACAGTTCATGCATTCATCACTGAGAGTTGCAGGTCTCTCACTCGTTTTGATACTGTCGCACAATGCATTAGTGCCATCAATCGAATCATTTTAAACTTCTTTCAGGTATGTAGTAAAGAGTAAGGTCAATCACACACTGTTAGTGGTAACAATAAAATTGGTCTTCAATTGAAAATAAGTAGAATTACATGTTCTCAGATAAGAATCAATTGAAACAAAGAGAAACACATGTTCACAATCTATAAGGTTCTAACAGGTTTGGATGCTGTTCAACCGAATAGTTACTTCAGCATTAGTTCAAATACAAGAACTCGTGGCCATAGGTGGAAATTAGCGGGAGAACATTTTAAAACAAATTTGAGGAAGCACTTCTTTACATAGCGTGTATTTAGAGTATGGAATAGTCTTCCTGATAACGTAGTGCAAGCTGAATCCTTGGGTTCCTTTAAATCAGAGCTAGATAAGATTTTAACAACTCTGAGCTATTAGTTAAGTTCTCCCCAAGCGAGCTCGATGGGCCGAATGGCCTCCTCTCGTTTATATAGTTCTTATGTTCTTATATCACAGGTGCATGTCATGCCTCTAAATTGCATTCACACAAGCAGATATATAGATGCTCAGGTTCCACTCAGTGCATAGTGCTGAAAATGGAGCAGGAAGTTGTGAGAGGCCATGAGGCTCGAATGGCAAGAGGGAGAGGAGCACGCAGAGGACAAAGAAGGGCTCACGGAGGACAACCGGGTAGATATCAGAGGGTCACCGCAGAAATACAGGCAACAATTGTAGATGATGTCATCAATCATGGCATGAGCTTTGCTGAAGCTGGCAGGTGGGTGCAGCCTCAGGTGGCACGATGTACTGTGGCATCTATTATACGGACATTCAGGACTGAGAGCAGGTAACTGGTCCAACATTTTCATTAGTTCTGTTTCATATGCAGTGTATCAAATACAATTCTGTAGTATGCAGTACAAAGAGTCAGCTACCGCTGGATAACAATTGATGTCCCCGTTTGTGTTGTCAGAATAGAACCACTGCCTCATTCTGGTGGGAGAGGCCCACTTCTGTCACATGAGCAGCAGATGGCAGTTGTGGATATGGTGAGGGAGAACAATGCCGTTAGGCTAAAAGAAATAGAACGTAATATTGTGGAGGACAATGGCATTTTTGAGAACATTACCTCTGTGAGTCTCTCCACCATTGACAGAGTTCAATGCTGAAAAAGCATGCTGTCTCAACAAAACAGCTGTACAAGGTTCCATTTGAGAGGAACAGTGAAAGGGTTAAAGAACAAAGAAACATAATGTAAAGGTGAGGAAATGCATATTGGTCCTTGACAAGATTTCAGGATTTCATGATCAACATGATCACTCTTGCTCTCTTTTGCTCTTTATTTGTATATATGTGTAAATGAATGTTACATATGTTTGTGTTCCTATTTTACAGAGGATACTTGAGTTGGAGGCCAGTGAGACCCACATTTTGGTGTATGTAGACGAAGCAGGATTTGACCTAAACAAAGTAAGGCAACGTGGCAGGAACATAATAGGTCAGAGGGCCACAGTAGATGTCCCAGGCCAGCGTGGGGGCAACATCACAATGTGTGCTGCTGTTGCTGAACATGGAGACATTCACAATGCAGCCAGCATTGGGCCCTGCAACACCGATTTCTTCAGTTTTTGGATGGGCTCTACAGTGCTCTTATTGCAGAAAATGCTAGGGGGGTTGTGAGGGCCAACATGCCATGCTATGTTGTGATTTGGATGGGTTCCACAATACTCCTATTCCAGAAAAATGCTAGGGGGGTTGTGAAGGCCAACATGCCATGCTATGTTGTGATTTGGATGGGCTCTACAATGCTCTTATTCCAGAAAATGCTAGGGGGGTTGTGAGGGCCAACATGCCATGCTATGTTGTGATTTGGATGGGCTCTACAATGCTCTTATTCCAGAAAATGCTAGGGGGGTTGTGAGGGCCAACATGCCATGCTATGTTGTGATTTGGATGGGTTCCACAATACTCCTATTCCAGAAAAATGCTAGGGGGGTTGTGAAGGCCAACATGCCATGCTATGTTGTGATTTGGATGGGCTCTACAATGCTCTTATTGCAGAAAATGCTAGGGGGGTTGTGAGGGCCAACATGCCATGCTATGTTGTGATTTGGATGGGTTCCATAATGCTCCTATTCCAGAAAAATGCTAGGGGGGTTGTGAAGGCCAACATGCCATGCTATGTTGTGATTTGGATGGGCTCTACAATGCTCTTATTCCAGAAAATGCTAGGGGGGTTGTGAGGGCCAACATGCCATGCTATGTTGTGATTTGGATGGGCTCTACAATGCTCTTATTCCAGAAAATGCTAGGGGGGTTGTGAGGGCCAACATGCCATGCTTTGTTGTGATTTGGGACAATGTACGTTTTCACCATTCAAACCATGTGAGGGAATGGTTTGAAACCCACCAACGCATGATGATGGTGTTCCTGCCGCCTTATTAACCATTCCTCAACCCCATCGAGGAATTCTTCTCTGCTTGGAGGTGGAAGGCGTATGACTGCAGGTCCCATGATCAAATGTCATTATTGGAGGCAGTGGATGCTGGCTGTGGGGACATCACACGTCGGGCCTGGGTGCGGCATGCCAAAAGGTTTTTCCCGCTTTGTCTCAGAAGAGAAAATATCAGGTGTGACGTAGATGCAATGATGTGGCCTAACAGGGAAGAGAGACTGGATGCCCCATGAGGGACTTCACAGCACATCTGTGTTCCCCCTGCTCTAAAGCAGGGTTTAGCCATGCTTTCTCAGTTATAGTAATTATCTGTATATTTACAAATATTTTGTTACATTTTACAGTTTTTCTCAGTTGCTTTGATGCATCTCTCACAACAGAATTGAAGTTTTCAAAACTGCTCGTTCTATTCCCACAACCTCTAATCAGTTGTGCAGATCATAACAGCAATTTATGGTTGTTTTTGTCATTTTGCAATTGCTTTAGTACACTCAGGCCAGTGTTAATTTTGACAGCAGATTTCAATTTAGTTTTAGTCATAGTCTTTTGACTAAAATGCAATTTTAGTTTTAGTCATATTTTAGTCATCTGTTTTGTTTTAGTTTTAGTCTAGTTTTAGTCGACTAAAAAGCATAAGATTTTAGTCGACTAAATCTACTGTAGATTTAGTTGACTAAAATATATTGGGTTTAATTTAAATGTAATTTAGTTAAACCGTGGTAATATACAAAATATTCTAACTTAAAATTAAATAAAGCCAAGTCTCATTAAATATGTGGAATATCGTCTTTCCATAAAAACCAAAAATTAGATATGCATTGTTTAGAACTTGCATATGACATTCTTCATTCTGTAAAGCAAAAGTGCAACTCCAAATTATTTAAAAGAAAAACTGTATTTGGCAGTAATGCCATTGCAAATACTGCATGACCTGAAAAAATTACCTTGCAGATGTCGCTTTAGATTTGTTGTATTTTTACCAGCGATTTCCGCTCCACACGGTTTACACAAGGTCTTGTTTGTCTTGACATCAAACGTGAAATTATTCCATATATCTTCTCTTCTTTTTCTCCCAGCCATTGCCATGTCATTTTAGTTTAAGTCAGACAGACACCCACCAATGTATGCAAGATGTACTGTCGCATCTCGCGTCGCAAGGTGAATCAGTATCTTAATTTTCCAAATGTGCGTGTGCGTCTCACCGCGCCACGCACCAAGATTAATTCTGATTGGATCATTTCCAAAAACGTCCCTCACTCACATTTTCGTCTCGTTTTTATTAGTTAACGAAAATGTCAATATATTTTTATTATAGTTTTCGTCATTATCACTTAATTTTTATTTAGTTATCGTCTCGTTTTCGTCAGTGAAAATTTGTCGTTGACGAAAATTATAACGAAAATATTTCGTCAACGAAATTATCACTGCCTCAGGCAGATGCTTATGTGCAATTCTCAGCTATATCATACATCAGCGGTTGCTTATGTCATGATGCTCAAAATGCTTTGTGCTAGCCCTCTTTGCATGGTCTTACACTCCAGACAAACTTGTCATTTTGTCATTGTGTAAGTCATTGCAGTCAAAAGTGTTCAACAAGATATCATTGGCTATCAAGTGTATCTTATAGGTTTCTATAAAACTATTTTGGTATGTATTCACAATACTAATGATTCCTGCACCATTTTCATATACATGGATGAGGCTGGCTTCAACTTGGCCAAAGGAAGGAGATAATCTGATTGAACAGAGAGCTGCTGTTGACATGCCAGGCCAGCAGGGTGGGAACATCACTATGTGTGCGGCTATTTAGGACAATGGGGTCCAACTCGCATCCCTCTTGTGGGGCCATACAACACCTGAAGAGGAAATTGGTCAAGAAAATTTACCAAAGTATGTGATCATTTGTGATAATGTGAGTTTCCATCACTCCAATCCAATCAGGCAATTATTTGCCAACCACCCAGGATGCTGATGGAATTCCTACCACCATATTCCCCATTCCTCAACCCAGCTGAACAGTTCTTCTGAGCTTGGAGGTGGAAGGTATATGACCGTAACCCACATACACAAATGACACTGCTTGCTGCCATGGAAGCTGTGTGTGGGGATATAGCAGCAGGCACCCGCAGAGGCTGGATAAGACATTCTAGGAGGTTCTTTCCATGCTGCATTGCAAAGGAAGATATCTGTTGTTGTGGATGAGAACATGTGGCCCAATATACAGGATCGGCTGCAATTGTATAAAGCATTTAGAGTTTCAGTATGTATGTATTGTATTCCTTTTTGATGTTGTAATTGTTTTTTGTTTCATTTCATATGTTATGCATGAGGCATTGAAATGCATTTTTTGCTAGACTGCAGTTGCAGTGCCTGGTATGTCACCATATACCTGTGCAATCAATAAAATATTCTTCTTGAATCAGTCTCCCGCAATCAGTGTTTTTTACTTTTATGTTTCCTGCCCTTGTCATTCAGATGTTTTGTGCATCAGAAAATGTTTAGATTGTGCCAATTTTATATTGATAACACGACTTTACATTTTGGCTGCCATGTCCGTGGACGATGATTCATGGACTTGGGATTTTGATGGCACTGACATGTTCAATGACATAAGTACTTGCTTTTGAGGCTTGGACTAAGGATTTTGAAGAGGTTACCTGATTTTGCTGGTCATCCATGATGTTTTGCCATTTGCACTAAATGTTCTGAGAAATGCACTTGCTGTTATGCAAATGTTAAATCCGTTATGAGAAATGCACCAAAGTAACTGAGAAAAACTGTAAAATGATTTACTTTTTGACTGTAAATAAAATTGTAAGGAGTAAAAAGTACTTTTTTTCTTTAAAAATGTAAATAAGTAAAAGTAAAAGTATTAATTTTTAATTGTACTCAAGTAAAGTAAAAATCCCCAAAAATAATACTTAAGTACAGTAATCAAGTAAAATTACTCAAGTACTTTACACCTCTGTTAATACCCTTGTTTTCAGAATGAGAGGTCGGACAAGCTGCTGTCCACATACTTTTGCCCATATAATGAATATGCAGCATTTTAATACATCCAGGGCAGGTGTCCTGAGTCATGAAATGCTACATTATGACTGCATTATGCTAGAAATTATGCTTACAAAAGGTCACCTGACACTAAACACTCCATCATTCATCACCAGACAGCATCTTCAAAGAGGCTTTGAGGTTCTCTAGTGCCTCCCTCAACATCCACTTTGCCAAGGAAGACTTCCTGCTACACTTAGAAGGTCAGACTTACTGCATTCACAAGGATGATACTATTGTTTTTTAAGACACCACTCCGTTGATTCACCTTAACCCAGAATTTTATGAAGACTCTCTGCTAATATGTAATAGATGGGTTGAGCATTGTGGGGGTTGAGGTCTCCACCCATTTACGGGGGTCCAGGGGGCTGTATCGGCTTATTCTGTATATTATAATTGACCTGCAGGCCGCTATGTGTATTAGCCGATATCGGGGTTGTATCGGCTTATTCTGTATATTATAATTGACCTGCAGGCCGCTATGTGTATTAGCCGATATCGGGGCTGTATCGGCTTATTTTGTATATTATAATTGACCTGCAGGCCGCTATGTGTATTAGCCGATATCGGGGCTGTATCGGCTTATTATGTATATTATAATTGACCTGCAGGCCGCTATGTGTATTAGCCGATATCGGGGCTGTATCGGCTTATTATGTATATTATAATTGACCTGCAGGCCGCTATGTGTATTAGCCGATATCGGGGCTGTATCGGCTTATTCTGTATATTATAATTGACCTGCAGGCCGCTATGTGTATTAGCCGATATAGGGGCTGTATCGGCTTATTTTGTATATTGTAATTGACCTTCAGGTCGCTATGTGTATTAGCCGATATCGGGGCTGTATCGGCTTATTCTGTATATTATAATTGACCTGCAGGCCGCTATGTGTATTAGCCGATATCGGGGCTGTATCGGCTTATTTTGTATATTATAATTGACCTGCAGGCCGCTATGTGTATTATCTGGATCTTTCCCAGGCTGGTCTGGGATTCCTGAACATCCAGTTCAGATACCTATATAAAAATCTGTCACATTTTTGTGAGCTGATTATTAGGCATTTATCTATAACTGAGTACAGGGGTGTCAGAGGGGCATGGATACCCCCGCAGATGCAGTGGGCACAGTAGTTTATATGGGCCCTGAAATTTTACACTGGGGGGTCAGGTCAGCGAAATCTACTGAGGTCACTTTGGGGGCCCATAGTGACATTTTGCCAGGGTGCTCAGAATTTCTGACTATGCCGCTGAGTTTTATTTAACCATTCAATGACACAAAGACACTGTGTTTTGTGGCCTGATACATTGTCCTGCTGGAAGTGTCCATGCAATGCAGTCAGGAAGTGATACACCAGGTTTGGACATTCTCTGGTGTTTTAGATGGTATCAGTGGACCTCAGGTGGGCCAGGAGAACATTTCTGGAACCAATACACTACTGATATCATGCGACTTGTGCCACATGCTGACCTCACCAGGGGTGTGATGGAACAAGATCCTGGATTTGCTGGTCCTTTGCATTACATATATTTATTTAACAGAAGCTATTATCCACAGCAACATACAATTGAGAAAGCAGGGTCATCCAGTCCCTGGATCAGTTGGAGGTTAATGGCCTTGCTCAAGGGCCCAATGGTGACATCACTGTGCAAACCCTGCAATTTTAACCACCAACCTTCCCCTCACAAGCACACCATCCTAACCCACTGAGCTACACATCAGGACCAAGAGATATTTTCCCATTGATGCTGTTTCCATGTCCCTACCAGGTTCTCCTTCTGTTCTAGGTGACAGAACCGGAGCCCAGCGAGTTCACCTGCTGCTGCAGCTCACCTGTGACAAGGACCAGTGGGTTGTGACCTCACTTTCAGTAACGCTGCTCTCTTTTTAGGCTAATTGCCACCTGCCTGTTAGCTTGATTCTTTCCATTGGATTTAAATCGGTGTCATAAATTATATCCTTTCATCTATTGGATTAGTGGATGTTTTATGTTTTGTAGCACAAGATAAATGTTTGGTAAACATTTCTTAGGAGGACATCTTCGGTTTCAGTGACACTGAGACCAGCTCTGACTATTGTGCTAAACTCAAAGTCATTTATTTTGGTCATATTATCAATATAAATGGCCAGTAAAGGCTACTTAGAAACAATATGCCTTTACACAGTACTGTTTTATACAGGTCTGTGATCTGTCTGAAAGCGTATGTGCGGTTATCCTGGTCTTGGCTGCTGCAGTGGTTAGCGCTGTTGCCTCACCCCTCTGGGACTGGGGCTGGAGTCTCTGCCCTGGTTCCATGTGTGTGGTGCCTGCATGTTCTCCCCGTCTCATGGTCTGGTTTCTTCTGGATACTCTAGTTTCCTCCATGGTCCAAAAACACACTATGGAGAATCGAGGCTGCCTTACTCAAGGGGCTACAGACGAGACTATTTTGCTGTGGTCAGACACAAACCAGCAACTTTCCAATCACAGGTACAGAGGCTCAGCCCATTGAACCACACACTGCCCCGGATTCAGATTAACTTTATTGATCCCAGAGGAAATGCTTGTTCATACAGCATCAAGAACATAGAGTACAGAAGAACTTACATATAGTGCAACACAGACAAAGTGTAAAGACATATAGGGCAAACAAGTAAACATTTGATTCATGTTTCACAAGCTTAGTTGAATTTACAAAATGAATCTCTGCCACTATCGCAATGAGATCAGTCCCCTACAGACAGCTGCAGCTGATCTCACTGGACCAGAACCTGTTGAGTTCACTAGTCAACCAACAGAAAGGCTATGGTGTGTCTTTCATGCACTTTTAATTCTGATCTCAGAAATGCACTCTTAAGTTTTCCGTGATGTCATTTTAGGCGATCCATCCATCCATCCATCCATCCATCCATCCATCCATTTTCTGTAACTGCATATGCTATTCAGGCTCACAGAGTGTCTAGAGCCTAGCCTGGAGGCCAGAGGCACAAAACAGGGAACAACCCAGGATGGGGTGCCAACCCACTGCAGGACACACACTCATACACACCACTCACACCTACAGACAGGTTGGTAACTCCAATTATCCTCAGCAGGATAAGCACGTGGGGCGCCCCCTGGAGGCCATTGGGCCCTAAGCAGCCGCTCAGTTTGCTTATGCCTTGGGCTGACCCGTGCCTGTAGCAACACGAATAACCAGTGCTGCAAATTCTTTGTGTGGAGGAAGTCTTATGTTGACGCCGCATTAGTCAGTGGCTGCACTGGTTAAAGGACGTGGTGCAAGTGATATGCTGTATGTGTTTGGGAGTTCTTTCCTTTCCCTTAACTGCACATGGCACCTGAACAGGGCAGAATTTCAGAATTCAAGGGCAAAAACCTAGAGGAGACACATATTGACCCTGACGGTATGAACAAAAATGCAAATGTATTTTGTTGTTTTGTTTTTTTGTTCTGTTGTAGTATGCCAATGTAAATATTTTGTGTGTCTTATTTTTCAGAGCAAGTATATGTGGCCAGTGAGGTATCTGAGAGTGAGGAGGAAGATGAGACAGTGCAGCTACAAAAGGAATGATATCAGCCACCATCCATGTCCATGGGTAATCTGGGACTCAGCTAACTGCGCCTGCAGCTCGGGCTGAAGGGCCCTAAAGGCTTCCAGGAGCTGCTCCTCTCCACCCTAAAACTCTTAAAGCCATCAAGAAAGAGTCACTCTTGATATTGGAAAGCACCTCAACGTGGACTGCCCTTGTGGTGAGCCACTTAAAGAGTAGTCCCCAGCGTTTCTCATGCCGACGGCGTATCCGGACCTGAAATGAGCCAAAGCAGTCCATCCCTGTCGAGTAGAAGGCTGGCTAGTGCAACCTGAGGCGAACTGGGGGTAAGTCCGCCATTCTGGGGGTGACTGGTTGGGCCCTCCACCTCTGGCACTCTAGGCAGGAGCGCTGTTCTCGCCTCGCAGCCTCTCTTCCACACAGGATCCAGTATTACCTCCTGAGCTCTGCAAAGAGACGTTCGGAACCTTGGTGCTTCAGATCACTGTCAGTCTGCCTGATGAGAAGCTTTTTAGTAGGATGACTTGAATCCAAGATGATTGGATGTATGACCTCTGATTCTACGTCGGGGCGATGACACAATCTGCCACCTTCTCTTATTAGCTGCATTTCGTCGTCCAGTTCTGGCGCTAGCATGATCAAGCGGCTAGACTTCGGAACAGGCTTATCGGCAGGCAGATACTGGAATTACTCCTGAAAACTGCCTTGTTGTGCCCTTAACCCCATCCATCCATACTGCATGTACTGCATCATGTGACCACTGCTTTATATGATGCATGAGTCTGTTTGCTGTTTTCTTCCTCCCCAGGTCTTCCTGAGGAGGTTCCAGAGAATCAGTCTGAGGACAGGAATTCAAAACAACAAAGGGACACTTCAACTTGCAGAGGTAGTTTGATTCCATTTGAATCAGATCACACTTTGCTAACCACTGACCACTTTGTATGTCGTCTCACAGCCAAAGTCCATTCGGAAGGAATTCAGAACTTCGCTTACCTCGTGTTTTATCTTACAGAATTACAACAAAATTAATAATTCTTTCCCTTCACAATCTACACAGTAATCTATAATAACAAAATATAAAAGGTATTTACATATTTGTACATTTTATTAAAAATACAAAACTGAAATGTCACATTATAATAACATAAGATTTGGGAAAGTGAATAACTGAATACTTTGCAAATGCCAGGAAGGTCATGTCATGTTTTCCTGTTTTCAATAAAATTATTTTATAATATAGTGATAAATATTGACATTGAGAGAATCTCTTAAATATTGTGATATGATTTTTGGCCTTATATATCTTAATATATACATATGTCTCTTATCTTGTTGTAACATCATTGGCAGTGTCTAAACCTGTACGTTTGGGGAATAACGGCTCTGAAAATAGAAGCCAAACCAGTGAAGCAGGAAGCTCTTCACAACAGCCAGTATCAGGTCTGTAAAGCATCCTTCCTTTGCGCGTGACTCAGTAGTCAGGCTCATTTCTCACACTCACACAATATAAGATTAGTTAATAATTTAGCTTTAAAGACAGACTCTTTTGCTCTGTATTGTACTGTAAGTTACCATAGGCTGCAATAGTGTTAACTTTGTGTTTTATATATTACTGTGCTGTTTGACTGATTACTGTTAGTCTTTCATGACTGCTGACAAATGCAACTGGTATATTTGCATATATGTCCTGACAAAGCAAAAATTGTGTATGACTTTATTTAGGTTACACAAACACAATAAGAAAGAAATGGACACAAGATGAGGTTAAAGCAGTGGAAGACATGTTGATGGACTACATCACATCTGGCAGGGTTCCAGGTAAGACAGTGTGAAGAATGTATTAGGTCAACTCCGGAAGCTCTCAGAGATAGAACCCGGGAAGTCTTTAAATTTTATGTCAAGAACCAGATTGTGGTGCTTCAACGGGAGTGTAAGGAAGGATGAAAAGATGCAGTGTGGATTTGAGAACTGAATTCCTCTGATTTTTTACAGTGATAATTATCTCCTCGTTTTTTGTCCTTCCAAAGGTATCTAAAGGGGAGTTTTTACCGGCTTTTTATATATATTTACAATAATATTTGACCTCCCAGGATTTTTTTCTCCATTTACATAGATAAATATTACAAAAGGGGAGATTTTTTTTTTTTTACTGTTAACAGTGTTAAAGGTAGTTTCATTAACAGAGATAATTGTTCGTCCGTTTTTTTTTTTTTACCAATTCACAATAATACATGTTTGAAAAAGGCAGGTTCTGTTTACTATTTACGGTGTTAATTGTCATTCCAAATGTGTCAAGGGGGGGATTTTTTCGTTGTTTTTTTTTTTTTTTGCTTTTTACCGTGTTAAATGCTTTTTTATATTTATACTGATAGTCAACCTCCCAAATGTGTCAAAAGGGGAAAAAAAGTTTGTTTGTATAACATCACCTGCTGAATGAATACAAATGATTATTAACTTTTGTGGCCCTGTGTTAACGGCATCTTCTGCCTTTCATTCACTATTAATTGTTTCTATTACTATTGTTATCATAATCTTTTGCTTGATTCTTTTTCAACCACTTTATGTGACATCACTGTATAATCACATCATCACTAGAATTTAAATGTCATTTGAAAGGAAATGATCTGATTTGTTTGACTGGGGGTGGGGGGGGGGTGATGTCTGTTTGGAACCTGTATAGAAAACTCACCCAACCAATTAAATAACTGCCATTTTCACATCTTGGTTCTTCAATACCTGCAATGGGTTTGCACCCCATCCTGGGTTGTTCCCTGCCTTATGCCTGTAGCCTTAGGGATGGGCTCTGAACCCCCCGCAACCCTGAATAGGATAAGCGGTTTCAGAAAATGGATGGATGGATGGATGGATGGATGGCTTCTTTGATATTTAAAAATCAACCATTGAACAGATGTGAGGAACTCTTTTCTCTTTTCTTCTCTGAGCTGGAGGTTGAAATGGCCACCAAAGACAGTTTGCTCTGTATCAGATCACGGTGGATTTGATATAAGGGGGTCAGATTTGTTACCCTGAAGCTGCCAAACACAACAGGGCTTGGGCTGTTACATGGTGCTGATTTCAAACACTTTGTCAAATATCCATCCTCTTATCCAGTACAGGGTTACAGGGAGTCTGTTACAGGAAGGCAGGGGAGCCCAGGAAACTAGGGAGACCATGGAAACCACACACACACAGGGCAGGGGTGGGACTCAAACCCACAACCCTGGAAGTGTGAGGCTATAAGCTACAAAACCAGGCCCTGTACCAGCTGGCTTTGTTAAACATCCAGCAGCACAAATTCAGAATAAGGACGTCATTGTATTTAGTTAGTTTGGGCTGTTAATCTGTTCTGCTTTAAGGTCTCTCTGTTCAGATGAACTGAGGTCCAGGAGGAGCTGATTAAGGCCTTTTCCAGCTATGATAAAATAAAACTTCTCCTAGTGACAGCCACAGTCCATCTTCATAGTGTTTCTCCCAAACAGAGCCTTCTTCCCAGTCTGTGTTTGTGTGCGTGTCTCCAGTTCTGGCTGGAGACTGAGATGGGAAGCAGCTTCAAAGCGGCCTTATCTCCGGCTTTGTGTTTCTCCACTTGCAGTATTCCAGACATGTCCAGCGTGGGGTATACAGTATTCCGGAAATAAATCTGCCTTCAGACAATTATCTCTTCCTCCCTGAAAGTGCTCCTGAGAAACTCCCTTTTCAGAGCTATAACTCTGTCATTTATGACGGCCATATTCCTGCAAGTGAATCACAAACTATACCCTCCTCAGGTCTGTACCTTGGGCTTCTGATTACTCTGTCTATGCAGGCTGACATGAACTCATAATATCTTCTATCATTAGACAGCTGATCTGCCACCAAACAGATATTTACACATTTTTTTTCAACAAGACTGTCAATCAATAACTTTTATTCAGGGAGATGCAAGTGATCAAAGGGTTGCTGATTCAAATCCCATTGTCAGAAGTTTGTTCGTTCAAATCCCACAGTCAGAAGGTTCCTTGTTCAAATCCCTTGGTCGGAAAACTCATTTCACTGTTGGGCCCTTGGGCAAGACCCTTAACCCCCAGCTGCTCCAGGCCCCAGCTGACCCTGCTTTTTGAAGTGTACGTCACTGTGGATAAAAGCATTTGCTGGATAAACAAATATAATGAAATCTCCAGACATCGATTCTACATCATTAATATAGTTGTGGACACAGAGGCCCCACAGAAGGTCTTATCTTGATCCGTCAAGGCACAGGGTGTAAAGGGGGAACAGAACGTTCTGCCTGAGTCCATTTCGGTTTTGGGGGGCTGCGTGAACCTCTGTTAGTGTGTCGCCTGCCTCCTCTCTTCACGGGACCCCCAGTGTGCAGAACCGTGAACAGGACATAGATGTGCGATTCCCATGGCGGTGTTCCAGGGACTGACCGGGGGGGCTGGGAATTACCACTGTCGCCCTAAAAACCCACATCTTGTCGGAGTGGCGAGGAACTGAACATTTTGAACAGATGCTTTTATCCAAAGTGACATACGATTGAGAAAGCAGGTCAGAGTGTCTCTGGGGCAATTGGGGGGTTAAGGTTCTTGCCCCAGGGTGAGTCACACCTTCATGCAACTTCAACAAAACATGGGGAGGGGGACAAGGGACGTCGCGATATAATGTAATCATACGATTACGTTTGCAGCAAAATAAAAGGACAGTGAAAATGTCGGATGAAAGCAGAATGGAATATGGGAGTATGGGAGACGATCCTTTTATAGCATCCAGGTTTTTTAATGTTTGCGAGGCTGAGTTTGTTTATATGGCGACGAGCCCAGTACCAAGTTACACAAGATAATAAGCTGGAGGAAAGCAGCAGGCAAAAGCCTGACCCAGACGCGGCCCTGATACACGCTGGTTGGCGGCTGGGGAAACTTGCCGAGCATCAGCCCTCCGGCGGCTGTTTCTGCTCACGGCAGGAAACCGCCATCTAGTGGTGGACTTTGGGAATTGCATGTAGCGCCAGAGTTTCTGGATATTGTGAAAGTATCATGGACCTAAAGACTGATTGAGGTTTGACTCAAAACACAATATTGTGCAGTTTGGGGATTTGCGTGGGTGTTTCTGTGCTCATAATCACAGGTCCTGAGGGCCCATGCATGCTGGTGCTGAGCTCTGATATTCTAAAATATTATTTTTAATAACTGATGCGCTTGGACTCGATCTTTGATCCAATGTTTTGCTGTTTTTAATCTTTCCAAACACTTCGGGTACCGGGGCGACGCCTAGCACCGTATCAATTTGCTTCCTTACTTGTTTGTTGATTTGATAAAAGCGTCTGATAAATATGTAAAATGTAAATAAGTATAAATCTAAATACAACACTAAATATGAAAAAAAATGCTGGTAGTTTTCTCTCTGGTAGGTCTCTCTAATCTTACATCCCTCGGAGAAAAGCCTAGTGTCACATGGGGTTAAATGTAAATGTGTAGTTTTCTGGATCTTAATCTGAAAGTCAATTTATCGTTTACCCAGAAGGTGGGAGCACATGAACACTGCAAAACTGCAAGCTTGGCATGTTGCTTCGTATACAATAGTGCGCTATCCCTATATTAAAAAGACTACATAATTACATGCATCAATAAATATTTTTCCTTCAAAAAAGAATAGAAGCATGTCTACACAATATACTCAAATCTAAGAATCCCCCTTGGCAGCATGTTATGCTGTAGTTTGGTTTTGTTTTCAGCTCCATACTTTCCCAGAATTACCCTGGACTACTTCCAGTACTGAAGCCCAAAGAATCAAACACGGAGCTCACATAACTTGACATGAGGTCCCTGAATTACCTAAAGTGGATGTAGTTTTGACTCCGGCCCATGGGGATTCAGAGCAGATACAAATGATCGCGAATCCATGTCTGATTTACAGTGAAAGGTGACTGAACACAATGCACAGCCTCTGTAATGACTCCACTGTCCAGCAGGGGGTGCCACATGAAAGCTGCACAACAGGAGTAAACAGGCTTCTGGAGATGATGCACCGCAGTCCCACAGTCCTCTAGTCTTAATTGCTCTAATCTTGTGGTCCCTCTATACCCTGGTCTCATAGTCCCTAGTGCCCAACTCCCCCTTTGCCCCACTTCCATGATCCACAAGTCCCTAGTCTCCTCGTTTCTTAGTCCCCTAGTTCCTAATCCCATAGTCCACTACTCCTTAGTCCCCTTGTTCCTAATCACATAGTCCACTACTCCTTAGTCCCCTAGTTCCTAATCCCATAGTCCACTACTCCTTAGTCCCCTTGCTCCTAATCTCATAGTCCACTACTCCTTAGTCCCCTTGTTCCTAATCCCATAGTCCACTACTCCTTAGTCCCCTTGTTCCTAATCCCATAGTCCACTACTCCTTAGTCCCCTTGCTCCTAATCCCATAGTCCACTACTCCTTAGTCCCCTAGTTCCTACTCCCTATTCCCCTTGCATTGACAAATAGATACTTAAATGCAAAGACTAACGAGGGGCAACAAGCAACAGACATGAATCATCAGGGTCTCGCTAGGGAGGAGACAGGAGGGTCAGGCAGATGTGATGGGTAGGACATGACAGTGGTCATGTGACACGGGCTGTTGCAATCGCCATGAGGAACTGCAGGAATGTAAACAGCTTGGAAAAGGCAGCTGGTGTTTTTCTCCTTTACTTCTGTGTGAGCCTATAGTGGGTCCCTTGTTGGATGGGATCCTGTTTCTACTGTGTGTCAGTCGTAAGCGGATCACACTTCTTATCGTCAGGGTGATGCCTGTGGTTTATGGCATTGGCCAGAGTTATTTGGATTTGCTGGAAACTCTACAAACTACACAAACACAATAACCAGTAGCAGGACTTGTAGTCTTTCAGGCACTTGGCCCCAGATGTTTAATTACTTTGACTTTATATCTGAATGTGAATTTTTTGTAATTGACCAATATGGTTCTTATTCATGACAATATTCAGTCAATGTTCTGTTTAAGAATTGCATTGATTAAGGATTGGATAAAATTTATTGATCTCAGGGGGAAATTCTTTTGAAAGCAGCAGATACAAACATACATGTAGTGCATCAGTTGTAAATAACAAATAGAAACTTGCTTCCTTCTGCACCTAACAAAAATTTTGATGTAGTACTAATGTGATTTATTAAGATTTTATATTATTTATCTTTACTTAGTTAACATATGATTAATTTGATTATATTACTTATCTTTACCTCAGGACCGCTGTAGGTTTTGAGCTAATAAAATGTCTGCCGTCTGCCGCCCCCTGCTGGCCAGAGCATCACCGCTGCGATATCAGGCTGCTGCGCTCAGTCACCAGAGACGCGGATTAAGTGTGTTACTCAGTTACGCTTCGGGCAGCGCTGAACCGGGACATTAATAGGATAGAATAGGAAGCCTTTGTCGTCAGGATACAGGTAGCAAATACAATATACAGACAGAAATATATAAAATGTACATATAGAGGGGAGGGGAAAAGCTCCCTCATACTCATCAGGATTACATTTCATTACATTTAATTTTATTCAGAATCAGAATTCACTTTATTGGTACAACTGCATGTACTATGATTTTGTTTTGGCAGTTTTTGTGCATTCACAGTCAACATAGAACAGAAGTCAGAGAAAAACAGTCATATTCTGCATGGGTTTGGCAAGCTGAACAAACATTCAATGTTGTCTAACATACGTCAAACTTCAGACAGAGTAAAAAGGGTTATACTGGTTAAAAAGCAGAGATTTAACCTTTTTGCCATGGAGAAGCAGCGACATGTGACACTCTGATAAGGTAAAAATGATTCCTCCAGCACACAGTGAGCTATCCCAGCATGCACAGGGACACGGGGGAGTTTATATTATAAACCCAAAACCCTGGACAGAGGGGTTCAGTGAATGAGGAGGTGAAGCTGTACAGGAGGGTCAGTCCATCAGAGGAGACTCTGTAGAAGGACAGAGTACCAGCCGCCCAGTCCAGATACACTCCTACTCTGTGGGAGCCTGAGGGCTCTATGGGTATGACAGTCTGTTTATTATTGTGCCAGACAGAGTAACTGTCAGGAGAGCAGATCAGCATCCATGACTTGTCATTGAATCCAAGCTGACAGTCATCACTGTCTCCTTTCCTCCCGATTCCTTTATAAGTCACTCCTATCAGGGCTCCATTTCCACTCCACTCAGCCTCCCAGTAACAGCGACCAGTCAGACTCTCTCTGCACAGAACTTGGTGCCAGCAGTCAAATCTCTCTGGATGATCAGGATATGGCTGCTCTGCCCCCCATGTCGCCTTCCTGTTCCCCTCTGACAGAGACAGGTCTCTGTGTGCTGTGTTGGGGTCCAGCGTCAGCTGGCAGGAGTCTGTAGGCAAGAGGAAGATCGATTAATCCCATCACGAAGCCCAGCATCTCCATCATTATCACTGTCACACCTCACACACTCACTAACACAGAACTCGCTCCAATACACACATTTTATTCCCAATATACTCATGTAGCCGCCCGAGTCTGCGGCGCTCCGGCTGCCCCCTGCGCTGTGAGACACGCCGCGCTGAGAGACTCGCTGGGGACCGAACTGCACTTTAGCATGCGCTCTATTATTCTGTACGATACACAAAATATAAAAACGAAGCAGGAATTCAAGTATGTGAAATACCTCAGGAAATGTCGGACGCGCACGCGACGCCGGCGGGAAGACGCGCCAAAATGATGCGCGTGTTACACTAATAGGCTTAATTACAGGTAGATAAAATTACAAACAGCATTTATCAAACATGTTAACCATAAAATTATACGACACATATTACCACTGAAAGTGAGCTTGTCTTTACGTCACAATATGAACTTCTTTGAAACCACTTTGGACACACACCTCTCTCCAGCAGCGAGCCGACGCGATGCTCCCAACGCGGACGCGGACGCATCTAGGCTGGTTCTCCGCAAAGCGCAACACTCGCGTATCTGCACCGCGCATGCGTCCACGGAAACGTTCATAGTTCTCCGGTCAAGCTGTGTACTTTGCTCTTGCCATATTTAAGTATTATTATTAGTAAATTATTATTCTGATATTCCCTGAACACGTGCCACAGCAGTGAGGTCTGTGTATATTTCCCTACGTTTTACAAATTCTTTTATTCCCTCTCCACCACCCCCCCTCTGCGGAGGACTGCTTTATTTCTATTTAAATATTTATTTATTTATCTATCTATTTATTTATTTGTTTTTATTTACTTCCTCATACTTCCTCAAGAGAAGGAAAGGGAGCAGGGGGGGGGGGAGTTGAAGAAGGGGGATAGAGAAAGAGGGAGAGAGAGAGAAAAACAAAAAAAAGGAAAAACTGAATCTGCTTCAATGTCTGCTGAAGAGAGAAAACAACAACCACGAATCACATCGAAAATCAAACATTAAATGTTATTGAACAGCACACACACCCAGCATTACAACACATGCCCAGAAGCAACAGCCGATCAAGACAGCGCGCGTCCATGTGCACCTGTCCGCACACCTGTTTGTGTCAGTGCGCTGGTGTTCATAAGGTTTCTCCATGTAAATGTCTAGTAGTGTGTGTGGGGAGCCACAGCCCCGCCCCCCCAGGACATGAAGCTGACATGGAGGAGACCCGGGCCCCAGACACCCAGAAAAGGGCAGAGGATAGTTCCGGTGGGGGGTCATCCGGCAGCCACATCGCAGGAGCCCCAGGGGGCCGTGGCGGCGAGCCCGCAGGCTCCGCCGAAAGCCGGCCACACCAGGGCAGAACGGAGCCCGGGACCAGAGATCCAAGGGCCCCCCCACCCCCCAGCCAGGGCCCGACAGAGCCGGGAGGGCCAGGCCCCGTCAGGCAACCGCCGAGAGTGAGCCAGCACACACCAGAGCATCCAACCCCGGACATCGAGAACCACCAACGCATCGGCAGCCGGAGGCCCCATCCACCGGCAGGGAGTGTGGCGGGGGGGAATAGAGCCTGAGATGTTATTCCAGGTGGAGTCTAAGACCCAACCTGACACATGCGTATAGACAAACAGGCGCACACATACACAAGCATGCTTGTGTACGTTTTACAAATTCAAAGCGCCAGTTCACAGGGCTGCCAACTTTGATCAACTGGCTGGCGTGAGATTTTCAATTCGGAACAAGGCTGCACACACATGCATACGCATTTACAGTATATGTATGTAGCAGTTTTATCACCTTGTAAATTGCCTGTAGGGTTTGTAAACTACCATGCTTCGTCTGTGCAGCTACATGAGGTTAACGCGATGCATGCGCAAGGTGCAGTACCACCAGAAATTGGGGTGGCAGTATGGTCACGTTTTGTCACGGGACATTGTCTTTACATACGGTACAGATAGTATTAAAGTAGCATCTGATTTTATAAGAATGAATGGCCAGAAGAACTGTATATTTTCAGAGGCAAGAAAGAAAATATTCCAAAGATTATTGTGTCCTTCTGTGAACAGCGGCTTCAAAATTTATTGGCAGTATAAGTTTCTAAGAAAGCAGTGTCATATGTACAAAGTACAATGGAATTTTAACTTGAAATTCTTACTTGCCTCCTTTCATAAGTAGCGTTATTTTTCAATACAGTTCCATCCATCCATCCATCCATCCATTTTGTGCCACTTATCTAATCTAATATATATAACATATAATCTATAATGTAGTATATATTATATATAATCTCTCAGGGTATATATTATATATAATCTCTCAGAGTATATATAATATATAATCTCTGGGTCTGCCCCGGGGCCTCCTCCCAGTTGGACATGCCCTGAAACACCTGAAATCCGAGATCCAGTTGCAGAGAGTGGTGTTCAAGCTTAACCCCCTCAGTTCCACAATCAGCCTTTGAGGGACACATTTTAGTCCATGAATGACATTCTAACATATGTGATTCTCTTATCCAAATGTGTCAGGGAAAGGTGACGGGCAGAGGGTATGGTGTCCCCAGTAGACCTGTTGGACCAGTATGCAGATTGGAGAGGGTCTAGAGAGGTAGGAAGATTGGTCTTCATGGCTGCCATGACCAGCCGTTCAAAACGCTTCATGATGATTGACATGAGTGCTATAGAGCAGTAGTCATTCAGGCCTGTCACTGATAGCTTCTTCAGCACTGGGACGATGGTGGTTGATGTGAAGCATGCTGGGACAGACGACTGGCTTAAAAAGGTGTTGAAAATGTCTGTGAGGACACCAGCCAGGTGGTCAGTGCATTCTCTCAGCACACGGCCAGCTATGTTGTCAGGTCCTGCAGCCTTGTGTGGGTTGACTCTGGATAGAGAACTCCTCACATCAGCTGTGGACAGACAGAGTAACTTGTCGTTGGCTCCTTATTCTGTACTTCAGAGTCTGCAAAAAAGTTGTTTAGCTCTTCTGGAAGGGAGACATCACTACTACTGATGTGTGGGTTGGGCTTGTAGATCGTGATTGGCTGAATTCCCTGCCATATACGGCTTGTGTCTTTGGTGCAATTAAAGTGTTCATTGATCCTCTGTGCATGTGCCTGATTGGCTATCCTCATAGCTCGGGACAGGTTGCCTCTCAGCGTCCTGAAGGCAGCCTTGTCTTTAGGTCTTAAAGCTGCATTTCTGATTCTTAGCTGTGTGAGCATTTCCCTCATCATCCAGGGCTTTTGGTCGGCTCTCGTGGTCATCGATCACAGAGTTTATATACTCCTCCAGGTTGATGGCATCACCATTTATAGCAGCCTCCTTAAAAATGTCCCAGTCAGTAGATTCAAAGCAGTCTTGGAGAGCTGAGACGGCACCAGCTGGCCACACTCTTACTGACTGGTTTGTTGAGCTTCAGCAGGGATTTATACGCAGGAACCATGAACACAGTGACATGGTCTGAGTAGCCGAGGTGAGGGGGGGAAGGGCCTTGTAGGTCACAAACATTGTACAAATATTGTCCAGACAGATTCTCTCTCTAGCTGGGATGTTCATATATTGAAAGAATTTGGAGGAAACTGGCTTCAGATTTGCCTGAATGAAGTCTAAAGCAATAATAAAAAAGACTCTGGATTAGCTTCACAACCTAGTCGTAGGATTGGAACTCGGCCGTTAAGTGAGGAGTGTCTGTACAGAGAATGCTGCAGCAGTACCACAAAATTAGCAGCTCACTGTGTAGGCAGTGATTGTACAATCCCCCCCCACCAGTTTTATTGAACGTTGTATGTCAAAACTATGGGAGGTATTTTCTGCAAAAAATAAAATGAAAATGATAGAAAGAAAATACAATCTCCAATTTGCCATTTAGTTTTCAAAGTCTGTGCGCAAAAAACCTGCAAAAATGAAAATTAAAGTGAAATAGCACCATTTGCATTTTAATTTTCCACTCATGTATGAGCTTCCGACCGGTCGGAAAACCAGATGTTTGAAAAGAAGATTTCTGTGTGAAATCTCACATGCAGTCAGACAGCCACAAATCAGGTGTAAGAGGTACTGTAGACACAGTCAACTGTGGCTAGTTACTTTTCTGTAACCAACAACGTAATGTCTTCAGCAACTACCGCGACCACCACAAACAGCACAACTGCAGCTGTAGTGAACACTACCGTCGGAACATCGAGCACCGAGTGTGACACTGCAGGGGGAGGTTCTCTGGTGTCTGAACACTGCCGTGCAGCACCACTCATACGCATCCAATGAAGGTGTTTCTGAGTTGTTCTAGGTAATGTTTTTGGATTCAGAAATAGCCAAATCTTTCACCTGTGGAAAGGACAAAACTAGCTACATTTTAAAGTCTGGACTTGCCCCACACTTCAAAAACGAACTGATTTCTGCAGCTAACAATGCAGGACCATTTGTACTGATGTTTGATGAAAGTTTCAACCGGTCAACAAAAAATAAACGACTAGATGTCCATGTTCGATTTTGGGAGGCTGGTGGTGTCCAGTCACGTTATCTTGGATCACAGTTCATGGAACATTCAAAGGCTGAAGATCTGCAGCACCATTTCAAAGTAAGTGTAGTTAGAGTTTTTGTTCATGGAATGTTATTTGGATGATTTAAAGATACAAGATGTGTTCATTTAATTGAAGCTTTTTGCTTTTAGATGGAGTTTTAAAATATTTCTGAAATTATAAGCAAATTTGCATTCAAACATGGTGTAATCGTTTCAGCTTTTCTTTCTCATGTCAAATTGTTTAAATAAAATATTTCTATTCTTAGGATTGTGTGCGCTACTAGACAGGAAGAATCTCCTTTCCATCAATATGGATGGGGTAAATGTGAACTGGAAGTTTCTTAATAATTTCCAGCAAGAACATGCTGAACTAAATGGAGGTCGGCAGTTAATTAATGTTGAAAGCAGTGGATTGCACACGCTTCACAATTCACTGAAGACTGGCTTCTCTATATGGAATATTGAGAAACTGTTGAGAGCAATGCACTTTGTTTTTCACAATGTCCCTGCAAGAACAGAAGGTTATACAAAACTTACAGGCTCATCTCTTTTCCACTCCCATTCTGTGGACACAGATGGGCAGAAAATCTGCCTGTTGCAGAGAGAGCCATTGAGGTATGGCCAAAGCTTAAAGAGTATGTGGAGGCAGTCCATGGAAAAGAGCTACCAAACCCTGCAACCTCCTCTTTTGATACTATTTAAGCAGCGAACGAAGATCCCCTGATTTCAGCCAATCTCCAGAGCTCTTTGTCCATTCTTGAAGAAATACCAGACTGATAAGCCAGATATCTGCTTAATTTAAAAATGTTTTTAAAGTTTTTGTTTTCTATGATTTTTAAGTGGGTATTCTGCATTTTTTTTTCTTTTTTCATTTTATAGAGTCTGGTGATACGTTTCATCAAAAGGGAGCTGCTCCAAGATATCACTCCTTTTCAAATGACCAAACTTGACCCTGATGACCAGAGGAACTGGGTCAATGCTGACATTGGCTTGGGTGCTGAGTCTGCCCTTAAGGTAATTCATTGTTACTGTTTTATATGTATACTTAAAAAAAATTAAAATACACTGCATTCATTCCCTATGTATTAATTACTCGATGTGTGCTATCCCTCCTTGGTAGGCTTTTCAAAGCAAGAGTAGTAACAGAGTAGGTGACCTCACTGCCCTCGAATTTAGAAAAGACTGCATAAGGTACCTCTCCAGAATTGTTAAGAAAGTGCAAGAAAAGAGCCCTTTGACCCCACTGTCAGGCAGATTGCATGTTTGGAGCCTCCATCATGAGCAGAGACCCAAAATGGTGCAAGGGAAAGATGAAGTCTCTAGTTCAAAGATTTCTGCAGGACAAGCAATTGACAGGAGGGATTTCTGCTGGTAGGAATCAAAATAAAGGCTATGCACAGCTTTTTATGCATGAACTACATACAAGCACAGGTGAAACTACCTGCTCAGCATCTCTGCCTGACGCCCCTCCGATGGTGCCGCTTGGCCGGCTGCAGGGTCGTCAGCCGGGAGCCTCCCTTCACAGATGTTTCGCTCCTTTAATCCCGGAACATCTCAGGGTGGTGGAGCAGCGAAAGGGACGTTTCCCTAACACTCCCTGCAGCCTTCCCTAAGATCCCTCTCTCCCCCACGCCTTGTCCTTCCTTCGGACCCAGGGCCAGAAGCTCCCTTACTCTGCCTCATGAGCTAGATCTTGCATTGCTCTCCTCTTCCTGTGGCCTGTGAGACCAAAGGTTTTCAGGAGCCGCTGCATGGATGTTCCAGCAAAGCCCCTTCACCCGACTTCCACCGGGAATGTAAGCAAACAGTAACGTAACCTCCAGCCGGCTTGAGAGCATGCAGCAGCCAGGTCTGCACACCTCTCTCTCTTCCTCTCATAGGCAGCCTCCATCTCCTCCTCCCATAGGACGGTCAGCTCCACCAGAATGACTACTTTGGCGGGTGCTGACCAGAGCACTATGTCAGGGCGAAGGGGTGAACTGGTGATCTGCACCGGAAATTTCAGCTGGCGACCTAAATCCTCTCTACCCCCGGGGACAAGAGGGTGACCCCTGCATTGGTGCTGCACTGTGCTACTCCCCCTTGCCTAACCAACTGGATACATCCCTGGGATGATGGGATGCTGGCACAGTTTACCTCCCGCCTCCATGTCTCCAGCTGCTCAGCCAGCTTGCACAGGACTTTGTCGTGCCACCATCTATATCTGCCCTGTGCCAGTGCTGCCTTGCAGCTGCAAAGGATGTGCTTGAGGCCTGGGTTTGGGGAGCTGCAGAGGTAGCAGGGTTCTTCTGAGCCATAGCAGGTGTAAAGGTTACGGGGGCTGAGCTCCTCATATCCGCCCAGGTAATGGTCCTGCTGGTCACAGCTTCCCAGGTGGATCATTTGCCGTGCTGTTGTTGGCTCACTGCTGTAACTTTGTAGTGCTCCTCACCCATTTTGGTTACCTTGGAGATGATGAGATCTTTCCTCTCCTTGTTGTTGGCTTTAGACCATCTTAGTGCTGGTGTTTCCCATCCTAACCCAGCTCTGCCAGGCTGCGTAAAGCCCACAATCTCCTGGTGTTTCAGCCTCTCTGTGGCTATATCCACTGCTTGTGCTACATTCCACTTTCGTCCGGTCCGGACTTGTACGTCTGCATTTCGGATAGATGGGTCTGGCGAATCTCTTAGCTCCAATAGGAGTCTCACCTTCTCCATCTTGTAACCCAGGCTGATTGACTGAAGTGGGACTGTAGCATATTTTTGCCAAAGAGTGCTGCGTTGGAGAGGCTGCGGGGAAGGCCGAGCCATTTCCTGATGTAATTGTTGGCCTTTGCTTCCAGTTTCAGGACTGTTGTCATGGTGATCTCGCACAGCTTCAGTGGCCACATTATGCGTTTGTTCAAGGTGAACTTGTTGCACAAACCCTTGAATTTTCCGGGCAGGGAGCACTGATTGACCTTGTGAAGGCCGTCCATGAGTTGAGTTGTAACGGCTGAGGCCATATGCTCGTCGGAAAGATCAGCCGTATATAGCCTTCCGAGGTTTCGCACTGCTTCTTCCACTACCAGGGGAATCCTTTCGCGATCCACGGTGAAACAGATGTTGTCATTCCTAACCCCTTTCTGGATTGAGAGGCTGCAGGACTTTGTGGGCTTGATTTTCATGCGGACCCATGCCAGCAATTCCTCCAGCCTTTTTAGGAGTCTTGCTGTGCACGCTGCTGTTTGGAGGAGCGTGGTGACATCATCCATGTAACTCCATATGGGCAGGAGTCTTTGGCCTGTTTGGGGCTTTGCCCCTCCAACCATTTGTCTCCCACCTATCAGGATGATCTCGAATGCAGATGTAAAGAGGATGGAAGAGATGGATCATCCCATTGCTATTCCCTTCTCCAGCTGGTGCCAGGCAGTTGTGATGTCCCGGGTTGTGTAGCAAACATATAGGCTATTGAAGTAGTTTGCTATCAGCTTCTGGATGCTTGATGGTACATGGAAAAACTCCAGGGCAAACGTGATGAGCTGATGGGGAACTGAGCCGAAGGCATTTGTGAGGTCTAACCAGACGACATGCAGGTCCGACTTGCTGTGCCTGGCTCTCTGGATTTGTTCCCAAATCATCGTAGCGTGTTCCACGCAGCCAGGGAACCCTGGGACGCCTGCCTTCTGGCAACCAGTATCGATGTAATTGTTGACTTGGAGGAAGTTGGTCAGGCATGTAGCCAGGATTGAGAAAAAGATTTTCCCCTCCACATTTAGCAGGGCAATGTCTCTGAACTGGCTGAGGTTTTTGGACTCCATTTCCTTTGGGATGAAGGTGGTAACTGGGATGCTGGAAGTACGCACACTATGCTGCAGTGCAGCGGGAGTAGGGGCCAAAAGTCATACTAGGAGGAATTGGCGCACAGAAAAAAAAAATTGATGTTGCGGACAGGAAACGGGAGCCCAATTAACACAATGTGAACTTACAATCCTCTTTGTTCGTATATCTGAAAGTTTGTAAGTAGAGGAACGTCTGTAAATCCAACATAACGGAATACATATGAACCTTTACTCTTACTTTCACCTACTGTACATTAATTTTTGAAACCGGTGGAAATGCAGGCAGGTTCTCAAAAGGCAGCAAGTGAAAACCAGCCCAGCACTGGCTCCGTGTTGGTGCAAATGAGGCATCAGTACAGTGTTCCCAGGTCCAGCCCAAGGTCTGCTTAAAATCTGCCCAGTGGAAGCTGAAACTAGCCCAATATGTGAAATCCCAGTATACTGTACCTCAAAGAAATAAACCAGTTTGTTGCATCCTTATCACATTCAAATACTGACTCCTGTCTTCTGCAACCCCCCCCCCCCCCTTGTGAAACTGAACAGGTAAGAAGTGTGCGCACATACATTAACACGTAGGTCCTCTCTCTGTATAAACACACTGGGTTAGAGGGCGAGTGCCACCTTCTGTATTTATGTTCGGGTGAGTAAGCCTAGTGTAGTCTGGGTTTTTCTGTTCTATCTTTGGTTTTAGTGATAATCTTAACAGGGTAGGGAAGAGGTGTTATGTTTTGTTAATTTCTTTCCTTTGACGTGTCCATGTTCTTTTCCCTGGGTCTGGCCCATCCTCCTGTGTTCCCAGCACCCAAATCCCTGTATTGGTTCAGTCAGAAAGACTGAAAGCTATTGCTCACCATGAAACCATGACACTAAAATCTACGAATCAAGCCAGAATTCTTGGTGTAGTTCTCGACTCAGACCTAAATATCAACAGTCACATAAAGACAATTACAAAATCAGCCTCCCACCACCTTAAAAACCCAGCAAGAATTAAAGGATTTCTCTCTAAACCAGATACAAAAAAGCTTGTTCATGTGTTTATTTTCAGAAGGCTAGACTATTGTAATGGTGTCTTCACAGGTCTTGGTAATAAATCAGTCAGACAGCTGCAGCTCATCCAGAATGCTGCCACCAGAGTCCTCACTAACACCAAGGAAGTAGAGCATATTACACAGGTCCTTAAATCACTGCACTGGCTTCCTGTGCATCACAGGATTGATTTTAAAATATTATTACTTGTCTTCAAGGCACTAAATGGCACTAATTTCCTTGAACGTTGTGAAGCATCCAGACCCCTGAGGGCATCTGGGAAAGGTTTACTCAGTGTCTCAGAATGAAGACCAAGCAGGGTGAAGCAGCTTTTAGTCTCTATGCTCCCTGTCTGTGGAACAAGCTTCCTGAAGACCAGAGGTCTGCTAACACTGTCAGCTCATTACAATCAGGGCTTAAAACGTTACTGTTTGCTGCAGCTTTTCAATAAATTAAGTCTGCAGGAGTTTAGTCATATGCTGCCTCTACAATGTAACTTTTTTTTTGACTATTTGTTTTTTTTTTTGTTTTGGCTTTTACACTTCTTAAAATTGTCTTTTAAAAATTGACAGTGAACCTGCTTGTAAGTCCCACACCACAGTTCTGAAGTACCAAAAAGTACCCCAGCTGCAATGGTACTTTGGGTACTGGAGCATTTGGTACTGGTACTCGACCGGAAGTCAATGGAAAAGGGAAAGTGTCAAGGACTCAGACAGCTTGGGCACGAAGGCAAGGCATGGTGCAGGCAGGAACAGAAATGTGGACGACCCACTTGCCGCTCACAGGAACAGAAGGGGTTTATTAACGAAAACAGAAAACACTAGGAGTACTACAGTACAAAATAAATGGACCGCAAGAGGTCAAAACTAAAGGGGAAAAACAAAGTCTAACTACAAATATGGCAGAGAAACAAGGGGCAGGTAGGCAGGCAGGTAGGCAGGCAGGCAGGCAGGCAGGGTACAAATAACAGAACATTCAAAGTCAGTAACATACATCAAACAATGAACCACCAAAGAACTGAACTGAGGCAGGGACTTACTAAACAGGAACTAAACAGGGAAACTAAGAACTGACAAAGAAACAAGGCAAACAGAATCTAACACTGGGAATAACGAAGACCGGTAAAACACAACTAAGGCACAAAGCAAGAAACCAAAACTGAATACAAATCACAGGACTAAACTGAAACAAATGAAACACTAGAAACAAAATATGAAAACTGAGGAGGCAGAATTCCAACACACAACAGTTGACCCTTACGAAAAAGAAGTATATTTAAGTGTACTGTAAGTATACTTTTTCTAAACTAAAAATTAGTATACTCTCAATAAACTTCTTATGTACTTAAAAGAGATATACTAAACAAAGTCTGACTTAAGTATACCTGGCTTAAACTGACATGTATTGAGAAAAGTCTATCTTATATGTAACGTGTATTTTATCTTTAATTTTGGCATTCAAAACAATATTTGTTCATTTTGAGTGACTAAGAGAAAAAACTGTTTT
This sequence comes from Paramormyrops kingsleyae, assembly GCF_048594095.1. NCBI lineage: Eukaryota > Metazoa > Chordata > Actinopteri > Osteoglossiformes > Mormyridae > Paramormyrops > Paramormyrops kingsleyae. The sequence continues at coordinate 16,917,823 of NC_132800.1, read as the reverse complement.
GCAAATTTTTATTAGTGTAATCTGAATATAGTCATATCGCCACTGTGCTGTTTGTAGCAATTTCAGGTATAAAAATACAAATAACTAATATTACTAAATAAATACACTTAAAATATATACTTTAATAAACTAAAAGTGGGCTAATTTAGTCCCAAGAAGTATACTTAATAAAATGAACTTTAAGTATACTTATTTTTTGGTAAGGGGAGCCATTTGGCCGACAGGGAGCAGGGGAAAACACAAAGACTGACAACAGGAGGGACGGGATGAGCAGCAACACCTGTTGGTCAGACGGGGAAGGGACACAAAAGGCTGGGACAACAGGAGCTGACCCTGACAGGAAAGTACCAAAAGTACCGTACCCGGTGCAGTGGAAAAGCCCCTGAATAAATTTGCCTTGCTTTGCAATTGGATTCAATGGCTACTGACATAAACAGCTCATGTAAATGTAAAAGGCCAGGAGGCAGCGGGAGAGAGAAAGAGAAGCTCCCCTAGCAGAAGAAAACGAAATACAATAAAACACACTCCACCTCATACAGGGAGAGAGAAGCGTGTGTGAACAGACTCACATTGTAAGAATTCTGCTCTGGTCCTGGGCACTAATTCTGGTAGGACGGTGTCTTTCGTAACTAGAAGGAGACAGAGAGAAACAGGGATGTAAGTAAAAGGAATTTACTTGTGGGAGATGGACTTCACTCACTGTGGAGACACCAGCAGTAGATTATTATCATTATGAGGGACAATAACAGGCATTTTAACAAACTGCAAACCATGGTAAGTTACACATAACCAGTGTTAATTTTGACAGCAGATTTCAATTTAGTTTTAGTCATAGTCTTTTGACTAAAATGCAATTTTAGTTTTAGTCATATTTTAGTCATCTGTTTTGTTTTAGTTTTAGTCTAGTTTTAGTCGACTAAAAAGCATAAGATTTTAGTCGACTAAATCTACTGTAGATTTAGTTGACTAAAATATATTGGGTTTAATTTAAATGTAATTTAGTTAAACCGTGGTAATATACAAAATATTCTAACTTAAAATTAAATAAAGCCAAGTCTCATTAAATATGTGGAATATCGTCTTTCCATAAAAACCAAAAATTAGATATGCATTGTTTAGAACTTGCATATGACATTCTTCATTCTGTAAAGCAAAAGTGCAACTCCAAATTATTTAAAAGAAAAACTGTATTTGGCAGTAATGCCATTGCAAATACTGCATGACCTGAAAAAATTACCTTGCAGATGTCGCTTTAGATTTGTTGTATTTTTACCAGCGATTTCCGCTCCACACGGTTTACACAAGGTCTTGTTTGTCTTGACATCAAACGTGAAATTATTCCATATATCTTCTCTTCTTTTTCTCCCAGCCATTGCCATGTCATTTTAGTTTAAGTCAGACAGACACCCACCAATGTATGCAAGATGTACTGTCGCATCTCGCGTCGCAAGGTGAATCAGTATCTTAATTTTCCAAATGTGCGTGTGCGTCTCACCGCGCCACGCACCAAGATTAATTCTGATTGGATCATTTCCAAAAACGTCCCTCACTCACATTTTCGTCTCGTTTTTATTAGTTAACGAAAATGTCAATATATTTTTATTATAGTTTTCGTCATTATCACTTAATTTTTATTTAGTTATCGTCTCGTTTTCGTCAGTGAAAATTTGTCGTTGACGAAAATTATAACGAAAATATTTCGTCAACGAAATTATCACTGCACATAACACAGATTCGTGTTTCTATAATGTAGAAGAAACATGTTTCCTGTGATCTGGGGTTTGCAACCAGTAGAATGTGGAGCTCATTCACCAGTTATCACAAAGATTTAAACTTATGAAAACAAACTGACTTGGTCACACAAATGTGACTGTACTGCATACTCTCTCTGCATGGTCTACATCAGGGGTAGTCAATCTTACCCGCAAAATTCCAGTGTGTATGCAGGTCTTTGGGTAAATAACCTTTAGGTCAGCTGTTCGGCTCCAGATATGAGGACTCTTCAGCCAATCAGTCCTCTAATTAGTAATCCAGCAAAAGCCCGCAGACAGTAGCCCTTTCTGGATAACATTGGCCAACCCTGGTCTATATTAACATGAACAGACTAGAAGATGTATTAACCTGTATGATGGATCTCTGCCATTTTCTTTCTGCTAACATTCTCCAGTTGATCTTTCAGTTCAGAAACCACCTTCCTCAAATTCCCAAAATCAGATCTTGAACTGACAGAGATTCTCGGTCCAAATCCAGCTTCAGGGGTTACAGGAAGACCCTTGAACCTCTACAGACACACAGTGTGATTAAACAGCTTCATCAAAACAAATGTGTATTGCAATCTAATTAACAGGACCATTAACATCTGACAAATGACAGACTAGCTGAAATACAAATGAGAACATGCATCCATTTGAATACTCTGGTTTTCTTATTGTCAAAGTAGCTGTTCTGTTACCTGGAGGAAATGGATGTGATCCTCTGTGTGTGAAAGCTGCTCCAGCTCAGAGTGTCTCCTCTTCAGTTCATCAATCTCCTGCTTCAGTCTCTCCATGTGTCCTTCAGCCTGACTCACTGCAGCCTTCTCCTGATCTCTGATCAGCTTTGTCACCTCAGAGCGTCTTCTCTCAATGGAGCGGATCATCTCAGTGAAGATCCTCTCACTGTCCTCCACTGCTGACTGTGCTGAGCTCTGTTGGTGACACATGGAGCAGAGGACAGTAAATTACAATTGGCCCCTTTTGAGACTCCAGAGAGCCTCATTGTACAATAGTGATGTGAGCTGACAGGAGGTATAAAAACTATATTTTTGACTATTTGTTTGGGGTTTGGAGCGTCACCATGCTGGATGCCTCAGGGACTGAAACCCAGCCAGCACTGATTGGAAATGATCCCTCATTAAGCTCATACACTGTCAGCTGCAGGGATTTGGCAGAGACTGGTGGCTGTATGGGGCAGGTTGGTTGTCACCATTAGGTTTCAGTTTAATAGGTGACTTTCTTGGTGTTTATTTGCATTATGCTGGGTTGAGAAAAGTTGCATTTTTCTCAAATGGGCCTTTTATGGTACTTTTCTAAATAAATTAGTTGTTCCTGCTGCAAAGCTGGGTTAAACTCTGTTATCTAGCAACTTTGTCCCATTAAATCACTGACCAGAATAACCCACAGCAGCACTAATTTGATTAATACCCACAAGTCTGTAAATCTGCAATCTGTTGAATCTGAAAGAAGATTCAATATGATCACAAGCCAGCTGTTATCTTCTCCTCAGGTTCATACTCACTGTGATTGAGGCCACAGCCTCTCTCAGCTCCTGCAGCTCCTTCTCTCTCATCTGAATTCTCTGCTGAAATTCCCTCTGGGTTTCACCCATTTGTTTCTACAGATAGGAAACAAGATGATGACAAAAGTTTGTTTCATTAGCTGGGATCATATCCATTAATCATCCTGTCCAGGGTGGACCCCAGCCTTGGGCCCTATGCTGCCTAGGAAAGGATCCAGGCGCTCTCTGTGACCCTGACCTGGACTACTGGTTAGGAAATAGACCCTTTGGTCCTGTTTCCACCTGGTATTAACATGCGTCCTGGGTGATCCAATCACAAGTGGACAGCGCTAATTACAGGTGTGAAGGCACCCAGGACACATTGAAGATGCATTGAGATCTGATCACTCAAACCACATTGGGAGGTGGTCTGGGCCGCATATGGCCACATTCTTACAGCAATGTGAAGGCGAATGTGTCCTGGGCTGCATTGCAGGACCGGCTACTCAACTGACGTCCTATTTGATTTATGTCAGATCGCATGTCAGTTGATAATGGGCCACTGTGTAGTAAACTGCACTGTGAACAACAATAATGCATCTTTTCTCCTGTGACACTAAAAACTCTGAATCTGCTGGGAATTCGGACCGTCGAATTGGAGCAACATTGAAATGTTGTCTTTGTATTTTTTAACCTCATATTTTTGCATGTGAATTCAGACCATCGAATTTCCGATGCATATTTCCAATGCATAAATATTCAATGCTAGAATTTCAGTGGCATATAAAAGTCAAATTCTGATGACACAGATTTACTTCCATTAGTTTCAGTACAAATTCAATCAGAACTTTTTAAATGTGTTAATTTTTCTTTCATTTTACCAAACCAGTATTTTCATAGCAATTATACGCACATGTGTTAAGACAAAAGTCATTTTTATTTAAAATAAATTTTATCATTTATATAAGAGCATTTCTGGCCTGACCTGTATCTCTGTCCTTCCTGCAGCAGCTGAGACTGTATCATGGCCTCTGTGTTCATCCATCACACACAGCAGACAGATACACTGCTGGTCGGTACGGCAGTAGACCTCCAGGAGTTTGTCATGGTGGGAACAGACCTTGTCCTGCAGACGTCCAGTGGCATCAGTCAGCTTGTGCTTCTTAAAAGCTGGAGACTCATAGTGAGGCTGGAGGTGAGTTTCACAGTAAGAGGCCAGACACACCAGGCAGGACTTGACAGCTTTGTGTTTTCTCCCAGTACAGAAATCACACTCCACATCTCCAGGTCCAGCATAATGGTCAGCAGGAGTAGCTGCTTGTAGTCCAATCTTCTTCAGTTTCTCCACCACTTCAGCCAGTATGGTGTTTCTGCCCAGAACAGGTCTGGGTGTGAAGGTCTGTCTGCACTGGGGGCAGCTGTAAACTCCAGCATGATCCTCCTGATCCCAGCAGCTCTTAATGCAGCTCATACAGTAACTGTGTCCACAGTTGATAGTCACTGGATCCTTCAGTAGATCCAGACATATTGGACAGCTGAACTGGTTCTGATCCAGTGTGGAACTGGCTTCAGCCATTTTGCCACGAGCACTGAAAGGATTCAGTTTCGTTTTCTCTCACAGTCGTCTGTGTGTGAGAGTGGGAGGAACTTCCTGCTTCTCAGGCTGCAGTAGGTGTGGTTTTGGACTGAGGCCAGACTGAGAAGAGCAGACTGGGCAAACACTGGAATTTGAATGTGTGCGTAAAATCGAACATCAGATTAACTATAGAGACACACACACAGTTCAGACTAGATAATCTGCCTGAAGTTAAGCTGGTTAAGGCCTGGCCAGTACTTGGATAGGAGACCAACTAGGAAAGTTAGGTTGCTGCTGAAGAGGTGTTAGTGTGGCCAACAAATTAGCTCAACCTGTGGTCTGTGTGGATCCCAGTGCAGTGATGGGGACACTGGGCTGTATAAATGGTGTGTCCTTTGGATGAGATATAAAACTGAGGTCCTGACTCTCTGAGGTCACATGGCTAAAAAATTGCCCACTATGGCCCTGTGCAATCTGCTCTTTTAATCCTCCCCTATATCAAATATTCTCTCCTGCCCCTTCACCACCTTAGTTACTGTCTGGTTTGCGTACTGGTGCAGAATGGCTGCTGTCACATCATCCTGGTGGGGGCTACACAGTGGTGGTGATTGAAGTGGCTTCCCTTTGCTTCTGTGAAACCCTTCATTCATTCATAACTGTTATTGACATTGTTTTTCCCCAAACAAGCTATATAACTACTTTGATTTTATAGATAGAAAATAGGTAGAAAGGTATAAGGGAGCAGTTCTATTGAATGAATTTATCTGTCTGTTTAGAAGCTTGTCTGTTTATTCTCCACATGAAGCAAATGTACTGCAGAAACTTGAAGCTGTCATGTGGTTTCAGGTGTAACATGCACATATGTGCAATTATCGATAAACTGTGTCAGGTTTAGACTGAACAAGCTTTGATAACTATTATATATCAATGTACAGTTTTTTTACATTGTTCTCTATAATATAAATTAATATAAAGATAATATCTATCTATCTATCTATCTATCTATCTATCTATCTATCTATCTATCTATCTATCTGTCTGTCTGTCTGTCTGAGTCCCTGTGTTCCTGATGAAATTACGAGTCGCTGTGTCCTTTATAATATGTTGAGTCACTGTGCCCCTGATGAAATGCTGAGTCACCAAGGCCAAATTGAAATGCCTTGTCACTGTGTCCCTAATTAAAGACAATGTCACGGTGACCCTGATAAAATACTGGAATCACACATTGAAATGTCTTGTCCAAATCTGTGCTGTCCACTAAAATGGTCTTTTATGCCCAAAGAAAGACATTTTCCCCTTTATTTTAATTTTTTTTTTTTGGGGGGATCATAAAGCTCACAGACAGTTATCATCAGAACAAACATGGTCATGTGATACAGGCAGTTGCTATGACCATGAGGAACTGCAGGAATGTAAACAGCTTGGGATTTGACCCTAAAACCTCCCAGACATGGGCATGGAATTGCAGTGCTGACGTTTCAGAGACTCCCCATGCCTGCATTCCCACCTCCCTTCTATACTTATGCTGCCATAGTCTTATCTGCCAGAGCTTACATATTGCACTCATCTAACCATTTGTACTGCCTCTAGCCTCCCCTACCTTGGCTAATCGCACATTTTATTTCCCCAACTCCTCCTGAGGTATGCTGCCTGGAGACCCCAAATTATCAAGGTATTCTGCCTACCCTGCTGCCGTCAACGTCTCCACTACCTGTGGCATCCTTCCGGCCTGCTTGGCCTTCATCCTGTCATGCCTTCCCTGTACGCCCTTCTGTCTGTGATGCCTTCCCTGTACGCCCTTCTGCCTGTGATGCCTTCCCTGTACGCCCTTCTGCCTGTGATGCCTTCCCTGTACGCCCTTCTGCCTGTCATGCCTTCCCTGCTCAGCCTTCATCCTGTCATGCCTTCCCTGTACGCCCTACTGCCTGTGATGCCTTCCCTGTACGCCCTTCTGCCTGTGATGCCTTCCCTGTACGCCCTTCTGCCTGTGATGCCTTCTCTGTACGCCCTTCTGCCTGTGATGCCTTCCCTGTATGCCCTTCTGCCAGTGATGCCTTCCCTGCTCGGCCTTCATCCTGTGATGCCTTCCCTGTACGCCCTTCTGCCTGTCATGCCTTCCCTGCTCAGCCTTCATCCTGTCATGCCTTCCCTGTACGCCCTACTGCCTGTCATGCCTTCTCTGTACGCCCTTCTGCCTGTGATGCCTTCCCTGTACGCCCTTCTGCCTGTGATGCCTTCCCTGTACGCCCTTCTGCCTGTCATGCCTTCCCTGCTCAGCCTTCATCCTGTCATGCCTTCCCTGTACGCCCTACTGCCTGTGATGCCTTCTCTGTACGCCCTTCTGCCTGTGATGCCTTCCCTGTACGCCCTTCTGCCTGTGATGCCTTCCCTGTACGCCCTTCTGCCTGTGATGCCTTCCCTGTATGCCCTTCTGCCTGTGATGCCTTCTCTGTACGCCCTTCTGCCTGTGATGCCTTCCCTGTATGCCCTTCTGCCAGTGATGCCTTCCCTGCTCGGCCTTCATCCTGTGATGCCTTCCCTGTACGCCCTACTGCCTGTGATGCCTTCCCTGTATGCCCTTCTGCCTGTGATGCCTTCCCTGTACGCCCTCCTGCCTGTCATGCCTTCCCTGTACGCCCTCCTGCCTGTCATGCCTTCCCTGTACGCCCTTCTGCCTGTGATGCCTTCCCTGTACGCCCTTCTGCCTGTCATGCCTTCCCTGTACGCCCTCCTGCCTGTCATGCCTTCCCTGTACGCCCTTCTGCCTGTGATGCCTTCCCTGTACGCCCTTCTGCCTGTGATGCCTTCCCTGTACGCCCTTCTGCCTGTCATGCCTTCCCTGTACGCCCTCCTGCCTGTCATGCCTTCCCTGTACGCCCTTCTGCCTGTGATGCCTTCCCTGTACGCCCTTCTGCCTGTCATGCCTTCCCTGTACGCCCTCCTGCCTGTCATGCCGTCCCTGTACGCCCTCCTGCCTGTCATGCCTTCCCTGTACGCCCTTCTGTCTGTGATGCCTTCCCTGTACGCCCTTCTGTCTGTGACGAATTCCCTGTACGCCCTTCTGCCTGTCATGCCTTCCCTGTATGCCTTGCTACTGTACCACTGTTCATCCAGCTAGCAAATTGTTTCACTGCCAGCACCGTTGATATTAAACAAAACCATAGTGATTATGGGCTGAATTGTCCAGGTATGCAGAAGGTTTGGACATGATGGCTCATCTCAGTAACATAACACCAGTTTTTTTGTGGTGACGTGTTCCAAGATGTAATGGAAAGCCTTCCCCAGAAGAGCAGAGACTGTTATACAAACAATGGGCCAAGTAACTCCATATTAATACCCTTGTTTTCAGAATGAGAGGTCGGACAAGCTGGTGTCCACATACTTTTGCCCATATAATGAATATGCAGCATTTTAATACATCCAGGTTAGGTGTCCTGAGTCATGAAATGCTACATTATTACTGCATTATGCTAGAAATTATGCTTACAAAAGGTCACCTGACGCTAAACACTCCATCATTCATCACCAGACAGCATCTTCAACGAGGCTTTGAGGTTCTCTAGTGCCTCCCTCAACATCCACTTTGCCAAGGAAGACTTCCTGCTACACTTAGAAGGTCAGACTTACTGCATTCACAAGGATGATACCATTGTTTTTTAACCCTCCACCCCGTTGATTCACCTTAACCCAGAATTTTATGAAGACTCTCTGCTAATATTTCTTGGGAAATGGATGATAAAGAAAGGGCCTAACTTTGGGTTGAGCATTTTGGGGGTTGAGGTCTGCACCCATTTAAGGGGGTCCAGGGGGTTGTATTGACCTGCAGGCCGCTATGTGTATTAGCCGATATCGGGGCTGTATCAGCTTATTCTGTATATTATAATTGACCTGCAGGCCGCTATGTGTATTAGCCGATATCGGGGCTGTATCGGCTTATTCTGTATATTATAATTGACCTGCAGGCCGCTATGTGTATTAGCCGATATCGGAGCTGTATCGGCTTATGTTGTATATTATAATTGTCCTGCAGGCCGCTATGTGTATTAGCCGATATCGGGGCTGTATCGGCTTATTCTGTATATTATAATTGACCTGCAGGCCGCTATGTGTATTAGCCGATATCGGGGCTGTATCGGCTTATTCTATATATTATAATTGACCTGCAGGCCGCTATGTGTATTAGCCGATATCGGGGCTGTATCGGCTTATTTTGTATATTATAATTGACCTGCAGGCCGCTATGTGTATTAGCCGATATCGGAGCTGTATCGGCTTATGTTGTATATTATAATTGTCCTGCAGGCCGCTATGTGTATTAGCCGATATCGGGGCTGTATCGGCTTATTCTGTATATTATAATTGACCTGCAGGCCGCTATGTGTATTAGCCGATATCGGGGCTGTATCGGCTTATTCTGTATATTATAATTGACCTGCAGGCCGCTATGTGTATTAGCCGATATCGGGGCTGTATCGGCTTATTCTGTATATTATAATTGACCTGCAGGCCGCTATGTGTATTAGCCGATATCGGGGTTGTATCGGCTTATTCTGTATATTATAATTGACCTGCAGGCCGCTATGTGTATTAGCCGATATCGGGGTTGTATCGGCTTATTTTGTATATTATAATTGACCTGCAGGCCGCTATGTGTATTAGCCGATATCGGGGCTGTATCGGCTTATTTTGTATATTATAATTGACCTGCAGGCCGCTATGTGTATTAGCCGATATCGGGGCTGTATCGGCTTATTTTGTATATTATAATTGACCTGCAGGCCGCTATGTGTATTAGCCGATATCGGGGCTGTATCGGCTTATTTTGTATATTATAATTGACCTGCAGGCCGCTATGTGTATTAGCCGATATCGGGGCTGTATCGGCTTATTTTGTATATTATAATTGACCTGCAGGCCGCTATGTGTACTAGCCGATATCGGGGCTGTATCGGCTTATTTTGTATATTATAATTGACCTGCAGGCCGCTATGTGTACTAGCCGATATCGGGGCTGTATCGGCTTATTTTGTATATTATAATTGACCTGCAGGCCGCTATGTGTATTAGCCGATATCGGGGCTGTATCGGCTTATTTTGTATATAATAATTGACCTGCAGGCCGCTATGTGTATTATCTGGATCATTCCCAGGCTGGTCTGGGATTCCTGAACATCCAGTTCAGATACCTATATAAAAATCTGTCACATTTTGGTGAGCTGATTATTAGGCATTTATCTATAACTGAGTACAGGGGTGTCAGAGCGGCATGGATACCCTGGCAGATGCAGTGGGCACAGTAGTTTATATGGGCCCTGAAATTTTACACTGGGGGGTCAGGTCAGCGAAATCTACTGACGTCACTTTGGGGGCCCATAGTGACATTTTGCCAGGGTGCTCAGAATTTCTGACTATGCCGCTGAGTTTTATTTAACCATTCAGTGACACAAAGACACTGTGTTTTGTGGCCTGATACATTATCCTGCTGGAAGTGTCCATGCAATGCAGTCTGGAAGTGATACACCAGGTTTGGACATTCTCTGGTGTTTTAGATGGTATCAGTGGACCTCAGGTGGGCCAGGAGAACATTTCTGGAACCAATACACTACTGGAGTTAAATCGATGTCATAAATTATATCCTTTCATCTATTGGATTAGTGGATGTTTTATCTTTTGAAGATAAATGTTTGGTAAACTTTTCTTAGGAGGACATCTTCGGTTTCAGTGACACTGGGACCAGCTCTGACTATTGTGCTAAACTGAAAGTCGTTTATTTTGGTCATATTATCAATATAAATGGCCAGTAAAGGCTACTTAGAAACAATATGCCTTTACACAGTACTGTTTTATACAGGTCTGTGATCTGTCTGAAAGCGTATGTGTGGTTATCCTGGTCTTGGCTGCTGCAGTGGTTAGCGCTGTTGCCTCGCCCCTCTGGGACTGGGGCTGGAGTCTCTGCCCTGGTTCCATGTGTGTGGTGCCTGCATGTTCTCCCCGTCTCATGGTCTGGTTTCTTCTGGATACTCTAGTTTCCTCCATGGTCCAAAAACACACTATGGAGATTCGAGGCTGCCTTACTCAAGGGGCTACAGATGAGAATATTTCACTGAGGTCAGACACAAACCAGCAACTCAGCCCATTGAACCACACACTGCCCCGGATTCAGATTAACTTTATTGATCCCAGGGGAAATGCTTGTTCATACAGCATCAAGAACATAGAGTACAGAAGAACTTACATATAGTGCAACACAGACAAAGTGTAAAGACATATAGGGCAAACAAGTAAACATTTGATTCATGTTTCACAAGCTTAGTTGAATTTACAAAATTAATCTCTGCCACTTTCGCAGTGAGATCAGTCCCCTACAGACAGCTGCAGCTGATCTCACTGGACCAGAACCTGTTGATTTCACTAGTCAACCAACAGAAAGGCTATGGTGTGTCTTTCATGCACTTTTAATTCTGATCTCAGAAATGCACTCACCCTTAAGTTTTGAGTGATGTCATTTTAGCCGATCCATCCATCCATCCATCCATCCATTTTCTGTAACTGCTCATGCTATTCAGGCTCACAGAGGGTCTGGAGCCTAGCCTGGAGGCCAGAGGCACAAAGCAGGGAACAACCCAGGATGGGGTGCCAACCCACTGCAGGACACACTCACTCATACACACCACTCACACCTACAGACAGGTTGGTAACTCCAATTATCCTCAGCAGGATAAGCACGTGGGGCGCCCACTGGAGGCCATTGGGCCCTAAGCAGCTGCTCAGTTCGCTTATGCCTTGGGCTGACCCGTGCCTGTAGCAACACGAATAACCAGTGCTGCAAATTCTTTGTGTGGAGGAAGTCTTATGTTGACGTCGCATTGGTCAGTGGCTGCACTGGTTAAAGGACGTGGTGCAAGTGATATGCTGTATGTGTTTGGGAGTTCTTTCCTTTCCCTTAACTGCACATGGCACCTGAAAAGAGCAGAATTTCAAAATTCAAGGGCAAAAACCTAGAGGAGACACATATTGACCCTGACGGTATGAACAAAAATGCAAAAAATGTGTTTTTTTGTTCTGTTGTAGTATGCCAATGTAAATATTTTGTGTGTCTTATTTTTCAGAGCAAGTATATGTGGCCAGTGAGGTATCTGAGAGTGAGGAGGAAGATGAGACAGTGCAGCTACAAAAGGAATGATATCAGCCACCATCCATGTCCATGGGTAATCTGGGACTCAGCTAACTGCGCCTGCAGGTCGGACTGAAGGGCCCTAAAGGCTTCCAGGAGCTCCTTCTCTCCACCCTAAAACTCTTAAAGCCATCAAGAAAGAGTCACTGTTGATATTGGAAAGCACCTCAACGTGGACTGCCCTTGTGGTGAGGCACTTAAAGAGTAGTCCCCAGCGTTTCTCATGCCGACGGCGTATCCGGACCTGAAATGGGCCAAAGCAGTCCATCCCTGTCGAGTAGAAGGCTGGCTAGTGCAACCTGAGGCGAACTGGGGGTAAGTCCGCCATTCTGGGGGTGACTGGTTGGGCCCTCCACCTCTGGCACTCTATGCAGGAACGCTGTTCTCGCCTCACAGCCTCTCTTCCACACAGGATCCAGTATTTCCTCCTGAGCTCTGCAAAGAGACGTTCGGAACCTGGGTGCTTCAGATCACTGTCAGTCTGCCTGATGAGAAGCTTTTTAGTAGGATGACTTGAATCCAAGATGATTGGATGTATGACCTCTGATTCTACGTCGGGGCAATGACACAATCTGGCACCTTCTCTTATTAGCTGCATTTCGTCGTCCAGTTCTGGCTCTAGCATGATCAAGCGGCTAGACTTCGGAACAGGCTTACCGGCAGACAGATACTGGAATTACTCCTGAAAACTGCCTTGTTGTGCCCTTAACCCCATCTATCCATACTGCATGTACTGCATCATGTGACCACTGCTTTATATGATGCATGAGTGTGTTTGCTGTTTTCTTCCTCCCCAGGTCTTCCTGAGGAGGTTCCAGAGAATCAGTCTGAGGACAGGAATTCAAAACAACAAAGGGACACTTCAACTTGCAGAGGTAGTTTGATTCCATTTGAATCAGATCACACTTTGCTAACCACTGACCACTTTGTATGTCGTCTCACAACCAAAGTCCATTCGGAAGGAATTCAGAACTTCGCTTACCCCGTGTTTTATCTTACAGAATTACAACAAAATTAATAATTCTTTCCCTTCACAATCTACACAGTAATCTATAATAACAAAATATAAAAGGGATTTACATTTTTGTACATTTTATTAAAAATACAAAACTGAAATGTCACATTATAATAACACAAGATTTGGGAAAGTGAATAACTGAATACATTGCAAATGCCAGGAAGGTCATGTCATGTTTTCCTGTTTTCAATAAGATTATTTTATAATATAGTGATAAATATTGACATTGAGAGAATCTCTTAAATATTGTGATATGATTTTTGGCCTTATATATCTTAATATATACATATGTCTCTTATCTTGTTGTAACATCATTGGCAGTGTCTAAACCTGTACGTTTGGGGAATAACGGCTCTGAAAATAGAAGCTAAACCAGTGAAGCAGGAAGCTCTTCACAACAGCCAGTATCAGGTCTGTAAAGCATCCTTCCTTTGCGTGTGACTCAGTAGTCAGGCTCATTTCTTACGCTCACACAATATAAGATTAGTTAATAATTTAGCTTTAAAGACAGACTCTTTTGCTCTGTATTGTACTGTAAGTTACCATAGGCTGCAATAGTGTTAACTTTGTGTTTTATATATTACTGTGCTGTTTGACTGATTACTGTTAGTCTTTCATGACTGCTGCCACATGTAACTGGTATATACCTGAACCCAGAATGTGATGAGCAACCACTTCATTAACAGATAAACTTTAGCAATCACACTTACTGTAATTAAGTTTTTTTTAACAGATGCTTTTATGCAAAGTGACATACGATTGAGAAAGCAGGTCAGAGAATCTCTGGGGCAATTGGGGGGTTAAGGTTCTTGCCCCAGGCCCAATGGTGATGCATTCTGCTGACCGCGGCCCTAAGTTTGCTGTTCAACTCGCTGCTTTCTCAATTGTAAATCGTTCTGCAAAAAAAAAGTGAGTCAGACCTTCATGCAACTTCAACAAAACATCAGGCGGGGAGGGGACAAGGGACGTCGCGATATAATGTAATCATACGATTACGTTTGCAGCAAAATAATAGGACAGCGAAAATGTCGGATGAAAGCAGAATGGAATATGGGAGTATGGGAGACGATCCATTTATAGCATCCAGGATTTTTAATGTTTGCGAGGCTGAGTTTGTTTATATGGCGAGGAGCCCAGCACCACGTTACACAAGATAATAAGCTGCAGGAAAGCAGCAGGCAAAAGTTTAAATATTCTTTATTAATATACTGGGCTGGGAGTAAAGGACGGGGACATAGTGAGTTAGGTAATTATGGGGCCAGCTCAGTGTTGTGTTTGCAAGATGTTTGCCCTTCTGGATGCTTGCATCCAGTCAGACTTCGTCTGCGAGCGATGTAGGTTAGTTGACTCACTCTAAGTGTTAGTTGACCTAGAGGAGCGACTGGCTCTCATCCAACATAACAATGAGTTAAAGGAGAGAGTTAATACGCCTTCTAGGGAGACTGTGTGTACGTCACAAGCGGGGAGGGGAGAGAATGATGAACAGGTAGGTCGAGAGAGCTGGGTGAACGTAGGTCGTAGACGTAGAAAAGGGCGTACACAATTCACAGAGGCGGCATCACCTGAAGTGACGGTGTCTAACCGCTTTCAGGTGCTTCCAGCTTTAGAGCCGGAAGAGACTGGGGAGGCAGGTGGGCCCTTGGGCACCAAGGAGCCACCTAACCCCAGTAGGAGGGAGGTTGTGGTAGTAGGGGATTCAATTATAAGAGGTGTAGATAGTTATGTGTGCACCCGTGATAGAGGGTCCTGTACGGTGTCTTGCCTGCCTAGTGCCCAAGTAGGGGACCTTCCAGATCGAGTGGACAGGCTTTTGGCCCCAGCCGGGGTGGATCCAGTGGTCGTGGTGCATGTTGGCACCAATGACATAGGAAAGGGCAGAAGGGCTGTTCTGCAAGATAAGCTTAGAAGCAGAACATCCACGGTGGTATTCTCTGGAATATTTCCCGTGCCACATGCAAGTCAGGCAAAGTAAGCTGAGATAAGGGGATTAAATGCGTGGCTAAAATGGTGGTGTAGGAAAGAGGGATTCAGGTTTATGGGGCACTGGAAGACCTTCTGGAACAGGTGGGACCTGTTCAAGCCGGACGGGTTGCATCTGAACCATAGGGGAACCAGTGTATTGGGGAGGCGTATGTGCAGAATAGTTGAGGAATGTTTAAACTAGGGACTGGGGGGGCAGGGAGGTCAGTTAAAAATTTATGTGGGGAGAGACGGAAAGCCCAAATAAATATTAAAAGTAGACACTGTAAAAGGCCTACCATTAGTGGTCTGTATTTGAATGCTAGGAGTATTAGAAACTAATTAATGACTTACAGGCTTTAATTTCTTCAGACAATTACAACATTATAGGAATAACTGAAACATGGATGAGTGACAATGGTGGTGATGAATATAATATGGATGGTTATACGTTGTTCCGTAGAGACCGGATAGGCAAGAAGGGAGGTGTTGTTGCAGTATACGTAAAAGAAAACTTGCAGGCAAGGGATCTCACTGATAAAAATAAAAATTCAGAAGCTGTATGGATAAAACTTGATGCTAAAGATTCAAATGGCCTAATTGTCAGGGTTTGTTATAGGGCACCTAATGTAGCTGTAGAGGAAAGCAGAATGTTATATGATGATATCAGGATTATGAGTAATAAAAATGATGTGGTGGTTATGGGTGATTTTAATTTACCTGGGATACAGTGGGACACAGTCTCTGGCTCTTCTGTAAATGAACTTGAGATGGTGGAATTAGTACAGGATTGTTTTTTTACTCAGTTTGTTAATACTCCTACCAGAGAAGCCCTTCTTGATCTGGTTTTCTGTAATAACCAGGATAGGATTGGAAAATTAGAGGTTTTAGACCCATTGTACGGTAGTGATCATAACATGGTTAAATTCGAGGTTAATTTTAGTGTCCGAAGAGCAAAGTCGAAATTTAAAGTATACAATGTTAGGCAGGCTAACTTTAATGGTATGAGACAGAAATTAGAAACTGTGAACTGGACAGAGTTACATAGCAAAACAGTTGAAGAGGCATGGGAATTTTTCAAAAGCACATTGTTGCAAGTGCAAGAGGACTTCATACCTGTTTCCAGCAAAACTAAATCTAGGAAAGACAACCAAGGTAGTTTACTAAGGAAATTAAGAATAAAGTCAGGAAGAAAAGGGCTCTGTTCCACAATTGGAAAATAACTAATGATTTCATAATTAAGCAGGAGTATCTAAGTGTACAGGCAGAGAGAGAAAAAATGACATTAGGCTATCCAAGAGATGTAGAAAGAAAAATTGCATTGGAGGCTAAGCATGGCAGTAAAGGTTTCTTCCAATATTTTAACTCCAAGAGAGCACTAAAAGCTGAAATCACTAATTTTCAGGATAGTAAGGGACTTAAAATTGATAACGAAATCGATATGGTAAATGAGTTTAATGATTATTTTTCAAGGGTGTTCACAATAGAGAACACAAGTAACTTACCACCAATTAATACGAATACAGCATCGTCTATGACCAATATATGTATAACTGAGGTTGATGTGATACTAAGCCTACTGTAGCTAAACTCAAAATAAATAAATCGCAGGGGCCTGATGGCATCTTACCTATAGTCTTAAAAGAGATGAGGGATATTATTAGCCAACCTTTAACTTTAATATTCCAGAAATCGTTATCTGTGGGTGTGGTACCATCAGATTGGAAGCATGTTAATATAACACCCATATTCAAAAAAGGGGATAGAAGTAATCCAGCAAACTATAGTTCAATCAGTTTAACTAGCATTACTGGAAAAATAATGGAAGCTATAATTCAAGTGAAAATGGTAGACTACCTAGATGCAAATAACATTATAAAGGATAGCCAACATGGATTTAGGAGAGGTAGATCCTGCTTAATGAATCTACTTGAGTTCTTTGAGGAAGCTACAAGTGAAATTGATCACAAAAAGGCCTATGATGTGATTTACTTAGATTTCCAGAAGGCCTTTGATGTTGTCCCCCACAAACGGCTCTTGCTAAAGCTTAAAGCTGCAGGGATTTTAGGAACTGTGGCAGCTTGGATCAAAAACTGGCTAACTGACAGGAAGCAGCGAGTAGTTATTAGAGGCACAATGTCACAGTGGGCCTCCGTTCATAGTGGGGTACCGCAGGGTTCAATTTTAGGACCACTATTGTTCCTAATTTACATTAATGATATTGACACAAATACATACAGTAAACTGGTTAAATTTGCAGACGACACCAAGGTGGGCGGGGTAGCAGATACTAATCTAGCAGCAGAGAGGCTTCAACGGGATCTGGATTTAATTAGCGAATGGGCTGATACTTGGCAGATGAAATTTAACACAGATAAATGTAAGGTAATCCATGCAGGGAGCAGAAATATAAAGTACAGATATTTTATGGGTTCCACTGAAATAAAGGTAGCTGATTACGAGAAAGATCTCGGTATGTATGTTGATGCTTCCATGACCCACTCTCGCCAGTGTGGGGAAGCAATAAAAAAGGCGAACAGAATGTTGGGTTATATCTCTAGATGTGTGGAGTTTAAGTCAAGGGAGGTGATGTTACACTTATATAATTCCTTGGTAAGACCCCACCTAGAATACTGTGGGCAGGTTTGGTCACCATACCTCAAGAAGGACATTGCTGCCTTAGAAAAGGTGCAACGAAGAGCTACGAGAATGATTCCTGGTCTTAGAGGAATGTCTTATGAGGAGAGGTTAGCGGAACTGAATCTGTTTAGCCTTGAGCAAAGGAGACTAAGGGGGGATATGATTCAGGTCTATAAGATTCTAACGGGTCTGGATGCTGTTCAGCCAAATGACTATTTCAATATTAGTCTAAATACTAGAACTCGTGGCCATAAGTGGAAATTAGCGGGAGAACATTTTAAAACAAATTTGAGGAAGCACTTCTTTACACAGTGTGTAGTTAGAGTATGGAATAGTCTCCCTGCTAGTGTAGCGGAAGCTAAAACCATGGATTCCTTTAAATCAGAGCTAGATAAGATTTTAACAACTCTGAGCTATTAGTTAAGTTCTCCCCAAACGAGCTTGATGGGCCGAATGGCCTCCTCTCCTTTGTAAATTTCTTATGTTGTTATGTTCTTAAAAAAGTATCCAACAAATTCCTGAAGGGAGCTGGAGCCCTTTCTTCGGAACAGTGTGGATCCGTCCTCCATTACTGCTTATCCTGTACGGGGGCGGGGGGGGGGGGGGGGGGGAGCGAGCCTGGAGCCTGTCCCAGGGGACACAGGGCGGGGGGCACGATGGATAGGATACTAGTTTATAGCAGAGCACACACTCACACATACAGACTCACACTAAGGGCAGCTTAGAGACCCCAATCGGCTGATCGCAGTTTCATGTTTTCCAAAGTAGGAGGAGAAAGTCCACATTGGAAGAACATGAGGGCTGGAACGAGACGTGAGACCAACAAGCACCAAACATGGCTTGTTAGAGCCAAGCCAGGGAGGAGGCGTGACATTCAATTCAGTTCATTTATTTTTATATAGCGCCTTTCACATCAGAGTCGTTCCAAGGCGCTTTAGATGGATGTGTTGTGATCATTAGGGAGAGTAATACAGAATGGGACAAAGGTAGGAAAGAAATAAAATAAAGAAAGCCAGATGACAACGGAGGAGAGGAACCAGAAACTCTGAAGTAAGTATAAAAACAGGGGCACAGGATGCACAAGACAAGGAGAGATACAGGCGGGACAGAGCAACAAGACAAACACTGAGGCACAGAAAGGAATAACATGGGGCATCCGGGGAGTTTTCATAATGCAGGGAAGCTGGGCGAAGACTCGGGGCTGGGGACCCTCCTAGGCCCCTTTCCAGGTGAGGCTGAACTCCGCCGAATCACAGGACCAGAGGGTCTGGGAGGGCCAGCAGGACCAGAGGACGTGAGGGGTCAGCAGAGTTGGGGGGCGCTGAGGGAACTGCAGAGCAGTCGACATTAAAGTCAGAATTCAAATAATATTTTCATGGGGGCCCTAATCCTCTTCCGGACTAATGGGGTTAAATGTAAATGTGTAGTTTTCTGAATCTTAATCTGAAAGTCAGTTCATCGTTTACCCAGAAGGTGGCAGCACATGAACACTGCAAAACTGCAAGCTTGGCACGTCGCTTCGTATACAATAGTGCACAATCCCTATATTAAAAAAATTACATAATTACATAAATCAATAAATGTTTGTCCTTCAAAAAAGAATAGAAGCATGTCTACACAATATACCCAAATCTAAGAATCCCCCTTGGCAGTATGTTATGCTGTACAGTAGTTTGGTTTTGTTTTCAGCTCCATACTTTCCCAGAATTACCCTGGACTACTTCCAGTACTGAAGCCCAAAGAATCAAACACGGAGCTCACATAACTTGGCATGAGGTCCCTGAATTACCTAAAATGGATGTAGTTATGACTCAGGCCCATGGGGATTCAGAGCAGATACAAATGATCGCGAACCCATGTCTGATTTACAGTGAAAGGTGGTTGAACAGAATGCACAGCCTCTGTAATGACTCCACTGTCCAGCAGGGGGTGCCACATGAAAGCTGCCCAGCAGGAGTAAACAGGCTTCCAGAGATGATGCACCACAGTCCCACAGTCCTCTAGTCTTAAGTACTCTAATCTTGTGGTCCCTCTATATCCTGGTCTCATAGTCCCTAGTGCCCAATTTCCCCTTTGCCCCACTTCCATGATCCACAAGTCCCTAGTCACCTCGTTTCTTAGTCCCCTTGTTCCTAATCCCATAGTCCACTACTCCTTAGTCCCCTAGTTCCTAATCCAATAGTCCACTACTCCTTAGTCTCCTAGTTCCTAATCCCATAGTCCACTACTCCTCAGTCCCCTTGTTCCTAATCCCATAGTCCACTACTCCTTAATGCCCTTGTTCCTAATCCCATAGTCCACTACTCCTCAGTCCCCTTGTTCCTAATCCCATAGTCCACTACTCCTTAGTCCCCTTGTTCCTAATCCCATAGTCCACTACTCCTTAGTCCCCTTGTTCCTAATCCCATGGTCCACTACTCCTAATCCCATAGTCCACTACTCCTAATTCCATAGTCCACTACTCCTTAGTCCCCTAGTTCCTGCTCCCTATTCCCCTTGCATTGACAAATAGATACTTAAATGCAAAGACTAACGAGGGGCAACAAGCAACAGGCATGAATCATCAGGGTCTCGCTAGGGAGGAGACAGGAGGGTCAGGCAGATGTGATGGGTAGGACATGACAGTGGTCATGTGACACGGGCTGTTGCAATCGCCATGAGGAACTGCAGGAATGTAAACAGCTTGGAAAAGGCAGCTGGTGTTTTTCTCCTTTATTTCTGTGTGAGCCTATAGTGGGTCCCTTGTTGGATGGGATCCTGTTTCTACTGTGTGTCAGTCGTAAGCAGATCACACTTCTTATCGTCAGGGTGATGCCTGTGGTTTATGGCATTGGCCAGAGTTATTTGTATTTGCTGGAAACTCTACAAACTACACAAACACAATAACCAGTAGCAGGACTTGTAGTCTTTCAGGCACTTGGCCCCAGATGTTTAATTACTTTGACTTTATATCTGAATGTGAATTTTTTGTAATTGACCAATATGGTTCTTATTCATGACAATATTCAGTCAATGTTCTGTTTAAGAATTGCATTGATTAAGGATTGGATAAAATTTATTGATCTCAGGGGGAAATTCTTTTGAAAGCAGCAGATACAAACATACATGTAGTGCATCAGTTGTAAATAACAAATGGAAACTTGCTTCCTTCTGCACCTCCCCCCCCCCCCCCCCCCCCCTTATGTCACCAGAGGGATAAATATCCCTGTTTGCATGTGTGTCACTGTCTGTAAGTATATCACAGATGTGAGAGAAATGCTTGTGCATATAGGCTGTAAACCCTCATGCTCATGCATTTTAGTCTCTGTAAGTGTTACGTTCCGGCTGCTGTGAGGCGCAGTATAAACGGACTCAGACCCAGGATGGCTCGATTGTCAGGGGTAATTTATTAACAAAGAGCACAAACAGGAGAGAACATAACAGAAAAGGACAATGAAACACTGATGCAGAGCCGAAGCCGGCGTGGTGGCTGCCACAGGATCGATTCCTCCGCCCTTAGCTGGGAACCCACCTTATACACCCACCCCCAGGGGAACAGGTGCATCACATCTAAATTAGACTGGGGGGGAAGAGAAACAAACAGGCCACCAGAAGAGGCAGCAGCACAGAATGTGGAGCTCATCACCAGAGGAAGGAGAGGGACGTCAGAGTAAGAATCCACCTTTCCACTGTGTTCAGGGGTATATCTGTATTGCTGCAATGACACTGTGAGTGTATTGTGGGACACATTGTGGCTGACAGTGTCATTCCTAATATATATATATATTAGGAATCCTAATGAAACTGAATTTATATTTTTTCTGGTAACTGGAAATCATCTACACTGCATCATTGATGATCAGGTGTTTTTTTTTTCCAACACCACAAATATTTTGATGTAGTACTAACGTGATTTATTAAGATTTTATATTATTTATCTTTACTTAGTTAACATATGATTAATTTGATTATAGTACGTATATTTACCTCAGGACCGCTGTAGGTTTTGAGCTAATAAAATGGCTGCCGTCTGCCGCCCCCTGCTGGACAAAGCATCGCCGCTGCGATATCAGGCTGCTGCCCTCAGTCACCAGAGAGCGCGGATTACAGTTTTTCTCCATTGGTTTGGCTCATTTCTTGAAACAGAAATTACATTCTCAAAACTCTAAGATCATTTGGCAAAACACTCTTACAGTTTAGCACAACACTATAGCTCACCTGCAAAAGCTCATATCTCTTCCAAAACTGTTCACCCAGGCTTCAATCTAAATCCCTTTCTCATTTAAACAGTCAGTGTCTCCAAAATGGCAAAGATCCTTCTCAATAGCTTTGGCTCATTTCTCGACACAGATCGGACATTCTCATCATTCTTGGTGCTTTTGTCAAAATAAACCTGGATGGTTGATCACAACAACATGGTTCACCTGCAAAAGCTCATATCTCTCCTAAAACAGTTCACTCATGTGTCAAAACTACATTTCTTTCTAATCTGAATAGTCAGTGCCCTCAAAATGCATTGTCCCTTTGGCATTGTGTGAGTACTGCCATACAAAATGTTTAGATGTTTTGTCACTATGGCAGAGGACCAACAATATACAACAGAAAAGAGTAGCCTCCAAGGTTTGACATCACAGATTGCACTCACACTACCAAGGAAATTATAACCATTTTTTATTCACACGCAAAGAAAGTTTCATACATATGTAAAAAGAAAATGTACATTACAGTAATACAGTTTTTCTCAATTGCTTTGGCACATTTTTCGAAACAGTCTTAACATTCTCTAAACTGTGAGTGCAAATGTCACAACTGTTTGCAGGAACTTCAAAACTTTATAGCATGTCTGCAAAATGTAGTTACTCACCCAAAACATTTAATTCATGCTTCAAAACCTAGTTATTGTGTCAATAATTTGGCCAAGGCCACCAAAATCTAAAGTATTTTTGTCATTGTGTCAGCCACACTGGTCAAAATGTTTAGTTGTTTTTTCACCACAACAGTCAACCATGAAAATTAAGGGTTTAAACAAAAATCTCATATTTGTTGAGAAAAGTCAATAGTATGTAGAAGAAAAAAAAAAAGTCTATGAACATTTGTATTTGTACAGTGTTTATTTTTGTACTTCATGTGTATATACACAATACAAGTGTATTACTGTACATGTAAAGTAACTGACAAGAGTAACAAGATTTCACTTTACATTTCATATTTGTGTATTATCACAAATACACAAAAACAACAAATAACATTCATGGGGGAAAAAAAAAAAATTATTCTTGGTGGACATCTTGTCGCTCACGTTGGTCAGGCGAAAGATTTTCATCAACATCACATCTGATGTTTTCCATTGCCACACACCATGGAAAAAATCTCCTTGAATGCCGCACCCATCCCCTGCAATGGTCAGCTGTGATGTCCTCACATGCAGCATTCATGGCATCCAACAAAGACATCTGATTTTGTGGTCTATGATCATACACTTTCCACCTCCATGCTGAAAAAAACTCTTCTATTGGATTTAAGAATGGAGTATGGTGGAAGGAATTCCACTGTTATCCTTTCATGTGCAGCAAACCAGTCCCTAACACTGTTGGTTCGGTGGAAGCTGACATTATCCCAGACAACAACATAATTAGGCAAATGTGGTCTAACTAAACCTCTTTCTTGTTCTGGAATCAGGTCTCTGTAAAGTGCATTTAGGAAGGCCAGGAGAAGTTGGGTATTATAGGGCCCAATGTATGGAATATGTGTGCTCACACCGTTCTCTGAAATGGCAGCACACATTGTAATATTGGCCCCACGTTGGCCTGATGTGTCAATTGTGGCTCGGTGTCCAATGAGATTGCGACCACGTCTCCGGCCTTTGGACAGATTACAGTTTTTTTGGATTGCTTAAGCGCGATTTTCAAAACAGGGCCCGTGTTTTCAAAACAGTACACACAATTAGCACAACCACACACTCAATTAGCAAAACACTACAGATCCTTTGCATAATTAAACACTCCTGTAAAAACTATACACTTATGTTAAAAAAACCACACTTTTTTACCATAAGAAACACACTGTCACACCCTGCTCCGTACGATCCCGATGTGTGCCACGCCCCCCTCATTACCTCGTGTTCTTCCCCGATGGATCTCACCTGTTGCTCGTTTCCCTCAGCTTGTTTAGTGTATTTAGTCCGTGTCTAAGTCCGTAGTCCCCAGTTCCGTCATTGTATTGTCTGTATTGTCCGTCTTTTGGTTAATAAAACCAAGTTTACCCGACTTCCTGGCTGCTCTCACCTGTTTCCACGGCTCGCCCGCCCCGAAGCTGACAGAATGACGGAACTCCTAAAC
The DNA here is from genome assembly GCF_048594095.1 of Paramormyrops kingsleyae. Lineage (NCBI taxonomy): Eukaryota > Metazoa > Chordata > Actinopteri > Osteoglossiformes > Mormyridae > Paramormyrops > Paramormyrops kingsleyae. Next base: position 16,893,884 of record NC_132800.1, on the reverse strand, counting down.
AAGCTCAGCGCTACTGGGGAAGGTATCCCCATGGAAGATGAGTTGGTCCAGTGGACGAACTACCTGGAACTCCAAGAGGATCCAGTAGCTCGTCCCTTGATCGACAGGTGTTGGGACCTCCTGCTGGGGAGGTTTCACACCGGTGAGCAACAGCCGCTAATCGAGGTCGGCAGAAACCTCCGGCTACTGAGGGAGAGAGCGGCAATTTGGCTGGCCCCCCTGGGGTATGCCCGCTTGGAACCGCCCCCCGGCTCACCATCCGTCTTCCTCCCGGTCTTCCCCAAGACGGCAAAAGCTTCCGCCGCCCGGCGAAAGACGGCCGTCCCCGAGCGCATGACTGAGCTTAACGCGGCTTCCGCTGCTCAACCCCCGCCTCTTCCTACAAGATCCGGACGGCGGAGAAAGAGGCGAAGGGGAAAGGGAGAAGAAGCCGCCCAGACTCTCTTCTTGGGGGCTTGCTCTCTTCTCCCTGCCTGGGACGATCTGCCCGCGGCTGCGCTGTCTGCTGCCGCCGCCGATCTGCCAGCGGCTGCGCTGCCTGCTGCCGCCGCCGATCTGCCCGCGGCTGCGCTGCCTGCTGCCGCCGCCGATCTGCCCGCGGCTGCGCTGCCTGCTGCCGCCGCCGATCTGCCCGCGGCTGCGCTGCCTGCTGCCGCCGCCGATCTGCCCGCGGCTGCGCTGCCTGCTGCCGCCGCCGATCTGCCCGCGGCTTCGCTGCCTGCTGCCGCCGCCGATCTGTCCGCGGCCCCGCCGGCTGCTGCCGCCGCCGCCGCTCTGCCCGCGGCCGCGCCGCCTGCTGCTGATGCCGCCGCTCTGCCCGCGGCTGCGCCGCCTGCTGCTGATGCCGCCGCTCTGCCCGCGGCTGCGCCGCCTGCTGCTGATGCCGCCGCTCTGCCCGCGGCCCCGCCTGCTGCTGATGTCGCCGCGATGCCAGCAGCTCCGCCTGTCCTGCCTGACCCGCTTGTCCTGCCTGCTGCAGCTGCCGCCGCTCTGCCCGCGGCACAGTCTGCTGCAGCTTCCGCCGCTTTGCCAGCGGACCCGCCTGTCCTGCCTGACCCGCTTGTCCTGCCTGCTGCAGCTGCCGCCGCTCTGCCCGCGGCACAGTCTGCTGCAGCTTCCGCCGCTTTGCCAGCGGACCCGCCTGTCCTGCCTGTCCTGCCTGACCCGCCTGTCCCACCTGACCCGCCTGTCCTGCCCACTCGGACTGCAGTCCCTGCAGCTGCCACCACTCTGGCTGCAGCACCCGCCGCGGTGCCCCCTGCTGGCCGCGTGATGGTGGCACCCGCCGCGGTGCCCCCTGCTGGCCGCGTGATGGCGGCGCCCGCGGCGACGCCGCCCCCTGCTGGCCGCACGACGGAGGTGCCCGCCGAGGCGCCCCCTGCTGGCCGCACACCCGAGGTGCCCTCTGAGGTGCCCCGTGCTGGCCACGTGACGGCGGCGCCCGTCCTACCAGCACCTGAACTGCCTGTCTCGCCTGTTCTGCCGGCTCCTGTCCTGCCTGTCTCGCCTGCCATGCCGGCTCCTGTCCTGCCTGTCTCGCCTGCCCTGCCGGCTCCTGTCCTGCCTGTCTCGCCTGCCCTGCCGGCTCCTGTCCTGCCTGTCTCGCCTGTCCTGTCCGGCCAGCCCTGCTCACCGGCAGTCGCACCGCCGGAGGATGACGCCGCTCTGCCCGCGGCGCCCCTTGCTGGCCGCACGCCAGCGGAGGATGACGCCGCTCTGCCCGCGGCGCCCCCTGCTGGCCACTCGCCTGAACTGCCTGAGGTGGCGCCCACCGCGGCGCCCCCTGCTGGACACCTGCCCGCGGCCCTGCCTGAGGCCGCCTCTCCCGTCTTGCCTGCGGCCCTGCTTGAGGCCGCCTCTCCAGTCCTGCCCGGCCCGCCTGCGGCCACGCCCGCGGCCCCGGCTGCATCACCTGCAGCCACGCCCCCTGCTCTGCCCGAGTCTACACCCTCGGGCACCTCCTTCCTGACTCCCTCGCCCTTACCCCGGCAAAGCCGACGCCCCCCAGGACCCCGCCTCTCCGTCTCCAGCAAGGGACGGGGACATAGGCGTAGGGCCCGGGTCCCGCCCGCCCTGCCCCCTGGCTCGCCCGTTCAGCCCCTGGCTGTGGCTCGGTGGCTGCCTGCGGTTCCTCCGGCTCGGGGTCGGCGGTCGCCGCCGGGTCCCCCCCTGGATCCTCGGTGCCGGTCCTCGGTCCCTCCTCCGGCTCCGTGTCGGTCGCCTCCGGGCCCCCTGCTCCGGCTGGGCGTCGGACGGCGCCTTCGCCGGCTCCGGCTGCGCCTCCGCCTGCCGCGGCTTCCCCCTTTTGCCTGCCTGCACCGGTGTTCCCTCCTGCTCCCTCCGTGTCCCCTCCGTCACTCCCTCGTCCCGTTCCCTTGGCCCCTGGGTGGTCCCCTTCAGCTCCCTTCTCCCTCCCGCCTGCGGCCCCTCCGGCCGCTGCCCGTCGCCCGCCTGGGCTCCCTCGTGCTCCCCTTGTTCCTCCTCCTTTTCTGTTTGTCCCGCCTGTCTCTGCTCCTCGTCCCTTTGTTCCTCCTCCGTTCCCTCCTGGCCCTTTTGTTCCGCCTGTCTCCCCTTCTGTGTCTCCCTTCCTTGTCTGCCTGTCTGCCTTCCCTGTTCTGTGTCGTGTCTTGTCCTTCTTCTCGTCCCTGTTCTTGTTCTGCGTCTCCGTTCTGTTCCCTGTTTTTGGTTGACGTTCTGCTTTGTTTTCCAGGTCCTGTTTTCCCGGTTCGTCTCGTCCGTCGCCTCTCCTCTGGCGCGCCCGGTGTGCGCGCCTTTGGGGGGGGGTTCTGTCACACCCTGCTCCGTACGATCCCGATGTGTGCCACGCCCCCCTCATTACCTCGTGTTCTTCCCCGATGGATCTCACCTGTTGCTCGTTTCCCTCAGCTTGTTTAGTGTATTTAGTCCGTGTCTAAGTCCGTAGTCCCCAGTTCCGTCATTGTATTGTCTGTATTGTCCGTCTTTTGGTTAATAAAACCAAGTTTACCCGACTTCCTGGCTGCTCTCACCTGTTTCCACGGCTCGCCCGCCCCGAAGCTGACACACACGTTTTACATTTACCATACTCTGTTTGCACGAGTTACACTCTGCTGTGATAAACCTAAAACACTTTTAGCACTTCTACTTCCCTATGATTAGAGTAGGCTACCATCAACAAAGTACAAATATAAAGTAAATCCACCAAACACTACACAAGACCAATGTTGCACACTGAAGAAACTCATTTATTTCTCAACATGCCCAAAATGTTGACATGGAGATTCATAGTACTGTAACAACATGTCACTTTACGTATTGTACTGTAAGTTTGCTGTTACAAAAAAAACACTAGACATTGTCTCTTCGCCTAGCTGGATATGGCCAGATAATTTCATCAACATCGCAGGCAATGTTGTCATTAGCAAGACACCTTGGAAAGAAACGTCTTGAATGACGAATCCATCCTTGTATTGCTGCTACCTCCATCTGGTCACAGGCCTCCTCCATGGCTTGGATGAGGGGTACCTCAGCCTGGAGACGGAGATCATATACCTTCCACCGCCAGGCCGAGAAAAACTCTTCTATAGGGTTGAGGAATGGAGAGTACGGTGGAAGATATAGGACGGTGAAATGTGGATGTTGCTGAAACCAGTTCTGAACCAGAGCAGAGGAGTGGAAAGACACATTGTCCCAGACAACAATGTATTGCATATGATCGATTTGATTTGCTGCTGTTATGTTGTGCAATTGGTCCAAGAATGTAAGTATGAGTGCTGTGTTGTAAGGGCCCATATGGGCATGGCGGTGGAGGACCCCATTCTGTGTAATGGCTGCACAAAGTGTTATATTTCCCCCACGTTGCCCTGGGACATTGACTATAGCCCTGTGGCCAATGACGTTTCTTCCCCTCCTTCGTGTTCTCGTCAGGTTGAACCCAGCCTCGTCTACGTAAATGAACTCATGCTGGATCTCCTCTCCATCCATTCGTAAAACTACCTGAAGAACAGTGTCAGGCAAAATTGTGTAGTTCAGTGTAGATGTAGTATACATATTACAGTACAGTAAAAGATTATGAGACAGTATGCAAGATCACACTGCTAAAGTGAATACATACCTCTGCATAATCATGCCACAGTCGTTTCACCCTTTCGGAATTGCGCTCGAAAGGCACTCAATAAATTTGCTTCATTTGAATATGGTTTTTTTTAGGATGCGTGCCAGTGTTGATATTGAGACCTGATGGATATCGTTGAAACTGGCATGGTTATTGACAATGTTAGCTTGGAGCCGTTTGAGTGTTATAGCATTGTTGGCCAAAACCATGTTTACTATCTCCCTCTCTTGCTGTTCTGTGAACATAGGAGGCCTTCCCCCTTGTCGTTCCTGACCCTCAATCCTATGTAGAAAAAAAACAGTAAACAATAGTACAGTATATTTCACAGGACAAGGTAACAGAAGTGCTGATACTGCATAGAATGCAGTACTGTAGAGCAGTTACTGAAACCGTGCAGATGTTTTTGATATGGTGATATTTGTACAATACCTATTTTCCAGCCGAAATGTTCTTATCACACTTGCCACTGTGTATCGGCTTAGATTTGGCTGTACTCGCAGTCCAGCCTCCCTCAGCGTCAGGCCGTGCTTGACAACGTGGTCAACCAGTGTTGCGCGGATCTCATTTGTCAGATTCGGTCCTCTTTGAGCACCTTCTTGTCTTTGTCTTTCTCTTCCTCTTCCTCTTCTTCTACCTCCAGCATGGCCTCCATCTCTTCCTCTGTTACAGTTTTTCTCGATTGCTTAAACACACTTCTTGAAACTATGCCTCGTATTCTCAAAACAGTAAACACAAATCCATAACGTCTCACCCAATTTCCCAAACATCGTATTTTCAGGTCAAAATGAAGCTCTACACTCAAAACCATTCACTGTTGCTGAAAAACCAAACTTTGCCCACAGACATCACACACAAGGCCTCAAAAACACACACACTGCAACATAGTCTTACACATTGGTGCAATAAATTAAAAACAATATTGCCAAAACTGGCAAGTTATGTTGCTTGTGGTTCTTCCCCTCAAAAATCTTTTCACATGATGAACACAAAAGACGCAACCAATGTATATACAGTGACACATTTTTATTCATGTACTATACAGTACAACACACACCAAAAACATTATTCCACCTCAGCATCCTGTCTTTGGTCTGGGTCAGGCCAGAGAATCTCATCCACATCACAGGCTATATTGGCCCTAGCCAGGCAGCGGGGGTAAAATCCTCATGCATGCCTGATCCACCCCTGGCATGCATCTACTGATATGTCTAGGCAGGCTTCTTCCATGGCCTGGAGGAGGTGAACACGGACATAAGGTTCTGTCGTACACTTTCCACCGCCATGCCGAAAATAACTCCTCTATCGGGTTTAGAAAGGGAGAGTATGCAGGCAGAAAGATGTTAGAAAACCTTGGGTTATTGGTAAACCAGTCATGAACCAGAGCAGCGTAGTGAGGCTGCTCTGGCTGTGCTGGTTCCCTGTAGTCCAGCTGGAACATATGTTGTCTTAGACCATCAAGAAAAGCAAGGAGAAGCATAGTGTTATAGGGTCCTAGAATGGCATGGCGGTGGAGTACCCCTCGTTGGCTGATGGCTGCGCACATAGTGACATTCCCTCCACGCTGACTAGGGACATTTACAATAGCCCGATGGCCAATTATGTTCCTCCACCTCGTCCTCCCTGATGTCCTGGACCTCCTTCTACTCCTCTTCCTCGACCTCCTCCTTTGCATCTCTTTGGATCCATTGTTTCAAACCTGAATGAGCTGACTTTGGCCCTTTTATCTATCCATCAAAGTTTCTGATTGGTGTGTGATAAATTTTGACTCCTAGTGTTTCCACTTGGTTAATTGTGTGCTAACTGAGCTTAAACTCTGCTGACTTAAGTTAACATTATTGAATGCTAGTGCTTTCTAAATGACCACATGGTGTAAGCACTGAAAAATGTAGGGATTTCTGTGTATAGTTTTGCAGTAACAGTTCACCAAATTTGACTCATGTGTTAAAGCAGGGGAATAGTGTTTATAGTTCAGGGAAATGGGTGTGCTTTTTGAAAAATAACATTATGGTTTTGAAATTTTAGTTCAAAAGATTGGTTATAGTGTTTTAGCAATCGAGAAAAACTGTAATTCCTCTTCCTCCCCTTCCTCCTCCTCCTTCTCGTCCTCCTCCTCGTTGTCCTCCTCGTCGTCTTACTCTTTCTCTGACTCTTTCCATTGTGCTTGAAGACCAATGAACTCACCTGCTGCTTTTTATAGTGCTTAAACACCTGATTGGTGTGTCTACAATTAAGCAAACAAGTGTTTGCACACCTGATGACTATGTTGAACCAATTGGTTGGACGGTGCGGTAATTTGACAGTCAGTGCTTTGGTATTGCAAGGAAGTGACTTCATGATAGATTTTTGTGTGTGATGTATGTTAAGTGTGTTTAGTGTTTTGCAAATCACTGTGTGTAGAGTTTTGCAACAAGTGTGAGGTTGACAATGTGCTTATAGTTGTGCAAATATGGGCTGATGTTTTGCTTCTTGAGTGTAAGGTTTTGCTAATAGTGTACTACGTTTAATTTTAGTGTGTAAGCAATCCAAAAAAACTGTAAACCCAGCCTTGTCCACAAAAACAAGAATGTGGGTCGTTTCATGTACTTCTAACTCCATGATTCTCTATGAAGAAACACAGGAAAAAATGTAACAGTAAATGTATTTTCTTATGGGTTTCTGAAACTTACAGTAAAGTAATACAGGCATCTTAGAAATACAGGAAAACTCACTAAGTGCACACCAATGGTTTACCTGGACATACTGGTACCGCAACGCCTTGACTCTTTCACTGTTCCTCTCAAATGGTACCTTATAGAGCTGTTTCATAGTCATCTGACGTCTTTTTAAAACTCTGTCTATGGTGGAAATGCTGACAGAATTTATATTTGCAAAGACCTTATTGTCATTTATGATTGCACTTTGGATCTCTCTTAGCCTGATGGAATTGTTGGCTATGACCATGTTGCAAATTTCTTGTTCTTGCAGTTGGTTAAATACTGCTGCTCTGCCACCAGCGCGAGGTTGTCGTGCAGTTCTATAGAATAAACAAATAGACTTGCATTTACCTTTATAATATTGTTGTTTATACTGTAAAAATACTTTACATACTGTAAAACAAAAAAATACATATTTACCTGTTTTCCCTACGAAAGGTTTGCACAATTGATGACACTGTGGACCTGTTTACATTAGGCTGTACTTTTCGACCAGCCTCTTCCATTGTAAAACCATGATTTATGACATGATCCACAAGTGTGGCTCTGATTTCATCAGAGACTCTGACTCTTCTATTTCCACCTCTTCCTCGATTATTTCTTCCTCTACCACCACCACGTATTCTTACACGCCTTCCAATTGCTCTTCCACGAGCATGTTGCTGCAGTTCAGGGTTGTGATGTCCTCCATTCTCAAAAAATTCTACAGCAGTGATTGTGCTGTGGGCAATCTACATATATATACTCCCAAAGTTGATTGGTTAAATGGTTACAGTTTTTCTCAGTCGCTTTGGTGCTTTTCTCACATCAGAATGAAAAGTCTCAAAACCATTAGTGCAACCTCCACAACATTTAGTCATTTGTGCACATCATAGTAGCAATTTCTCCTTCCTCTGAACAAATTGCAAATGCCCTTGGACATGTATCAGTTGCTTTCATACAATTCTCTGCCGTTTTATAACATTATCATTTGCTTATGTCATGTCAGTCAAAATGAACTATACTTTTGGATGCTGAATAGTCGTTCCCAATAAAACTAATAGTCTTCATTTCATTGCTTGAGTCATTACATACAAAATTGTTGAATTAGTTATCAAATTCTGTCAAGCAAATTTTATACCTTTCTTTATTATTTTTTCCTGGAAATGTCTCCTAAATTGAACAATTTCTCTCAGGTGAACTTCAGCTTTCACTGACGAGGAGGTGTGTGAAGTATTAGTTGTAACCAATGACAAGCCACTTGTTCACAGTCACTCATGGATCAATCCCATGAACCCTCAATTGGCAAGCATATATGAACCGAGCAGGAGATAGTGTGTACCATTTCTACAATTCTGTGACACAGAAATGGAAGGTCAGCATCGTGGAAGAGGGGTGAGGATGCGGGGGGGACAAAACAGGGGAAGAGGGAGAAGACGCCAAATACATAGGCAGGTTCCTAATGAAATTAGGGCAACACTTGTTGACCATGTTGTCAATCACAGCCTCACAATGGCTGAGGCTGGTCGGAGGGTGCAACCAAATGTTGGAAGAACCACTGTGAATTCAATCATTCAAACATTTCGTAGGGAGAACAGGTATGTATAGTATTGGACAGTAATCCAACATCTCATAATATCTCATGTTTAGTGTACATTACTGTAATTTTACTGTAATCTGCACCACAAAGGATTGAAAGACAACCTCGCAGAGGTGGAAGAGGGCCCCTTTTTACCCCGCAGCAAGAGGAAGCCATTTGTGCAATGGTGATTGCAAACAATGCAATAAAGTTGAAAGAAATTCAAAGTGCTGTCATAGAGGATAACGGTGTATTTGGCAATATTGGATCTGTGTCAATTGCAACAATTGACAGAGTGCTCAAGAGAAATGAAATGCGCATGAAACAATTGTACAAAGTGCCATTTGAACGGAACAGTGAAAGAGTGAAGGAGATCCGTCACCAGTATGTACAGGTAAATCATGTCTTCTATGTATACTCTAATGTTCAGCGCTGTAAACTGTTTTACTTTGTGCAGTTCCATGCAGTAGACTAGCAATTCTGTATACTGTATATATTCACAGAACATACAAAATGCATTGTTACACAGGAAAAGTTGTTACATTTCTCTCTCTCTCTCTAAAGCGTGTACTGGAGCTGGAAGCCAGGGAACTACTGCACACACTCATATACGTTGATGAGGCGGGTTTCAATCTGGCCAAAGGCAGAAGGCGTGGAAGAAATCGCATTGGACAGAGAGCAACCACTGATGTCCCAGGCCAGCGCGGAGGGAATGTTACAATGTGTGCAGCCATGTCAGACAATGGCATCCTCACCCATATTCCCCTTCTTGGTCCATACAATACACAACATCTCCTGACCTTTTTAGACACTCTTTACAGGGACATAGTCCCTGAGAATGAGAGGGGTGGAGGCCAACTCAACAAGTATGTTGTTGTGTGGGATAATGTCCGTTTTCACCACTCACATCTGGTCAGACAGTGGTTTGCAGCACATGACAGAATGCTGGTTGAATATCTCCCTCCCTACTCCCCATTCCTTAATCCGATAGAGGAGTTTTTCTCTGCCTGGAGGTGGAAGGTTTATGACCGGCATTCACATGCGCAATTGGCCCTGCTAGCAGCCATGGATGCAGCATGTGACGACATCACAGCAGAGTCATGCAGAGGGTGGATTCGCCACTCCAGGAGATACTTTCCTCGCTGCATTGCAAGGGATGACATCCGTTGTGATGTAGATGAAAATATGTGGCCAGACAGACAGGAACGTCTGGATGTGCCAGAATGATTTAGAATTACAATGATTGCTGATGATTGTAGAATTACAAACAGCCTACACAATAAAAATGTGAAACATACGTATTCAGTGTCTTGTACTCACTTACTTCCCTAACTACAGGAATGTCAAACTTTACTGTAGATTTTACTGTAAATGGCTGTACAAAAAGTGTATAGTGCTGTCTTGAGCATTTTCAGGTAGTCTCACCGAGTTCTGACCTTTTTTTCCATTGGAAAACTGAATACTGTAAACTGTCATAATGAAAACATGACAAAGCCATTTGACTATCTTGTTCATAAAGATGGTGTCAAGACTTCTCATTTTGATGACACTGGCAGTTTCATTGACATGAATACTTACTTTTGAGGAATGGATTATCGATTTTGAGCAAGTGACCTGCTTTTGCAGGTTATCCACTAGGTTTTGCAGTTTGCACTAATTGTTTTGAGAAATACACTAACTGCTGTGCAAATGTTAATAGTGATGTGAGAAAAGCACCAAAGCGACTGAGAAAAACTGTAAATGGTTGATTCATATTAGAGGTAATTTGCAATTAGATTGCGATTGCAATTAGAGGTCATGTGCCAATTTAGCAGACATTACAAACAATGTCAATGTCAGATATATTTTAGAATATACATTCATGTATATTAATTATGATAATTGAATAGATCGTTTTGAATGTGATGGCTTACACAATAAAAAATGTCTGAGAAGTTCTGAAGTGTTTGACAGTGTAAGTGAGAATCGAGTCATCAGTTTTGATCAACAAGCCATATGGAATTATTTGTTGTCCAAACTGCAGACAGTTGTATGTACTCTTTGCACACATGTGCCAAAGCATTTGCAATTTGCTCAAATCAATAAGAAATTCCAATCTGATGTGAAAAAGAAGCGAATTGTTCAGAGATCTGAACTTAATGTTTTGGGAAATAAAAAAATCATTTGAGAACTGAGCCAAAGCAATTGAGAAAAACTGTAATAGGATAGAATAGGAAGCCTTTATTGTCAGTGTACAGGTAGCAAATACAATATACAGATAGAAATATATCAAATGTACATATAGAGGGGAGGGGAAAAGCCCCCCCATTCATCAGGATTACATTTCATTACATTTTATTTTATTCAGAATCAGAATTCACTTTAAAATTTATTGGTACAGCTGCATGTACTATGATTTTGTTTTGGCAGTTTTTGTGCATTCACAGTCAACATAGAACACAAGTCAGAGAAAAACAGTCATATTCTGCATGGGTTTGGCAAGCTGAACAAACAATCATTTATTTCTGTCTAACATACGTCACACTTCAGACAGAGTAAAAAGGGTTATACTGGTTAAAAAGCAGAGATTTTACCTTTTTGCCATGGAGAAGCAGAGACATGTGACACTCTGATAAGGTAAAAATGATTCCTCCAGCACACAGTGAGCTATCCCAGCATGCACAGGGACACAGAGGAGTTTCTATAAACACAAAACCCTGGACAGAGGGGTTCAGTGAATGAGGAGGTGAAGCTGTACAGGAGGGTCAGTCCATCAGAGGAGACTCTGTAGAAGGACAGAGTACCAGCCGCCCAGTCCAGATACACTCCTACTCTGCGGGAGCCTGAGGGCTCTATGGGTATGACAGTCTGTTTATTATTGTGCCAGACAGAGTAACTGTCAGGAGAGCAGCGCAGACTCCATGACTTGTCATTGTCTCCAAGCAGACGGTCATCACTGCGTCCTTTCCTCCCGATTCCTTTATAAGTCACTGCTATCCAGGCTCCATTTCCACTCCACTCAGCCTCCCAGTAACAGCGACCAGTCAGACTCTCTCTGCACAGAACTTGGTGCCAGTAGTCAAATCTCTCTGGATGATCAGGATATGGCTGCTCTGCCCCCCGTGTCACCTTCCTGTTCCCCTCTGACAGAGACAGGTCTCTGTGTGCTGTGTTGGGGTCCAGCGTCAGCTGGCAGGAGTCTGTAGGCAAGAGGAAGAGCGATTAATCCCATCACGAAGCCCAGCATCTCCATCATTATCACTGTCACACCTCACACACTCACTAACACAGAACTCGCTCCAATACACACATTTTATTCCCAATATACTCATGTAGCCGCCCGAGTCTGTGGCGCTCCGGCTGCCCCCTGCGCTGTGAGACACGCCGCGCTGAGAGACTCGCTGGGGACCGAACTGCACTTTAGCCTGCGCTCTATTATTCTGTACGATACACAAAATATAAAAACGAAGCAGAAATTTAAGTATGTGAAATACCTCAGGAAATGTCGGACGTCCGCGCGACGCCGGCGGGAAGACGGGGCGAAATGATGCTCGTGTTAAACTAATAGGCTTAATTACAGGTAGATAAAATTACAAACAGCATTCATCAAACATGTTAACCATAAAATTATACGACACAGATTACCACTAAAAGTGAGCTTGTCTTTACGTCACTATATGAAGTTCTTACAAACCACTTTGGACACACACCTCTCTCCAGCAGCGAGCCGACGCGATGCTCCCAACGCGGACGCGGACGCATCTAGGCTGGTTCTCCGCAAAGCGCAACACTCGCGTATCTGCACCGCGCATGCGTACACGGAAACGTTCATAGTTCTCCGGTCAAGCTGTGTACTTTGCTCTTGCCATATTTAAGTATTATTATTAGTAAATTATTATTCTGATATTCCCTGAACACGTGCCACAGCAGTGAGGTCTGTGTATATTTCCCTACGTTTTACAAATTCTTTTATTCCCTCTCCACCACCCCCCCTCTGCGGAGGACTGCTTTATTTCTATTTAAATATTTATTTATTTATCTATCTATTTATTTATTTGTTTTTATTTACTTCCTCATACTTCCTCAAGAGAAGGAAAGGGAGCAGGGGGGGGGGGAGTTGAAGAAGGGGGATAGAGAAAGAGGGAGAGAGAGAGAAAAACAAAAAAAAGGAAAAACTGAATCTGCTTCAATGTCTGCTGAAGAGAGAAAACAACAACCACGAATCACATCGAAAATCAAACATTAAATGTTATTGAACAGCACACACACCCAGCATTACAACACATGCCCAGAAGCAACAGCCGATCAAGACAGCGCGCGTCCATGTGCACCTGTCCGCACACCTGTTTGTGTCAGTGCGCTGGTGTTCATAAGGTTTCTCCATGTAAATGTCTAGTAGTGTGTGTGGGGAGCCACAGCCCCGCCCCCCCAGGACATGAAGCTGACATGGAGGAGACCCGGGCCCCAGACACCCAGAAAAGGGCAGAGGATAGTTCCGGTGGGGGGTCATCCGGCAGCCACATCGCAGGAGCCCCAGGGGGCCGTGGCGGCGAGCCCGCAGGCTCCGCCGAAAGCCGGCCACACCAGGGCAGAACGGAGCCCGGGACCAGAGATCCAAGGGCCCCCCCACCCCCCAGCCAGGGCCCGACAGAGCCGGGAGGGCCAGGCCCCGTCAGGCAACCGCCGAGAGTGAGCCAGCACACACCAGAGCATCCAACCCCGGACATCGAGAACCACCAACGCATCGGCAGCCGGAGGCCCCATCCACCGGCAGGGAGTGTGGCGGGGGGGAATAGAGCCTGAGATGTTATTCCAGGTGGAGTCTAAGACCCAACCTGACACATGCGTATAGACAAACAGGCGCACACATACACAAGCATGCTTGTGTACGTTTTACAAATTCAAAGCGCCAGTTCACAGGGCTGCCAACTTTGATCAACTGGCTGGCGTGAGATTTTCAATTCGGAACAAGGCTGCACACACATGCATACGCATTTATATGTATGTAGCAGTTTTATCACCTTGTAAATTGCCTGTAGGGTTTGCAAACTACCATGCTTCGTCTGTGCAGCTACATGAGGTTAACGCGATGCATGCGCAAGGTGCAGTACCACCAGAAATTGGGGTGGCAGTATGGTCACGTTTTGTCACGGGACATTGTCTTTACATACGGTACAGATAGTATTAAAGTAGCATCTGATTTTATAAGAATGAATGGCCAGAAGAACTGTATATTTTCAGAGGCAAGAAAGAAAATATTCCAAACATTATTGTGTCCTTCTGTGTACAGCGGCTTCAAAATTTATTGGCAGTATAAGTTTCTAAGAAAGCAGTGTCATGTGTACAAAGTACAATGGAATTTTAACTTGAAATTCTTACTTGCCTCCTTTCATAAGTAGCGTTATTTTTCAATACAGTTCCATCCATCCATCCATCCATCCATTTTGTGCCACTTATCTAATCTAATATATATAACATATAATCTATAATGTAGTATATATTATATATAATCTCTCAGGGTATATATTATATATAATCTCTCAGAGTATATATAATATATAATCTCTGGGTCTGCCCCGGGGCCTCCTCCCAGTTGGACATGCCCTGAAACACCTGAAATCCGAGATCCAGTTGCAGAGAGTGGTGTTCAAGCTTAACCCCCTCAGTTCCACAATCAGCCTTTGAGGGACACATTTTAGTCCATGAATGACATTCTAACATATGTGATTCTCTTATCCAAATGTGTCAGGGAAAGGTGACGGGCAGAGGGTATGGTGTCCCCAGTAGACCTGTTGGACCAGTATGCAGATTGGAGAGGGTCTAGAGAGGTAGGAAGATTGGTCTTCATGGCTGCCATGACCAGCCGTTCAAAACGCTTCATGATGATTGACATGAGTGCTATAGAGCAGTAGTCATTCAGGCCTGTCACTGATAGCTTCTTCAGCACTGGGACGATGGTGGTTGATGTGAAGCATGCTGGGACAGACGACTGGCTTAAAAAGGTGTTGAAAATGTCTGTGAGGACACCAGCCAGGTGGTCAGTGCATTCTCTCAGCACACGGCCAGCTATGTTGTCAGGTCCTGCAGCCTTGTGTGGGTTGACTCTGGATAGAGAACTCCTCACATCAGCTGTGGACAGACAGAGTAACTTGTCGTTGGCTCCTTATTCTGTACTTCAGAGTCTGCAAAAAAGTTGTTTAGCTCTTCTGGAAGGGAGACATCACTACTACTGATGTGTGGGTTGGGCTTGTAGATCGTGATTGGCTGAATTCCCTGCCATATACGGCTTGTGTCTTTGGTGCAATTAAAGTGTTCATTGATCCTCTGTGCATGTGCCTGATTGGCTATCCTCATAGCTCGGGACAGGTTGCCTCTCAGCGTCCTGAAGGCAGCCTTGTCTTTAGGTCTTAAAGCTGCATTTCTGATTCTTAGCTGTGTGAGCATTTCCCTCATCATCCAGGGCTTTTGGTCGGCTCTCGTGGTCATCGATCACAGAGTTTATATACTCCTCCAGGTTGATGGCATCACCATTTATAGCAGCCTCCTTAAAAATGTCCCAGTCAGTAGATTCAAAGCAGTCTTGGAGAGCTGAGACGGCACCAGCTGGCCACACTCTTACTGACTGGTTTGTTGAGCTTCAGCAGGGATTTATACGCAGGAACCATGAACACAGTGACATGGTCTGAGTAGCCGAGGTGAGGGGGGGAAGGGCCTTGTAGGTCACAAACATTGTACAAATATTGTCCAGACAGATTCTCTCTCTAGCTGGGATGTTCATATATTGAAAGAATTTGGAGGAAACTGGCTTCAGATTTGCCTGAATGAAGTCTAAAGCAATAATAAAAAAGACTCTGGATTAGCTTCACAACCTAGTCGTAGGATTGGAACTCGGCCGTTAAGTGAGGAGTGTCTGTACAGAGAATGCTGCAGCAGTACCACAAAATTAGCAGCTCACTGTGTAGGCAGTGATTGTACAATCCCCCCCCACCAGTTTTATTGAACGTTGTATGTCAAAACTATGGGAGGTATTTTCTGCAAAAAATAAAATGAAAATGATAGAAAGAAAATACAATCTCCAATTTGCCATTTAGTTTTCAAAGTCTGTGCGCAAAAAACCTGCAAAAATGAAAATTAAAGTGAAATAGCACCATTTGCATTTTAATTTTCCACTCATGTATGAGCTTCCGACCGGTCGGAAAACCAGATGTTTGAAAAGAAGATTTCTGTGTGAAATCTCACATGCAGTCAGACAGTCACAAATCAGGTGTAAGAGGTAGACACAGTCAACTGTGGCTAGTTACTTTTCTGTAACCAACAACGTAATGTCTTCAGCAACTACCGCGACCACCACAAACAGCACAACTGCAGCTGTAGTGAACACTACCGTCGGAACATCGAGCACCGAGTGCGACACTGCAGGGGGAGGTTCTCTGGTGTCTGAACACTGCCGTGCAGCACCACTCATACGCATCCAATGAAGGTGTTTCTGAGTTGTTCTAGGTAATGTTTTTGGATTCAGAAATAGCCAAATCTTTCACCTGTGGAAAGGACAAAACTAGCTACATTTTAAAGTTTGGACTTGCCCCACACTTCAAAAACGAACTGATTTCTGCAGCTAAAAATGCAGGACCATTTGTACTGCTGTTTGATGAAAGTTTCAACCGGTCAACAAAAAATAAACGACTAGATGTCCATGTTCGATTTTGGGAGGCTGGTGGTGTCCAGTCACGTTATCTTGGATCACAGTTCATGGAACATTCAAAGCCTGAAGATCTGCAGCACCATTTCAAAGTAAGTGTAGTCAGAGTTTTTGTTCATGGAATGTTATTTGGATGATTTAAAGATACAAGATGTGTTCATTTAACTGAAGCATATTGCTTTTAGATGGAGTTTTAAAATATTTCTGAATTTATAAGCAAATTTGCAATCAAACATGGTGTAATCGTTTCAGTTTTTCTTTCTCATGTTTAATTGTTTAAATAAAATATTTCTTTTCTTAGGATTGTGTGCGCCTACTAGACATGAAGAATCTCCTTTCCATCAATATGGATGGGGTAAATGTGAACTGGAAGTTTCTTAATAATTTCCAGCAAGAACATGCTGAACTACATGGAGGTCGGCAGTTAATTAATGTTGAAAGCTGTGGATTGCACACGCTTCACAATTCACTCAAGACTGGCTTCTCTACATGGAATATTGAGAAACTGTTGAGAGCAATGCACTTTGTTTTTCACAATGTCCCTGCAAGAACAGAAGATTATACAAAACTTACAGGCTCATCTCTTTTCCACTCCCATTCTGTGGACACAGATGGGTGGAAAATCTGCCTGTTGCAGAGAGAGCCATTGAGGTATGGCCAAAGCTTAAAGAGTATGTGGAGGCAGTCCATGGAAAAGAGCTACCATACCCTGGAACCTCCTCTTTTGATACTATTTAAGCAGCGAACGAAGATCCCCTGATTTCAGCCAATCTCCAGAACTCTTTGTCCATTCTTGAAGAAATACCAGACTGATGAGCCAGATATCTGCTTAATTTAAAAATGTTTTTAAAGTTTTTGTTTTCTATAATATTTAAGTGGGTATTCTGCATTTTTTTTTTCATTTTTAATTTTATAGAGTCTGGTGAGACGTTTCATCAAAAGGGAGCTGCTCCAAGATATCACTCCTTTTCAAATGACCAAACTTGACCCTGATGACCAGAGGAACTGGGTCAATGTTGACATTGGCTTGGGTGCTGAGTCTGCCCTTAAGGTAATTCATTGTTATTGTTTAATATGTATACTTAAAAAAACTTAAAATACACTGCATTCATTCCCTATGTAGCCATGAAGACCAATTACTCGATGTGTGCTATCCCTCCTTGATAGGCTCTTCAAAATTCAATTAAATTCAATTCAATTTTATTTATATAGCGCATTATCACAACATTACATTGTCTCAATGCGCTTTACATTTCTGCCTCGTAAGGACCCCCCATTGAGTAAGCCAAAGGCAACGGTGGCAAGGATTCACTCCCTAAGAGGAAGCAACCTTGGGAGGAACCAGACCCAAAGGGGGAGCCCATCCTCCAGGGGCCGGCAGATGAGTCAAACAAACAAGATGATATGACTAAGCTAATACAGGGGTTGAAATATATGTCTCAATGCAGCGGCCGACCGGTGCAGGCACGGGGTGCTTGATGCACGATGGCAGGATTAATAGAGGCACAGCCGCAGGGAAGGATGGCGAGGCATCGTGTTGAGCCAAGGGCAGGCAGGTTGGAGGGTAGTTGCCGGAGGTGGAGGTAGTTGTCTTGCAGGCAGCAGAGGCATAAATTCTTCAATGACATTGTGCTCCAGGGAGCACACCCCAGAAGGGGTGAGGGAGGAAGTAAGAAAAATTGTGTATTAGCCAGAGTTGAGGAAACCAGAGGCAGTGCAAGCAAAATGATCGAGTGCAATATTCGTCTAGGCTCCGGCAGATCTGGGTATTGCAGCATGAGAAAGAGGGAGAAACAGGCGGGAACACAGGCATGGGGACTCCCTGAACATCAGCACTCTAGTGTAGAGCTAGAGTGACAGCACTGACGCCTCAGTTTATCCAAAGCCAATGACACCGATCCCCACCCAGCTCTTCACCTCATACTGTTAGTCTGACTGGGAGTGAGGGACTAGCTGGAACCAGAACTAGGTTTCCTATACGCTAAGCTATACAAGTGCGTTTTTAATCTAGACTTGAAAAGCGAGAGTGTGCCTGAATCCCGCACATCCGCCGGGAGACCATTCCACAGCTGCGGAGCTCTGTAAGAGAATGCTCTGCAGCCTGCCGTAGCCCTGTCTACTTTAGGAACTAATAGATATCCTACTCCTTGTGAACGGAGCAGGCGAGAAGGGTTGTAAGGGACCAGAAGATCATTGAGATATTGTGGTGCAAGGCCATTCAGAGTTTTGTAGGTCAATAGCAATAATTTGTAGTCAATCCTAAACTTGACCGGTAGCCAGTGCAGGGAAGACAGGATAGGGCTAATGTGATCAAATTTTTTAGTTTTTGTGAGAACTCTGGCAGCTGCATTTTGTACTAACTGAAGTTTATGTCGGGATCCAGATGGACAACCCGAAAGGAGGGCATTACAGTAGTCCAATCTAGAAGTTATCATCAGCATAACAATGAAAATTAACACTGTAATTTCTAATTATGTTACCAAGCGGTAGCATATATAGATTGAACAGTAGTGGGCCCAACACTGATCCCTGCGGGACACCATATCTTACTTTAGTGGCTATGGATGACTCATTGTTTACATGGACAAACTGGTAACGATCAGTTAAATATGAACGAAACCACAGTAGTGCTGTCTCTTTAATGCCAATCAATGTTTCCAGCCGGTCCAAAAGAATATTATGGTCTACAGTATCGAATGCTGCAGTTAGATCCAGTAAGAATAATAGCGATATACAGCCACGGTCAGAAGCCATAAGCAAGTCGTTTATCACTTTGACTAAGGCCGTTTCTGTGCTATGATTGGGTCTGAAACCAGACTGATATAGCTCGTTAGCATTATTATCTTGAAGAAAGGAAGACAGCTGGTGAGCAACAACTTTCTCTAGAATTTTAGCAATGAAGGGAAGATTTGAGATGGGTCTGTAGTTTCCTAAGTCACTAGGTTCAAGATTTGGTTTCTTTAGGATAGGTCTAATAACAGCCATTTTAAAAGATTTAGGAACATATCCAAGACTAAGAGATGAGTTTAACAAGTTTAACAATGTAGTGCTAATCAGTGGTGCAATTTCCTTAAGTAGATTGGTGGGTATTGGGTCAACAAGGCTAGTAGTGGGTTTGCAAGAGGAAATTAACTGAAGGAGTTCTGTCTGCACTACAGGAGTGAAACATTCAAAGGTGTTATCATTAGTACTAATAACACTAGCACTAGCAGAGGATTGGTGGTTGTGTGCAACCGTGGGCGTGCTCGTGATGGTATGTCTAATCGTGGTTATTTTATTATTAAAAAACGCAATAAAGGCATCACTACCAAGAGCTTCTGGGACTTGTGAGTTTAACATTGAACGATTCTTTGTTAACCTAGATACAGATTCAAATAGGAATTTAGGATTGGTTTTGTTATTTTCTATTAGTTTAGAGAGATACATAGACCTAGCAGTCATTAGTGCATGTCTATACTTAGACAGGCTCTCTTTCCAGGCAAATCTAAAAACTTCTAATTTTGTTGACCGCCATTTGCGTTCTAGCTTTCGTGAAGCTTGTTTAAGTTCACGTGTACGGTTAGAGTACCAGGGGGCAGGTTTCTTATCTCTATGTTTTATTTTCTTGAGTGGTGCTACATGATCAAGAGTGGTACGAAATGATTCTACCATGTTCATGGTTACCTGTTCAAGTTCATTTACACATGACACTTCAGAGGTTAGGTTAAAGGACTGTGGGAGCTGTTCCAGAAAAGTTGCAGTGGATAATGAGGCTATGGAACGTCTAGTATCGTACCTCTGGCCTGGGGCCTTAGGGGAGTTATGTTGTATTTGAAATGTTAAAAGGTAATGATCTGAAAGTAGAGGATTCTGAGGGATAATTGATATGTGTTCTACCAGGACACCATGACTAAGAATCAGGTCTAGGGTGTGGTTACAGGCATGAGTTGGCCCAGTTACATTCTGATGTACACCGACAGAGTCAAGAATGGTAGTAAATGCTTTTGTTACTGGATCACTTTCATTTTCCATATGAATATTAAAATCACCAACAATCAAGGCCTCGGTAGTAACCACCAAGCTTGTTAAGAAATCTGCAAATTCCTTAAGGAAATTGCTATAGGGGCCTGGCGGTCTATACACAATGGCAATGGTGATTGGAGGTGTAGAACTACACTTAGATGTGCTAGCAAGACTTAGAATAATAAATTCAAACGTACTAAAGCATTAACCAGTATTTTCACGCACTCCTAGGTCGGTCTTAAATATTGCAGCAACTCCGCCACCTTTGCGATCGGGTCGAGGATTATGCTTATAGCTATATTCAGCTGGAGTGGATTCATTTAGTGCCAAGAACTCATTCGGTTTTAGCCAAGTCTCAGTAAGACATAGGGCACCAAGATTAAAATCAGTAATGATTTCATTTACGAGCAATGTCTTAGGAGCCAGCGATCTAATGTTCAGGAGTCCAAGTTTTAGGTTTGCATTACACCTACTATCCAGAGTTGAAATAGGTCTAATTTCTCTAAGGTTTTTAAGACACGAACTACGATGGAATGACCCCCTACGATTAAAACCGCGGGGAACAGACACAGTCTCAATAATATGAAGCCTGGGTGACGACTCTAAGCGACTAGCAGGCGGTCGGTTAAGCCGTTTTGCCTGCCGCCTTGGCTTGGCTCTGGTTAGTCAGCAATCTGCCCTAAGACTGTGAGCTATGCTTTTTGACAGGAGATCGGCACCAGCCCATGTGGGGTGAATACCGTCCCTCTTCAAAAGCCAAGGCATACCCCAGAATGTCCGCCAATGGTCTATATAACCCACACCATTTATCGGGCACCATTCCGACAGCCAGCGATGCAACGACGATAATCTGCTGTACATTTCGTCGCCACATCTAGCAGGGATGGGGCCAGAGCATGTTACTGACGCGGACATCTTCCTCGCAAGGCTGCACACCGTTATGAAATTTGCTTTAGTGATCTCCGATTGCCTCAATCGGACATCATTAGTGCCGACGTGGATAACAATATGCGAATACTTACGTTTACTCTTAGCCAGCACTTTTAAGTTTGATAAGATGTCGGTCGCTCTGGCACCAGGGAGACAATTAACTACGGCCACTGGAGTCGCTACTCTCACGTTTCTTAGTATAGAATCGCCGATTACTAGAGCGCTTTCAACAGGCGGCTCAGTGGGTGTTTCACTGAGTGGGGAGAACCTGTTGGAAACGCGAATGGGTGAATGGTGCCGGTGTGAGTCCTGTTTGGACTTACGGCTATGCCGCCGGGTCGTCACCCACTCGCCTTGCTGCGAAGGCCCTGCTGCCGGAGCGGGGTGAGACTGGCTCACTACAGCGGACATATCCGGAGCCGCTAACACTGCGTCAATAAAACTCTCACTCTCCTGAATCTCCCGTAACGTCTGGATGCGTCCCTCTAAGTCTGCGATCTTCTCCGTCAGCCTGGCAACTAGCTTACACTTATCGCAGACAAACGTACCGCTAATGACGGGAGAAGAATAACTAAACATACTGCACTCGGAGCAAACGACAGGAGCCATAGTGATATACTTACGTTTAGCGGGGAAAAACTCCGGGGGCGGAGGCGATTAATCCGAGCAAGAGTAGTAACAGAGTAGGTGACCTCACTGCCCTCGAATTTAGAAAAGACTGCATAAGGTGCCTCTCCAGAATTGTTAAGAAAGTGCAAGAAAAGAGCCCTTTGAAATACCCCACTGTCAGGCAGATTGCATGTTTGGAGCCTCCATCATGAGCAGAGACCCAGAATGGTGCAAGGGAAAGATGAAGTCTCTAGTTCAAAGATTTCTGCAGGACAAGCAATTGACAGGAGGGATTTCTGCTGGTAGGAATCAAAATAAAGGTTATGCACAGCTTTTTATGCATGAACTACATACAAGCACAGGTAAAACTACCTGCTCAGCATCTCTGCCTGACGCCCCTCCGATGGTGCCGCTTGGCCGGCTGCAGGGTCGTCAGCCAGGAGCCTCCCTTCACAGATGTTTCGCTCCTTTAATCCCGGAACATCTCAGGGTGGTGGAGCAGCGAAAGGGACGTTTCCCTAACACTCCCTGCAGCCTGCCCTAAGATCCCTCTCTACCCCACGCCTTGTCCTTCCTTCGGACCCAGAAGCTCCCTTGCTCTGCCTCATGAGCTAGATCTTGCATTGCTCTCCTCTTCCTGTGGCCTGTGAGACCAAAGGTTTTCAGGAGCCGCTGCATGGATGTTCCAACAAAGCCTTCCACTGAGAATGTAAGAGCCCTCCAGCCGGCTTGAGAGCATGCAGCAGCCAAGTCTGCACACCTCTCTTTCTTCCTCTCATAGGCAGCCTCCATCTCCTCCTCCCATGGGACGGTCAGCTCCACCAGAATGACTACTTTGGCGGGTGCTGACCAGAGCACTATGTCAGGGCGAAGGGGTGAACTGGTGATCTGCACCGGAAATTTCAGCTGGCGACCTAAATCCTCTCTACCCCCGGGGACAAGAGGGTGACCCCTTGTTGGGTTGGAATTGTTTATATATTATCACTCATGTGTATTCTTATGAATGTATAGCTTGTTTTATATGGCAACTGTGTAAGTGCTTAACAGTAATTTTCTATCACGTGCAGCAGACGAGCCCACCTCTGCTGTACGTTCTGTTGTTCCTATTTCCACTCCCACTTCCACATCCCATTCTATCCCACTCGAAATGTTGTTCACACCCACAATGTAACCTGATCACCTTAAAGTATAAATAAACCCTCTCGTGGTGCCACACCCTTGTAGCTACACTGCGGTGTGCACCCTTGCAAGTAAAACAGCGCGTGTCTCATACTCTGTGGGCCAGCAGCCGGGGGGGGCTGATCACTCTCTCCGACACCCCTGCATTGGAGCTGCACTGTGCTACTCCCCCTTGCCTAACGAACTGGATACATCCCTGGGATGATGGGATGCTGGCACAGTTTACCTCCCGCCTCCGTGTCTCCAGCAGCTCAGCCAGCTTGCACAGGACTTTGTCGTGCCACCATCTATATCTGCCCTGTGCCAGTGCTGCCTTGCAGCTGCAAAGGATGTGCTTGAGGCCTGGGTTTGGGGAGCTGCAGAGGTAGCAGGGTTCTTCTGAGCGATACCAGGTGTAAAGGTTACGGGGGCTGAGCTCCTCATATCCGCCCAGGTAATGGTCCTGCTGGTCACAGCTTCCCAGGTGGACCATTTGCCGTGCTGTTGTTGGCTCACTGCTGTAACTTTGTAGTGCTCCTCATCCATTTTGGTCACCTAGGAGATGATGAGATCTTTCCTCTCCTTCTTGCTGGCTTTAGACCATCTTAGTGCTGCTGTTTCCCATCCTAATCCAGCTCTGCCAGGCTGCATAAAGCCCACAATCTCCTGGTGTTTCAGCCTCTCTGTGGCTATATCCACTGCTTGTGCTACATTCCACTTTCTGCATTTCGGATAGACGGGTCTGGCGAATCTCCTTCTGATGTAATTGTTGGCCTTTGCTTCCAGTTTCAGGACCGTTGTCATGGTGATCTCGCACAGCTTCAGTGGCCACATTATGCGTTTGTTCAAGGTGAACTGGTTGCACAAAACCTTGAATTTTCCAGGCAGGGAGCACTGATTGATCTTGTGAAGGCCGTCCATGAGTTGAGTTGTAACAGCTGAGGCCATATGCTTGTCGGGAAGATCAGCCGTATATAGCCTTCCGAGGTTTCGCACTGCTTCTTCCACTACCAGGGGAATCCTTTCGCCATCCACGGTGAAACACATGATGTCATTCCCTTTCTGGATTGAGAGGCTGCAGGACTTTGTGGGCTTGATTTTCATGCGGACCCATGCTAGCAATTCCTCCAGCCTTTTTAGGAGTCTTGCTGTGCATGCTGCTGTTTGGAGGAGCGTGGTGACATCATCCATGTAACTCCATATGGGCAGGAGTCGTTGGCCTGTTTGGGGCTTTGCCCCTCCAACCATTTGTCTCCCACCTATCAGGATAATCTGGAAAGCAGATGTAAAGAGGATGGAAGAGATGGAACATCCCATTGCTATTTCCTTCTCCAGCTGGTGCCAGGCAGTTGTGATGTCCCGGGTTGTGTAGCAAACATATAGGCTATTGAAGTAGTTTGCTATCAGCTTCTGGATGCTTGATGGTACATGGAAAAACTCCAGGGCGAAGGTGATGAGCTGGTGGGGAACTGAGCCGAAGGCGTTTGCGAGGTCTAACCAGACGACATGCAGGTCCGACTTGCTGTGCCTGGCTCTCTGGGTTTGTTCCCAAATGTTCCACGCAGCCAGGGAACCCTGGGACGCCTGCCTTCTGGCAGGCAGTATTGATGTAATTGTTGACTAGGAGGAAGTTGGTCAGGCATATAGCCAGGATTGAGAAGAAGATTTTCCCCTCCAAGTTTAGCAGGGCAATGACTCTGAACTGGCTGAGGTTTTTGGACTCCATTTCCTTTGGGATGAAGGTGGTAACTGGGATGTTGGAAGTACGCACACTATGCTGCAGTGCGGCGGGAGTAGGGGCCAAAAGTCGTACTAGGCGGAATTGGCGCACAGAAAAAAATAAATTGATGTTGCGGATAGGAAACGGGAGCCCAATGAACACAATGTGGACTTACAAATCTCTTTGTTCGTATGTCTGAAAGTCCGTAAGGACTTGCAAAAAAATTTATTTGTTATTTGGGCTTTTAGGATTTTTAAAATTATATTTTAAATCAACAATGAATGTGTTTGCAATTCCCACCCCAAAGTTCCGAGGTACCAAAAAAGAAAGGGTACTTTGTGTACTGGAACTTTTGGTACTGGTACTCAAACGGAAGTCAATGGAAAAGGGAAAGTACCAAATGTACCGTACCTGGTGCAGTGGAAAAGCACCCTGAATGAACTTGCCTTGCTTCGCAGTTGAATTCAAAGGTTACTGACATAAACAGATCATGTGAATGTGAAAAGCCAAGAGTCAGAGGGAGAGAGAAAGAGAAGCTCCACTAGCAGAAGAAAATGAAACACAATAAAACATCTTATACAGGGAGAGAGAAGCGTGTGTGTGAACAGACTCACATTGTAAGAATTCTGCTCTGGTCCTAGGCACTAATTCTGGTAGGACGGTGTCTTTGGTAACTGGAAAGAGACAGAGAGAAACAGGGATGTGAGTAAAAGGAATTTACTTGCGAGAGATGGACTTCACTCACTGTGGAGACAGCAGCAATAGGGGAACAATATCAGGCATTTTTACAAACTGCAAATCATTGTAAGTTTCACTTAATACAGATTTTTGTTTCTATAATGTAGAAGAAACATGTTTCATGTGATCTGGGTTTTGCAGCCAGTAGAATGTGGAGCTCTTTCGCCAGTTATCACAAAGATTCAAACTTACTGAAAACAAACTGACTTGGTCACACAAATGTGAGGCTGACTGTACTGCAAACTCTCTCTGCATGGTCTACATCAGGGGTGGCCAGTCTTACCCGCAAAGTGCCAGAGTATATGCAGGTTTTTCGGATAACCTTTAGGTCAGCTGTTCGACCCCAGGTATGAGGACTCTTCAGCCAATCAGTCCTCTAATTAGTAATCCAGCAAAAGCCCACAGACAGCAGCCCTTTCTGGGTAAGATTGGCCACCCCTGGTCTATATGAACATGAACAGACTAGAAAATGTATTAACCTGTATGATGGATCTCTGCCATTTTCTTTCTGCAAACATTCTCCAGTTGATCTTTCAGTTCAGAAACCTCCTTCCTTAAATTCCCAAAATCAGATCTTGGACTGACAGAGATTCTGGGTCCAAATCCAGCTTCAGGGGTGACAGGAAGACCCTGGCACCTCTACAGACACACAGTGTGATTAAACAGCTTCATCAAAACAAATGTGTATTGTAATGTAATTAACAGGACCATTAACATCTGACAAATGACAGACTATCTGAAATACAAATGAGAACATGCATCCATTTGAATACTCTGGTTTTCTTATTGTCAAAGTAGCTGTTCTGTTACCTGGAGGAAATGGATGTGATCCTCTGTGTGTGAAAGCTGCTCCAGTTCAGAGTGTCTCCTCTTCAGTTCATCAATCTCCTGCTTCAGTCTCTCCATGTCTCCTTCAGCCTGACTCACTGCAGACTTCTCCTGATCTCTGATCAGTTTTGTCACCTCAGAGCGTCTTCTCTCAATAGAGCAGATCATCTCAGTGAAGATCCTCTCGATGTCCTCCACTGCTGACTGTGCTGAGCTCTGTTGGTGACACATGGAGCAGAGGACAGTAAATTACAATTGGCCCCTTTTGAGACTCCAGAGAGCCTCATTGTACAATAGTGATGTGAGCTGACAGGAGGTATAAAAACAGCACAGGGCTGGGGTTTGGAGCGTCACCATGCTGGATGCCTCAGGTACTGAAACCCAGCCAGCACTGATTGGAAATGATCCCTCATTAAGCTCATACACTGTCAGCTGCAGGGATTTGGCAGAGACTGGTGGCTGTATGGGGCAGGTTGGTTGTCACCATTAGGTCTCAGTTTAATAGGTGACTTTCTTGGTGTTTATTTGCATTATGCTGGGTTGAGAAAAGTTGTATTTTTCTCAAATGGGCCTTTTATGGTACTTTTCTAAATAAATAAGCTACTACTGCTGCAACACTTGGTTAAACTCTATCTAGCAACTTTGTCCCATTAAATCTCTGACCCAGAATAACCCACAGCAGCATTACTTTGACTAATACCCATAAGTCTATAAATCTGCAATCTGTTGAATCTGAAAGAATTAAAATGATCACAAGCCAGCTGTTATCTTCTCCTCAGGTTCATACTCACTGTGAATGAGCCCACAGCCTCTCTCAGCTCCTGCAGCTCCTTCTCTCTCATCTGAATTCTCTGCTGAAATTCCCTCTGAGTTTCACCCATTTGTTTCTACAGATAGGAAACAAGATGATGACAAAAGTTTGTTTCATTAGGTGAGATCATATTCATTAATCATCCTGTCCAGGGTGGACCCGAGCCTTGGGCCCTATGCTGCCTGGGAAAGGATCCAGGCGCTCTCTGTGACCCTGACCTGGATTACCGGTTAGGAGATGGATGGATGGATGGATGGATGGATGGATATTCTTAAATGATTTATTGACTGTAGGTAGGATAAACTGGACATAGACCCTTTGGTCCTGTTTCCACCTGGTATTAACATGCGTCCTGGGTGATCCAATCACAAGTGCACAGCACTAATTACAGGTGTGAAGGCACCCAGGACACATTGAGGATGCATTGAGATCCGATCACTCAAACCACATTGGGAGGTGGTCTGGGCCGCATATGGCCACATTCTTATAGTGATGTGAAGGCGAATGTGTCCCGGGCTGCATTGCAGGACCGGCTACTCAACTGACGTCCTATTTGATTTATGTCAGATCACATGTCAGTTGATAATGGGCCACTGTGTAGTAAACTGCACTGTGAACAACAATAATGCATCTTTGCTGCTGCGACACTAAAAACTCTGAATCTGCTGGGAAGTTGGTTTAATATTGGACTGTTGTGACCCATTCATATGGAAACCGTGTCATAGTGTGCATCACTAATGTTACATGCAAATTCAGAAAAGATAATGTGTAAGATGTGATTATTAAAGATGTTTCAGAATTTGCACAGATCATATGTTTAATGAGCATGTTGGGGCGCGGCCTGGTGCAGGCAGGGAAACAAGGTGACGATCCACTTAAAAGCTCCAAGACAAAGGGATTTAAGGAAACTGAAGAAAACTGGAAAGACACTAAATAAAGGAACAACAAGGGGTCAGAACTCACCAGGGAAAATGTAGCTAAGAAAACGACACGCAGACTAACAGAGGGAATGGGGCAGCTAGTGATGTTAAGCTTGACACCGAAGCTCCGAGGTATGTGACAAAAAAACTATTCACTACATTCTGAAGCACAGCTTTGAGGTTTCCGCCATTCCACCCTAAACATGTGACCATGGTCATCCGAAGCTTCGTTCTGTACTCAACCATCTGACTGTTTTGGAAATTGAAAATGAGGCGCAAAAACACAAAATAAAGTCTGATGCTAGAGACTGATGCTGCACCAAATTTGATTGCCTGTGTCAGACACACAACCTGCATTGTACATGCACTGAATTTGGTTGTGAAGAAGGCCATTGATCAGACACAAGGACCTGACGATATCAGATCCAAGGCATGACAGATTGTGCGTGACCTACTTCAGAACCAGTACAACTGCTAGAGAAAGGCTTTGTCAAATCCAACAGCAGATTCAAGAAGTGGAAACCAGCTGGAATAGCAGCTATTCAATGCTGCAGTGATCACATGATCAAGGAGAGCCAGCTGGTGCTGCATTGGTCACTCTGAAGACAGAGCTCACAACCCTGACCTCAGAGGAATATCACGTAATTTATGATTGTCTGGGTGTTTTATGACATTTCAGTAAGGCAACTGTTGCACTTTCTGAAGAGAAGAGAGTATCAGGATCCAAGGTAATTCCTCTCATCCACATGCTTAGACATGCTGTGAATCTGAAACTGTCCCAGACACAGAATGTTAAGGCCCAGCAGTTGTGCAAGAACCTCTTGAAGTTGCTCACTGAGAGGTTGTCAGTCTATGAGACCATGAGCATAATGACACTGGCCACACTGCTGGGTCCAAGGTATAAAACCTCAGGTGTCTGTAACCAATCTAATACTCAGGCTGCTGTGAAACGCCTTACAGCAGAGTGTGCATCCAGCATAAGATTACAGGAGGCCCAGCAGAAGGCATCCACACCCACATGCATCCAGGCACCAAAACCAGAGCCTGCAGGAACCTCATCTGGTACTGCAATACACACCGGTACCGTTGCAACCTTTCTCATTTTAATAGTAATGTTCAATTAAATTGAATTGGGATAAATAATTATTATTGCACAGTACAAAATGCATAGTGTATATAATGATTCATGCTTTGTCATTTTAGTTCCAGGTCTGTAGGATCTTCTGGAGAGTGATGTGGGGGAGAGCAGACAGGTCAAGAGTCCTACAGCAGATTCTACTGTGGAGGTTCAGCAGTACCTCAGTGACCCAAATATAGTGCGTTCTGAAGACCCTTTGCAGTTCTGGGATATGCAGAAGGCTGTGTAGCCACACTTATATGAACTTGCAACACAGTTTCTCTGCACTCTAGCGACCTCCGTTCTATGTTAGCGGGATTCTCTAAAGTGGGAGAAGTTGTTAATAAAAAAACCCTGACTACTTTGCTCCTTTTACTTCACTTGTTCCAAGTCAGACATATAATTCAGCACATCAGGCAAATCAATGTCAACATTAAATGTCTTTGTTAACATTTTCACAAATTTTGAGCTTCACTGTTTATGATTAAAAGCCAAAATATTATCCTATGGCAACCAACACAATGCATTACAGGCTGAACCCTTTAATCTTGAATATAAATGTATTAATCTAGGTATATCTTAGAAAAGACCTTTTTTTAACATGTACATTTGTACTGTGTTGAGGTATGTAAGGTAAGGTAAGGTAGGTAAGGTAAGGAGCACACGCTGATTACAGTGCCTTACCACACCCACCACACGACCAACCACCTCAGGGAGGAGATCCTGAGTGCAGCCGTGCAGTGGGTGACGCCTCAGCACCACACCAGTCTGAATGGACCAGTGTGAGTTTTTTCCAGTGGCTGGAGTGTCAATCCTGCAAAACAACTGTGTTGACGTAGTATAAAAATGCATGTGTATAACGTGAAAAATTTATTGTGAAATATAGTTTGAATTATTTAAGTAATCACATTTGCATTATGTCAAATAATATATTATAATAAGGACTGTCTAATGAAAATCGCGACATTATTACAAAATACAAATTAACAATTATACATAGAAGACAAGTGTTATTATGAAATATAATACTGTTTATGGAATTATTTAAAAATAAAGGGACACATCATTGAAATATTTATTTATTATTTTATTTAGCTTTAGACATATTTATTTATTTTATTTGAGTATCATGGCGTTCCATACAAACATCTTAGGCATTTTTGTTACCCTAAAATGTGCTAATAGCTTCTGATTCCTTCTTGTCCTTCTTATAATGTTCGGCAGATTCTGCATACGGAAGTTATTTTCGTGCTTATTTTAATTACTGCGGAAAGTGAGATCCAATTACAAACGGTCAGTCGAGATGCGTGTGGAGACGCTTGTTAATACCAGGTGTGAACAGAGCCTTTGACTCACCACTGTTGTACTGAGCTCATAGTTTTGTGTTTGTGGGTTTCCTGTCAGCTTAAACAGGGCTGGTCATTCTCATCGGACCTCTCTAATTAACAAGGTGTTTCAATAATAACAATAATTGATACCTTCACTGATCCCTGTGGAGAAATTCCACCCATAGCAGCACCCAGGGAGCTGGGGGTTAAGGGCCTTGCTCAAGGACCCCCAGATGTACCAAGGCCAGGCTTGAACTGGCAATCTTCTGATCAAAGGCAGAGAGGCTTAGCCCACTCAGCCACAGGCTGCCCCAGAATTATCACACTCTGGCTGTTTCATGTTTACTGCACCATTCTCAGTAAACTCTACACACTGGAGTGTGTGAAATTAAAATCCCAGGACGGTGGCTGTTTCTGAGATGATGGAGCCGCTACTCTTATGCTGAGCTCCATTTACCTTGGAGGCCGGAACTCTGAGCTGGGAATGACGTCACAGACGAGTTAAACATGTTCCAGTGCAGCAAATCGGACAGCCATTTAGCAAAACCAGTGACTGGTTTAAAAAAGCAAAATTTCTTGCTTAGCCAGATAACTTGTATTTAATGTGTCCCAGTTTAAATGACCTTTTTCTTCATTCACTTGTATTTAGCCCAGACTACATTAAATACGTCTGGCTGAGCAAGACATCCTGCTTTCTGAAACGGGCCCCAGTTCCAGCCCAGTTAATTGTTAGCCACTGTATGTGTGATCACACCATATTTAAACCCTCTTAGCTCACACATCTCAGCCATTCAGATGCTCAGCCAAACAGTAAGTGAACCTTTTCACCCTGTTTGCTTGCTGTAGATATTCAGCTGCAGCCACATGATTTGAAGTTTGAAGGAGTTTCAGTAGGAATTTAATCAAAACTTGCACTTTCAGTTAATTTTTCTTTCATTTTACCAAACCAGACTTGTTCTGAGTGTTTTGTAGCAATTACACTAACATGTATTAAGACAAAATCCATTTATTTAAAATGAACTTTATATTTAGATAAGAAAATTTCTGGCCTGACCTGTATCTCCTCCCTTTGTGCAGCAGCTGAGACTGTATCATGGTCTCTGTGTTTATCCATCGTACAGAGATCACAGATACACTGCTGGTCGGTACGGCAGTAGACCTCCAGGGGTTTGTCATGCTGGGAACAGACCTTGTCCTGCAGATGTCCAGTGGCATCAGTCAGCTTGTGCTTCTTAAAAGCTGGAGACTCATAGTGAGGCTGGAGGTGAGTTTCACAGTAAGAGGCCAGACACACCAGGCAGGACTTGACAGCTTTGTGTTTTCTCCCAGTACAGACATCACACTCCACATCTCCAGGTCCAGCATAATGGTCAGCAGGAGTAGCTGCTTGTAGTCCAGTCTTCTTCAGTTTCTCCACCACTTCAGCCAGTATGGTGTTTCTGCCCAGAACAGGTCTGGGTATGAAGGTCTGTCTGCACTGGGGGCAGCTGTAAACTCCAGCATGATCCTCCTGATCCCAGCAGCTCCTAATGCAGCTCATACAGTAACTGTGTCCACAGTTGATAGTCACTGGATCCTTCAGTAGATCCAGACATATTGGACAGCTGAACTGGTTCTGATCCAGTGTGGAACTGGCTTCTGCCATTTTACCATGAACACTGAAAGGATTCAGTTTTGTTTTCTCTCACTTCCTGCTTCTCAGGCTGCAGCAGGTGTGGTTTTGGACTAAGGCCAGACTGAGAAGGTTTGTGCAATTATAGACAGACTGTGTCAGGATTAGACAGAACAAGCTTTGACAAGTACTGTCAATCCACAGATTTGTTTTTTACATTATTCTATATATAATATTCATGAAAATAAAGGGTGTAGCACATAAATGTCATATATCTTCATTTCTTTCTGTGTGTTTCTGCTGGCAGTGTATTTGTGTTAGGAAGGAGAGTCAGGTGACCAGGTCCAGAGTGATAATATTTCCCACCTAAAATTTTTCCATAATCTAATAATGAAAGTTTATTCTAGGTATTCATTGAACACTATTAAGTTAAAGTCTCACATTTAAGCCAAAAGTTTCAGCTTCAGCCATCCTCAGGAACAGAAAGATTAAATATCAAAATAGTATCCAACAAATTCCAATAAGCGCTTATCCAGTACAGGGTTATGGGACACACACATCACAGGAAGCACAGGGCACAAGGCAGAGACACCCTGGATGGGAAGCCAGTCCATCACAGGGCAAACACTCACTCACACGCTGAGGACAATCAAGATGCACTAATTCACCAAACTGCATGATCTTGGACAGCAGGAGGAAACCTGAGGAAACCCACAGGAACACGGGGAGAACATGCAAGCTGGACATGCAGAACCAGGAGTGGGAACCAGACCCACAAGCCTGGAGGCGTGAAATGAGAGCAGCTTGTTTCTAATCCCATAGTCCACTACTCCTTAG
Source organism: Paramormyrops kingsleyae (assembly GCF_048594095.1). Taxonomy (NCBI): domain Eukaryota; kingdom Metazoa; phylum Chordata; class Actinopteri; order Osteoglossiformes; family Mormyridae; genus Paramormyrops; species Paramormyrops kingsleyae. The sequence continues at coordinate 16,861,252 of NC_132800.1, read as the reverse complement.
TCCCCTTGTTCCTAATCCCATAGTCCACTACTCCTTAGTCCCCTAGTTCCTAATCCCATAGTCCACTACTCCTTAGTCCCCTTGTTTATAATCCCATAGTCCACTACTCCTTAGTCCCCTTGTTCCTAATCCCATAGTCCACTACTCCTTAGTCCCCTAGTTCCTAATCCCATAGTCCACTACTCCTTAGTCCCCTTGTTCCTAATCCCATAGTCCACTACTCCTTAGTCCCCTTGTTCCTAATCCCATAGTCCACTACTCCTTAGTCCCCTTGTTTATAATCCCATAGTCCACTTCTCCTTAGTCCCCTTGTTCCTAATCCCATAGTCCACTACTCCTTAGTCCCCTAGTTCCTAATCCCATAGTCCACTACTCCTTAGTCCCCTAGTTCCTGCTCCCTATTCCCCTTGCATTGACACATAGATACTTAAATGCAAAGACTAACGAGGGGCAACAAGCAACAGGCATGAATCATCAGGGTCTCGCTAGGGAGGAGACAGGAGGGTCAGGCAGATGTGATGGGTAGGACATGACAGTGGTCATGTGACACGGGCTGTTGCAATCACCATGAGGAACTGCAGGAATGTAAACAGCTTGGAAAAGGTAGCTGGTGTTTTTCTCCTTTATTTCTGTGTTAGCCTATATTGGGTCCCTTGTTGGATGGGACTGTGTCAGTCGTAAGCGGATCACACTTCTTATCGTCAGGGTGATGCCTGTGGTTTATGGCATTGGCCAGAGTTATTTGGATTTGCTGGAAACTCTACAAACTACACAAACACAATAACCAGTAGCAGGACTTGTAGTCTTTCAGGCACTTGGCCCCAGATGTTTAATTACTTTGACTTTATATCTGAATGTGAATTTTTTGTAATTGACTAATATGGTTCTTATTCATGACGATATTCAGTCAATGTTCTGTTTAAGATTTGCATTGATTAATTTATTGATCTCGGGGGGAAATTCCCCCCCCCCCCTCCTTATGTCACCAGAGGGATAAATATTCCTGTTTACATGTGTGTCACTGTCTGTAAGTATATCACAGATGTGAGAGAAATGCTTGTGCATATAGGCTGTAAACCCTCATGCTCATGCATTTTAGTCTCTGTAAGTGTTACGTTCCGGCTGCTGTGAGGCGCAGTATAAACGCACTCAGACCCAGGATGGCTCGATTGTCAGGGGTCATTTATTAACAAAGAGCACAAACAGGAGAGAACATAACAGAAAAGGACAATGAAACACTGATGCAGAGCCGAAGCCGGCGTGGTGGCTGCCACAGGATCGGTTCCTCCCCCCTTAGCCGGGAACCCATCTTATACACCCACCCCCAGGGGAACAGGTGCATCACATCTAAATTAGACAGGGGGGAGAGAAACAAACAAGCCACCAGAAGAGGCAGCAGCACATAATGTGGAGCTCATCACCAGAGGAAGGAGAGGGACGTCAGAGTAAGAATCCACCTTTCCACTGTGTTCAGGGGTATATCTGTATTGCTGCAATGACACTGTGAGTGTATTGTGGGACACATTGTGGCTGACAGTGTCATTCCTGAACTCTCTCTCTCTCTCTCTCTATATATATATATATATATATATATATATTAGGAATCCTAATGAAACTCAATTTATATTTTTTCTGGTAACTGGTAATCACCTACACTGCATCATTGATGATCAGGTGTTTTTTTTTTCCAACATCACAAAAATTTTGATGTAGTACTAACGTGATGTATTAAGATTTTATATTATTTATCTTTACTTAGTTAACATATGATTAATCTGATTATATTACTTATCTTTACTTCAGGACCGCTGTAGGTTTTGAGCTAATAAAATGTCTGCCGTCTGTCGCCCCCTGCTGGCCAAAGCATCGCCGCTGCAATATCAGGCTGCTGCGCTCAGTCACCAGAGAGCGCGGATTAAGTGTGTTACTCAGTAACGCTTCGGGCAGCGCTGAACCGGGACATTAATAGGATAGAATAGGAAGCCTTTATTGTCAGTGTACAGGTATCAAATACAATATACAGACAGAAATATATAAAAAGTACATATAGAGGGGAGGGGAAAAGCCCCCCCCCCCCTCACTCATCAGGATTACATTTCATTACATTTTATTTTATTCAGAATCAGAATTCACTTTATTGGTACAGCTGCATGTACTATGATTTTGTTTTGGCAGTTTTTGTGCTTTCACAGTCAACATAGAACAGAAGTCAGAGAAAAACAGTCATATTCTGCCTGGGTTTGGCAAGCTGAACATTCAATTTTGTCTAACATACGTCACACTTCAGACAGAGTAAAAAGGGTTATACTGGTTAAAAAGCAGAGATTTTACCTTTTTGCCATAGAGAAGCAGCGACATGTGACACTCTGATAAGGTAAAAATGATTCCTCCAGCACACAGTGAGCTATCCCAGCATGCACAGGGACACTGAGGAGTTTATATTATAAACCCCAAACCCTGGATAGAGGGGTTCAGTGAATGAGCAGGTGAAGCTGTACAGGAGGGTCAGTCCGTCAGAGGAGACTCTGTAGAAGGACAGAGTACCAGCCGCCCAGTCCAGATACACTCCTACTCTGCGGGAGCCTAAGGGCTCTATGGGTATGTCAGTCTGTTTATTATTGTGACAGACAGAGTAACTGTCAGGAGTGCAGCGCAGCATCCATGACTTGTCATTGAATCCAACCCCACAGTCAGTACTGTCTCCTTTCCTCCTGATTCCTTTATAAGTCACTGCTATCCAGGCGTCATCTCCACTCCCCTCAGCCTCCCAGTAACAGCGACCAGTCAGACTCTCTCTGCACAGAACTTGCTCCCAGTCATCAAATCTCTCTGGATGATCAGGATATGGCTGCTCTTCTTCCCCCCATATCACCTTCCTGTTCCCCTCTGACAGAGACAGGTGGCTGTTTGCTGTGTTGAGGTCCAGCGTCAGCTGGCAGGAGTCTGTAGGCAAGAGGAAGAGCGATTAATCCCATCACGAAGCCCAGCATCTCCATCATTATCACTGTCACACCTCACACACTCACTAACACAGAACTCGCTCCAATACACACATTTTATTCCCAATATACTCATGTAGCCGCCCGAGTCTGCGGCGCTCCGGCTGCCCCCTGCGCTGTGAGACACGCTGGGGACCGAACTGCACTTTAGCCTGCGCTCTATTATTCTGTACGATACACAAAATATAAAAACGAAGCAGGAATTCAGGTATGTGAAATACCTCAGGAAATGTCGGACGCCCGCGCGACACCGGCGGGAAGAAGCGCCAAAATGATGCGCGTGTTAAACTAATACGCTTAATTACATGTAGATAAAATTACAAACAGCATTTATCAAACATGTTAACCTAGGACTGGACGATATGGCAAAAATGTATATCACGATATATTTCTTAATTTTGGTCGATACGATATAATTCCGATATCGATATATAATAATAATAATAATAATAATACATTTTATTTATAAAGCGCTTTTCAAGACACTCAAAGACGCTTCACAACACAATAAAATAAAATAGCACACAATTTATAACATAAAATCAAACATTAAAAGCAATTTTAAACAGGTGAGTTTTGAGTTCTTTCTTAAGAACATAAGAACATAAGAACTATACAAACGAGAGGAGGCCATTCGGCCCATCGAGCTCGCTTGGGGAGAACTTAACTAATAGCTCAGAGTTGTTAAAATCTTATCTAGCTCTGATTTAAAGGAACCCAAGGATTCAGCTTGCACTACGTTATCAGGAAGACCAGGGGCGGACTGGGACAAAAATTCAGCCCTGGCACTGTAGCCACACCAGCCCACTACCACACTGACACAGCCCCACCCACGGACACGCACATTCACTACTTATATTGGTGTACAGATGGTGAAATAATATAAGCAGTACCATATGTAATCGATATTTAAACATGTAATGTATGTGACTGGAACAAAAATAACCCGTTTATAACAAATTTATACATACAGTAAAAACTAAATAAAAAACAATCTGTGAATCTTGTAGAGTCCGTGTGCTGTCTGTTTATGCCGTTTGTCTGCTATTACTTATGATAGGAGTAACCTGTGAATGTGTATCACACACACACACACACCTTTACACACAAATGGACATGCAGCACTAGCAACACTTCAGCATACTTTTATTCACAAATAACTATATATGTCATTCTCTGCAGTGTTGTTCTTTATTGCCACTGTCTATATGTTCGCTTCTCCTTGTTTCTATGTTGACATTGTACACATTGTCTGTCTGATTCTACATCTTCTCATCCATTTTAACTCTGTAACTCTGCAATTTTAATACATTGTGTGGATTGTGTCAAAAACTTGATGCAACACAGGACCTGATTGTACAACCACACGTGTAGTTTTTATTGTCCAATTTCCTCTTTACATTTTCCGTGTCCTACTGTCATGCACCTTGCACCTGTGTACTGAACTCCCCGCCCCTTATGCCAACCTGCAAACCTTAAGGGGCTATCAACATTTGACAACTCTACACATTGTCTAACTATTGCATAGATATATTACACTAATGCCTGTAATAGAAGTCTATGTTCCACCCTACCTAAGGATTAATTACATACTGTAACCTATGCATGTATTTAATGTTTTACTTTAAAGACTAGCTATGTATTCAGAGTTCACTACAAATGCCTACAGTACTATGGCTATAGCTATAGGTTCTTTTGCATGTTAGACTATATTGCTAGTAGCATACAGCAGTCTGTATACCCTAAATCCCACGTTATCTGCTGATAATGACATTTTAAAATGTACGGGAGTTCTACGCTAAGCTTACAACTGTTAAACACAGTGTAGGTTACTGTCAAAAACTGTCAGAAGTAGCGTGAATGGTGTGAAAATTACTTAGTATATTTTAGTATAATGACTTAGAAGTATATTTTCTGTTTTCTTCTTACCTCCTCTACCGCGCTACTGTCCTCCGATGCAGCAGCCGAATTTAAACCTTTGGAAAATATTTCAGTTAATTTTATGCATTTGGCAGCGTCTGATTTTAGAGCATTTTTTTTGCTTTCTCTGAGCTTTTCGGCACCGCCTTTCCTTTTTTTTACGGTCCATCTCTGACAATTAGCTTATGTTGCACTTTCTGTTTGACATTCTTGTCAGATTTTGATTACGTCCGCGTAACCTCTGATTGGGTCGGATTGGGTCGGCCCATCTCGAAACCAGCCGGCTGTCGCCGATTGGGCCAAATGCTTAACATTTATTATTATTATTATTACTATTATCATCATCATCATCATCATCATCATCATCATCATCATCATAATATTCACATCTTGCAAGAGATAAAAGCTGCCTGCATGTAAAAACAATACATATTAAAAAAAAAAAAAAACTGACCGGCCCACATTTAAAAAATGGTCCGGCCCTTCTGGCATTTGCCAGAATTGCCAGATGGCCAATCCGCCCCTGAGGAAGACTATTCCATACTCTGACTACACGCTGTGTAAAGAAGTGCTTCCTTAAATCCAGTTTGAAATGTTCTCCCGCTAATTTCCACCTATGGCCACGAGTTCTTGTATTGGAACTAATGCTGAAGTAACTATTCGGTTGAACAGCATCCAAACCTGTTAGAATCTTATAGACCTGGATCATGTCCCCCCTCAGTCTCCTTTGCTTGAGGCTGAACAGATTTAGCTCAAATAACCTTTCCTCGTATGACATTCCTCTAAGACCAGGAATCATTCTTGTGGCCCTACGCTGCACCTTCTATGCTTCACCTGCACCGCTATGTCCTTTTTAAGATATGGTGACCAAACCTGTACACAATATTCTAGGTGAGGTCTCACCTCTTAAAAGTAGGGAGATCAGAGCAGTCGCGGAGGGATTTGGGCAGTGAGTTCCAAAGGGTGGGGGCAGCGATGGAGAAGGCTCTGTCCCCCCAGGTTCGGAGCTTGGTCCTACAGGGCAGGGACAGGAGGTTCGAGCTGGATGAGCGTAGGGAGCGAGATGGAGTGTGGTGATGGAGCAGGTCTGTGAGGTAAGAAGGGGCCAGGTTGTGGAGTGCTTTGAATGTGATGAGAAGGATTTTGAAGTGGATGCGCTGAGGGGCGGGGAGCCAGTGAAGCTTTTGGAGGACAGGGGTGATGTGTTCACGTGAGCGGGTTTGAGTAAGGAGCCGGGCAGCGGAATTCTGAATATACTGTAGTCTGTTGAGAGTTTTGGATGGTGAACCGTAGAGGATGCTATTGCAGTAATTAATTCTGGATGTGATGAATGCGTGGATGAGAGTTTCAGCGGCAGAGAAGGTGAGTGATGGGCGGAGACGGGCTATGTTTTTAAGGTGAAAGAATGTAGTCCGGGTTATGTGCTTGACGTGGGGTTCAAATGAAAGAGTGGGATCTAGGAGTACACCGAGGTTACGGATGAGTGGGGATGGAGAGAGTATGGTGTTATCAAAGTGCACAGTGAAATGTAGTGAGGATTTGGTGATGTTGTGTGGACCGATGATGATAAAGTCTGTTTTGTCGCTGTTTAGTTTGAGGAAATTATGATTCATCCAGTTTTTAATGTTTGTTAGACAGTGGGAGAGAGTGGAGTGGATGCTGGGGTTGATGGATGTTGTCGAGATGTAAAGTTGGATGTCGTCAGCGTAGCAATGAAAGCGGAGACCGTGACGACGAATGATATTGCCGAGGGGGAGGATGTAGAGAATGAAAAGGAGAGGACCAAGCACCGAACCCTGGGGAACCCCCTGCTGTACGGGGGCTATGGTAGATGAACAATGATTAATGTGGATAAACTGTTGCCGATTTGTGAGATAGGACTGGAGCCAGAAGAGAGCAGAGCCGGTGATGTTCAGTACATTTTTGAGGCGAGACAGGAGGATGGAGTGACTGATAGTGTCGAAGGCTGCAGTGAGGTCCAGGAGGATGAGGATGGAGAGGTGGCCAGAGTCAGAGGAGAGGAGAAGGTCATTAGTGATTTTGAGTAGAGCTGTTTCGGTGCTGTGTTTAGGACGGAAGCCAGACTGGAATGGTTCATAGAGACTGTTGAAAGTAAGGTGGGTTTGGAGTTGGGCGGCAACTACACGTTCCAGGATTTTAGACAGAAAGGGGAGGTTGGATATGGGACGGAAATTAGCACAGTTGTCGGGGTCGAGGGTAGGTTTTTTGAGAATGGGGGTAATAGCAGCCAGCTTGAGAGACTGTGGAACAGAACCGGAGGAAAGGGAGGAGTTTATAATTTGGGTGATCAGTGGAGAGAGAACAGGAAGACAGGCTTTGATGAGAGGAGAGGGAATAGGGTCCAAGGAACATGTGGAAGTTTTAATGCCAGAAAAAAGTTTTGTCAGGTGAGCAGGGGAAATGGGTGTGAAATGAGAGAGCTGTTGATGGGGCGGAGGAGGATCAGGTGGAACAGCGTGGGAGGAGGAAAGGTCAATTGAACTGTAAACAGAATCTATTTTGGACTGAAAAAATGATTGAAATTGATTGCATTTGTCAGTGGTGAAAGAAGATGAGGTAGTATTGTTAGGCTTTAGGAGTGTGTTTATTGTGGAAAAGAGAGCTTTAGGGTTATTGGAACCTGAGTAGATGAGGTTGGAATAGTATTTGGACCGGGCAGAGTTTAATGTGTCTTTGTATTGCTGTATGTAGTCTGTGTAAATTTGGAGATGAACAGTTAAACCAGATTTCTTGTACAGTCTCTCAAGCTGGCGCTTACGAGACTTCATTTGATGAAGCTCAGGAGTGTACCAGGGGGCAGTATAAGTGAAAGAGACGGTTTTAGTTTTGGTGGGGGCCAGTTCGTCAAGACAGTAAGAGAGGGTATTATTGTAATGAGTGACAAGTTCAGAAGGGTTATCAGACAGAGGGGAAGGGAAGGTAGACAGTTTAGAGGAAAGAAGAACAGAAAGAGCAGAAGTGTCAATGGATTTTAGATTTCTGAAGGTTATTGTATGTTTTGCTTTATGGGCTGTGAGTGGGATTTGTATGTTAAAAGTTATGGCAAAGTGGTCAGATATGCAAAGATTATGGCTGGAGAGATTGTTTATTGTGGGACCATTGGAGCAAACCAAATCAAGAATGTGACCATGAGTATGAGTGGGGAAATTAACATATTGAGTAATGTTGAAGAATTGAAGAAGGTCCATGAATTCAGCAGCGGGTTTGGAGTTGACATTGTCAATGTGGAAATTAAAGTCACCAAGCAGAAGGATGGAAGATGATATGGCACTTAACTGAGTCAGAAAATCTGTGAGGTCTGAAAGGAATGAGGGGTCAGGTTTCGGCGAGCGGTAAATAACAGCAGTTACAAGTGGAGATGGCCCGGACAGTTTGAAAGCAGTATATTCAAATGAGTGAAAGTTTGAGAGAGAGAGAGGGGTTAATTTAATGTCTTTTTTAAAAATAACAGCTGTGCCGCCGCCACGCCCTTTAGAACGGGGGTTTTCAACAAAAGTGAATCCAGGGGGTGTGGTCTGATTTAGGGAGAGATAGTCCATAGGTTTATGCCAGGTTTCAGTCAAACAAAGAAAATCCAGTTTATTGTCTGTGATGTATTCAGTTAAAATGAGTTCCTTATTGCTGAGGGAGCGGGTGTTGAGGAGGGAAAAGTTCAGATGACGTGAATTTGCAGTGAGTTGTGATGCGCGAGGAACTGGGCGGAGGTTGGACCGACTCACGTATAGGTTGTTGTGATGACGCAATGCGGAAGTATCAGAGCAGTAGGACCAGATCGACGGGATGGCGTCCACAGATGAGCTGTGGTAAGAAAAAATACGTCCAGATCCCCGATGTGAAGGACGGGAGCTGCGGAGGAGTCCAAGCTGTTGGAGAGAAGCAGCGCAGTCCGGGAGGCAGCGGTTGTTGAGCTGGCGAAGGGTAGAGGCGGAGTACTGCAGCAACGGCGGCATTCTCAAACACTGCAGTGACCCCACAAACTCCCCGGGCTGCAGGTCAGCAGACAGCTCCTCGGGGGGTGGAAGCCGCTGCGTCCAGCGCTCCTTCGCTCCTTCGCCCTCCGTAAAACGGCCCTTCGTCTTCCTCACGGTCCAGGAATTTACGGAGTTGCCGAAACTCCTCTGCCGCCTGCTCCTCCACAAAGCAGCCCGTGGCTCGAACCGAGCTCCCACACCTCCGCCACGGAGGACGGCAAAACAGCCGATCTCGTGAAGGCGAGAGCGAGAGCCCGCGTTTGGCAGGTACAGCTTTACAAAAGGTGTTATCCAGGTAAGTTTGTAAAGCGTTATAAAGTAATAAAACAACACCCGATAAAACTGAATAAAACTAGGTAAAACAAATAAAACTGAATAAAACTAGGTAAAACAAATAAAACTGAATAAAACTCGAAAAACAAACAAGCCGCAGAGCTTCAAAACATACACCGGAGAGCAGCGGCAGTCAAACACGCCAGCACGCCAGCATTTCTAAGGCTTTTCCGATATGGACAATATTAAAAAGCCTCAGGAAAAAACTGCCGAGGACACACACAATGGATGTCTGCAAACTGAATTTGCAAAATCTATAATACCTCCAGGCTCCTCCTATTAAAATTATATAGCCTATTTTTTTTTTATAAAAACAGTACAAAAAAAATAAGGTTCATTTTTTATTTGTATTTAGCCTTTACAAACAAGAAATGTGAAATAAACTATCAAATAAATAAAACTCTCATACTCAGCTTATTAACAATAGTACATTTCCATTTTAACTAGAACAGGCGGATTATTCATATACAATCGAACCCGGTTATGTCGCCGGCCTAGGGGGTTGCCAAAAAGCGTTGAGATAACCGATATAACCGAAAACCAATATGGCAGCAATATATTAACATGTGCTTGAAATTTATTTATGTGCGTTAATAACTGAGAATGTATACATGTACGGGTTTTTGGTGTTTTTGGCATTGCCGCGATTTGTTTGACGCGATCGGCATGCTATAAATATGTACATACATCGGGGCCGGTTCTAGACATGCATATATGAGGGGGCAGACAGAAATGTGAAGGGGGCACATGGTGGCGACAAAGGAGTGGGGCTGGTGCTCTGGATAACTGTTTTTGTCATGTAATTGGATTGCACTTTGTCAGGCCTCTACCCTAAGACCTGTCCAACTTAGGTGTCCCACCTGAAGGCTAAGCTTCTGCTGGTGTAGCTCTTAGGGTCACTGAGGCAGGCAAACCCCCTGACCACATAAGGTGGCAATCCCTCAGGGGGAAAACTGAAAAGTAAAACAACAAAAAATAAAATAAAATATTCCTCATCAGATTAAAACAAGTAAAAACATGACATTTACCTTAATTGGATGGCCTATATCAAACATATTTGAACCCAACAAAACACTTTTCACTATTGCCAATATTACCAAAACTAAAAAGGGTAGGCTAAGTTATGAAAAAGAAAAAATCAATTCACCCAGTCTTGAAATATAAAACTGAAAAATAGGATCGGTCAGGGTTCATTTCACTACATGATGTACTTGTTATAACTATGTATGTGACAAATAAAGAATCTTGAAATCTTGAAATCACAACGAACAAGTCGCTAAATGAGAATGAATGACGTAACCGTCAGGCTAAGCTGCTTCTAGCGCCGAGGTGGTTAAAATGGTACGGTCCACACTAGGGGTGTCTGAAATCGTTTCACATAAAATTTTCCTACAAGGTGAGTTTTTTTTTTTTAAAAAAAAAAAGAAAGAAAAATGTTAAGACCCCCCCCCAAACTGCTATTTTTGTCTATTTGGGGGGGGGTCTTGATCGGGGGGTACTGGGGGGTACAGTACCCCCCGATCAAGACCCCCCCAAATATACAAAAATAATTCGAACCATGATCTCACGAGTCGCTATGATTTTGACGAGAGAGATTGCTGCTTCCTCTAAACCTCCCGCAATCACGCAGCTCATTTCGCTCTGCCCTGCCTACTGAGAAACTGGCTCATTTGCATACTAACAGTGATTGGATGTTTAGCTGGGGGGAGGGTGAGTGGGGGATCTCTGCCGAGTGCCGTGTGAGTCCGCGTGCAAACAGAACGCGGAGGGAAAGAGCGAACAAGAAGTGAAACTTATCATTTCGTTTGTGCCTTTTTCAGTGGATTTTTCAGCTACTGTAGTAAATCTTGTCCATATTCAGTTTGTGGGTAATTATTATTTTCTTCCTCAACTTCTAAAAGTTTGATTTAAGGGGGCAGGGCGTTTGCTTAAGGGGGCGTTGCCCCCTCTTGCCCCAGCGTAGAGCCGGCCCCGACATACATGTTGGCTAACAAAAGGCATATGTGCACCAACTAACAGCACAGATTTACGAGTATACAATAAAAACCACCGTCGTTTCTCGATACAAACCTTTAATTATATTCTCCAACATTGAAAACACAAAGATCGCTCACAAAATCACAAAATACCTGCGGGGTGTACTGTAGTTCGTTTTTACAAAAAGCTAACCAGTGTCAAAATTAAATTCACGAGTCATTTTGCTCTGACACAGCTCTGAAAAGTATCATACACGCAGTTACTATGGTTTCTTTACAAAGTCTAAAATGCTTTGTTGCTTTTGCCTTTAACAGTCTGCTTGAAAACAAATGCTTCAATATTATTTATGCTGTCTAAAAAAGTTTTACCTGGATGGCGTTTCACAGCTGCGTTGTTCAGCAAATTACCATGCGAATGCGATTTGAATACGCGCTGTTAAGCACTTGTGATACATTTTTAAAAGCCGGCGAATCGTCACGGGGATCGAGATAATCGATGTTGGCCCTCTTTTGTGCTCGAGATATTAGGGTTCGGCGACATAAAAGAATCGACATAACCGATGAGAAAATGCTAAGACAAAGAGGGAATTTGGCGGTTCCACTTGAAAAACGTCTACTTAATAGGGTTGGCGAGTTAACGGAGGGTTGAGTGTATATATATATATATATGTTTGAGTGTATATATATATATATATATATATGTTTGAGTGTATATGTGTATATATATATATATATATATATATATATATATATATATATATATATGTATATGTATATTCAAATGTATATCGAAATATCGGAAATGTGTTTAAAAATCATATCACCGTTATTGAAAAAATTCTATCGCGATATATATTGATATCGAATTATTGTCCAGCCCTATGTTAACCATAAAATTATACGACACAGATTACCACTAAAAGTGAGCTTGTCTTTACGTCACAATATGAACTTCTTTCAAACCACTTTGGACACACACTAGAGATGGGGAGTCTACTCCAAAAGAGTCGATTCCTCGACTCTCACTAGCCCTAGTGTCGGAATCGACTCCAGGTCAGGAATCGACTCCCAGTGTCGAGTGTTTTTTTCAAGTTCAACACAGCAACAGTTCATTATAATGAAAAGATTATAATGAATGTAAAGATACAGAAATTAAAACAAAAAGATAAAGAAATGAGAGGAAAAAATAAGTAATGCCAGGAAAACAAAGAACAATAATGTATAGATAGTTTTTTTCTGTTGGGTCTGTTTTGCGGCTCAATCAATCATGATGTGGTTCAATACAGTCAATTGGTTGTGATTGGCACAAAACACTGCAGTAGGTTTTACGAACCAATACGATTTGAAGAAGCTGCGATGTGAAAAGGAGGGGGATTTATAAGGTTCAGTTGATTAAACATTTTAGTATAGGAAACATTTGTATCCTCGCTCTTGACTCCTCAGGAAGCCTCCTCGTTCCTCGCCCTCCTCCCGGTGGAATTAAAGAATTTAGATGTCCTACATGAGAGCGGAGCTCGATCGGTTTCAGGGTCGTAGGACATACGAGCGAGAAGTGAGGAAATGAGGAAGCATATTGAGACGCACCTTCTGAATCCTGACCCTATTTTAATTCAAAGTAAATGGAGTCGAGGAGTCGATTCCACCGACTCCAAAATTAGGAGTCGGAAGTCGGAGTCGACTCCAAAAAAACCGGAACCGAACACCCCTAACACACACCTCTCTTCAGCAGTGAGCCGACGCGACGCTCCCAACGCGGACGCGGACGCATCTAGGCTGGTTCTCCGCAAAGCGCAACACTCGCGTATCTGCACCGCGCATGCGTACACGGAAACGTTCATACAGTAGTTCTCCGGTCAAGCTGTGTACTTTGCTCTTACCATATTTAAGTATTATTATTAGTAAATTATTATTCTGATATTCCCTGCACACGTACCACAGCAGTGAGGTCTGTATATTTCCCTACGTTTTACAAATTCTTTTTTTTCCCCTCCACCACCCCCCCTCTGCGGAGGACTGCTTTATTTATATTTAAATATTTATTTATTTATCTATCTATTTATTTATTTGTTTTTATTTACTTCCTCATACTTCCTCAAGAGAAGGAGAGGGGGGGAGGAGAAGAAGGGGGAAAGAGAGGGAGAGAGAGAGAAAAACAAAAAAAAGAAAAAACTGAATCTGCTTCAATGTCTGCTGAAGAGAGAAAACAACAACCAACATCTGTACGAATCACATCGAAAATCAAGCGTTAAATGTCTTTGAACTGCACACACACTCAGCATTACAACACATGCCCAGAAACAACAGCCGATCAAGACAGCGCGCGTTCATGTGCACCTGTCCGCACACCTGTGTGCACACCTGTGTGTGTCAGTGCGCTGGTGTTCATAAGGTATCTCCATGTAAATGTCTAGTAGTGTGTGTGGGGAGCCACAGCCCCGCCCCCCCAGGACATGAAGCTGATATGGAGGAGACCCGGGCCCCAGACACCCAGAAAAGGGCAGAGGATAGTTCCGGCGGGGGGTCATCCGGCAGCCACATCGCAGGAGCCCCAGGGGGCCGTGGCGGCGAGCCCGCAGGCTCCGTCGACAGCCGGCGACACCAGGGCAGACCGGAGCCCGGGTCCAGAGATCCAAGAGCCCCCCCCACCCCCCAGCCAGGGCCCGACAGAGCCGGGAGGGCCAGGCCCCGCCAGGCAACCGCCGAGAGTGAGCCAGCACACACCAGAGCATCTAACCCCGGACATCGAGAACCACCAACGCATCGGCAGCCGGAGGCCCCATCCACCGGCAGGGAGTGTGGCGGGGGGGAATAGAGCCTGAGATGTTATTCCAGGTGGAGTCTAAGACCCAACCTGACACATGCGTATAGACAAACAGGCGCACACATACACAAGCATGCTTGTGTACGTTTTACAAATTCAAAGCGCCAGTTCACAGGGCTGCCAACTTTGATCAACTGGCTGGCGTGAGATTTTTAATTCGGAACAAGGCTGCACACACATGCATACGCATTTATATGTATGTAGCAGTTTTATCACCTTGTAAATTGCCTGTAGGGTTTGCAAACTACCATGCTTCGTCTGTGCAGCTACATGAGGATAACGCGACGCATGTGCAAGGTGCAGTACCACCATAAATTGGGGTGGCAGTATGGTCACGTTTTGTCACAGGACATTGTCTTTACATATGGTACAGATAGTATTAAAGTAGCATCTTATTTTTTAAGAATGAGTGGCCAGAAGAACTGTATATTTTCAGAGGCAAGAAAGAAAATATTCCAAACATTACTGTGCCCTTCTGTGTACAGCGGCTTCAAAATTTAATGCCAGTATAAGTTTATAAGAAAGCAGTGTCATATGTACAAAGTACAATGGAATTTTAACTTGAAATTCTTACTTGCCTCCTTTCATAAGTAGCGTTATTTTTCAATACAGTTCCATCCATCCATCCATCCATCCATTTTGTGCCACTTATCTAATCTAATATATATAACATATATATAACATATAATCTATAATGTAGTATATATTATATATAATCTCTGGGTCTGCCCTGGGGCCTCCTCCCAGTTGGACATGCCCTGAAACACCTGAAATCCGAGATCCAGTTGCAGAGAGTGGTGTTCAAGCTTAACCCCCTTAGTTCCACAATCAGCCTTTGAGGGACATATTGAAGTCCATGAATAACATTCTAACATATGTGATTCTCTTATCCAAATGTGTCAGGGAAAGGTGACGGGCAGAGGCTATGGTATCCCCAGTAGACCTGTTGGACCAGTATGCAGATCGGAGAGGGTCTAGAGAGGTAGGAAGATTGGTCTTTATCTCTGCCATGACCAGCCGTTCGAAGCGCTTCATGATGATTGACATGAGTGCTATGGAGAAGTAGTCATTCAGGCCTGTCACTGACGGCTTCTTCAGCACTGGGATGATGATGGTTGATGTGAAGCATACTGGGACAGACGACTGGCTTAAAGAGGTGTTGAAAATGTCTGTGAGATAGAGTACTCCTCACATCAGCTGTGGACAGACAGAGTAACTTGTCGTCGGCTCCTTATTCTGTACATCAGAGTCTGCAAAAAAGTTGTTTAGCTATTCTGGAAGGGAGACATCACTACCACTGATGTGTGGGTTGGCCTTGTAGATCGTGATTGGCTGAATGCCCTGCCATATGCGGCGTGTGTCTTTGGTGCAATTAAAGTGTTCATTGATCCTCTGTGCATGTGCCTGATTGGCTAGCTGCTGCGCGAGTAGGGGCCAGAAGTCATACTGTATCGAAGGAGTAGGTGGCACAGAAAAAAAAATGTTGCGGACAGGAAACGGAAGCCCAATGAACACAATGTGAACTTATAATCCTCTTTTTGTATTTGTATGTCTGAAAGTTCGTAAGTAGAGAAACGCCTGTAAGTCTAACATAACGGAATACATATTAATCTTTACTCTTACTTTCACCTACATTAATTTTTGAAACCGGTGGAAACGCAGGCAGGTTCTCAAAAGGCAGCAAGTGAAAACCAGCCCAGTACTGGCTCCGTGTTGGTGGAAATGAGGCATCAGTACAGTGTTCCCAGGTCTAGCCCAAGGTCTGCTTAAAATCTGCCCAGTGGAAGCTGAAACTAGCCCAATATGTGAAATCCCAGTATACTGTATCTCAAAGAAATAAACCAGTTTGTTGCATCCTCATCACTTTCAAATAGTGCCTCCTGTCTTCTGCAATCCCCCCCCCTTGTGAAACTGAACAGGTAAGAAGTGTGCGCACATACATTAACACGTAGGTCCTCTCTCTGTATAAACACACTGGGTTAGAGGGCGAGTGCCACCTTCTGTATTTATGTTCGGGTGAGTAAGCCTAGTGTAGTCTGGGTTTTTCTGCTCTATCTTTGGTTTTAGTTGTAATCTTAACAGGGTAGGGAAGAGGTCTTATGTTTTGTTAATTTCTTTCCTTTGACGCGTCCATGTTCTTTTCCCTGGGTCTGGCCCATCCTCCCGTGTTCCCAGCACCCAAATCCCTGTATTGGTTCAGTCAGAAAGACTGAAAGCTATTGCTCACCATGAAACCATGACACTGAAATCTACTAATCAAGCCAGAAATCTTGATGTAGTTCTGGACTCAGACCTAAATATCAACAGTCACATAAAGACAATTACAAAATCAGCCTCCCACCACCTTAAAAATAGAGCAAGAATTAAAGGATTTCTCTCTAAACCAGATACAGAAAAGCTTGTTCATGTGTTTATTTTCAGAAGGCTAGACTATTGTAATGGTGTCTTCACATGTCTTGGTAATAAATCAGTCAGCCAGCTGCAGCTCATCCAGAATGCTGCCACCAGAGTCCTCACTAACACCAAGGAAGTAGAGCATATTACAAAGCTCCTTAAATCACTGCACTGACTTCCTGTGCATCACAGGATTGATTTAAAAATATTATTTCTTGTGTACAAGGCACTAAATGGCACTAATTTCCTTGAACGTTGTGAAGCATCCAGACCCCTAAGGGCATCTGGGAAAGGTTTACTCAGTGTCCCAGAATGAAGACCAAGCAGGTGAAGCAGCTTTTACTCTCTATGCTCCCTGTCTGTGGAACAAGCTTCCTGAAGACCTGAGGTCTGCTAACACTGTCAGCTCATTATAATCAGGGCTTAAAACGTTACTGTTTGCTGCAGCTTTTCAATAAACTAAATCAGGAGGAGTTTAGTCATACGCTGCCTCTACAATGTCACTTCTTTTCAGTTAACAATTTATTTGTTATTTGGGCTTTTAGGCTTTTTAAAATGATCTTTTAAATCAACAATGAATGCGTTTGCAATTCCCACCCCAAAGTTCCGAGGTACCAAAAAAACAATAGTACTTTGTGTACTGGAACTTTTGGTACTGGTACTCGACCCAAAGTCAATGGAAATGGGAAAGTACCAAATGTACCGTACCTGGTGCAGCGGAAAAGCAGCCTGAATAAACTTGCCTTGCTTCGCAATTGGATTGAAAGGTTACTGCCATAAACAGCTCATGTAAATGTGAAAGACCAGAAGGCAGCGGGAGAGAGAAAGAGAAGCTCCACTAGCAGAAGAAAACGAAACACAGTAAAACACACTCCACCTCATACAGGGAGAGAGAAGCGTGTGTGTGAACAGACTCACATTGTAAGAATTCTGATCTGGTCCTGGGCACTAATACCGGTAGGATGGTGTCTTTGGTAACTAGAAGGAGACAGAGAGAAACAGGGATGTGAGTGAAAGGAATTTACTTGTGGGAGATGGACTTCACTCACTGTGGAGACAACAGCAGTAGATTATTATCATTATGAGGGACAATAACAGGCATTTTAACAAACTGCAAATCATGGGAGTTACACATAATAAAGATTTTTCTTTCTATAATGTAGAAGAAACATGTTTCATGTGATCTGGGTTTTGCAGCCAGTAGAATGTGGAGCTCTTTCGCCAGTTATCACAAAGATTTAAACATGAAAACAAACTGACTTGGTCACACAAATGTGAGGCTGACTGTACTGCAAACTCTCTCTGCATGGTCTACATCAGGGGTGGCCAGTCTTACCCGCAAAGTGCCAGTGTGTATGCAGGTCTTTGGGATAACCTTTAGGTCAGCTGTTCGACCCCAGGTATGAGGACTCTTCAGCCAATCAGTCCTCTAATTAGTAATCCAGCAAAAGCCTGCAGACAGCAGCCCTTTCTGGGTAAGATTGGCCACCCCTGGTCTATATTAACATGAACAAACTAGAAAATGTATTAACCTGTATGATGGATCTCTGCCATTTTCTTTCTGCAAACATTCTCCAGTTGATCTTTCAGTTCAGAAACCCCCTTCCTTAAATTCCCAAAATCAGATCTTGGACTGACAGAGATTCTGGGTCCAAATCCAGCTTCAGGGTTGACAGGAAGACCCTGGAACCTCTACAGACACACAGTCTGATTAAACAGCTTCATCAAAACAAATGTGTATTGTAATGTAATTAACAGGACCATTAACATCTGACAAATGACAGACTAGCTGAAATACAAATGAGAACATGCATCCATTTGAATACTCTGGTTTTCTTATTGTCAAAGTAGCTGTTCTGTTACCTGCAGGAAATGGATGTGATCCTCTGTGTGTGAAAGCTGCTCCAGCTCAGAGTGTCTCCTCTTCAGTTCATCAATCTTTTGCTTCAGTATCTTCATGTGTCTTTCAGCCTGACTCACTGCAGCCTTCTCCTGATCTCTGATCAGCTTTGTCACCTCAGAGCGTCTTCTCTCAATGGAGCGGATCATCTCAGTGAAGATCCTCTCGCTGTCCTCCACTGCTGACTGTGCTGAGCTCTGTTGGTGACACAGGGAGCAGAGGAGGGTAAATTACAATTGGCCCTTTTTGACAGGAGGTATAAAAACAGCACAGGGCTGGGGTTTGGAGCGTCACCATGCTGGATGCCTCAGGTACTGAAACCCAGCCAGCACTGATTGGAAATGATCACTCATTAAGCTCATACACTGTCAGCTGCAGGGATTTGGCAGAGACTGGTGGCTGTATGGGGCAGGTTGGTTGTCACCATTGGGTCTTAGTTTAATAGGTGACTTTTTGGTTTATTTTTCCATTACACTGGATTGTGCAAAGTTGCATTTTTCTCAAATGGGCCTTTTATGGTACTTTTCTAAATAAATAAGCTACTACTGCTGCAACACTTGGTTAAACTCTGTTATCTAGCAACTTTGTCCCATTAAATCACTGACACAGAATAACCCACAGCAGCACTAATTTGATTAATACCCACAAGTCTGTTAATCTGCAATCTGAAAGAAGATTCAATATGATCACAAGCCAGCTGTTATCTTCTCTTCAGGTTCATACTCACTGTGATTGAGGCCACAGCCTCTCTCAGCTCCTGCAGCTCCTTCTCTCTCATCTGAATTCTCTGCTGAAATTCTCTCTGTGTTTCCTCCATTTGTTTCTACAGATTGTAAACAAGATGGCAAAACAAGTTTGTTTCATTAGCTGAGATCATATTCATTAATCATCCTGTCCAGGGTGGACCCCAGCCTTGGGCCCTATGCTGCCTGGGAAAGGATCCAGGCGCTCTCTGTGACCCTGACCGGGATTACCGGTTAGGAGATGGATGGATGGTTGGATGGATAGATATTATTAAATGATTTATTGACTGTAGGTAGGATAAACTGACCATTGACCCTTTGTTCCTGTTTCCACCTGGTATTAACATGCGTCCTGGGTGATCCAATCACAAGTGGGCAGCGCTAATTACAGGTGTGAAGGCACCCAGGACACATTGAAGATCCATTGAGATCTGATCACTGAAACTGTTGTGTATGGCCACTAACAAAGAGATACATGGACTCAGAGTTGCCGTTCCTACTGCTATCTTTAATGCAATTGCAATAGGTAGATAAACAGTACAGCTACCCGCGCGCTCTGCACATACAGATCTCTCCAGTATATATATAAACCACATTACCCATAAAGCAATGGTAACTAATACGGTGGCTTCACCAGCCCGCAATACACAACAGAAACCACATTGGGAGGTGGTCTGGGCTGCATATGGCCACATTCTTATAGCAATGTGAAGGCGAATGTGTCCTGGGCTGCATTGCAGGACCGGCTACTCAACTGACGTCCTATTTGATTTATGTCAGATCGCATGTCAGTTGATAATGAGCCACTGTGTAGTAAACTGCACTGTGAACAACAACAATGCATCTTTTCTCCTGTGACACTAAAAACTCTGAATCTGCTGGGAAGTTGGTTTAATATTGGACTGTTGTGACCCATTCATATGGAAACCGTGTCATAGTGTGCATCACTGATGTTCTATGCAAATTCAGAAAAGATCATGTGTAAGATGTGATTTATTAAAGATGTTTCAGAATTTGCACAGATCATATATTTAATGTGCATGTTGGGGCGCGGCCTGGTGCAGGCAGGGAAACAAGGTGACGATCCACTTAAAAGCTCCAAGACAAAGGGATTTAAGTAAACTGAACAAAACTGGAAAGACACTAAATAAAGGAACAACAAGGGGTCAGAACTCACCAGGGAAAAAGTAGCTAAAAAAACGACATGCAGACTAACAGAGGGAATGGGGCAGCTAGTGATGTAAAGCTTGACACCGAAGCTCTGAGGTATGTGACAAAAAAACGATTCACTACATTCTGAAGCACAGCTTGGAGGTTTCCGCCATTCTCCCCTAAACATGTGACCATGGTCATCTGAAGCTTTGTTTTGCACTCAACCATGTGACTGCTTTGGAAACCTCATTACCGGTTTCGAATGTCGGCACACACACACTGCAGCATAAGTTTTAATCATAATAATGATTTAATGATAATTTATCAATAATTAAATCATTTAGAAATACAATGAACACAATAAGAACACAATTATTATTATTAAAGTTCAGTTTATTTGTATGAATACATAATATCAGATATGGGTGAGGGTATTACCCGATAATCTGTTTAATATTCCCAGTATAGAGACCAAGAAGCAAATGATTGATGAGGCTTTGATCGATATGATTGTGAAGGATTCACAACTATTCACCATAGTGGACGATGCTGGATTTAGGGAGTTTGTGGATATCCTGGATCCAAGCTACATTCTCCCATCCAGGCAAACATGAAAGGGTCTGGTGGCAGAAATATTTAAGATAGAAAAAGAGAAAGCAAAGGAAGAGGTGAAAAAGGCCAAAGCAGTAAGTCTAACATCTGACATGTGGACATCCATACGTATCCTCCTGAGACCCCACCCATTCATTTATGTCCATTGTAGTGGACATTTTATTTTTGCATCTATCTTTTCACTAATGTTAGGAAACATATTTATTCTTGTTGTACACTAAAGAGGACATGCTGTGAAATTAAAAATAAAAATAAATTTAAAAACATCTAAATTGTAAGATGTCTTATTTCCTCCAAAGACAAATAACCTAAAATTGAAGGACACTTTTTTCCTTGGGTCTCAGGAGGATATGGAAGCTTATTTAGTCAGACACAGAACCTGCCTTGTACATGCACTGAATTTGGTCGTGAAGAAGGCTATTGATCAGACACAAGGACCCGACGATATCAGATCCAAGGCAAGGCAGCAGATGGGCAGACCCACTCTCAGAATGATTCAAGAAGTGGAAACCAGCTGGAATAGCACCTATTCAATGCTGCAGTGATCACATGATCAAGGAGAGCCAGTTGGTGCTGCATTGGTCACTCTGAAGACAGAGCTCACAGCCCTGACCTCAGAGGAATATCACGTAATTTATGATTGTCTGGGTGTTTTATGACGTTTCAATGAGGCAACTGTTCCACTTTCTGAAGAGAAATCAGGATCCAAGGTAATTCCTCTCATCCACATGCTTAGACATGCTGTGAATCTGAAACTGTCCCAGACACAAAATGTTAAGGCCCAGCAGTTGTGCAAGAACCTCTTGAAGTTGCTCACTGAGAGGTTGTCAGTCTATGAGACCATGAGCATAATGACACTGGCCACACTGCTGGGTCCAAGATATAAAACTGCAGGTTTCTGTAGCCAATCAGGCACCAGAACCAGAGCCTGCAGGAACCTCATCTGGTTCTGCAATGCATACCGGTACTGTTGCAACCTTTCACGTTTTAATGATAATGTTCAATTAAACTGAATTGGGATAAATAATTATTATTGCACAGTACAAAATACACAGTGTATATAATGATTCATGCTTTATCATTTTAGTTTGAGGTCTGTGGGATCTTCTGGACAGTGATGTGGGGGAGAGCAAAAGGGTCAAGGGTTCTACAGCAGATGCTACTGTGGAGGTTCAGCAGTACCTCAGTGACCCAAATATGCTGCGTTCTGAAGACCGTTTGCAGTTCTGGGATATGCAGAAGGCTGTGTATCCACACTTATATGAACTTGCAATACAGTTTCTCTGCACTCCAGCGACCTCTGTTCCCTGTGAGCAGGTATTCTCTAAAGCATTGAATAATTGTGAATAAAAAACGTAACCAACTTAGTCCCCACGCTGTTCAACAAGTACTGTTCCTCAACAAAAATCTGTAGTCCAATACCCCCTCTTGAGTTACACATGCACCACTTCCCAGTTAATTCAAAGGTTGCCCAATCCACAAGACATTGCACAGCCTAACTTAACCAGTACATTAATGTTCCTAAAGCACTACAGACCACTTGAATGTTTGCCTATTTGTATATATCCTGATGCACTACACTCAGTCAAAATGAACTGCTATTTACTTATTTGACCACCTAGTGTCACTAATGTTCACCATTTAGAAAATCATTGAGTACAGAATCATTTTTTGACACACTTGCTTCCAAAAGCTTTGTTTTGCCATCATTATGGGCAACTAAGGGAAGATAACCAGGAAAAGCAACCAGGTCGAAAAACAGGCTGCGACTAAAGACAATGACCTAACATTCCACCACCACCACACAAACAATGAATCAGCAACAAACAGGAGGACAAGCACTTAAATACAACAGACAACCAAACTAACGAAGAGGCAGATGTGACACATAAGACAATTAACCAATAACAACGGCGCAGGGAAAACAGGCAACAGGTGCAGTAACTTATACTAATGAACACAAGACTAGGAAAACTCCAACAAACATGGAAGGTAAGAAACACTAATCACACACTAGGAATTCAACACTTAGAAAATACAGAAACATGTGGAACATAATAAAACAAGGCACAAGCTTCACAAGGAGAACACAGAACTAATAAACACTAGGAAGAATAGAAAACCAATAATTAAATGAAAGAGCTGAGGTTGGTTCCTGACCAGCCTCAAACCCATGACCAGCTGGTCCCAGCCTCAGTGCTATACACTCAACCCACTGAGACAAATGCAGCCATGAGGGGAAAAGGAAGAACACACTAGGGCCAAAGACAATGAGACGACAAAGGGGATGGACAGCGATGGCTGCTGGCCACACGGGGAAGAGACACAAGGACAGCGATGGCTGCTGGCCACACGGGGAAGAGACACAAGGACAGCGATGGCTGCTGGCCACACGGGGAAGAGACACAAGGACAGTGATGGCTGCTGGCCACACGGGGAAGAGACACAAGGACAGCGATGGCTGCTGGCCACACGGGGAAGAGACACAAGGACAGCGCACTGTGACGAAGCTTCATTATTTATGTCAAAGCTGCTCCACACTTTATTAATATTAGTGAAATGTGCCGGTAAAAATTACATGAAGGTGAAATTAAAGCGTGTAGGTAAGAATGTGTGTTCAGTAGCCTAGAAAATGGATGTGTGAATAGAAACATATAATAAGAGTGTAATTGTTTATATAGTTTTATATTGGGCTGTCAGGGGCTTCCTGGTCAGAAACACACGAAACACACAGAGGTTCATTGGCTGTAACGTGAAAAAGTTCTGACCCATTTTTTCGAGCTGCGCAACAAGCTTAAGCTATTCATGCATCAGACTGATGAACTCTGTGACAGAATGTATGACTTTCAATGGCTTGCGAAGTTGTCATACCTTGCTGATATTTTCAGTTTCCACAACACATTGAATTTGGCACTTCAAGGGGAAACAGTCACAGTCTTTACTGTACAGGACAAAATTAACGCAGCACGCATGAAGACGGAATTGTGGTGCACTCGCCTCGATCGCTTACAATTCGACAATTTCCCTACTTTGGCAGACTTTCTCCTCACAGCTGAGGAGGTCCTGGACAGCGATACCATTGCAGCTTTTAAGGAGCACCTGCGTGGCCTTCACACGCATTTGGGAAGATACTTCCCAGAATTAGACATGGACTTTGAGTGGATCAGAAATCCATTTGGAGACCAAACCCACATTTAGCGTGTCAGTTCTAAGTTTTCTGCAAGAGAGGAAGACAGCCTTGTGGACATTGCATCTGATGGATCACTGAAGATGGCATTTCCAGAAAAATCCTTGACTGACTTCTGGATCGACATCCAGCCTGAGCACCCTGAGCTCGCGGAGTCTGCTTTAAAAATATCAATGCCGTTTTCAAACACCTACAACTGTGAACTTGGATTTTCAACACTGGTTGGTTTGAAAACAAAACAGCGCAACCAGATCAATGTGGCCCCCAGTATGAGATTAAGACTGTCCAGTTTAGAGACAGACATTCAGTCAGTGATGCGTAATATGCAGCAGCATTATTAGAGCTGTTGTGGATAGGCCTACCTAATTCCTCACAACCATAGGTTTTACCTGGATCTTTCAAAAAAATGTAGTTCCAAACAAATTGACCTCTTTTGAAGTATGTTCCTGTATATATGAGATCATGTGTGTGTGTATGTGGGTTTTGTGGGTGGGGTGGGGGTCGGAGGGTAGCAGTACGTGGCTCAGGGTGGTCTCTGAAAAATTTTTTTTAGACAAAGTGGTCCTTGGTCTGAAAAAGTTGGAGAATCAGTGATCTAGGTATATGTAAGTACTGAAAGACCTTTTTTAATACGTACATTTGTACTGTGTTGAGGTAGGTAAGGTAAGGTAAGGTAGGTAAGGTAAGGAGCACACGCTGATTACAGTGCCTTACCACACCCACCACATGACCAACCACCTCAGGGAGGAGAACCTGAGTGCAGCCGTGCAGTGGGTGACGCCTCAGCACCACACCAGTCTGAATGGACCAGTGTGAGTTTTTTCAAGAGGCTGGAGTGTCAATCCTGAAAAAAAACTGTGTTGATATAGTTTCACAAGAAATATATTTATTTAAGTAATCACATTTACATTACATGTAATAATATTTTATAATAATGACTGTCTAATAAAAATCGCAGCATTAATATGAAATACAATTTTAAAATTATACAAAGAAGACAAGCATTATTATGAAATATAATATCTTTTATGGAATTATTTAAAAATAAAAGGACACATTATTGAAATATTTATTTATTATTTTATTTATCTTTAGATATAATTTATTCCTTTATTTATTTTTTGATATACTTATTTATTTTATTTGAGTATCATGGCGTTCCATACAAACATCTTAGGCATTTTTGTTACTATTTTTGTTGGCTGTTTCTGAGATGATGGAGCCGCTACTCTTATGCTGAGCTCCATTTACCTCGGAGGCCGGAACTCTGAGCTGGGAATGACGTCACAGACGAGTTAAACACGTTCCAGTGCAGCCATTTAGAAAAACCAGGGACCAGTTTCAAAAAGAAAAATTTCTTGTTTACCCAGATAACTTGTTAAATTTAATGTGCCATATTTAAAACATCTTAGCTCACACATCTTAGCCATTCAGATGCTCAGCCAAACAGTAAGTGAACCTCTTCACCTTGTTTGCTTGCTGTATATATTCAGCTGCAGCCACATGATTCGATGTTTGTAGGAGTTTCAGTAGGAATTCAAGCAGAATTTTTTAAACTTGCACTTTCAGTTAATTTTTCTTTCATTTTACCAAACCAGACGTGGTCTGAGTGTTTTGTAGCAATTACACTAACATCTCTTAAGACAAAATCCATTTATTTAATATTGACTTTATATTTATATAAGAAAACTTCTGGCCTGACCTGTATCTCCTCCCTTTGTGCAGCAGCTGAGACTGTATCATGGCCTCTGTGTTTATCCATCGTACAGAGATAACAGATACACTGCTGGTCGGTACGGCAGTAGACCTCCAGGGGTTTATCATGCTGGGAACAGATCTTGTCCTGCAGATGTCCAGTGGCATCAGTCAGCTTGTGCTTCTTAAAAGCTGGAGACTCATAGTGAGGCTGGAGGTGAGTTTCACAGTAAGAGGCCAGACACACCAGGCAGGACTTGACAGCTTTGTGTTTTCTCCCAGTACAGACATCACACTCCACATCTCCAGGTCCAGCATAATGGTCAGCAGGAGTAGCTGCTTGTAGTCCAGTCTTCTTCAGTTTCTCCACCACTTCAGCCAGTATGGTGTTTCTGGCCAGAACAGGTCTGGATATGAAGGTCTGTCTGCACTGTGGGCAGCTGTAAACTCCACGCCGATTCTCCTGATCCCAGCAGCTCTTAATGCAGCTCATACAGTAACTGTGTCCACAGGGAATAGCTACTGGATCCTTTAGTAACTCCAGACAGATTGGACAGCTGAACTGGGTCTGATCCACTGCAATACTGGCTTCTGCCATTTTACCACAAACACTGATATGATTAAGTTTTGTTTTCTCTCACTTCCTGCTTCTCAGGCTGCAGCAGGTGTGGTTTTGGACTGAGGCCAGACTGAGAAGAGCAGACTGGACAAACACTGGAGTTGGAGTTTAAAACTAAAATAGTACATTATGCAAACTATACACACAATAGACATTTATTTAGCTTTTATGAGAATATCTGACATTTTTCCGTAAACAAGCTATATCCTACTCTTTGATTTTGTACCATAGATAGAAATTAGGTAGAAAGGCATAAGAGAGCAGATCTACTGAGAATGAATTTCTGTGTCTGTTTGGTATCATGTAGTTTCAGGTGAAACATGCAGGTTTGTGCAATTATAGACAGACTATGTCAGGATTAGACAGAACAAGCTTTGACAAATACTGTCAATCCACAGATTTGTTTTTTATATTATTCTATATATAGTATTCATGAAAATAAAGGGTGTAGCACATATATGTCATATATCTTCATTTTCTTTCTGGGTGTTTGTGCTGGGAGTGTATTTGTGTTAGGAAGGAGAGTCAGGTGACCAGGTTCAGATTGATAATTTTTCCCACCCAAAATTTTTCCATGATCTAATAATGAAAGTTTATTCTAGATATTCATTAAACACTATTAAGTTAAAGTCTCACATTTAAGCCAAAAGTTTCAGCTTCAGCCACCCGCAGGAACAGAAAGATAAAATATCAAAATAGTATCCAACAAATTCCAATATCTGCTTATCCAGTACAGGGTTATGGGACACACACATCACAGGAAGCACAGAGTACAAGGCAGAGACACCCTGGATGGGAAGCTAGTCCATCACAGGGCAAACACTCACTCACACGCTGAGGACAATCAAGAGACACTAATTCACCAAACTGCATGATCTTGGACAGCAGGAGGAAACCTGAGGAAACCCACAGGAACACGGGGAGAACATGCAAGCTGTACATGCAGAACCAGGAGTGGGAACCAGACCCACAAGCCTGGAGGCGTGAAGTGAGAGCAGCTGGTCTGAAGTCCTGAAGGGAGCTGGAGCCCTTTCTTTGGAACAGTGTGGATCCGTCCTCCATTACTGCTTATCCTGTACGGGGGGAGCCTGGAGCCTGTCCCAGGTGGCACAGGGAGGGGGGCACGATGGATAGGATAGTAGTTTATAGCAGAGCACAGGCTCACACATACAGTCTCACACTAAGGGCAGCTTAGAGATCCCAATCAGCCGATCGCAGTTTAATGTTTTCCAAAGTAGGAGGAGAAAGTCCACATTGGAAGAACATGCAAACTTCACACATACAGCAGGAGGGACAGGAAACAAGCCCAGAGCCAGAGGTTACACCCTGAGACCCCACACCCCCCCCCCCCCCCCCGCCACAATCACACATACTGTTAGGATCTATTTAAAAGTTACATTTTAATGCTACAAAATTATGACTGACTATGAACTTCATATTCCAGAACTGTGTTGGAATGTAAGCTGACTTTAAGAATGTTACCTTACAGGATTTACCTGTTTCCCCACCCTTTACCTAAGCAGGTGTGATCTTTGTTCCTTCAAAGCAGACACACTCACTTGCATATCATTACATTTACATTTCCAGTATTCATCAGATACTGTTGCTGAAAGTGGTGAACAAGTGAGGCAAACATGACACTGCAAACACGCCGCTGTCAAGGTGCTGCTTAGGCACTAGTGCAGCTAGGCTGATATTTCTGAGTCCACAGAGATGTCACTGGCGGTCGGTGTCGTGTCACCGGGATGAAAGACTCGTGGAGCAGGTGTCAGGCAACTAACAGGGACTTATTGGGATCAGGATGTCAGGCTAGAGAACAGGCAACACATGAGGCACTAGATCAATGATCAAATTGGGAAATACAGGACCAGGAAGCACTTAAATACAGGACTAACGAGGGAACAGACTGGAGGCAGCTGGGAGTGTTTAACATGAGGGCTGGAACGAGACGTGAGACCAACAAGCACCAAACATGGCTTGTTAGAGCCAAGCCAGGGAGGAGGCAGGACATTCAATTCAGTTAATTTATTTTTATATAGCGCCTTTCACAGCAGAGTCGTCCCAAAGCACTTTAGATGGATGTGTTGTGATGCAATAAAACATCATTAGTTTTAATTGATTGATTGGCTAATGGGTGTGCTCCCAATTATTGTGAATTACTCTCAGGTGTGTTTGTCATGTGACCATGCCATGTGATTTCCTATTTAAGCTGCAAATAGACCAATAAACAAGAGATTGAGTGTCCTCACCGCATCCAGTGTCCAAGTGGTGTTTATTCTGTCCAAGTTTATGGAAATGATTTAGCCGGTATCAAGTCAAGCTCTGTTCAACAATTAGAGAGAATAATACAGAAGTGACGTGAGGGGTTAGCAGAGTTGGGGGGCGCTGAGGGAGCTGCAGAGCAGTCGGGCAGCAAGGTGACCACAGGACGGGAAGAGGAGGATGGCAAGGGACCTACAGGGCAAGAGCAGAGACTGGCACCCCCTCTCTGGGAGACAGAGATTCATCCTGCCCCATTCTTGGACCCCTACTGATACCAATGACCACCCCAGACACTGGGACCAGAGCAGCCCGTGTCTGGGATGGAGGCTGGGGCCCACATAGCTGGACCCAGGGCAAGTCCAGAGGGTCCCACTCTAAGTCCTCCAGCAGGACATCCTCTGGGTCCATCCTCTCTGGGCTGGTGGCAGCCTGGAAGTTTGGCACAGGGCTGGCAGCGGCTTGTAGGCAGGCGCCGGTGGGACATCAGGATACAAAGCAGGTACCAGCAGGCCGTCAGGAGGCGAGATGGGTGTCGGCTGAACATCAGGGAGCAGTGTGGCAGGTACCGGCTAGATATCAGGGAACCGTGCCAGATTCAATGAGAATCCTGGAGGCAAGCAAGGCCTCACCTGTGTTGGACGCTGAGGGTGCGGGCTGAGCGGCCCTCTCTGGGCCAGGAGCCTTAAGTGCAGATGTAATAACAGGCTTCCCGGGCCAGATGCTGTGCATATGGTGCCAGGGGCAGCCAACTGCGGGGAGCCTTGGGGGAGCTGATTGCTAGCTACAAGGAGCCAGTGGGCAGATGGTGGCTAGCTGGGGAGAGCCAGCAGGAGGACAGGCAGCTAACTGCTCTCGCTGTGCTAGGAGCCTGGAGCAGGAACAGGGCAGTGCTTTCTGAGTCACAGGCTGTAGCCATGACATGGACAGGCTCAGAGTCAGGTTCAGGTGTGGGTCCAGGCCATGCCTTAAGTCTGCAGTTCTGGTGGTGGGAGCTGAAGGAGAGCTTCAGGGAAGTAAACAAAGAGAGGTCACATTTTGCTTCAACACAGTTTTATTGGAAGTCTGTACACAACACAGACGCATGTCAGCGTGCTGCCTTCCTCAGTGTGCTACTGACCATGTACAGTTCCCATTTTAATAGACACTTCCCTGCGAAACAACCAATCGTAACACAACAGGTTTGATGAACATCACCATGGCATTACCGGGTCACGCCCCAAAAACATGGTGTAACAGTAGATGATGTGAAAGGAATAACAAAGCAATGGTAATAGATATGTAGGATCACACATGCACATATCACAGGGCCTAAATTCCAGGTGGCCTGAGACAAGGCCGAGCCTGGTACGAGAGGCACCAAAGGGGGGTTACACACATAAACACACACACACACACACAGATAACAAGGGAGGCCAGCACTCCAACTTTTATTGCCCAAAGATTTAGGGACCTACAGACAAGCAGAGTGGACTTCACGGACAGGGGTCCCTCGACTTGGCACACAACCCCCTCCACATACACTCTGCCTTACATCTCACTCACCCAACAGACGGACACCCTAAAGGAAATTTCATTTAAGTTTGGCTTTTGTATACCCTGTATATTGATTTACTCACGACTACTAGTCTCAATATACAGATACGTTATGTTTGTATGTGTCCTTAGACAATCTTAGTGTTTTGTGTGCCACCCTTATAACCATGTTCACGGAGTATCACCTATTTCACCCCTTTGCACTTGAACACATATAAATTTAAATAAATAGATAGGTATAGCTACCATTGTATGTATGTTCTCATGGTATACCAGAAGAATCTGGAAAGTGAGTGTAATCAATGGGTCCTAACTTTTAGAGAGTCTGCTTTGTTAAAAACCCCCCCTTCTCTTCCAACATTCCTTTGTGGTCCTTATCTGATCTTGGTGGACAGTCACCAAGTTTCTTTGCTCCTCCATGCTATGTTAAAAGAACTGAATTAAGGTGTATCTTATCCATTCTGGAGAAGATGAATTGGCACAAGCCACACCAAACAAAATATGTTGTTTCCAGATGTGCAACTTATATTGATATTACCACAAACTAACGGCCACGCCTATCTATGGATAAGATGTGCTGTTTGTAATAGGAAAATTCGATGTAATATCCACACAAAGTGTAACATCTGTTGAGGTGCAACCCAAAACCCCTGTATCCTATACTGATGTGAATCAGTCACATAGATACAATAATTAATTGTTTAATCAATTAATGCAGATGGTATGAGGTATGTACCTGTGAAGCTGGTATGGCATGTTTGGTATCAAACTGATTGTTAATCACCCCTGATTCCAAATCTGGTCAGTGATTACCATAAAAGTGGATGTATCAAAAGTTATAACAGCTTAATGAAAATCATCAGTAAAGGTAGAATCAGGCGGGCCATAAATCCCAAAAGGACTGATACAGACCCCCTTCCGAAAGCCCGCCAAATGGATGGCCAGCCATTGGGCCGGGAGTCGAATTCCTGGTCATCCCTATTCATGAACTTTAGACCATAAAAATCTAGCACCTCAGAACAAAGCAGCGCAGAG
The DNA here is from genome assembly GCF_048594095.1 of Paramormyrops kingsleyae. Taxonomy (NCBI): domain Eukaryota; kingdom Metazoa; phylum Chordata; class Actinopteri; order Osteoglossiformes; family Mormyridae; genus Paramormyrops; species Paramormyrops kingsleyae. Next base: position 16,830,079 of record NC_132800.1, on the reverse strand, counting down.
AACAACCAGCAGCAGCGCAGAGAATAACCGCCAGCCCGAAGGAGAACATCAGCCCGGGAGGAGAGAAGCCCACAAGAAGCCCTCCGGTGAAGGCCCAGCTGAACAGAGAACAGCACCCAAGACAAAGCTTCACCAGGAGAGAGAATCTAAAGGGACTCCACTCCACTGCTCCAAACGCCGCGCCTTCCTGAGTGCCATCAGCTCAGCCATCAACTGCCAAGACCCCCCCCCCCCCCCCACTCTTCAACCAAGTAAACCAACTTCCTTTCATTCTAACAACTTAAGCTGTTCTGTTAACCTGCTATAAGACTTTAGGGTCGTGTTTCCACAAACTGTGCTTGCTTTGCAGAACAGTATTTCCCATTTCAGGTTACTCATTTAAATCCGGTCATTGCATTTTCATAGTTACATCGTTTGTTTTATTCCGTTATTTCGTGTTTGTTGTTTGTGTTAGGTGTAATGTCTGTCTTATGTCAGTTGTAGTGTTAGCTAGGAATAAATGCATGTCTTTTACACAACTTTAGCCTCCGTCATTGTGTGTCTCATAATAAGTTCCTGCCTTTGTGCGATCTTGCTACACGCTCTGAACCTCAAACTCGCCTGAAACATCGCAAGACTCTCTCTCATTGGCCGTGAGGGGAGCTTCGCTACCAATCGTGTACATTACCTGGTGATGCAGCTCGCTGGACGAGCCTTCTAACCCAGGTTACTAAGCGATACTGGTAATTAGTGAATCCCATTTAAGTCTCACATTAACAGACTCACAGGGATACCGCAATTGAGTTTGGAGGAGCCGACCATTTGGCATAACAATTGATTAATAATCAGCATTAAATAATAATTAATTAAACTTTAATTCAAACATATTGGTGGAGAATATAAAAATTTATTTGAGCTAATAATTCCTACAGGTAAAACAAATAAAATATCATAAAAAACATGTTAAAGAGAAGCCGTTATTTATGCCATTTGGTACCAATATATTTAAAGCAAATATATACCAGGCTTCCCTTCTAAGAAGGTGCTTTTCTCGATCGGCCCTCTAGGGGCCTGGTTCACTGTCTCCAGACCCATAAACCGTAGGGAGTTACAGTCATGAGCTGCTGTATTAAAATGTCGGGCCACTGGAGACGATTCATTCCTATTGCCAAAAGAACATTTGTGCTGACATATCCTGGTTATTATGTGACGTTTAGTCTTTCCGACATAAAATAATCCACATGGGCATGACAGTAAATATACAACCAATGTGAATAAACATGTGATTCTCCCTCTTACCTTAAACAGTTTGTTCGTATGGGGGTGTGTACTTCCTGAATAAAGAGTTCAAGTCAATGTCGTCAATGACCTCATCAGGTCCTGATCTTATCTTCTCACTAAATTTAAAAGTGGGATCCAAAGGTAGGTGCTTATATGCAGAAGCGTCCATGAGCTGCCTTTCTGTTTCATCAAGGTAAGATGACTTATCCTGAATAACTATTGAGCCCCCCCCCCCCCCCCCCGCCTACCCTTATCGACAGGCTTAGTGACAATATCGTCAGCAGACATTAACTCACGCAATATACTTTATTTTCTGAAGACGAATTATTTTACTATATACTGTGTACTACTAAAACTACAGAAGAGGTTTAGATTAAAGTCAGAATTCAAATAATATTTTCATAGGGGCCCTAATCCTCTTCCGTACTAATGGGATTAAATGTAAATGTGTAGTTTTCTGAATCTTAATCTGAAAGTCAGTTCATCGTTTACCCAGAAGGTGACAGCACATGAACACTGCAAAACTGCAAGCTTGGCATGTCGCTTCGTATACAATAGTGCACAATCCTTATATTAAAAAAACTACATAATTACATAAATCTATAAATGTTTGTCCTTCAAAAAAGAATAGAAGCATGTCTCCACAATTAACCCAAATCTAAAAATCGGCCTTGGCAGCATGTTACGCTGTAGTTTGGTTTTGTTTAAGCTCCATAAATTCCCAGAATTACCCTGGACTACTTCCAGTACTGAAGCCCAAAGAATCAAACACGGAGCTCACATAACTTGGCATGAGGTCCCTGAATTACCTAAAGTGGATGCAGTTTAAACTCCGGCCCATTGGGATTCAGAGCAGATACAAATGATCGTGAACCCATGTCTGATTTACAGTGAAAGGTGACTGAACACAATGCACAGCCTCTGTAATGACTCCACTGTCCAGCAGGGGGCGCCACATGAAAGCTGCACAACATGAGTAAACAGGCTTCCAGAGATGATGCACCGCAGTCCCACAGTCCTCTAGTCTTAAGTGCTCTAATCTTGTGGTCCCTCTATACCCTGGTCTCATAGTCCCTAGTGCCCAATTCCCCCTTTGCCCCACTTCCATGATCCACAAGTCCCTAGTCTCCTCGTTTCTTAGTCCCCTTGATTCTAATCCCATAGTCCACTACTCCTTAGTCCCCTTGTTCCTAATCCCATAGTCCACTACTCCTTAGTCCCCTAGTTCCTAATCCCATAGTCCACTACTCCTTAGTCCCCTAGTTCCTAATCCCATAGTCCACTACTCCTTAGTCCCCTTGTTCCTAATCACATAGTCCACTACTCCTTAGTCCCCTTGTTCCTAATCCCATAGTCCACTACTCCTTAGTCCCCTAGTTCCTGCTCCCTATTCCCCTTGCATTGACAAATAGATACTTAAATGCAAAGACTAACGAGGAGCAACAAGCAACAGGCATGAATCATCAGGGTCTCGCTAGGGAGGAGACAGGAGGGTCAGGCAGATGTGATGGGTAGGACATGACAATGGTCATGTGACACGGGCTGTTGCAGTCGCCATGAGGAACTGCAGGAATGTAAACAGCTTGGAAAAGGCAGCTGGTGTTTCTCCCCTTTATTTCTGTGTGAGCCTATAGTGGGTCCCTTGTTGGATGGGATCCTGTTTCTACTGTGTGTCAGTCGTAAGCGGATCACACTTCTGATCGTTAGGGTGATGCCTGTGGTTTATGGCATTGGCCAGAGTTATTTGGATTTGCTGGAAACTCTACAAACTACACAAACACAATAACCAGTAGCAGGACTTGTAGTCGTTCAGGCACTTGGCCCCAAATGTTTAATTACTTTGACTTTATATCTGAATGTGAATTTTTTGTAATTGACCAATATGGTTCTTATTCATGACAATATTCAGTCAATGTTCTGTTTAAGAATTGCATTGATTAAGGATTGGATAAAATTTATTGATCTCGGGGGGAAATTCTTTTGAAAGCAGCAGATACAAACATACATGTAGTGCATCAGTTGTAAATAACAAATGGAAACTTGCTTCCTTCTGCCTTTTTTTCCAACATCACAAAAATTTTGATGTAGTACTAACGTGATTTATTAAGATTTTATATTATTTATCTTTACTTAGTTAACATATGATTAATTTGATTATATTACTTATCTTTACCTCAGGACCGCTGCAGGTTTTGAGCTAATAAAATGTCTGCCGCCCCCTGCTGGCCAAAGCATCGCCGCTGCGATATCAGGCTGCTGCGCTCAGTCACCAGAGAGCGCGGATTAAGTGTGTTACTCAGTTACGCTTCGGGCAGCGCTGAACCGCGACATTAATAGGATAGAATAAGAAGCCTTTATTGTCAGTGTACAGGTAGCAAATACAATATACAGACAGAAATATATAAAATGTACATATAGAGGGGAGGGGAAAAACCCCCCACTCATCAGGATTACATTTCATTACATTTTATTTTATTCATAATCAGAATTCACTTTATTGGTACAGCTGCATGTACTATGATTTTGTTTTGGCAGTTTTTGTGCATTCACAGTCAACATAGAACAGAAGTCAGAGAAAAACAGTCATATTCTGCCTGGGTTTGGCAAGCTGAACAAACATTCAATTTTGTCTAACATACGTCACACTTCAGACAGAGTAAAAAGGGTTATACTGGTTAAAAAGCAGAGATTTTACCTTTTTGCCATGGAGAAGCAGCGACATGTGACACTCTGATAAGGTAAAAATGATTCCTCCAGCACACAGTGAGCTATCCCAGCATGCACAGGGACACAGAGGAGTTATAAACCGCAAACCCTGGGCAGAGGGGTTCAGTGAATGAGGAGGTGAAGCTGTACAGGAGGGTCAGTCCATCAGAGGAGACTCTGTAGAAGGACAGAGTACCAGCCGCCCAGTCCAGATACACTCCTACTCTGCGGGAGCCTGAGGGCTTTATGGGTATGTCAGTCTGTTTATTATTGTGCCAGACAGAGTAACTGTCAGGATAGCAGAACAGACTCCATGACTTGTCATTGACTCCAAGCCCACAGTCAACACTGCGTCCTTTCCTCCTGATTCCTTTATAAGTCACTCCTATGCAGGCTACATCTCCACTCCACTCAGCCTCCCAGTAACAGCGACAAGTCAGACTCTCTCTGCACAGAACTTGGTACCAGCTGTCAAATCTCTCTGGATGATCAGGATATGGCTGCTCTTCCCCCCATGTCACCTTCCTGTTTCCCTCTGACAGAGACAGGAGGCTGTTTGCTGTGTTGGGGTCCAGCGTCAGCTGGCAGGAGTCTGTAGGCAAGAAGAGGAACGATTAATCCCATCACGAAGCCCAGCATCTCCATCATTATTACTGTCACACCTCACACACTCACTAACACAGAACTCGCTCCAATACACACATTTTATTCCCAATATACTCATGTAGCCGCCCGAGTCTGCGGCGCTCCGGCTGCCCCCTGCGCTGAGAGACTCGCTGGGGACCGAACTGCACTTTAGCCTGCGCTCTATTATTCTGTACGATACACAAAATATAAAAACGAAGCAGGAATTCAAGTATGTGAAATACCTCAGGAAATGTCGGACGCCCGCGCGACGCCGGCGGGAAGACGCGCCAAAATGATGCGCGTGTTAAACTAATAGGCTTAATTACTGGTAGATAAAATTACAAACAGCATTTATCAAACATGTTAACCATAAAATTATACGAAACAGATTACCACTAAAAGTGAGCTTGTCTTTACGTCACAATATGAACTTCTTTCAAACCACTTTGGACACACACCTCTGTCCAGCAGCGAGCCGAGGCGATGCTCCCAACGCGGACGCCGACGCATCTAGGCTGGTTCTCCGCAAAGCGCAACACTCGCGTATCTGCACCGCGCATGCGTACACGGAAACGTTCATAGTTCTGCGGTCAAGCTGTGTACTTTGCTCTTGCCATATTTTAGTATTATTATTAGTAAATTATTATTCTGATATTCCCTGCACACGTACCACAGCAGTGAAGTCTGTGTATATTTCCCTACGTTTTACAAATTCTTTTTTCCCCCTCCACCACCCCCCCTCTGCGGAGGACTGCTTTATTTCTATTTAAATATTTATTTATTTATCTATCTATTTATTTATTTGTTTTTATTTACTTCCTCATCCTTCCTCAAGAGAAGGAGAGGGAGAGAGAGGGGGGGAAAAGGAGATGAAGGGGGATAGAGAGAGAGAGGGAGAGAGAGAGAAAAACAAAAAAAAGTAAAAACTGAATCTGCTTCAATGTCTGCTGAAGAGAGAAAACAACAACCAACATCTGTACGAATCACATCGAAAATCAAACGTTAAATGTTATTGAACAGCACACACACCCAGCATTACAACACATGCCCAGAAGCAACAGCCGATCAAGACAGCGCGCGTCCATGTACACCTGTGTGCACACCTGTGTGTGTCAGTGCGCTGGTGTTCATAAGGTTTCTCCATGTAAATGTCTAGTAGTGTGTGTGGGGAGCCACAGCCCCGCCCCCCCAGGACATGAAGCTGACATGGAGGAGACCCGGGCCCCAGACACCCAGAAAAGGGCAGAGGATAGTTCCGGCGGGGGGTCATCCGGCAGCCACATCGCAGGAGCCCCAGGGGGCCGTGGCGGCAAGCCCGCAGGCTCCGCCGACAGCCGGCCACACCAGGGCAGACCGGAGCCCGGGTCCAGAGATCCAAGGGCCCCCCCACCCCCCAGCCAGGGCCCGACAGAGCCGGGAGGGCCAGGCCCGGCCAGGCAACCGCCGAGAGTGAGCCAGCACACACCAGAGCATCCAACCCCGGACATCGAGAACCACCAACGCATCGGCAGCCGGAGGCCCCATCCACCGGCAGGGAGTGTGGCGGGGGGGAATAGAGCCTGAGATGTTATTCCAGGTGGAGTCTAAGACGCAACCTGACACATGCGTACAGACAAACAGGCACACACATACACAAGCATGCTTGTGTACGTTTTACAAATTCAAAGCGCCAGTTCACAGGGCTGCCAACTTTGATCAACTGACTGGCGTGAGATTTTCAATCCGGAACAAGGCTGCACACACATGCACACGCATTTATATGTATGTAGCAGTATTATCACCTTGTAAATTGCCTGTAGGGTTTGTAAACTACCGTGCTTCGTCTGTGCAGCTACATGAGGTTAACGCGACGCATGCGCAAGGTGCAGTACCACCAGAAATTGGGGTGGCAGTATGATCACGTTTTGTCACGGGACATTTTCTTTACATACGGTACAGATAGTATTAAAGTAGCATCTTATTTTTTAAGAATGAGCGGACAGAAGAACTGTATATTTTCAGAGGCAAGAAAGAAAATATTCCAAACACTATTTTGTCCTTCTGTGTACAGCGGCTTCAAAATTTAATGGCAGTATAAGTTTATAAGAAAGCAGTGTCATATGTACAAAGTACAATGGAATTTTAACTTGAAATTCTTACTTGCCTCCTTTCATAAGTAGCGTTATTTTTCAATACAGTTCCATCCATCCATCCATCCATCCATCCATTTTGTGCCACTTACCTAATCTAATATACATAACATATAATCTATAATGTAGTATATATTATATATAATCTCTCAGGGTATATATTATATATAATCTCTCAGGGTATATATAATATATAATCTCTGGGTCTGCCCCGGGGCCTCCTCCCAGTTGGACATGCCCTGAAACACCTGAAATCCGAGATCCAGTTGCAGAGAGTGGTGTTCAAGCTTAACCCCCTCAGGTCCACAATCAGCCTCTGAGGGACATATTGAAGTCCATGAATAACATTCTAACATATGTGATTCTCTTATACAAATGTGTCAGGGAAAGGTGACGGGCAGAGGCTATGGTGTCCCCAGTAGACCTGTTGGAAAAGTATGCAGATTGGAGAGGGTCTAGAGAGGTAGGAAGATTGGTCTTTATGTCTGCCATGACCAGCCGTTCGAAGCGCTTCATGATGATTGACATGAGTGCTATGGAGCAGTAGTCATTCAGGCCTGTCACTGATGGCTTCTTCAGCACTGGGATGATGGTGGTTGATGTGAAGCATGCTGGGACAGACGACTGGCTTAAAGAGGTGTTGAAAATGTCTGTGAGGACACCAGCCAGGTGGTCAGTGCATTCTCTCAGCACACGGCCAGGTACGTTGTCAGGTCCTGCAGCTTTGTGTGGGTTGACTCTGGATAGAGTACTCCTCACATCAGCTGTGGACAGACAGAGTAACTTGTCGTCGACTCCTTATTCTGTACATCAGAGTCTGCAAAAAAGTTGTTTAGCTCTTCTGGAAGGGAGACATCACTACCACTGATGTGTGGGTTGGGCTTGTAGATCGTGATTGGCTGAATGCCCTGCCATATGTGGCGTGTGTCTTTGGTGCAATTAAAGTGTTCATTGATCCTCTGTGCATGTGCCTGATTGGCTATCCTCATAGCTCGGGACAGGTTGCCTCTCGGCGTCCTGAGGGCAGCCTTGTCTTTAGGTCTTAAAGCTGCATTTCTGATTCTTAGCTGTGTGCGCACTTCCCTCATCATCCAGGGCTTTTGGTCGGCTCTCGTGGTCATCGATCACAGAGTTTATATACTCCTCCAGGTTAATGGCATCACCATTTATAGCAGCCTCCTTAAAAATGTCCCAGTCAGTAGATTCAAAGCAGTCTTGGAGAGCTGAGACGGCACCAGCTGGCCACACTCTTACTGACTGGTTTGTTGAGCTTCAGCAGGGATTTATACGCAGGAACCATGAACACAGTGACACGGTCTGAGTAGCCGAGGTGAGGGGGGGAAGGGCCTTGCAGGCCTCACAAAGTTGTACAAACATTGCCCAGGCAGATTCTCTCTCTAGCTGGGATGTTCACATGTTGGAAGAATTTGGGGGAAACTCGCTTCAGATTTGCCTGATTGAAGTCTAAAGCAATAATAAAAAATACTCTGGTAATTCATTGTTACTGTTTTATATGTATACTTAAAACAACTTAAAATACACTGCATTCATTCCCTATGTATTAATTACTCGATGTGTGCTATCCTTCCTTTGTAGGCTCTTCAAAGCAAGAGTAGTAACAGAGTAGGTGACCTCACTGCCCTCGAATTTAGAAAAGACTGCATAAGGTGCCTCTCCAGAATTGTTAAGAAAGTGCAAGAAAAGAGCCCTTTGAAATACCCCACTGTCAGGCAGATTGCATGTTTGGAGCCTCCTTCATGAGCAGAGACCCAGAATGGTGCAAGGGAAAGATGAAGTCTCTAGTTCAAAGATTTCTGCAGGACAAGCAATTGACAGGAGGGATTTCTGCTGGTAGGAATCAAAATAAAGGTTATGCACAGCTTTTTATGCATGAACTACATACAAGCACAGGTAAAACTACCTGCTCAGCATTTCTGTCTGACGCACCTCCGATGGTGCCGCTTGGCCGGCTGCAGGGTCGTCAGCCGGGAGCCTCCCTTCACAGATGTTCCATCCTTCCATCCATCATCTGCCGCTTGTCCGGGGTTCGGGTCGCGGGGGCAGCAGCTTCCGGAGAGATACCCAGACCTCCCTCTCCCCAGCTACCTCCACCAGCTCCTCGGGGGGGACACCGAGGCGTTCCCAGGCCAGCCGAGACATATAATCCCTCCAGCGAGTCCTGGGCCTGCCCCGGGGCCTCCTCCCTGTAGGACATGCACGGAAAACCTCTCCGGGTAGCCGCCCAGGAGGCATCCGCACCAGATGTCCAAACCACCTCAACTGGCTCCTTTCGATGTGAAGAAGCAGCGGTTCTACTCTGAGGCCCTCCCGGATATCCGAACTTCTCACCCTATCCCTAAGGGAGAGCCCAGACACCCTGCGGAGAAACCTCATTTCGGCCGCCTGTATTCGCGATCTCATTCTTTCGGTCATTACCCATAGCTCATGACCATAGGTGAGGGTAGGGACAAAGATGGACCAATAGATCGAGAGCTTTGCTTTCCGACTCAGTTCTTTCTTAGCCACGACGGACCGGTTAAGTGCCTGCAAAACTGTAGACGCCGCTCCGATTCGTCTATCCAGCTCCCGATCTCGCCTACCCTCAATCGTGAACAAGACCCCGAGATACTTAAACTCCTCCACTTGAGGCAGTACGTCTTCCCCAACCCGAAGAGGGCAAACCACCCGTTTCCGGCTGAGAACCATGGTCTCGGACTTGGAGGTGCTAATCCTCATCCCTGCCGCTTCGCACTCGGCTGCGAAACGCCCCAGTGCATGCTGGAGATCCCCAGCAGATGAAGCCAACAGGACGACATCGTCTGCAAAAAGCAGCAAGGCAATCCTGAGGCCACCAAACTGGACACCCTCAACACCCTGGCTGCGCCTAGATATCCTGTCCATAAATATTATAAACAGGACCGATAACAAAGGGCAGCCCTGGCGGAGCCCAACACGCACCGGGAACACGTCCGACTTATTACCGGCAATGCGGACCAAGCTTCTGCTCCGTTCGTACAGGGACCGGATCGCCCACAACAGCGGACCCCGGACCCCATACTCTCGAAGCACCCCCCACAGAGCACCTCGGGGAACCCGGTCGTAAGCCTTTTCCAAATCCACAAAACACATGTAGACTGGATAGGCAAACTCCCAGGCCCCCTCCAGTACCCTAGCAAGGGTATAAAGCTGGTCCAGTGTTCCACGGCCAGGACGAAAACCGCATTGTTCCTCCTGAATCCGAGATTCGACTATCGATCTTTCACAGATGTTTTGCTCCTTTAATCCCGGAACATCTCAGGGTGGTGGAGCAGCGAAAGGGACGTTTCCCTAACACTCTCCGCAGCCTGCCCTGAGATCCCTCTCTCCCCCACGCCTTGTCCTTAATTCGGACCCAGAGCCAGAAGCTCCCTTACTCTGCCTCATGAGCTAGATCTTGCATTGCTCTCCTCTTCCTGTGGCCTGTGAGACCAAAGGTAACACGTAGGTCCTCTCTCTGTATAAACACACTGGGTTAGAGGGCGAGTGCCACCTTCTGTATTTATGTTCGGGTGAGTAAGCCTAGTGTTGTCTGGGTTTTTATTTTCTATCTTTGGTTTTAGTTATAGTCTTAACTAAACAGGGTAGGGAAGAGGTGTTATGTTTTGTTAATTTCTTTCCTAAACGACTTTGGTTATGTCAAGATCGCAAGAAAAATAAGTTGTGATCTTGAGAAAACGACTTTGGTTATGTCGAGATCACTACAAAAATAATTTGTGATCGTGTTGACATGCTGCCTCACCGTAACCCTGATTAAACGCTAAATCATCGTGTCCCTGATGAAATGCTGAGTCACCAAGGCCCTATTGAAATGCCTTGTCACCGTGTCGCAAATTAAGACAATGTCACGGTGTCCCTGATGAAATACTGGTCCCCACACTTGAAATCACTCACTGAAAATATGAATCTGCCCTGTCCACTAAAACAGTCTTTAATATCCAAACAAAGACTTATTTTTCCCTCCTTTTTCCTTCCTTATTTTTTGCCACCATAAAGCTCAAGGACAGATGTCATGAGAACAGACATGTTGTCGTGACTTGAAGAAGGAAGGACTCAAGGGTAAAAAAGGGGGTTTACTGAACTAGATGGGCAGAAACTGGAAACAAATAGCATCACGAGGGATCACAAACGGGAGGACTGGCAACCAGGAAGGGCACAGGCTACAGGAAGGTTTAACATCAATGACCGGACTGGGGCTGACAAGACAAATGGACACTTAAATGCAAAGATTAACGAGGGGTAACAAGCAACAGGCATGAATCATCAGGGTCTCACTAGGGAGGAGACAGGAGGGTCAGGCAGATGTGATGGGTAGGACATGACAGTGGTCATGTGACACAGGGTGTTGCAATCGCCATGAGGAACTGCAGGAATGTAAAGAGCTTGGAAAAGGCAGCTGGTGTTTTTCTCCTTTATTTCTGTCTGAGCCTATAGTGGGTCCCTTGTTGGATGGGATCCTGTTTCTACTGTGTGTCAGTCATAAGCGGATCACACTTCTTATCGTTAGGGTGATGCCTGTGGTTTATGGCATTGGCCAGAGTTATTTGGATTTGCTGGAAACTTGGCTGCAGACACAAACACAATAACCTGTACTATAGCAGGATTTCAAGCACTCAGCCCCAGATTTTTAATTACTTTGACTTTATATCTGAATCCAACTTTTTTGTAATTGATCAATACACTTCTTATTCATGTCATTATTCAATCCACATTTTGTCTGTGACAGAAAAGTGAGGATCAGAGAGCAAGAGCCTTCCTCAAATGCTCAATGGTGACATAACTTTACCAACCATGGGATTTGACCCCATGGCCTTCCGGATATTGGCATGGACCCCTAACCTGTCAAATTACACACTGCCCTGACTCATTCTTCGATGAATTTCCTGGAAGGATACTTCTTCCCTACTGGAGCTTCAGATTCTTCTGGCATGATAATCCAGTGAGCTTTACAAACAGAAAAATTATTACAACCATCACCGCAAGACTTAATGTGAGGCTGCGGATGTGAGGCAGCCCTCTTTTCCAGGTATATCTTTCTAAATGGTGCATTACATCATTTTTGTGTTTCCCTGAAGGCACCATCAGTCTACCAAACAAAGACATCAGTCTTCCAAAACAAAGACCAGAGTGCCTGTCCTCTCTTCCCCTCCCCGTGGAATGCTAATGGTAGCTGCTTTTTGGCAGCCGAGGTTGTACCATGAGCGCATATATGGGGGTGGTTCAGTGCTTTTTCCCAGAAGGCTTAGCTTATGCTGGAAAGCATCCTGTCTGGATGGCGGCTGCTGTGATGGTCCCTGCCTTGATCTGGGCTCTCCTGCTGTCTGTGGCTCGTTCTGCGCAGTCGCAGGAGATAAGCATAACAATCAACCACATTCATTTATTTTGATTGACAAGCAGCAGATACTGTTTGAGAGCAGAACCACTGGTCCATGTAATGTGTCAATTTGAGGCTTGACACTGATTAAGAATAAGAATAATGTATTGATATCAGGGGGAAATTCTTTTGAAAACACACATTTTGAAAACCACACATACACACTGTTCTTCTGTACAGGACTCTCAGTACTACTCCATTGTAAGTTGTTTACAGTCAAACCCATTGCAAAGTCCTAGTTGTAAGTTGCACTATTTTGCACAGCACATAAATTTGTCTCCTTTCTCATTCCTCTGTTCATTCATTAGTTAGTTCATTCATTCATACTTTCATTCAATATTGTGCTGTGTGTTTATGCTGTCATGAATAAAGCTGTTTTGGGCAAACACTACTTTGTTTCATTGCATGACTGCATATTCTGAATTGAAAAATTCAAGAAAATTTGATTTGACAAAGTGCAAACACCCAAAATACAAAAATAGAATGCTGTAAAACAGAATAATAATGAAAACGATCATAAATTATGGATGTGCAATGAGAAAATAGAGAGCACCGGAGTTTTGATGAAAAATTAATGTTCCAAAGGTAAAGGTCAAAAATTGAAACACAAAAGCTAAAAATAGCAAAATTGAAAGCAAAAAAGATAACGTAAATATGATATTTGCAAATGTAATTAAATGCAATTAAAGATATTTGTTGTAAAAATGGTATCGGGTGACTAGCTTGCCTAAGGGCACCTTCAAACACTTCGTACTTCATATTGCTCTCAGTTTCTACAATGAGTCGAGTTTAAAGGTTAAGTTTGCTCAGAAGGTCGCGCTGTTGCCACCAGAGTCGATTCAAGTCAAGTCAAGTGGACTTTATTGTCATGCCAGCCACATTTATACGGTGGTATGAGACGGCATTTCCCCAGGACCACAGTGCAACATAAGACACATGGGGGCCTGTATGTTTACAATTACAAGGCAAAGAGCAGATAAAGTACTAAAGTGTCAACATGGGGGATGGACACAGACCACACTGTGGATCTTCCTTTTTTCCACCATAACAGCAGCAGTACCCAGTCCACCCGGAGTTCCACCACCCAGTCCACCCACCTAGCCCACCCTACCTGCCTGCTTCCCATTGAATATGAATTGAATGCTAGCGGGTCTCACTTCCCATGTGAAAAGCATGTTAGTGTAGCTTTGAATTATATCGTGATAATCATCAATACCATTTGAAATGAAAAAAATCATGAAAAAATATTTTACCATATGGTCTAGGTTGATTTCAAAACTGATTTACACACAATTGTTTTACGTACTGTCTGTCTGTAGACAGCTTTAATAAGGATAAAACTTATAAAACGATAACCGACAAAAGAATACAATTAGGAAGCAATCAGTTCCCTGTACATGATCAGCCAGAAAATACTTGTATGCATCTAAACTTTTGTAAGCTTTGAATGACTCAAGCGTGTATTGAAATGTGGCGTTAACTAGATAGTTGACAATGATGTCATAGTACTTCAGGTCTGGGATGTCACCCACGCTGCAACACAGCAGAGGTACAAAAGATGACTCAGTTAGGAATACAGATTATGTATATCAACCTTGTTGAGTTTCTGTTGATATCTGGTATTACCTGATATTTATAAGTTATCTAAAAGACTAGATAAAGGAAGATCACCATCAACCGCAGGTGTGTCACCACTGCAATCCGTCATTTGTTTTGACTGACAAAATGGCGGCAGGGAGCTTTGGAGATAATCTTGTCCCTGGACACAAACAACACACACAGCAGGCCTGGGTTCTAAGCATCTTGGTCAAGGGCCCAAATGTGACATCACTCTGCAGACCCCAGGATTTGAACCAGCAACCATTTGACCACAGATCACCCACAACAGACACAGACTGATAGGAAGACCTGATAACCACTAACATCCACATGAACTCAAAGCCAAACCCAAGGTTTAACAGGCTCCTGGAATAGAGGGCTCAGTTCTGTTTAAGAAGAAGTTCATTAGGAAACAGGGATGGGTTTGTGGTTTGGTGAAAAGCAGATCCTGTCTGTGTTTACTGGGGTTTCTTCTGGAAGCTCTGGATGGATGGATGGATGGATGGATGTTTTCTCCAAATATAAGGCTTTGTACATCTACCAGAAATTTCACCTTTTGTCTAGTCTGTCCCTAGAACATTGCTCCTGTAGTTATGTGGAACATCTGCCTGGTCTTTAGCCTACCTCTCATGAACATCACTCTTGTTCAGTATTACATCTCTTTTGATCTGGTCATTGTTCACTTGAACATTTGATGAACAGTGGGTAACCACCACAGTGTGAATTCTTTCTGGTCAAATTTATACCTGACTCCAGTCATCTTATTTCTAAGAGGTCCATACCCTTCACATACATTTTCCCATTACTGACTTTGATTCTTTAACCCCATGTCAGATAAATAATACAGCAATGTAGAACATGTGTGTTGTTTGTTAATTAGGACTGTCTTTATTATTAAATATGGCAAGGCTCCCCACCCCCTGTATAGGATAAGCAGTAATGGAGGACGGATCCACACTGTTCCAAAGAAAGGGCTCCAGCTGCCTTCAGACCAGCTGCTCTCACTTCACGCCTCCAGGCTTGTGGGTCTGGTTCCCACTCCTGGCTCTGCATGTACAGCTTGCATGTTCTCCCCGTGTTCCTGTGGGTTTCCTCAGGTTTCCTCCTGCTGTCCAAGATCATGCAATTTGGTGAATTAGTGCCTCTTGATTGTCCTCAGTGTGTGAGTGAGTGTTTGCCCTGTGATGGACTGGCTTCCCATCCAGGGTGTCTCTGCCTTGTGCTCTGTGCTTCCTGTGATGTGTGTGTCCCATAACCCTGTACTGGATAAGCGGTTTATCCAGTATTTGTTCTTTCTTTTTGTGGCCTTTGCAGAAGCTGGTCATTGTATTTTTGGTGTAGATTTGATATTTTAACTTGGTATTTTTAAATAAATATCATGAATAAATTTTCATTATTACATCCTGGAAAACGTCCTGATAGCAAAATAATGATCACACTGAACCTGGTCACCTGACTCTCCTTCCTAAGACAGATTCAGTCCCACAATAGAAACAGAAACAAAACAAAGAAAATGCCTCATTTGCATATTAAATGAGCATGCAGTTAATTTGCATTGACCATTTATGGTTATTTGTGGGCGGCAACTAAGTTGGAACTCAGCACATTCACAAGTTAATGTTTGTAAGCAGTGGTGGAAAAAGTACCCAGTCCTAATACTTGAGTAAAATATTCTAGCCGAAAATGCTACGCAAGTAAAGGTAATCCAGTAAAATACTACTTAATTCAAAGTAAAAAATAGAATATAGCATTTCAAGTTATAGTGCATCACAATAAGGAAAATGGATATTTTATTTTTATTCAGAAAAAGTGATGATATTTGCGGAGTTTACCGGCGCGGATTAGCGCAGTAGGCCTAAATTTATTATTCTGTCGAAAACGAAAGATTACGGAGCCTGCGAAATCCCGAAAAATTGTATTGTGCGCATAAGATATTATCTTGTTCGCAAAAGGTAATTATATTGTGTGCACAAGATAATATCATTCTCGAGCGAGATAATTATCTTCACAAAACTGAACTCCATACACTGAAACAACACATTGTGCAATAACACCGCAGTATGTGATAACTCAACTTGGTGTCAATGAAGACTCCTTTTGCTAATGAACGTGTGAGATGATATGCATGCATACATACTCTGACGTGACAATAATTTCTCTAACAAATTTGTTTTCCTTAATTGTAACAGACTAAATAAAGCAGAGGTAAAAATTTCTGCGAAGACTAAAAGATTTCATAAGCAAATCAAAACTTTGAAGAAACATCATAAAAATTGCAACAAGAGATTTGAAAAAAGACAGGTAAACGCGTTTTCATAAAGTAACATGCATGTTAATTGTCACAGTTAATCAACATGCATATAATATTAAATAAGTAGTCCTTTTAAGGACTACCAGTAAAGAGCGTTTTCTCCCCAGCAAGTGAGTCTCTGTCTTTCTCTGCTCCCGCGATGCTTCAGTCCACCTGCCACAGTATTGTTAAGTAGCTGCTAATTCCCAGCACTAGTCATGGACATTTGACTAGTGCAGCCAAAATGAAAAAGGCAAGCGGCTCAGCCTAATCAAAGTGGCTTATTTCCTTTCCTTAGTTGGAGAGCTCTGATGGTGCCACCTGTAGTGCGAATACAGACCTGAATGTGGATGAAACCATGCATTTTCACCCAGCTCACTCTGTGTCTACCGGCCAATCAAAGGTGAGTATTCACATTATGATATTAGTATCTCTCTGGGTTGACAGAATGGGTTAGGAATGAAGTTTAAGGGATGAAGCAAATTGTGGTGAAAACATGCAATTTCAAGTGCTTTATA
This sequence comes from Paramormyrops kingsleyae, assembly GCF_048594095.1. Taxonomy (NCBI): domain Eukaryota; kingdom Metazoa; phylum Chordata; class Actinopteri; order Osteoglossiformes; family Mormyridae; genus Paramormyrops; species Paramormyrops kingsleyae. The sequence continues at coordinate 16,813,540 of NC_132800.1, read as the reverse complement.
AATTCACTTAAAAGTTTTTAAAATAAAGTGGCCTGTCTAGGAGCTTTGTATGTCTTTTAAAAGTCAAATATGTCACTCTGAAACATGTCCAATATCTACTATATAACAAGAGATCTCTGGTAGAGATTCCTCTCCTGATCAACATTTTTCTGCACATACGTAGGTATACACTCACCTAAAGGATTATTAGGAACACCTGTTCAATTTCTCATTAATGCAATTATCTAGTCAACCAATCACATGGCAGTTGCTTCAATGCATTTAGGGGTGTGGTCCTGGTCAAGACAATCTCCTGAACTCCAAACTGAATGTCAGAATGGGAAAGAAAGGTGATTTAAGCAATTTTGAGCGTGGCATGGTTGTTGGTGCCAGACGGGCCGGTCTGAGTATTTCACAATCTGCTCAGTTACTGGGATTTTCACGCACAACCATTTCTAGGGTTTGCAAAGAATGGTGTGCAAAGGGAAAAACATCCAGTATGCGGCAGTCCTGTGGGCGAAAATGCCTTGTTGATGCTAGAGGTCAGAGGAGAATGGGCCGACTGATTCAAGCTGATAGAAGAGCAACTTTGACTGAAATAACCACTCGTTACAACCGAGGTATGCAGCAAAGCATTTGTGAAGCCACAACATGCACAACCTTGAGGCGGATGGGCTACAACAGCAGAAGACCCCACCGGGTACCACTCATCTCCACTACAAATAGGAAAAAGAGGCTACAATTTGCAGGAGCTCACCAAAATTGGACAGTTGAAAACTGGAAAAATGTTGCCTGGTCTGATGAGTCTCGATTTCTGTTGAGACATTCAAATGTTAGAGTCAGAATTTGGTGTAAACAGAATGAGAACATGGATCCATCATGCCTTGTTACCACTGTGCAGGCTGGTGGTGGTGGTGTAATGGTGTGGGGGATGTTTTCTTGGCACACTTTAGGCCCCTTAGTGCCAACTGGCCATCGTTTAAATGCCACGGCCTACCTGAGCATTGTTTCTGACCATGTCCATCCCTTTATGACCACCATGTACCGATCATCTGATGGCTACTTCCAGCAGGATAATGCACCATGTCACAAAGCTCGAATCATTTCAAATTGGTTTCTTGAACATGACAATGAGTTCACTGTACTACAATGGCCCCCACAGTCACCAGATCTCAACCCAATAGAGCATCTTTGGGATGTGGTGGAACGGGAGCTTCGTGCCCTGGATGTGCATCCCACAAATCTCCATCAACTGCAAGATGCTATCCTATCAATATGGGCCAACATTTCTAAAGAATGCTTTCAGCACCTTGTTGAATCAATGCCACGTAGAATTAAGGCAGTTCTGAAGGCGAAAGGGGGTCAAACACCGTATTAGTATGGTGTTCCTAATAATCCTTTAGGTGAGTGTAGATAAACATTGAAGAAATGCATGAAAGAAATTAGGAACATAAGAACATAAGAAATTTACAAACGAGAGGAGGCCATTCGGCCCATCAAGCTCATTTGGGGAGAACTTAACTAATAGCTCCAGAGTTGTTAAAATCTTATCTAGCTCTGATTTAAAGGAACCCATGGTTTTAGCTTCCGCTACACTAGCAGGGAGACTATTCCATACTCTAACTACACGCTGTGTAAAGAAGTGCTTCCTCAAATTTGTTTTAAAATGTTCTCCCGCTAATTTCCACTTATGGCCACGAGTTCTAGTATTTAGACTAATATTGAAATAGTCATTTGGCTGAACAGCATCCAGACCCGTTAGAATCTTATAGACCTGAATCATATCCCCCCTTAGTCTCCTTTGCTCAAGGCTGAACAGATTCAGTTCCGCTAACCTCTCCTCATAAGACGGTCCTCTAAGACCAGGAATCATTCTCGTAGCTCTTCGTTGCACCTTTTCTAAGGCAGCAATGTCCTGTAACTATTATTTTTACAGTTTTTACATGTTAAAGCACAAAGGAAATCAAACACCCAAATAACAGCCCTTCACTCTAATTCCCTGCCATGCTAGCAGAATGTTACTGAGACACAGCTGATCATTAATGGACTAACAATGAATGTGCCAGGCTGAAAGTAATATGGGTCGTATTGAAAACATCCTGTCAGAGTTTTCTCCAGGACCAGAGATGGGAAACACTGAAATAAATTAGGAACTTCACTGACAATCAGATACTAAGAGGTGCTAGATCTCTGCAGACCTTTACCTGAAATATAATGTCTAAAAGCTGTAGTGCTCTGTATAATATGCTATTAAATCACTGTACTATTCACCTGGTACTTAGTGAATGATCTTTAATTTACCAGGATCCGGGGTGTCTTACGAGTGATCCTGATAGTCATCTTGGACTCTCCCACAACTTCTGATCACTCTGTTCCAGAGCTAAAGAGAACTGAGGGCATATTTGTAAGTCTCTGCATATGTCTGTTGCACACAATATTTGTCATTTTAATTCCCTAAATTCTGATGTTTACGAGCAGGAAATGATCAAATTCTCCTAATGAAAGTATTGTCATGGCATCACCATCCAGCTGTAGCTACAAACTAGTTGGTTGTTCTTTTATACAGTATGTGTGACAAAGCTGGTCTAGATGTCACCGCTGAGCAACCCTGACACACACATGCACACACGCGCACACGCTCACACTTTGCTCCCACACACACACGCGCGCGCGCGCTTACCTCTGAAAAAACCATCACGTTCACTCCTCTCTCGCCGTTTCCGCCTGCTGTCGGCAGCGCGGATGCACACACGCTTCCGATGGCACACGCACATAATGTACATTACTTCCTCTGTTTACGCGCGTTCATAATCCCGGACATTGTAATTTGTCGTGCTATTTTGGGCGTGCAGTTATGTTTTATTTTTAAGCAGGCGTGCGACGGCCGGTACTCCGGTGTGCGATACTGAATCCGGCCAAACCATTGAGTAATGTCAGAAGGGGTGCCTGAATTTGGGGCGGGGAACAACTTACCTACAAAATACATTGTTTCTGTAATGAATTGTTCCTTTTTGTGGTGTGAAAACATTGACCAAGTTGGTGTGAAAATGTCTTAACTATGTGACGGTAGTAAAGTAACGGTTTTTGTATGAAAGTACTTACCCATTAATGAGAGAGTCCCAGGAAGGGGCGGAGTCTGGCCTATAAAAGAGGAGACCAGACTCTTTTTTTTTTTTTGTGTGTTTTTGTTTTGCGTGGCGTGCTAACCAAGTCAGAGCGAGAGTGCAACTGTGGTGCCTTGAGCTAGTTTTTCTATTGTTATATTGGGGATACATCCTGTTTTTTTTTTGGGATTTATTTCCCCACCTTTATTTTCCTGTTTTTGTTTTTTTTGTTTGTGCACTATAAATAAATCTCACTTCACACTGAAGTGCTATTGCGGGTGGAGCCATAATTTTTACCACCTTATACGAACGTTTACCACGTCCGTAAGCAAGTGGGGGTTCTCGCTTTACCACAATATGTCTGTTATAAACTAATGCTGACACAAATGTCTCCCCTTCTAGTTGACCAAAAAATCACTAGGCTACACCGACTTGATTAGCAGTGTCGAAAACAGCGAAGATGAATATGTACCTGAATCATGTGAGAGTTCAGAGGAGAATGACAAGATCATTCCATCAAAAAAAGGAAAATTGCCACCCACTCCAGTACTGTCATCTGAACATGTGTCAGACACTAACAACATGGATGGAATCACGCCCTGCACAATCACATCACCAACTGAGGATGAAGCCAGAGATGCATCAAATTATGACAGCAGCAGTGGGGAGTTTGTCATGAAGCTCCGGAAGAGGGTACATGAGGCAGGTTGTTCAAAACCTTTCAGCAAAATGGAAAGGCATCTAGAAAGAATTCATAAAAATGAAATGGATGCGGCTAAAGCTTTCAGTTTTTCTAAGGGGTCAAAATAAAGAAAGATTCATTTGGGCCTCATAAGAATAAGGGGAATCGTGTACACAACAATGATGTTCTAAAAGCTGGAAAAGGTGTACTGGTCCCACGTCAACAAACAACTTCCAGAAAAGCAGATGTGAAGGACTACATGCACTGTATTAACTGTCAAGGCCTCTTCAGACGATATGCATAGTGGAGGGACATGTCAAGGTGTAGCCTTGCCAAGAACTGTGAAGGTACAAAACCAGGTAAATCAAGAACTCAAGCTCTCTGTGCTTATGCACAGCCGGATCCTGAAGGTGTAAATCAGAACTTATGGCGACTGGTGAGTGACATGAAGCAAGATGAAGTAACACAGACCGTTCAAAGTGACACTTGCATTGTTAAGTTTGGAGAACATCTGTGTAAGAAAATGGGAAGTGACAAGACAAAACATGAATACAACAGACAGAAAATGCGTGAGGCTGGAAGGCTGCTGTTTCACGCTAGAAAATTAGGCAATCTTGGGGCCGGTTTTAGACATGCATATATGAGGGGGCAGACAGAAATGTGAAGGGGGCACATGGTGGCGACGGAGGTGGGAAAGGGGTGGGGTGGTGGTGGGGGTGCTCTGGATAACTGTTTTTGTCATGTAATTGGATTGCACTTTGTCAGGCCTCTACCCTAAGACCTGTCCAACTTGGGGGTCCCACCTGAAGGCTAAGCTTCTGCTGGTGTAGCTCTTAGGGTCACTGAGGCACGCAAAGCCCCTGACCACATAAGGTGGCAATCCCTCAGGGGGAAAACTGAAAAATAAAACAACAAAAAATAAAATAAAATATTCCTCATCAGATTAAAACAAGTAAAAACATGACATTTACCTTAATTGGATGGCCTATATCAAACATATTTGAACCCAACAAAACACTTTTCACTATTGCCGATATTACCAAAACTAAAAAGGGTAGGCTAAGTTATGAAAAAGAAAAAATCAATTCACCGAGTCTTGAAATATAAAACTGAAAAATAGGATCGGTCAGGGTTCATTTCACTACATGTTGTACTTGTTATAACTATGTATGTGACAAATAAAGAATCATGAAATCACACTAGGGGTATCTGAAGTCATTTTACATAAAATTTTCCTAAAAGGTGAGGTTCTTTCTTTTTAAAAAAAAAAAAAAAAAAAGAAACATGTTAAGACCCCCCCCCCCCACTGCTATTTTTGTCTATTTGGGGGGGTCTTGGTCTTGATCGGGGGGTATTGTACCCCCCGTAATTCGAACCATGATCTCACGAGTCGCTATGATTTTGATGAGAGAGCTTGCTCTTCCTCTAAACCTCCCGCAATCACGCAGCTCATTTCGCTCTGCCCTGCCTACTGAGAAACTGGCTCATTTGCATACTAACAGTGATTGGATGTTTAGCTGGGGGGAGGGTGAGTGGGGGATCTCTGCCGAGTGCCGCGTGAGCCCGTGCACAAACAGAACGCGGAGGGAAAGAGCGAACAAGAAGTGAAACTTATCATCTCGTTTGTGCCTTTTTCAGTGGATTTTTCAGCTACTGTAGTAAATCTTGTCTATATTCAGTTGGTGGGTAATCTATTATTTTCTTCCTCAACTTCTAAAAGTTTGATTTAAGGGGGCAGGACGTTTGTTTAAGGGGGCGTTGCCCCCTCTTGCCCCAGCGTAGAGCCGGCCCCGGGCAAGCTCCAAAAGACAGAAGATTGTTTCATTCCTGCAAACTTCAATCATGCAATTGAGGCTGTGAAAAATACCTGTGGATTCAAGGATGATTGTTTCATAAGAACATAAGAACATAAGAAATATACAAACGAGAGGAGGCCATTCGGCCCATCGAGCTCGCTTGGGGAGAACTTAACTAATAGCTCAGAGTTGTTAAAATCTTATCTAGCTCTGATTTAAAGGAACCCAAGGATTCAGCTTGCACTACGTTATCAGGAAGACTATTCCATACTCTGACTACACGCTGTGTAAAGAAGTGCTTCCTTAAATCCAGTTTGAAATGTTCTCCCGCTAATTTCCACCTATGGCCACGAGTTCTTGTATTTGAACTAATGCTGAAGTAACTATTCGGTTGAACAGCATCCAAACCTGTTAGAATCTTATAGACCTGGATCATGTCCCCCCTCAGTCTCCTTTGCTTGAGGCTGAATAGATTTAGCTCAAATAACCTTTCCTCGTATGACATTCCTCTAAGACCAGGAATCATTCTTGTGGCCCTACGCTGCACCTTTTCTAAGGCCGCTATGTCCTTTTTAAGATATGGTGACCAAACCTGTACACAATATTCTAGGTGAGGTCTCACCAAGGAATTGTATAATCTTAGCATTACCTCCCTTGACTTAAACTCCACACACCTGGAGATATACCCCAACATCCTATTGGCCTTTTTTATTGCTTCCCCGCACTGGCGAGAATGAGACATGGAAGCATCAACATACACACCAAGGTCTTTCTCATAATCAGCTACCTTTATTTCAGTAGGTCCCATAAAATACCTGTACTTTATATTTCTGCTCCCTACATGGAGTACCTTACATTTGTCTATGTTAAATTTAATCTGCCAGGTGTCAGCCCAGTCACTAATTAAATTAAGATCCCGCTGTAGCTGCTGAGCCGCTAGTTCAGTATCTGCTACACCACCCACCTTGGTGTCATCTGCAAATTTCACCAGTTTACTGTATATATTGGTTTCTATATCATTTATGTAAATAAGGAACAAAAGTGGTCCTAAAATTGAGCCCTGCGGTACCCCACTATGAACGCAGGCCCACTGTGACATCGAGCCTCTTATAACTACTCGCTGCTTCCTATCCGTTAACCAGTTATCAATCCAAGTCGCTACAGTTCCTAAAATACCTGTCGCTTTGAGTTTAAGTGAGAGCCTCTTGTGGGGAACAACATCAAAAGCCTTTTGGAAATCTAAATAGATGACATCATAGGCCTTCTTATCATCAACTTCCTGAGTAGCTTCCTCAAAAAACTCCAACAGATTTGTTAAACAGGATCTACCTCTCCTAAATCCATGCTGGCTATCCCTCAAAATGTTATTTGAGTCCAGGTAATCTACCATTTTCTCTTTGATTATAGCCTCCATAACTTTACCAGTTATACAAGTTAGACTGATTGGCCTATAGTTTGACAAATTACTTCTATCCCCTTTTTTGAAAATGGGCGTTATGTTGGCATGCTTCCAATCAGAAGGTACCACACCTTCAGATAAGGATTTTTGAAACAGTAATGTTAAGGGTTGGCAAATAATATCCCTCATCTCTTTTAACACTATAGGTAAGATGCCATCAGGGCCCTGTGATTTATTTATTTTGAGCTTAGCTAGGCTTTGCAAAACATCAGCTTCAGTTATATATATATTAGTTATAGACGATGTTGGATTAGTAATAAGAACTGGTAAGTTACTAGTGTCCTCAACAGTGAATACCCGTGCAAAACTATCATTGAACTCATTTACTATGTCAATGTCGTTTTCAATTATAAGACCCTTACTATCCTGCAGATTAGTGATTTCAGCTTTTAGAGCTCTTTTAGAGTTAAAATACTGGAAGAAACTTTTAACGTCATCCTTAGCCTCCAATGCGATCTTCCTTTCGACATTCCTTTTAGCTCGTCTAATGTCATTTTTTAATTCAGCCTGTAGATTTAGATACTCTTGCTTTATTATGTCATCATCAGTTATTTTCCATCTCTGGAACAAAGCCCTTTTCCTCCTTACTTTATACTTTATGTCCCTATTAAACCACCTAGGTTGCAATTTCCTTGATTTATTCTTGTTAGAAACAGGTATGAAGTCCTCTTGTACTTGCAATAATGTGCTTTTAAAAAATCCCCATGCCTCTTCAACAGTTTTGTTAATTAACTCCATCCAGTTCACAGTTTCTAGTTTTAATCTCATACAATTGAAGTTAGCCTTCCTAACATTATATATTTTTGATTTGGACTTTGCTCTTCGGGCACTAAACTTAACCTCAAATTTAACCATGTTATGATCGCTACTGTCAAGTGGTTCTAAAACATCTAATTTACCAATCCTGTCCTGGTTATTAGACAAAACAAGATCAAGAATGGCATCTCCCCTGGTAGGGGTGTTAACAAACTGAGTAAAAAAACAATCCTGTACTAATTCCACCATGTCAAGTTCATTTTCAGAAGAGCCAGCAACAATGTCCCACTGCATCCCCGGTAGATTAAAATCACCCATAACTACCACATCATTTTTATTGCTCATAATCCTAATATCACTGTATAACAATCTGCTTTCCTCAGCAGCTACATTGGGTGCTCTGTAACAAACACCGACAATTAGGCTATTTGAGTTTGTAGCATCTAATTTTACCCATATAGCTTCCGTACTTTTACTTATATCAGTAAGCTCCCTTGCCTGCAAGTTTTCCTTTACATATACTGCAACACCACCTCCCTTCTTACCTATACGGTCTTTACGGAACAATGTGTAACCATCCATATTATATTCTTGTCCATCCTTATCACTCAACCACGTTTCAGTTATTGCTATAATATCATAAGAGTCTGATGAGATAAGAGCCTCTAAATCATGAATTTTATTCCTAATACTCCTGGCGTTTAAATACAGACAACAAAGGGTAGGCCTATTACAGTGCCTACTTATAATATGATTTTTTGAGGCTTTCCGTTTCCCCCCAGTTACATACTTAACTAACCTCCCTGCCCCCCCAGTCCCTAGTTTAAACATTCCTCAACTACTCTACAAATACGCCTTCCCAGTACACTGGTTCCCCTCCGGTTCAGATGCAACCCATCCGGCTTGAACAGGTCCCACCTGTTCCAGAAGGTCCTCCAGTGCCCCATAAACCTAAACCCCTCTTTCCTACACCATCCTTTTAGCCACGCATTTAATCTCCTTATCTCAGTTAACTTAGCCTGACTTGCGCGTGGCACGGGGAGTATTTCAGAAAATACCACCATGGACGTTCTGCTTCTAAGCTTATTGGCGACTTCTATAAATTTATCCTGCAGAACAGCCCTTCTACCCTTGCCTATGTCATTGGTGCCAACATGCACCACGACAACTGGATCCACCCCAGCTGGGGCCAAAAGCTTGTCCACACGATCTGGAAGGTCTCCTACCTGGGCACCAGGCAGGCAAGACACCGTACGGGACCCTCTATCACGCGTGCACACATAACTGTCTACTCCCCTAATAATTGAATCCCCCACTACCACAACCTCCCTTTTTCTGGGGGGAGGGGGCTCCTCAGTGCCCAAGGGCCCACCTGCTTCCCCAGTCCCTTCCGGCTCTAAAGCTGGAAGCACCTGAAACCTGTTAGACACAGACACCTCAGGTGATGCCGCCTCTGTAACATGTGTACGCCTTTTCCTGCGTCTACGACCTACGGTCACCCAGCTCTCTCGACCTCTCTGCTCTTCATTCTCCCTCCCCCCCGCTAGTGGCGTACACACCATCTCCCTAAACGGCGTATCAACTAGCTCATCTAACTCACTGTTGCATTGGATGCGAGCCAGTTGCTCCTCAAGGTCGCGAACCTTGACCATGAGTGAGTCCACTAGCTTACATCGCTCGCAGATGAAGTCCGACTGGACACTAACGTCCAGAAGGGCAAACATCTTGCAAACGCAACACTGAGCCGGCCCCATAATTAACTAACTCACTATGACCCCGTACTCCCAGCCCAGTAAATTTATATAGTGTATTTAACTATAAAGATTAATTTGCGTAACAATAAATGCAGTAACGTGCGGAGTACACTAAAATAAGTTATTACTTGTGTTAAAACGGAACTTAATTATTATTTTATTTAAAATTTTAAACCTGATAAATTTACTACTACTTACCAGAAGAACTTCTGCCTGAACCAAGTATGAACTAAAAACAAGGCGAAATCGAAGTTGCTCTTGGGAGGTCGAAAAACCACAAAAACCCCCTCACAGCAGGCTACTGCCGGAGCGGGAAAAAAGTGGAAAATGTCCTCCCGGCCCCGACTGGCGACCGAGCAAAGCTCAGGAGCAACTGTCCTTTTCCGACGCTGGGTAGCGATACCGACGTTAGATATTATTAGTTATTATCGCCCCGCGGGTGTTTGCTACGGAGTTTAAACGCGGACAGAAAAACGCCGCTCAGAAAAATCGCGCTGTTAATTAACAGACAGGACAGACAAGCACTCACGCTGACCGAAAGAAGAACAATAAATAGAAATAAACAGCCACCCACGTAAACAGGTAAAGCACACAAACACTCAAAACACTCCAAAAAACAATCCCAAACAATCGCTGCAGCTCAACACCACTCTCTCGCAGCAATCCCAGCAATCCTCGCAGCAATCCCAGCAATCCCTGCGCCTCCTGCCAGGCAAGTGTGTTGCTGCGAGTGAGTTCCTTCTTTGGCCCTGAGGTTGGGCCACAACCTTAAAAAATAGCAGACATTGTGGAATGTGAAGCAATGATTGCAGGTCAAGATGAAGTTGTACAGAATGCAAAAAGGTTTAAGCACCTTTATGCAACAAAATGGAATGAGTGTGTGTCAGCTAGTGCTTTGAAGACTCTTCATGAATCAAAATGGAACAATCTGCAACTTCTCCTGTTTACTGAAGATGTGAAGAAAATGCATTTACACCTTGAATCAAGACGAAAAGAGCACCAAAGCAAACTCAACATGGAGAAAAACTCAAAGCACTGGTCAAATCTTGCTCGAGTTACTCTATGTGAGGTAATACTTTTTAATCGTCGGAGATCGGGGGAAGTGTCCAAAATGAGACTAAGTTCCTACATTCTAAGAGACACATCGGTTTTGCATTCTGGCATTACAGATGCCTTATCTGAAGTGGAGCATAAATCATGCCGGCATTTCCAACGCATAGAAATCAGAGGAAAGCGTGATAGCTAGGTACCCATTCTCCTCACCCCAGGTATGCTTGCATCCATGGAGCTGCTGGTGAAACACCGCAGAACATGTGGAGTACCTGATGAAGATCAGTTCAGGTTTGCAAGGTCTGGAGCCAACAAGCACTTCAGAGGGTCAGATGCCATTCGAACATTTCCCAGTGAATGCGGAGCAAAATACCTCAAGTCTTTGTCATCAACTAAACTCAGAAAGCATGTGTCCACCTTATCCAAAGTGCTCAATCTCAGATACTGAAACGGATCAATTAGCAGATTTCCTTGGACATGACATAAGGGTGCACAGAAAATTTTACAGGCTACCAGAAGGTACCTTACAGCTGGCCAAGATTAGTAAGGGGCTGATGGCACCTGAACTGGGCAGAATTTCAGAATTCAAGGGCAAAAACCTAGAGGAGATACATATTGACCCTGACGGTATGAACAAAAATGCAAATGTATTTTGTTGTTTTTTTCTTTGTTCTGTTGTAGTATGCCAGTCTAAATATTTTGTGTGTCTTATTTTTCAAAGCAAGTATATGTGGCCAGTGAGGTATCTGAGAGCTAGGAGGAAGATGAGACAGTGCAGCTACAAAAGGAACGAAATCAGCCACCATCCATGTCCATGGGTACGTATTATTAAAATCCGTTTAGTACTCGCCCTATATTTCATACCATTCCTGCACCTTCTGCTTTCGTAACCCCTGTTTCACTAACACTGCTATCTTACATGTTCATTATTAATACACCTTAACCCCATCCATCCATACTGCATGTACTGCATCATGTGACCACTGCTTTATATGATGCATGAGTGTGTTTGCTGTTTTCTTCCTCCCCAGGTCTTCCTGAGGAGGTTCCAGAGAATCAGTCTGAGGACAGGAATTCAAAAGAACAAAGGGACACTTCAACTTGCAGAGGTAGTTTGATTCCATTTGAATCAGATCACACTTTGCTAACCACTGACCACTTTGTATGTCGTCTCACAACCAAAGTCCATTCGGAAGGAATTCAGAACTTCGCTTACCCCGTGTTTTATCTTACAGAATTACAACAAAATTAATAATTATTTCCCTTCACAATCTACACAGTAATCTATAATAACAAAATATATAAGGTATTTACATATTTGTACATTTTATTAAAAATACAAAATTGAAATGCCACTTTATAATAAGATTTGGGAAAGTGAATAACTGAATACATTCCAAATGCCAGGAAGGTCATGTCATGTTTTCCTGTTTTCAATAAGATTATTTTATAATATAGTGATAAATATTTTTTGCCTGATACAGTTCATGTCTGAGATCTTCAAGGCCAAACTGAAAACTGTTTCTTCCAACATAAAGGTTACACTCTTAGGATTCAGAGCTTGTATGCCTCTCATAATGTCACAGTTTGTTTTGCTAAAACGCCTTTTTATCTCCGTATTTAAGTGATCAAAAAGGGTGTAATATACACCTCTTCTGAATTCATCTCTGTCCCCTTCCTTGCAGCTGTGCTGCCCCACAGTGGACTGTACAACACATCCACATCCACATCCTCATCCACATCCACAGCCTCAGACTCCCACTTTGTATTCTTTTCTCAACAACCTCAACTGCAGCATTACACATTTTTGCTGTATCTACAGCATTTTGCCACAGTTGATCATAACATGATTTACCCCTGTACTCCCATAAAGTGTCCTGTAGGACCTGGATTAGGCCCACAGCTCTAGATAGATCAAGGGAAAGTGCTTGAAGCATGTCTGACAGATATTTGGCATCCCCAAGAATCTTCCTAAGAACTGCTAGAATTCCAATAAAGGTCTATTTGTGTAAACAGGCCCAGTGCGTCCACTGATCTCTCCCCACTGCTCTCTCCATCTATCTCATGTAGTACAGCAATACAGCTGGCAGTCTGTCCATGAGATTTTTACATGCGTAGTACCTACATGCCCATCTGGTATCACTGAGACTCTGTAGCTCTCTAGCTGCATCCTGACACATGTCTTGTTGAACTGACAACCATTTCTGGTGAATATAAGAACCTGAAATGTACACATACAATTTCTGCATCAATGAAAAAAAACAATCAACATCAGGGACTGCCTTCACTGCATCGACAATAAGAAGATTAAGGCAGTGTGCACTGCAGTGCACATAAAAAGCGTGTTTAGCTTCTGCTTTGTTTCTGACTGCTACCCTACTGCATTTCCCTGACATCACTGAGGCCCCATCATACCCTTGACCAATAAGATTTGATTTATATTCAAGGCCACACCTTTCCAAACATCCGTGTTTTGCCCGTTTTTCCTATAACTGTTATCTTTGCATACCTGTGGTTGTATTAGCAAAGTCGAGAGGCTAATTGACCGAACGAATGGTCGGTTTGGCCAGGATGTTTATCATTGATCAGGCATACAGTGCATGAAACACTCTGGTACTACTGACTTTTAGTCGCCTGCATGGTGAGTTCACTTTCAGGGAAACATGGGCTAATTCGTCAGGAACATAATACTAGTTCTCTGAATTAAACTGGTTTGCTATCACCAACTAACATGCAGCCTTTACCTACCCTAAGGCAGGGCTGTTTTAAACAATATTAAATTAGCTTCCTATGACTTCTGATGTTAAACACTACACACATTAGCACGTTCAGTTTACTTACCTATGATTTTACGTCTCCGTTGCACAGAATTAAAAATTCCACAAATAACTTGCGTCTGATTACGTTCACTGTGAACATGTGTGTTGTTGTAGTTCCTCCTCTTCTGTATTAGACTGTTATGCATTAAACTGCATGCATTGATCAATACGCCTGACCAACAAGTTAGTAAAATTATTATGATAAATACTTTTTTTTGGGTGAGGGGTACACAGGGTGGCCACCTAGATTTTAGGGGGGGCCCATGGTGGATTTGAGATAAGGGGTCAGATTTGTTACCCTTAAGCTGCCAAACACAACAGGGCTTGGGCTGTTACATGGTGCTGATTTCAAACACTTTGTCAAATATCCATCCTCTTATCCAGTACAGGGTTACTGGGGTCTGTTACAGGAAGGCAGGGGAGCCCAGGAAACTAGGGAGACCATGGAAACCACACACACACAGAGCAGGGGTGGGACTCAAACCCACAACCCTGGAAGTGTGAGGCTATAAGCTACAAAACCAGGCCCTGTATCAGCTGGCTTTGTTAAACATCCAGCAGCACAAATTCAGAATAAGGACGTCATTGTATTTAGTTAGTTTGGCTGTTAATCTGTTCTGCTTTAAGGTCTCTCTGTTCAGATGACCTGAGAGCCAGGAGGAGCTGATTAAGGCCTTTTCCAGCTATGATAAAATAAAACTTCTCCTAGTGACAGCCACAGTCCATCTTCATAGTGTTTCTCCAAAACAGAGCCTTCTTCCCAGTCTGTGTTTGTGTGCGTGTCTCCAGTTCTGGCTGGAGAATGAGATGGGAAGCAGATTCAAAGCGGCCTTATCTCCGGCTTTGTGTTTCTCCACTTGCAGTATTCCAGACATGTCCAGCGTGGGGTATACAGTATCCCGGAAATAAATCTGCCTTCAGATAATTATCTCTTCCTCCCTGAAAGTGCCCCTGAGAAACTCCCTTTTCAGAGCTATAACTGTCATTTATGACGGCCATATTCCTGCAAGTAAATCACAAACTATACCCTCCTCAGGTCTGTTCCTTGGGCTTCTGATTACTCTGTCTATGCAGGCTGACATGAACTCATAATACTGTATCTTCATAATATCATTAGACAGCTGATCTGCAACCAAACACATATTTATACATTTTTTTCTACAAGACTGTCAATCAATAACTTATTCAGGGAGAGTGCAAGTGATCAAAAGGTTGCTGATCCAAATCCCATTGTCATAAGTTTGCTAGAAGGTTGCTTGTTCAAATCCCCTGGTTGGAAAACTGATTTCACTGTTGGGCCCTTGGGCAAGGCCCGTAACCCCAGCACCAGCTGACCCTGCTTTCTGAAGTGTCCGTCACTGTGGATAAAAGCATTTGCTAAATAAACAAATATAATGAAATCGACAGACATCGATTCTACATAATTAATATAGTTGTGGACACAGAGGCCCTACAGAAGGTCTTATCTTGATCCATCAAGGCACAGGATGTACAGGGGGAACAGAACAAACTGCCTGAGTCCATTTCGGTTTTGGGGGGCTGCATGTGTAGAAGCCTGAACCTCTGTTAGTGTGTCGCCTGCCTCCTCTCTTCACAGGACCCCCAGTGTGCAGAACGGTGAACAGGACATAGATGTGTGATTCCCATGGCGGTGTTCCAGGGACTGACCGGGGGGGCTGGGAATTACCACTGTCACCCTAAAAACCCACATCGTGTCGGAGTGGCGAGGAACTGACATACATTCTGAGCCCCTCCCTCTGGGATCAGGGCTGCCATCATATTTCATGGTTCTGTTTAGCGAGGGGAGGCGTGGCTTCAGTCTGGGTCATACCTGAACCCAGAATGTGATGAGCAACCACTTCATTAACAGATAAACTTTAGCAATCACACTTACTGTAATTAAGTTTTTTTTAACAGATGCTTTTATGCAAAGTGACATACGATTGAGAAAGCGGGTCAGAGAATCTCTGGGGCAATTGGGGGGTTAAGGTTCTTGCCCCAGGCCCAATGGTGATGCATTCTGCTGACCGCGGCCCTAAGTTTGCTGTTCAACTCGCTGCTTTCTCAATTGTAAATCGTTCTGCAAAAAAAAAGTGAGTCAGACCTTCATGCAACTTCAACAAAACATCGGGCGGGGAGGGGACAAGGGACGTCGCGATATAATGTAATCATACGATTACGTTTGCAGCAAAATAATAGGACAGTGAAAATGTCGGATGAAAGCAGAATGGAATATGGGAGTATGGGAGACGATCCATTTATAGCATCCAGGATTTTTAATGTTTGCGAGGCTGAGTTTGTTTATATGGCGAGGAGCCCAGCACCAAGTTACACAAGATAATAAGCTGGAGGAAAGCAGCAGGCAAAAGTTTAAATATTCTCTATTAATATACTTGGCTGGGAGTAAAGGACGGGGACATAGTGAGTTAGGTAATTATGCGGCCAGCTCAGTGTTGTGTTTGCAAGATGTTTGCCCTTCTGGATGCTTGCGTCCACTCAGACTTCGTCTGCGAGCGATGTAGGTTAGTTGACTCACTCATGGTCCAGGTCCGTGACCTAGAGGAGCGACTGGCTCTCATCCAACATAACAATGAGTTAAAGGAGAGAGTTAATACGCCTTCTAGGGAGACTGTGTGTACGTCACAAGCGGGGAGGGGGGAGAATGATGAACAGGTAGGTCGAGAGAGCTGGGTGAACGTAGGTCGTAGACGTAGAAAAGGGCGTACACAATTCACAGAGGCGGCATCACCTGAAGTAACAGTGTCTAACCGCTTTCAGGTGCTTCCAGCTTTAGAGCCAGAAGAGACTGGGGAGGCAGGTCGGCCCTTGGGCACCAAGGAGCCACCTAACCCCAGTAGGAGGGAGGTTGTGGTAGTAGGGGATTCAATTATCAGAGGTGTAGATAGTTATGTGTGCACCCGTGATAGAGGGTCCCGTACGGTGTCTTGCCTGCCTGGTGCCCAGGTAGGGGACCTTCCAGATCGAGTGGACAGGCTTTTGGCCCCAGCCGGGGTGGATCCAGTGGTCGTGGTGCATGTTGGCACCAATGACATAGGAAAGGGCAGAAGGGCTGTTCTGCAGGATAAATTTATAGAAGTCGCGGATAAGCTTAGAAGCAGAACATCCACGGTGGTATTCTCTGGAATACTTCCCGTGCCACGTGCAAGTCAGGCAAAGTTAGCTGAGATAAGGGGATTAAATGCGTGGCTAAAATGGTGGTGTAGGAAAGAGGGGTTCAGGTCTATGGGGCACTGGAAGACCTTCTGGAACAGGTGGGACCTGTTCAAGCCGGACGGGTTGCATCTGAACCATAGGGGAACCAGTGTATTGGGGAGGCGTATGTGCAGAATAGTTGAGGAATGTTTAAACTAGGGACTGGGCGGCAGGGAGGTCAGTTAAGAATTTATGTGGGGAGAGACGGAAAGCCCAAATAAATATTAAAAGTAGACACTGTAAAAGGCCTACCATTAGTGGTCTGTATTTGAATGCTAGGAGTATTAGAAACTAATTAATGACTTAGAGGCTTTAATTTCTTCAGACAATTACGACATTATAGGAATAACTGAAACATGGATGAGTGAAAATGATGGTGATGAATATAATATGGATGGTTATACGTTGTTCCGTAGAGACCGGATAGGCAAGAAGGGAGGTGTTGTTGCAGTATACGTAAAAGAAAACTTGCAGGTAAGGGATCTCACTGATAAAAATAAAAATTCAGAAGCTGTATGGATAAAACTTGATGCTAAAGATTCAAATGGCCTAATTGTCGGGGTTTGTTATAGAGCACCTAATGTAGCTGTAGAGGAAAGCAGAATGTTATATGATGATATCAGGATTATGAGTAATAAAAATGATGTGGTGGTTATGGGTGATTTTAATTTACCTGGGATACAGTGGGACACAGTCTCTGGCTCTTCTGTAAATGAACTTGAGATGGTGGAATTAGTACAGGATTGTTTTTTTACTCAGTTTGTTAATACTCCTACCAGGGGAGAAGCCCTTCTTGATCTCGTTTTCTGTAATAACCAGGATAGGATTGGAAAATTAGAGGTTTTAGACCCATTGTACGGTAGTGATCATAACATGGTTAAATTCGATGTTAATTTTAGTGTCCGAAGAGCAAAGTCGAAATTTAAAGTATACAATGTTAGGAAGGCTAACTTTAATGGTATGAGACAGAAATTAGAAACTGTGAACTGGACAGAGTTACATAGCAAAACAGTTGAAGAGGCATGGGAATTTTTCAAAAGCACATTGTTGCAAGTGCAAGAGGACTTCATACCTGTTTCCAGGAAAACTAAATCTAGGAAACGACAACCAAGGTAGTTTACTAAGGAAATTAAGAATAAAGTCAGGAGGAAAAGGGCTCTGTTCCACAATTGGAAAATAACTAATGATTTCATAATTAAGCAGGAGTATCTAAGTGTACAGGCAGAGAGAAAAAAATGACATTAGGCTATCCAAGAGGGATGTAGAAAGAAAAATTGCATTGGAGGCTAAGCATGACAGTAAAGGTTTCTTCCAATATTTTATCTCCAAGAGAGCACTAAAAGCTGAAATCACTAATTTTCAGGATAGTAAGGGACTTATAATTGATAACGAAATCGATATGGTAAATGAGTTTAATGATTATTTTTCAAGGGTGTTCACAATAGAGAACACAAGTAACTTACCACCAATTAATACGAATACAGCATCGTCTATGACCAATATATGTATAACTGAGGTTGATGTGATACTAAGCCTAGCTAAACTCAAAATAAATAAATCGCAGGGGTCTGATGGCATCTTACCTATAGTCTTAAAAGAGATGAGGGATATTATTAGCCAACCTTTAACTTTAATATTCCAGAAATCGTTATCTGTGGGTGTGGTACCATCAGATTGGAAGCATGTTAATATAACACCCATATTCAAAAAAGGGGATAGAAGTAATCCAGCAAACTATAGGCCAATCAGTTTAACTAGCATTACTGGAAAAATAATGGAAGCTATAATTCAAGTGAAAATGGTAGATTACCTAGATGCAAATAACATTATAAAGGATAGCCAACATGGATTTAGGAGAGGTAGATCCTGCTTAACGAATCTACTTGAGTTCTTTGAGGAAGCTACAAGTGAAATTGATCACAAAAAGGCCTATGATGTGATTTACTTAGATTTCCAGAAGGCCTTTGATGTTGTCCCCCACAAACGGCTCTTGCTAAAGCTTAAAGCTGCAGGGATTTTAGGAACTGTGGCAGCTTGGATCAAAAACTGGCTAACTGACAGGAAGCAGCGAGTAGTTATTAGAGGCACAATGTCACAGTGGGCCTCCGTTCATAGTGGGGTACCGCAGGGTTCAATTTTAGGACCACTATTGTTCCTAATTTACATTAATGATATTGACACAAATACATACAGTAAACTGGTTAAATTTGCAACGACACCAAGGTGGGTGGGGTAGCAGATACTAATCTAGCAGCAGAGAGGCTTCAACGGGATCTGGATTTAATTAGCGAATGGGCTGATACTTGGCAGATGAAATTTAACACAGATAAATGTAAGGTAATCCATGCAGGGAACAGAAATATAAAGTACAGATATTTTATGGGTTCCACTGAAATAAAGGTAGCTGATTACGAGAAAGATCTCGGTATGTATGTTGATGCTTCCATGTCCCACTCTCGCCAGTGTGGGGAAGCAATAAAAAAGGCGAACAGAATGTTGGGTTATATCTCTAGATGTGTGGAGTTTAAGTCAAGGGAGGTGATGTTACACTTATATAATTCCTTGGTAAGACCCCACCTAGAATACTGTGTGCAGGTTTGGTCACCGTACCTCAAGAAGGACATTGCTGCCTTAGAAAAGGTGCAACGAAGAGCTACGAGAATGATTCCTGGTCTTAGAGGAATGTCTTATGAGGAGAGGTTAGCGGAACTGAATCTGTTTAGCCTTGAGCAAAGGAGACTAAGGGGGGATATGATTCAGGTCTATAAGATTCTAACGGGTCTGGATGCTGTTCAGCCAAATGACTATTTCAATATTAGTCTAAATACTAGAACTCGTGGCCATAAGTGGAAATTAGCGGGAGAACATTTTAAAACAAATTTGAGGAAGCACTTCTTTACACAGCGTGTAGTTAGAGTATGGAATAGTCTTCCTGCTAGTGTAGTGGAAGCTAAAACCATGGGTTCCTTTAAATCAGAGCTAGATAAGATTTTAACAACTCTGAGCTATTAGTTAAGTTCTCCCCAAACGAGCTTGATGGGCCGAATGGCCTCCTCTCGTTTGTAAATTTCTTATGTTCTTATGTTCTTAAGCCTGACCCAGATGCGGCCCTGATACACGCTGGTTGGCGGCTGGGGAAACTTGCCACGCATCAGCCATCCGGCGGCTGTTTCTGCTCACGGCAGGAAACCGCCATCTAGTGGTGTGCTTTGGGAATTGCATGTAGCGCCAGAGTTCCTGGATATTGTTACAGTATCATGGACCTAAAGACTGATTGAGGTTTGACTCAAAACACAATATTGTGCAGTTTGGGGATTTGCGTGGGTGTTTCTGTGCTCATAATCACAGGTCCTGAGGGCCCATACTGTCACGCCCCCGGGAGGCGTGACAGGACAGGTGTAGCTCTTTCATCCGTGGATGACGGCTTAGTTAAAAGGGGAGGACTCACGCATTGCCAGTGCGAAGTATTAAGCCGATGAAAAGAAGCTATACCGAGCAATTACTTGTCTTCCGTCTCCCCGATCTCCCATACCTGTCCCAGTTACCTGTTTCTGTTCCTTCGTTCCACAGCCCCGCGCCCGCTCCTGACTTACCTGTTCCATCCAGTCCGACTCCCTGTGTCCTGCCCTCCGTGTGTTCTGCCGTCCTGTGCTTATCCGTCGGATTGACTCCCTGGCTTCTGACCTTCCTGCCTGCCCATCGACTACGATCCCTGCTCAACGCTCTTTGGTTTTGTTTGCTTCGGCTTGCCCCAAGGGAAGCTCTCGGGCTGCGCGTCTCCGCTCCCGCAGTAAGAGTAAAATCTTTCCGTGCCACGGGCATATGCCACTCGACATGTCACCGCTACGTGCGCATGGCAGTGGCAGCTGCCACTCCACATGCCACCGCTACGTGCGCATGGCACTCGACATCTCACCGCTACGTGCGCATGGCAGTGGCAGCTGCCACTCCACATGCCACCGCTACGTGCGCATGGCACTCGACATCTCACCGCTACGTGCGCATGGCAGTGGCAGCTGCCACTCCACATGCCACCGCTACGTGCTCATGGCACTCGACATGTCACCGCTGCGTGCACATGGCACTGGCAGCTGCCACTCCACATGTCACCGCTACGTGCACATGGCACTGGCAGCTGCCACTCAACATGTCACCGATACGTGTGCATGGCACTGGCAGCTGCCACTCGCACGTCACTGCTACCAGTACAGCAGCTGCCACTTATATGTGTGTCTGTCATCGGTCTCAACGCGACTATACACGTCTGTATACGCCACTGGACTAGAATCCCTGAAACCTACGAAATACCTCGGACGCACCTCTCGTGGAGCCCCCCCCCCCCCCTCCCCACACAAACTGCCCGCCCCCTCATCAGCGCCAATCAACACTTATTGTTTTACAAATGAAAGCGAGTTTCACGGTTTCAACCTCGGGTCTGCACAGAAACGTCTTTCTAACAGTGTGGTCTGAGGAATCGTAAAATACATGTAGCCTATATTATAATCAGTGAGAAAAAATAAGTGCAGGAACTCTAATTTTCCGTCATTTGACATTTGTGCGGTGAAAAAAAAATCAAGTCTTTAGGATGTGTTGGTTCAAAAACTATTTTAATTTAATCATTCTTCCAAGCAATAACCTATAGGCATAGGCTACTTTTTTCTAATTCGCAAATGGAATACTGAAAACCATTAAAACAACATGAACCAGACCAGTGTGATACTTGTAGGCCTAACAATAGACTAGGGCTAAAGCTGATGCGATTGGTTGGGACTCAGTGGATGCATATGATAGGGCACTGTCGTGGCTCGTGGGTAATGTAGTCTTTTATCGGTCTTGTGATATTGTCTATTCTCGGGCCACTGTCGCTGCGTCGGATCAGTTTCAGTAAGTACCGGAACGCAGAAAAAAGTGGCGGAACCCAAAAGACGAAAATACAGAAGTTCCGGAACTGCGTTCTGCTGCGTTCTGGCCCACTTCAAGCACTGATTATAATTAATTGAATTTGAAATACAAGTGAATCCCCATTTCTCGATTCAGCAATTGCGATTTCAGTTTCCCAAAAGTATTTGAAAGAATAAATAAATGCATTTGCTTACTGTCTGTAACAATCGGTGCTAATCTCTTTTTCAGTTTTAAAGTTCTATCAGGGCTAAAAGACGAATTAATTAATGTATGTCGTTAAAATTACCCTGGCATGACATTAATGCGATATATGCATTATAAATGTGCCGACAGACGAAGCATTTTTATAAGTAATGAAGAAAAATATGGAACTTGCAACTTAGAATTTGTAAAAACTGTATGAAGTCCAAGCACACAAAAGACTACTGATTACTATCTCAATCTCTTATGAGATGGCACAATGCGCTTTGCACGTAAACACTGATGACGCTACCTTCGAAAAAGATTGCGCAGGTATGAGCACACGAAATACTATAAATTATCAGTAAGGGTCAGTCCCAAAAAGGCAGCTGGCAGGGGGAAGTGACGTCACAGGCACCCGTCAAGGCAGGTAGCGGCAGCTGCCTTTCGGGAACAGTGCCTGCCGGTAGTGGCAGGTCTAGTGGCAGGTGCCGTTCAGATACAGTAGAGAGGCACCTACCAACCGCTCATGGAAGTAAACCAGAGATTCTGTGAATCGGCTAGGATAAACTGGGATACGGAAATAAATTGAGGACTTGTTTAATCCTTGTATGACTATGCATGATGTTATTGTTGTTGATTGCAAAACTCTTCATTGTCATATTTGAGAAGACAATGATTGTACTGTTTATATTTATTATATTATATTTATTAATTTTACAATGTAATAATATTTCTTATTACATTGAAACATCTCTAGGTACTATTCTTATTTGGTATGTAAATTATTTAATTTCCTCAACTTCTATAGCTAAGGAAGCTTTGTATAAAATTACGTTAAAATTCCTGCATTTAGTTGTACTATTTATAATTATAATATTCACAAAATGATCATTAAGCCGATGTACAGAATCTCTGGTTTAGGCTACTTCCAGGAGTGGCGGGTAGGTGCCTCTCTACTGTATCTGAACGGCACCTGCCACTAGACCTGCCACTGGACCTGCCACTAGACCTGCCACTAGACCTGCCACGGGACCTGCCACTAGACCTGCCACTACCGGCAGGCACTGTTCCCGAACGGATCCTGTCACTGTTTAGCGCCACTAGCGACGGACAGAAGTGGCAGCTGCCACTAAGAACTGGCAGCTGCCACTTAATTCTTAGTGGCAGCTGCTGCTACCTGTCTTGACGGGTGCCTGTGACGGAGTGGCAGCTGCCGCTACCTGTCTTGACGGGTGCCTGTGACGTCACTTCCTCCTGCCAGCTGCCGTTTCAAGACCGAACCCCCTCAGTAAATTACTCCGGACGTGTGTGCAGTTATGTATTGGATAATTCATGATGTACCTGTGAAACAGGATGGGCAGTTATGAGCACACAAAAGTGCTAATTACTAGAAACAGATTGCGGTCTAAGTATATTACGGTACAATAAAAAAGACTTTCGCGTTCATCATTTATTTTTGATCATAGAAATGCAAATAGGGAACATTATAGAGGTCTTATTAAAGAAGTGGTAGGTGTGATTATATATATCGTGTTTCTTGTCACTTTATTTCTGTCACTTTAGGTTGCTGTTACTATATATTAAAAGCAACATAGTATTATAATTTAGATTGAAACGTATTGCTTAATTTAGCCTTGACAGTAGTCTTAATATTAATGACAATTTTAATTTTCTTGATCTCCTTTGGTTGTTTAATAGTAATTTGAGAGAATGTTGTGACAGATGCATACAGAGAATACCAGATAAAATGACTAGTGTACAAATGAACGGTGTAGGAAATGGGGTCGTTATAGGCCTCTGAATTTGTAAAATTTGATAAAACACTGGTGCTTAAGGTATGAACAGACAAATGGGTGAGGGATAATTAAAAATAAAGGGGTATTCAGAAACAATTTAAACTTTATGCAGATTTGCAAATAGTTGGTGTAACTAGGCTACATAAAACAATGTATTGAAATGTGACCAAAAACAAACAATACTCAAGGACATAAACAAATGTCAAAGATAACATGCGTGTGAATTCCCATCTCGACAAAAATACATAGAAAAACGAATGTTTTTATATAGTCTCCGACAATATTGGGTAATTTACAAGTGCTCTGAAAGCTTATTCCTGCTAATCCTCTGCTAACCTCCGAAGTTACAAAAAATACCGTGCCCACCACCACGCAAAATGACCCACCATGCAGTCATTTTCGCCGCGCGCACCTCTGCGAGTATAAACCAAGCTTTAAGTGGTGACAGTCGCACGTAGCGGTGACAGGTCGAATGACAGCCGATATGTGAAGACACCAGGTCGAGTGACAGGTTCCTATGGCCGTGCCGGGTCCCGTGAAATGCGCCGATGGCCGTGCCGGGTCGGTTGCCATGCGCATATAACAGTGAAACATCGAGTGCCATGCTCATGTAGTAGTGACATGTAGAGTGGCAGCTGCCACTGCCATGCACACGTAACGGTGACATGTCCAGTGCCATGCTCACGTAGCGGTGACATGTGGAGTGGCAGCTGCCACTGCCATGCGCACGTAGCGGTGAGATGTCGAGTGCCATGCGCACGTAGCGGTGACATGTCGAGTGGCAGCTGCCACTGCCATGCGCACGTAGCGGTGACATGTCGAGTGCCATGCGCACGTAGCGGTGAGATGTGGAGTGGCAGCTGCCACTGCCATGCGCACGTAGCGGTGACATGTCGAGTGCCATGCGCACGTAGCGGTGGCATGTGGAGTGGCAGCTGCCACTGCCATGCGCACGTAGCGGTGACATGTCGAGTGCCATGCGCACGTAGCGGTGAGATGTGGAGTGGCAGCTGCCACTGCCATGCGCACGTAGCGGTGACATGTCGAGTGCCATGCGCACGTAGCGGTGGCATGTGGAGTGGCAGCTGCCACTGCCATGCGCACGTAGCGGTGACATGTCGAGTGCCATGCGCACGTAGCGGTGACATGTCGAGTGGCATATGCCCGTGGCACGGAAAGATTTTACTCCCTCTGCGCTCCCCTGCCGGGGACGGCAGCGCTTCCCATAACGGAGTGCACGGACAGCTTCGCCGGTGTATTATCGCTTGCCCTATTAAACTTCGGCATTTCTCGCATTTCTGGGTCCTCGCTTCTCTCCGCCTGTCTCGTTACACATACATGCTGGTGTTGAGCTCTGATATTCTTAAGTATTATTTTTAATAACTGATGCGCTTGGACTCGATCTTTGATCCAGTGTTTTGCTGTTTATAATCTTTCCAAGCACTTCGGGTACCGGGGTGACGCCCAGCACCGTATCAATTTGCTTCCTTATTTGTTTGTCGTTTTGATAAAAGCGTCTGATAAATATGTAAAATGTAAATAAGTATAAATGTAAATACAACACTAAATATGAAAAAAATGCTGGTAGTTTTCTCTCTGGTAGGTCTCTCTAATCTTACATCCCTCGGAGAAAAGCCTATAGTGTCACATGGGGTTAAATGTAAATGTGCAGTTTTCTGGATCTTAATCTGAAAGTCAGTTTATCGTTTACCTAGAAGGTAGAGTTTATATTCTCTGCCCGAGGCCGAGCCCAGACTTGACCCGACCCGACCCGTGGGCCGGGTCGGGCCGATATTTCCTGCCACTATCTTCGGGCCGGGCCGGGCCGGGCTGGGCGGGGCCATGATCAAGCATTTGTGTGTGTTTTTTTTTTTTTTTAAATCATTACTTAATTAGCCTAATTGGGTGGAGAGCTATGCCATAATTATAAATGTAGCTCCCTCCCGTAAGACACGAGCACAAGAGTCCTTTGCATTTAACTGAGCCGACGGTTTATTCGAAAGACAGTGGCTTCGTTATTATCACCATCATGGCAGATGTGAGAACTAAATACAGATACGGAAACACAAAATCAAGCACATTTACTTACAATATTAGCTAACAAACATTGAAATTCAAATGAAATATAAACATAAATAACAATAAAGACAGCTTAGAGAATTCATATACAGTTAACACGAACCTCAGTTAGCATTTACATGGCTAAATACAACAAACTTAACTAAAACTTAATTAACACATACCTCGTTGGCTGCTTACGGAAGGATTTAACCTTTTTCTTAACCCTTTACTTAAAGTTCGATGCCGAGCACACAAACTGGTTCCAGCAGCAAGCGAACTGGATAAGTGAAAACGTGCTTTTCTTCTAAACGTGTCTCAATAATTGCTGTTTTGCACTACGTTTTATAATAGGCTTTAAAATATTTATTTTGTTTAAAAATATTCTAAAACTTATCATATTTATTAAATATGCCATCCAAAGTTAATTACTTGTTCATTTTCTGTGTTTATCATTGTTCACGTTTTTTTTTCATTCGGATCTATTTGCGATCCATTCTGAATAAACAAACAATGCAGTTTACATGCTTCGTCCTTGTTGCATTTTTCATTAAGATAAATCTAAACTAATTTCTGTAGTTCAAACAACTTAGAATTGTAGTTGAGAACGTCTGTTACAACGGCTCACGTATTAAAAAATAGTCGGGTTTAAATCGGGCTCGGGCTCATAATTACAGTTAATGTGTCGGACCGGGTCGGGCTCGGACACAAGGTGCACGGGCTCGGGTAGGATCGGGTTTAATTTTTTGGGCCCGATCTAAGCTCTACTAGAAGGTGGCAGCACATGAACACTGCAAAATTGCAAGCTTGACATGTCGCTTCGTACACAATAGTGCGCTATCCTTATATTAAAAAGACTACATAATTACATACATAAATAAATATTTTTCCTTCAAAAAAGAATAGAAGCATGTCTACACAATATACCCAAATCTAAGAATCCCCCTTGGCAGCATGTTATGCTGTAGTTTGGTTTTGTTTTCAGCTCCATACTTTCCCAGAATTACCCTGGACTGCTTCCAGTACTGAAGCCCAAAGAATCAAACACGGAGCTCACATAACTTGGCATGAGGCCTCTGAATTGCCTAAGTGGATGTAGTTTTGACTCCGGCCCATGGGGATTCAGAGCAGATACAAATGATCGCGAACCCATGTCTGATTTACAGTGAAAGGTGGTTGAACACAATGCACAGCCTCTGTAATGACTCCACTGTCCAGCAGGGGGTGCCACATGAAAGCTGCACAGCAGGAGTAAACAGGCTTCCAGAGATGATGCACCGCAGTCCCACAGTCCTCTAGTCTTAAGTGCTCTAATCTCGTGGTCCCTCTATACCATGGTCTCATAGTCCCTAGTGCCCAATTCCCCCTTTGCCCCACTTCCATGATCCACAAGTCCCTAGTCTCCTCGTTCCTTAGTCCCCTTGTTCCTAATCCCATAGTCCACTACTCCTTAGTCCCCTAGTTCCTAATCCCATAGTCCACTACTCCATAGTCCCCTTGTTCCTAATCCCATAGTCCACTACTCCTTAGTCCCCTTGTTCCTAATCCCATAGTCCACTACTCCTTAGTCCCCTTGTTCCTAATCCCATAGTCCACTACTCCTTAGTCTCCTAGTTCCTAATCCCATAGTCCACTACTCCTTAGTCCCCTTGTTCCTAATCCCATAGTCCACTACTCCTTAGTCCCCTTGTTCCTAATCCCATAGTCCACTACTCCTTAGTCTCCTAGTTCCTAATCCCATAGTCCACTACTCCTTAGTCCCCTTGTTCCTAATCCCATAGTCCACTACTCCTTAGTCCCCTTGTTCCTAATCCCATAGTCCACTACTCCTTAGTCTCCTAGTTCCTAATCCCATAGTCCACTACTCCTTAGTCCCCTTGTTCCTAATCCCATAGTCCACTACTCCTTAGTCCCCTTGTTCCTAATCCCATAGTCCACTACTCCTTAGTCCCCTTGTTCCTAATCCCATAGTCCACTACTCCTTAGTCCCCTTGTTCCTAATCCCATAGTCCACTACTCCTTAGTCTCCTAGTTCCTAATCCCATAGTCCACTACTCCTTAGTCCCCTTGTTCCTAATCCCATAGTCCACTACTCCTTAGTCCCCTAGTTCCTGCTCCCTTGCATTGACAAATAGATACTTAAATGCAAAGACTAACGAGGGGCAACAGGCATGAATCATCAGGCTCTCGCTAGGGAGGAGACAGGAGGGTCAGGCAGATGTGATGGGTAGGACATGACAGTGGTCATATGACACGGGCTGTTGCAGTCGCCATGAGGAACTGCAGGAATGTAAACAGCTTGGAAAAGGCAGCTGGTGTTTTTCTCCTTTATTTCTGTGTGAGCCTATAGTGGGTCCCTTGTTGGATAGAATCCTGTTTCTACTGTGTGTCAGTCATAAGCGGATCACACTTCTTATCGTTAGGGTGATGCCTGTGGTTAATGGCATTGGCCAAAGTTATTTGTATTTGCTGGAAACTCTACAAACTACACAAACACAATAACCAGTAGCAGGACTTGTAGTCTTTCAGGCTCTTGGCCCCAGATGTTTAATTACTTTGACTTTATATCTGAATGTGAATTTTCTGTAATTGACCAATATGGTTCTTATTCATGACAATATTCAGTCAATGTTCTGTTTAAGAATTGCATTGATTAAGGATTGGATCAAATTTATTGATCTCGGGGGGAAATTCTTTTGAAAGCAGCAGATACAAACATACATGTAGTGCATCCGTTGTAAATAACAAATGGAAACTTGCTTCCTTCTGCACCCCCCCCCCCCCCCCCTTATGTCACCAGAGGGATAAATATTCCTGTTTGCATGTGTGTCACTGTCTGTAAGTATATCACAGATGTGAGAGAAATGCTTGTGCATATAGGCTGTAAACCCTCATGCTCATGCATTTTAGTCTCTGTAAGTGTTACGTTCCGGCTGCTGTCAGGCGCAGGATAAACGGACTCAGACCCAGGATGGCTCGATTGTCAGGGGTCATTTATTAACAAAGAGCACAAAGAGGAGAGAACATAACAGAAAAGGACAATGAAACACTGATGCAGAGCCGAAGCCGGCGTGGTGGCTGCCACAGGATCGATTCCTCTCCCCTTAGCCGGGAACCCACCTTATACACCCACCCCCAGGGGAACAGGTGCACCACATCAAAATTAGACAGGGGGGGAGAGAAACAAACAAGCCACCAGCAGAGGCAGCAGCACAGAATGTGGAGCTCATCACCAGAGGAAGGAGAGGGACGTCAGAGTAAGAATCCACCTTTCCACTGTGTTCAGGGGTATATCTGTATTGCTGCAATGACAGTGTGAGTGTATTGTGGGACACTCTGTGGCTGACAGTGTCAGTGTCATTCCTAAACACTCTCACTCTCTCTCTCTCTCTCTCTCTCTCTCTCTCTCTCTCTCTATATATATATATATATATATATATATATATATATATATATATATATATATAATGAAACCGAATTTATCTTATTTCTGGTAACTGGTAATCACCTACACTGCATCATTGATGATCAGGTGTTTGTTTTCCAACATCACAAAAATTTTGATGTAGTACTAACATGATTTATTAAGATTTTATATTATTTATCTTTACTTAGTTAACATATGATTAATTTGATTATATTACTTATCTTTACCTCAGGACCGCTGTAGGTTTTGAGCTAATAAAATGTCTGTCGTCTTCCGCCCCCTGCTGGCCAAAGCATCGCCGCTGCGATATCAGGCTGCTGCGCTCAGTCACCAGAGAGCGCGGATTAAGTGTGTTACTCAGTTACGCTTCAGGCAGCGCTGAACTGGGACATTAATAGGATAGAATAGGAAGCGTTTATTGTCAGTGTACAGGTAGAAAATACAATATACAGACAGAAATATATAAAATGTACATATAGAGGGGAGGGGAGAAGCCCCCCCACTCATCAGGATTACATTTCATTACATTTTATTTTATTCAGAATCAGAATTCACTTTATTGGTTCAGCTGCATGTACTATGATTTTGTTTTGGCAGTTTTTGTGCATTCACAGTCAACATAGAACAGAAGTCAGAGAAAAACAGTCATATTCTGCATGGGTTTGGCAAGCTGAACAAACATTCAATTTTGTCTAACATACGTCACACTTCAGACAGAGTAAAAAGGGTTATACTGGTTAAAAAGCAGAGATTTTACCTTTTTGCCATGGAGAAGCAGCGACATGTGACACTCTGATAAGGTAAAAATGATTCCTCCAGCACACAATGAGCTATCCCAGCATGCACAGGGACACGGAGGAGTTTATAGGAACCCCAAACCCTGGACAGAGGGGTTCAGTGAATGAGGAGGTGAAGCTGTACAGGAGGGTCAGTCCATCAGAGGAGACTCTGTAGAAGGACAGAGTACCAGCCGCCCAGTCCAGATACACTCCTACTCTGCGGGAGCCTGAGGGCTTTATGGGTATGAGAGTCTGTTTATTATTGTGCCAGACAGAGTAACTATCAGGAGAGCAGCTCAGCATCCATGACTTGTCATTGTATCCAAGCCCACAGTCACTCCATCCTTTCCTCCTGATTCCTTTATAAGTCACTCCTATCCAGGCTCCATCTCCACTCCACTCAGCCTCCCAGTAACAGCGACCAGTCAGACTCTCTCTGCACAGAACTTGGTACCAGTCGTCAAATCTCTCTGGATGATCAGGATATGGCTGCTTTGCCCCCCATGTCACCTTCCTGTTCCCCTCTGACAGAGACAGGTCTCTGTATGCTGTGT
The DNA here is from genome assembly GCF_048594095.1 of Paramormyrops kingsleyae. Lineage (NCBI taxonomy): Eukaryota > Metazoa > Chordata > Actinopteri > Osteoglossiformes > Mormyridae > Paramormyrops > Paramormyrops kingsleyae. Next base: position 16,783,229 of record NC_132800.1, on the reverse strand, counting down.
TAGGGTCCAGCGTCAGCTGGCAGGAGTCTGTAGGCAAGAGGAAGAGCGATTAATCCCATCAGGAAGCCCAGCATCTCCATCATTATCACTGTCACACCTCACGCACTCACTAACACAGAACTCGCTCCAATACACACATTTTATTCCCAATATACTCATGTAGCCGCCCGAGTCTGCGGCGCTCCGGCTGCCCCCTGCGCTGTGAGACACGCCGCGCTGAGAGACTCGCTGGGGACCGAACTGCACTTTAGCCTACGCTCTATTATTCTGTACGATACACAAAATATAAAAACGAAGCAGGAATTCAAGTATGTGAAATACCTCAGGAAATGTCGGACGCCCGCGCGACGCCGGCGGGAAGACGCGCCAAAATGATGCGCGTGTTAAACTAATAGGTAGAGATGGGGAGTCGACTCCAAAAGAGTCGATTCCTCGACTCTCACTAGCCCTAGTGTCGGAATCGACTCCAGGTCAGGAATCGACTCCCAGTGTCGAGTGTTTTTTTCAAGTTCAACACAGCAACAGTTCATTATAACGAAAAGATTATAATGAATGTAAAGATACAGAAATTAAAACAAAAAGATAAAGAAATGAGAGGAAAAAATAAGTAATGCCAGGAAAACAAAGAACAATAATGTATAGATAGTTTTTTTCTGTTGGGTCTGTTTTGCGGCTCAATCAATCATGATGTGGTTCAATACAGTCAATTGGTTGTGATTGGCACAAAACACTGCAGTAGGTTTTACGAACCAATATGATTTGAAGAAGCTGCGATGTGAAAAGGAGGGGGATTTATAAGGTTTAGTTGATTAAACATTTTAGTATAGGAAACATTTGTATCCTCGCTCTTGACTCCTCAGGAAGCCTCCTCGTTCCTCGCCCTCCTCCCGGTGGAATTAAAGAATTTAGATGTCCTACATGAGAGCGGAGCTCGATCGGTTTCAGGGTCGTAGGACATACGAGCGAGAAGTGAGGAAACGAGGAAGCATATTGAGACGCACCTTCTGAATCCTGACCCTATTTTAATTCAAAGTAAATGGAGTCGAGGAGTCGATTCCACCGACTCCAAAATTAGGAGTCGGGAGTCGGAGTCGACTCCAAAAAAACCGGAACCGAACACCCCTACTAATAGGCTTAATTACTGGTAGATAAAATTACAAACAGCATTTATCAAACATGTTAACCATAAAATTATACGACACAGATTACCACTAAAAGTAAGCTTGTCTTTACGTGACAATATGAACTTCTTTCAAACCACTTTGGACACACACCTCTCTCCAGCAGCGAGCCGACGCGATGCTCCCAACGCGGACGCGGACGCATGTACTAGGCTGGTTCTCCGCAAAGCGCAACACTCGCGTATCTGCACCGCGCATGCGTACACGGAAATGTTCATAGTTCTCCGGTCAAGCTGTGTACTTTGCTCTTGCCATATTTATGTATTATTATTATGGGCCTATTCATGTAATGAAAGGCCCATATTGTTCTTCACCTAGTAAACTACATTTTGCCAATTTGCGCTGAGCCCGTGAAAGCCACGGAGCTCACTTTGGTGCCAAATCGTAGGGCTTACTTAGCTGCACGGATTGACATATCGTTTGTCTCCGTACTGCTTACGGATTGCGTGCAATTGCCTCTCAAAGTCGAAAAAAAAACTTTATTATTATTATGGGCCTATTCATGTAATGAAAGGCCCATATTGTTCTTCACCTAGTAAACTACATTTTGCCAATTTGCGCTGAGCCCGTGAAAGGCACGGAGCTCACTTTGGTGCCAAATCGTAGGGCTTACTTAGCTGCACGGATTGACATATCGATTGTCTCCGTACTTCTTACGGATTGCGTGCAATTGCCTCTCAAACACGAAAAAAAAACTTTATTATTATTATTCTTCCGTGATTTTCGGCAATTAATGCGGGTCGTACCGTAGCATGCAGCCAGGTAATCTATATATCAAAAGTGAGTCCTTCATGGTGTGAGGTGTGCTATTACTTTTCTGCGCAGAATATGTTACCATGGTGACGTTATTCACGTTAAAACACACTAAAAATCCCATAGGAATGCATTGAATGCTAACTTTTACCTAGCATTAGCCTATACCTAACTAACCATGTGAATAGTAGTAAGGATCGTCTTTTTTCATGGCAGTGAATGGCCCATTGACTTCAATGCATTTCAGTCAAAGTTGTCCCACTCGGCCAGCGTTCATACCACAGCAACAAGACTCGGTATTCAACCTTAGGCCTCACCACCCAACACCCCAAGTCCAACATCTTGACCCGCACTCGTCTTTCATCCCTCGTTCTCTCCCATTGACTTCAATACATTTTGGTCAAAGTTTTCCTACTCGGCCAGCGTTCATACCACAGCAACAAGACTAGGTATTCAACCACAGGCATCATCACACAACACCTTAAGACCACCATCCTGACCCGCACTCGTCTTTCATCCCTCGTTCTCTCCCATTGACTTCAATGCATTTAAGTCAACGTTTTCCCACTGGGCCAGTGTTCATACCACAGCAACAAGACTCGGTATTATACCATAGGCCTCATCACTCAACACCGCAAGTCCAACATCTTGTCCCACACTCGTCTTTCATCCCTCGTTCTCTCCCATTGACTTCAATGCATTTCAGTCAAAGTTGTCCCACTCGGCCAGCGTTCATACCACAGCAACAAGACTCGGTATTCAACCTCAGGCCTCATCACCCAACACCCCAAGTCCACCATCTTGACCCGCACTCGTCTTTCATCCCTCGTTCTCTCCCATTGACTTCAATGCATTTCACTCAAAGATTTCCCACTGGGCCAGCATTCATACCACAGCAACAAGACTCGATATTCAACCTCAGGCCTCATCACCCAACACCCCAAGTCCACCATCTTGACCCGCACTCGTCTTTCATCCCTCGTTCTCTCCCATTGACTTCAATGCATTTCACTCAAAGATTTCCCACTGGGCCAGCATTCATACCACAGCAACAAGACTCGATATTCAACCTCAGGCCTCATCACCCAACACCCCAAGTCCACCATCTTGACCCGCACTCGTCTTTCATCCCTCGTTCTCTCCCATTGACTTCAATGCATTTCAGTCAAAGTTGTCCCACTCGGCCAGCGTTCATACCACAGCAACAAGACTCGGTATTCAACCTCAGGCCTCATCACCCAACACCCCAAGTCCACCATCTTGACCCGCACTCGTCTTTCATCCCTCGTTCTCTCCCATTGACTTCAATGCATTTCACTCAAAGTTTTCCCACTAGGCCAGCATTCATACCACAGCAACAAGACTCGGTATTCAACCTCAGGCCTCATCACCCAACATCCCAAGTCCACCATGTTGACCCGCACTCGTCTTTCATCCCTCGTTCTCTCCCATTGACTTCAATGTATTTCAATCAAAGTTTTGCCACTTGGCCAGTGTTAATGCCACAGCAACAAGACTTGGTATTACACCTCAGGCCTCATCACCAAACACCTAGCAACTGCCTAGCAACCACCTAGCAACACCTTAGCAACTACCTACAATTTCATAGCAACACCTTAGCAACCATCTAGCTATGCCTAGCAACCAGCTACTGAGCCCATAGCAACACGTTCTGACAACATACCAACCACCCAGCAACACCTTAGCAACCACCTAGAATTGCATAGCAACACCATAGCAACCATCTAGCTATGCCTAGCAACCAGCTACTGAGACCATAGCAACGCCTTCTGACATCATAGCAAGCCATTTGCAGCACCTAGCAACCACCTAGCAACACCTTAGCAACCACCTAGAATTGCATAGCAACACCATAGCAACCATCTAGCTATGCCTAGCAACCAGCCACTGAGACCATAGCAACGCCTTCTGACATCATATCAACCACCTTGCAGCAACTTGCAACCACCTAGCAACACCATAGCAACCACCAAAAAATGCATAGCAACACCATAGCAACCATTTTGCTATGCCTAGCAACCAGCTACTGCGACCATAGTAACACCTTCTGACGCCATAGCAAGCACCTTGCAGCAGCTAGCAACCACCCAGCAACACCATAGCAACCACCAAAAAATGCATAGCAACACCATAGCCACCACGTAGCAACGCCTAGCAACCAGCTATCAACATCCTTGCAATGCCTAATAACAACATTGCAACCGCCTTGCAATGCCTAGCGGCAGTTCAGTAACCACCTACCAGCACCGTACCACCTAACTTGCAAATCTTAGCAATCACCTAGCAGTGCACAGACCAGCCACTTTATTAGTAGAACAGGCTCTTCCTCGGTCAGCAGAATAGGCCCATCTCAAAATTTCTTCAGGAATTTTCCTTTCTAGTTATGGGCCTATTCATGTAATGAAAGGCCCATATTGTTCTTCACCTAGTAAACTACATTTTGCCAATTTGCGCTGAGCCCGGGAAAGGCACGGAGCTCACTTTGGTGCCAAATCGTAGGGCTTACTTAGCTGCACGGATTGACATATCGTTTGTCTCCGTACTGCTTACGGATTGCGTGCAATTGCCTCTCAAAGTCGAAAAAAAAACTTTATTATTATTATTATTATTATTCTTCCGTAGATTTTCGGCAATTAATGCGGGTCGTACCGTAGCGTGCAGCCAGGCAATCTATATATCAAAAGTGAGTCCTTGGTTGTGTGAGGTGTGCTATTACTTTTCTGCGCAGAATATGTTACCATGGCGACGTTATTTACGTTAAAACACACTAAAAATCCCATAGGAATGCATTAAATGCTAACTTTTACCTAGCATTAGCCAAGTGAATAGTAGTAAGGCGCATCTTTTTTCATGGGAGTGAATGGCCCATTGGCTTCAATGCATTTCAGTCAAAGTTGTCCCACTCGGCCAGCGTTCATACCAGAGCAACAAGACTTGGTATTCAACCTTAGGCCTCATCAGCCAACACCCCAAGTCCAACATCTTGACCCGCACTCGTCTTTTATCCCTCGTTCTCTCCCATTGACTTCAATGCATTTCAATCAAAGTTCTCCCACTCGGCCAGCGTTCATACCACAGCAACAAGACTCGTTATTCAACCTTAGGCCTCATCACGCAACACCTTAAGTCCACCATCTTGACCCGCACTCGTCTTTCATCCCTCGTTCTCTCCCATTGACTTCAATGCATTTCAATCAACGTTTTGCCACTTGGCCAGCGTTCATACCACAGCAACAAGACTAGGTATTCAACCTTAGGCCTCATCACACAACACCTTAAGACCACCATCCTGACCCGTACTCGTCTTTCATCCCTCGTTCTCTCCTATTGACATCAATGCATTTCTGTCAAAGTTTCCCTATTTGTCCACTGCTCCTCTCACTGCTACAAGACTAAATAATTAAATCAATAAGTAAAGGCACCTGCTCTTCCTCGGTCAGCAGAATAGGCCCATCTCAAAATTTCTTCAGGAATTTTCGTTTCTAGTTATTATTATTATTCTTCCGTAGATTTTCGGCAATTAATGCGGGTCGTACCGTAGCGTGCAGCCAGGCAATCTATATATCAAAAGTGAGTCCTTGGTTGTGTGAGGTGTGCTATTACTTTTCTGTGCAGAATATGTTACCATGGCGACGTTATTTACGTTACAACACACTAAAAATCCCATAGGAATGCATTAAATGCTAACTTTTACCTAGCATTAGCCAAGTGAATAGTAGTAAGGCGCATCTTTTTTCATGGGAGTGAATGGCCCATTGGCTTCAATGCATTTCAGTCAAAGTTGTCCCACTCGGCCAGCGTTCATACCAGAGCAACAAGACTTGGTATTCAACCTTAGGCCTCATCAGCCAACACCCCAAGTCCAACATCTTGACCCGCACTCGTCTTTTATCCCTCGTTCTCTCCCATTGACTTCAATGCATTTCAATCAAAGTTCTCCCACTCGGCCAGCGTTCATACCACAGCAACAAGACTCGTTATTCAACCTTAGGCCTCATCACGCAACACCTTAAGTCCACCATCTTGACCCGCACTCGTCTTTCATCCCTCGTTCTCTCCCATTGACTTCAATGCATTTCAATCAACGTTTTGCCACTTGGCCAGCGTTCATACCACAGCAACAAGACTAGGTATTCAACCTTAGGCCTCGTCACACAACACCTTAAGACCACCATCCTGACCCGTACTCGTCTTTCATCCCTCGTTCTCTCCTATTGACATCAATGCATTTCTGTCGAAGTTTCCCTATTTGTCCACTGCTCCTCTCACTGCTACAAGACTAAATAATTAAATCAATAAGTAAAGGCACCTGCTCTTCCTCGGTCAGCAGAATAGGCCCATCTCAAAATTTCTTCAGGAATTTTCGTTTCTAGTTAGTAAATTATTATTCTGATATTCCCTGCTCACGTACCACAGCAGTGAGGTCTGTGTATATTTCCCTACGTTTTACAAATTCTTTTTTTTCCCCCTCCACCACCCCCCCTCTGCAGAGGACTGCTTTATTTCTATTTAAACATTTATTTATTTATCTATCTATTTATTTATTTGTTTTTATTTACTTCCTCATATTTCCTCAAGAAAAGGAGAGGGAGCGAGGGGGGGGGGGGGGGGGGGGAGGAGGAGAAGAAGGGGGATAGAGAGAGAGAGACCGAGAGAGAGAGAAAAACAAAAAAAAGAAAAAACTGAATCTGCTTCAATGTCTGTTGAAGAGAGAAAACAACAACCAACATCTGAACGAATCACATCGAAAATCAAACGTTAAATGTTATTGAACAGCAGACACACCCAGCATTACAACACATGCCCAGAAGCAACAGCCGATCAAGACAGCGCGCGTCCATCTGCACCTGTCCGCACACCTGTGTGCACACCTGTGTGTGTCAGTGCGCTAGTGTTCATAAGGTTTCTCCATGTAAATGTCTAGTAGTGTGTGTGGGGAGCCACAGCCCCGCCCCCCCGGGACATGAAGCTGACATGGAGGAGACCCGGGCCCCAGACACCCAGAAAAGGGCAGAGGATAGTTCCGGCGGGGGGTCATCTGGCAGCCACATCGCAGGAGCCCCAAGGGGCCGTGGGGGCGAGCCCGCAGGCTCCGCCGACAGCCGGCCACACCAGGGCAGAACGGAGCCCGGAACCAGAGATCCAAGGGCCCCCCCACCCCCCAGCCAGGGCCCGACAGAGCCGGGAGGGCCAGGCCCCGTCAGGCAACCGCCGAGAGTGAGCCAGCACACACCAGAGCATCCAACCCCGGACATCGAGAACCACCAACGCATCGGCAGCCGGAGGCCCCATCCACCGGCAGGGAGTGTGGCGGGGGGGAATAGAGCCTGAGATGTTATTCCAGGTGGAGTCTAAGACCCAACCTGACACATGCGTATAGACAGACAGGCGCACACATACACAAGCATGCTTGTGTACGTTTTACAAATTCAAAGCGCCAGTTCACAGGGCTGCCAACTTTGATCAACTGGCTGGCGTGAGATTTTCAATTCGGAACAAGGCTGCACACACATGCATACGCATTTATATGTATGTAGCAGTATTATCACCTTGTAAATTGCCTGTAGGGTTTGCAAACTACCATGCTTCGTCTGTGCAGCTACGTGAGGTTAACGCGACGCATGCGCAAGATTCAGTACCACCAGAAATTGGGGTGGCAGTATGATCACGTTTTGTCACGGGACATTGTCTTTACATACGGTACAGATAGTATTAAAGTAGAGAGAGATGGAGAATACCGCTTTCGTCAAAATGACAGGTTGGGTCAAAGGTCACAAAGGTCAAATAAATCAAAAAGTGACAGGTCCGGGCTGCAAGCCAGGTGACGTCATGAGATGGCTCTTTTTTTTTTGGCTGTGAGCCAGTTGAGCGTTGGGATAGGGGTTTATTTGTATATAGTTTATTTATTTATTATAATTATTATAATTTAATTATTTATTATAATTTAATTATTTATTATTATTTAAGTATTATTATTATTTTATATTGAGTAGAGTGCTTATGAGTGTGGTGTTTTGTCTGCATCCACCGGGTGCCGAGCAGGGGACTGAGCAGGGGGGGTTGGTGCGTTAAGGTCCCAAACACTGGAGCTGAGCGGGTGGGTTACCTGATGGAGTGTGAGCGTACGCTGTACCTTGGGAAGGTCCCGGGCTTTGGAGAATCCGTGGAAAAGGGCTCGGAGAGAGCGATGCTGTGTCTGGTGCGGTACCGTGGTAAGGTCCCGTGTCTTTGGATAATCCGCAAAGGACTCGGAGAGAGCGATGCCGGAGAGCTGAGAGTTGTGCTGCGCGAGACTGAAAGAAACCCTGTGAGAATGAACAAGTTGGAGCTAAGAATGAGAGGAGGAGGTGGGTCTGTGTGTGTGTGTGTGTGTGTGTGTGCGTGAAAGCCGACACCCCCCTGCAGCAGTAGCAGTTTGGCCTTGTGTGGTAGTTTTTTTCAAACTTGTGTTTTTCCTCATGCAACCTATGTACATCCCGATAGGTCAAATCCCGGTCAAACTGTAATTTGGGGGGCCACACATCAAGTTTGACATTTTGTATTTCAGTAAATTTTGTTAAAAGTTTTGTCTTTTCCCCCCGACTCCCCGCCACACATCAAGTTGGACATTTTGTATTTCAGTAAATTTTGTTAAAAGTTTTGTCTTTTCCCCCGACTCCCCCCATACCGTCTGCGCAGTTAAAATGTACATCGAAATAGACAACAGATAAAACTTGACAGGACGTATATTTCTCCTTAAAGAATCCTAAGAAGTAACCAACCCCAGAAATTTTTAGTATGCCGAGCAGGGTTTCCCTCCTTTGGTAAAGAGACACAAGTACCCCACACCCAGTATCATCAAGGCCTTGCCCTACTGGAAAGAGAAAACTACACGGGACCTGCATAGAGTTAGTATATTATTTCTTTTATACACTTTTTATGATAAACACCATACAATAAAATAACTTAAAATAATTATTTTATTTTTAGAGATTCAGCTATTTTGGGTTTGTTTTTTTCTCTACGGGAGACGCTGCGGTTAGAAAACTCCATATAGTGAGTATATTATTTCTTTTATATGTGTGATAAAAACGCTATTCATTAAAAATAACTTATTCTAATAATAGGTATTCTCTGTTTTTTTTTATGTACAAGAGAGACGGCGCGGACCGGTCAAGAGAAAATCTACGCAAGACCTGAATCAGCAGGTATGGACGGAGCAACACCCCCCTCCTATACCCGAAGCGCTATTAAATGAAACAGACAACATCAACAACGCTAATAATGAGAATGATGCGGTTTATCAACACGACTCGCCAGCACCACCACCAGCGCCTATACCCGAAGCGTTATTAAATGAAATAGACATCATCAACAACGCTAATAATGATGAAAATGATGCGGTTTATCAACACGACTCGCCACCCGCGGCGTCTGGCGAGTCCAGGGCCCAAGAGCCCTGTTTCTTACTGTCCTTAGAGACATTATTAATAACCTTCCTGTGCTGTTAGGGTCGGCACCGACCCGTTTTTAAGTTTAACATGCATAAAAGCACCACATACTGTATATTTGTGGCATACTCTTAAAACAAAAGGCTCCATATTGAACCTTTTAGATTGGTACATATATGACACTCCTTGGACATTCTCAATTAAAAGAAATGGCACCTTTTTGAAGGCAATGGTTATATTTCCTCTGGTTAGAACCCCTATAGTTCTACAGTATATAGCACACCCAAGAACCTTTTTTTCTAAATATATACTGCATCAAAGCTTTTTGACTTTGTCAGGAATCTCTATTTAAACTAAATAAATTAAAACAAAATCAAGGTAAGGCATCCCCACACATGTAAGGTAAGATAAGACCAGTTCAGTTTATTTATATAATTCTCTAGAGGTTTATTTTATCATTATTTTTTATTGAAAACGAGAGGAATGCTGTCAAAAGAAAGGTCCAGAAAGCCACACCAAAAATATTAAAACCAATCTTTTCATGGATAAGGAAGCCTAACAAGGTAACCAAGAAGTAAGAAACAAATTGGATGATAAATAATTGTTTTGAGGGTATCTTATGGCTGATGTAAGACACGTGCTGCTTGACACCGACCCGTCTAACATAAGAGACAGGAACAGAAAGCTAACATAGGCCGAAGGTTAAGCGTGTTAAATGAAAGGCAGCGGGATAATTCCCCATAATGCCGCACTATAACAAAATCAAACGCGACGTGAAAATGTTTAATAGACCTCAATAAAAATGTCAGGGACGTCTATGACAAACGCAGATTGTTGACTAGTGGGGAAACTGCCTTTTGGATACCGAACTGTAAAAACTAGCAGCATCGCAAAAAGGGTGCTGTAAGTCTTTAAAAATATTTCATCGAATGAATTTGTTAGTGTAACATGAAAGTTTTTTCAAAGTAAGATGTACAGATGTTTTAAAATGTAACATATGAAAGTTTTTTCAAAGTAAGATGTACAGATATTTTAAAATGTAATATGAAAGTTTTTCAAAGATGTACAGATGTTTTAAAATGTAATATGAAAGTTTTTCAAAGTAAGATGTACAGATGTTTTAAAATGTAACATGAAAGTTTTTCAAAGTAAGATGTACAGATGTTTTAAAAAATGTAACATGAAAGTTTTTCAAAGTAAGATGTACAGATGCTTTAAAAATGTTCGGGTGTTTTATTTTCTAGACGCGTTGTACAAAAACGTTTTGTTATGTGTACGCAGCGCAAGCGTGTTTGTACAAAGTTTTATGCATTCATTTTGCGAATCAGTTTTGAAATCTAATATGAACGTGGCTTTTATTTTACAAAAACAAAGTTGCAAAAAATTTGTAGGCTCTTTATCAAAGCAGATTTTGTTAATATAACATGAAGTTTTTTTTTTTTTTTCTTCAAAGTTGCACAAGGGTTTTAAAATGTAACATGTATACGTGTGTTTTATTTTTCAAACTTGTACAAAAATGTGTGTGTACATTTGTCAAATGAGTTTTAAAATGTAACATGTACAGGTATTTTATTATTCAAAATAAAAGTTGTACATACATTTTGTTATATGTATGCAGCACGGTCATGTTTTTAAAATGTACTCATTTTTGCGGGGTGGTGGGAACCTCTCGTGGAATCTATCAATCTTTAGCAGCTTTTGAACCCTGAGCCACACTGGGACTGGGGCTTTTAACCGTGAGACTCGACACCTACACATTAGATCCTTACTTCAGCAATGGTTCCCATGTACCCAGTGTAGGGTCAGGTCCATCGCAAGAGAATGTCTCCGCCGTGAGAGAACGATCCACCAGCATTTTGTGTATCAACGAATCTGTAACCATTCTTTCCATTCATTATATGCTGAGTTTTCCAAAATTGTTTTTTAGCTGAAGCATAAAAAGCTGTAACTTCGAGTGCACCTGGTTTAATAGCATTTTATTTATAACAGTAGGAGCTTGTAAACTGCATTTAGCGGTCGCATTAAAACACAATAAAAACTTTAAAGAATAAAGCCTTAGTTATTTTTAATAAAGACGGCTTTCTAGTAAATGGTTTTCCTACAAGGTGATCCCGTGGCCTATACTTAAGACATCCGGGCGCCTGATTTGAGATGTTTACTGAGGACGGTATGTTAAGTTAACAGTAGTGACTGAGTTTTTTGCACTATTTGTTTATTGTTTGTTGTGTGTTCTACATACATGTTTTCACTGGAGGATCTGCTTTTATTCTCATTGTACATGTGTATAGTGACAATAAAAAGGCATCCATTCATTCATATAATATGTCGGACACAATGGCTCTGAGCACGAGGGAGTCTGCGGTGAGGCGCACGAGCTGCTAGCTGATGTAACGCTGCGAACGGTCGGGGCTCTGACATTCTTAAGGTGCGGCTATCTATCCCCGAGACACTTTAGCCAGGATCGTGTATATTTGCGCTTATTAATGCTGCAATGTCAGGGTTTTGCTGACTCTTATAGGAAGCTGGCTAGCAATAACATTTTTTAGCTGGTCTTTTTCATTTAGTACATACACGGTTTAGAAGAAAACCTAATTACCATTAAAATAAATAAATAAATAAACGTACAAAACTATTGAAATCTCCCAGAAGCATGTGCATATTTTTCTGGTTTGCGTGTGTGTGTGTGTGTGTGTGTGTGTGTGTGCGGTTACCTAAGCACAGTCGGCCTAGTGTTTGATAGGTGATGGAGAAGCGTACGGTCGTGGGGACAATAAACTACATGCGCCTATGCCAACATGTGCTTAAGTATAGCGACAAACATGGACGCTTTCTTTAACGTAAAACAGTTAAAGGCTCATTCGGTTTTGTTAACATTCTTAATTTTTTTAATTTCAAGTAGCCTCTAATCACCTTACATTAGTTCTGATTTACTGTAGTCACCAATTAGAGTATTTTAAAACAATGTCACTGAAATGTCACCACATGTTAAAGCTATCAAGGAAACATGATTATATCAGCGGAACAAACCAGTCGCCGGTATGTATAGACAGATCATGTGTTGCTCATCAATCGACAGCATTTTGAAATCTATTTGTATTTAGACAAATATATAGGGAATAAAGCGTTGTGTTTTAAAAGGCAGACATTGAGGCCGAATTTAAATTGGTCACAATTGTATTTTTTTCCGCAGCTAGAAGTGTCGGCTGAGCCTGATTTTAATTGGCATGTCGGTTTAGGATTCTTGCAGTAGAAGTTATGCAGTGAATTGCGGTACTCTGAAATTAAGTGATATGTGTATTAGAATCGTGAAGCGTCATCTTCCTTTGTTTTAGGTTCACCCCAGGCATTTTATGAATTGTAATGTAATATCAGACAGTGTGTGATGAATTTCTGAAGGCATGTTATATATGACCATTTCGTGGAAGCGTCTCATGGAAAAATGTAGTTGCAGTTTGTCAGGACTAAAGATGACTAATATGACATGGTGAACAAGTCCTGTGGTTAAAGAATGCCTGCCTGCTGCTTAAAACATTGTGTTGTATGCCGAATGTTTCTTGCCCATAGACTACATGTTGCTATACTGTTCCTTTATAATATTCAAGTATTATTTTTTAAATCATTTAATGAAATAGGTAAATATCTCATCATTGATGACTATGGTCCACCTGATTGACAAGTAACCTGTCCTGGACAGAGGTTTCTTTAAGGCCTGTTGTGGGAACCCCATGGTGTAGGATTAAGAGAAAGAATACAGGGAGTGGTACAAATGAGCAGTTGTCCTGCCCCCTTTTACTCATTTTGGATGCTTAAATTACTAAATTGTGATTTTAATGCTAATCTGTATGATTCTATGGTCTGAGTGAGTCTCCAGTACTACATGAATGGTAAACTTAAAAACTCTACTTCTCTTAGCTTAATGATATTTTCTTTTACTGTGTACGATTGGTAGAAATGAAAATCGTGATTTGCCTCTCAGCTTGTGTGTGTGTGTATGTGTGTGTGCATGCGGTGTATCAACAATGACAATTAATCACTAAATTCTAAACAAACCCACATATAAAACCCCCTCCCCACCCTCCCCAGACACCTATAAAACACAGCATTCTTGCTCTCACCCCCCACTCATTTTGTGAAAAAGCATGTCTGTTGCCAAGACTACAGCTCGTGTCTTGAGTCGTACATACTATGACCCCAGCCACCCGGGGTCATACGGAGGGGCCTCCAGACTGCAGAGAGCCGTGCAGGAAGATATAGGGAAAAAAGTGGCTACTGATGACATCAGAGAGTGGCTGTCTATGCAAGACAGTTATACTTTACATAAGCCGGCTAAAAAGAATTTCCCCAGGAACAGAGTGTTTAATACCGAGAGCCATGTATCAACGGCAGGCCGGTTTATGCGACATGCAAGGGCTGGCGATGTACAACGACAGGTTTAAGTATCTCCTTACGGTGATTGATGTTTTTTCCTAAAAGGCCTACTTGCGTGTGTTAAGAAACAAGACAGGGGTGGTTGTAACGGAGGCCTTTGATTTTATTTTAACCGAGGGGGCGTGTCCCTCAAGTTACACACGGATGCGGGTAATGAGTTTTCAGAATGAACTTTTCAGAAACTTTTAAAAAGTCATAAAATCACCCATTTCACCATTTAACCGAACGTTAAAAGAGAGGATGTCCAAGTCAAATTGTATTTTCTTACAGCTTGAAAACTACATCTTTTCATTGTGCCCCACATACAATGTGTAGTGTACATTTGAATGTGTAGTGTACACATTCAAATGTAACGCTTTTTAATAAAGTAAAAACATTTTGCCCGCAAATAATTCTATTAAACAGTAATATCAGCGACCGCTCTCCCTTAACTACAAGAGTAGCAGGACTGCACACATTAATTTAACATGGGAGCTTGTGGTGTGTCGAGGGACTCTCTGACTCGCGCGCGCGTTAGACTCCTTGGTCCATGTTTCAAGACGGGTCCGGTGGGTAGCCGACATCGCCGCGGACCCCTGGTGCCATTCGTGGGCCGTGATCCGCGCGTGCCGGCGCAACACGGTCGGGCCGCACTGGGGACGGTACGGCCCGGTCGGCAGTCGCGCCGGGGCGCGGTGGCCCCGTCCCTCGCCCAGCAGCCGGGCGCACCCCGTCAGGGGGAACCCGGAGAGGGCGGAGGGAAGGCAAGGTGACAGGTCATCTCCCTCGGCCCCGGGAAGCTGCGAGGTGGTGGCGGGCGGGGGCTGTAACACCCGCCTGCTGACCCCCTCCCCCGAGAGGGAACACACACCACACACTCCCATGTTAAATTAATGTGTGCAGTCCTGCTACTCTTGTAGTTAAGGGAGAGCGGTCGCTGATATTACTGTTTAATAGAATTATTTGCGGGCAAAATGTTTTTACTTTATTAAAAAGCGTTACATTTGAATGTGTACACTACACATTCAAATGTACACTACACATTGTATGTGGGGCACAATGAAAAGATGTAGTTTTCAAGCTGTAAGAAAATACAATTTGACTTGGACATCCTCTCTTTTAACGTTCGGTTAAATGGTGAAATGGGTGATTTTATGACTTTTTAAAAGTTTCTGAAAAGTTCATTCTGAAAACTCATTACCCGCATCCGTGTGTAACTTGAGGGACACGCCCCCTCAGATAAAATTAAATCAAAGGCCTCCGTTACAACCACCCCTGTCTTGTTTCTTAACACACGCAAGTAGGCCTTTTAGGAAAAAACATCAATCACCGTAAGGAGATACTTTAACCTGTCGTTGTACGTCGCCAGCCCTTGCATGTCGCATAAACCGGCCTGCCGCTGATACATGGCTCTCGGTATTAAACACTCTGTTCCTGGGGAAATTCTTTTTAGCCGGCTTATGTAAAGTATAACTGTCTTGCATAGACAGCCACTCTCTGATGTCATCAGTAGCCACTTTTTTCCCTGTATCTTCCTGCACGGCTCTCTGCAGTCTGGAGGCCCCTCCGTATGACCCCGGGTGGCTGGGGTCATAGTATGTACGACTCAAGACACGAGCTGTAGTCTTGGCAACAGACATGCTTTTTCACAAAATGAGTGGGGGGTGAGAGCAAGAATGCTGTGTTTTATAGGTGTCTGGGGAGGGTGGGGAGGGGGTTTTATATGTGGGTTTGTTTAGAATTTAGTGATTAATTGTCATTGTTGATACACCGCATGCACACACACATACACACACACACAAGCTGAGAGGCAAATCACGATTTTCATTTCTACCAATCGTACACAGTAAAAGAAAATATCATTAAGCTAAGAGAAGTAGAGTTTTTAAGTTTACCATTCATGTAGTACTGGAGACTCACTCAGACCATAGAATCATACAGATTAGCATTAAAATCACAATTTAGTAATTTAAGCATCCAAAATGAGTAAAAGGGGGCAGGACAACTGCTCATTTGTACCACTCCCTGTATTCTTTCTCTTAATGCTACACCATGGGGTTCCCACAACAGGCCTTAAAGAAACCTCTGTCCAGGACAGGTTACTTGTCAATCAGGTGGACCATAGTCATCAATGATGAGATATTTACCTATTTCATTAAATGATTTAAAAAATAATACTTGAATATTATAAAGGAACAGTATAGCAACATGTAGTCTATGGGCAAGAAACATTCGGCATACAACACAATGTTTTAAGCAGCAGGCAGGCATTCTTTAACCACAGGACTTGTTCACCATGTCATATTAGCCAGTCTTTAGTCCTGACAAACTGCAACTACATTTTTCCATGAGACGCTTCCACGAAATGGTCATATATAACATGCCTTCAGAAATTCATCACACACTGTCTGATATTACATTACAATTCATAAAATGCCTGGGGTGAACCTAAAACAAAGGAAGATGACGCTTCACGATTCTAATACACATATCACTTAATTTCAGAGTACCGCAATTCACTGCATAACTTCTACTGCAAGAATCCTAAACCGACATGCCAATTAAAATCAGGCTCAGCCGACACTTCTAGCTGCGGAAAAAAATACAATTGTGACCAATTTAAATTCGGCCTCAATGTCTGCCTTTTAAAACACAACGCTTTATTCCCTATATATTTGTCTAAATACAAATAGATTTCAAAATGCTGTCGATTGATGAGCAACACATGATCTGTCTATACATACCGGCGACTGGTTTGTTCCGCTGATATAATCATGTTTCCTTGATAGCTTTAACATGTGGTGACATTTCAGTGACATTGTTTTAAAATACTCTAATTGGTGACTACAGTAAATCAGAACTAATGTAAGGTGATTAGAGGCTACTTGAAATTAAAAAAATTAAGAATGTTAACAAAACCGAATGAGCCTTTAACTGTTTTACGTTAAAGAAAGCGTCCATGTTTGTCGCTATACTTAAGCACATGTTGGCATAGGCGCATGTAGTTTATTGTCCCCACGACCGTACGCTTCTCCATCACCTATCAAACACTAGGCCGACTGTGCTTAGGTAACCGCACACACACACACACACACACACACACACACGCAAACCAGAAAAATATGCACATGCTTCTGGGAGATTTCAATAGTTTTGTACGTTTATTTATTTATTTATTTTAATGGTAATTAGGTTTTCTTCTAAACCGTGTATGTACTAAATGAAAAAGACCAGCTAAAAAATGTTATTGCTAGCCAGCTTCCTATAAGAGTCAGCAAAACCCTGACATTGCAGCATTAATAAGCGCAAATATACACGATCCTGGCTAAAGTGTCTCGGGGATAGATAGCCGCACCTTAAGAATGTCAGAGCCCCGACCGTTCGCAGCGTTACATCAGCTAGCAGCTCGTGCGCCTCACCGCAGACTCCCTCGTGCTCAGAGCCATTGTGTCCGACATATTATATGAATGAATGGATGCCTTTTTATTGTCACTATACACATGTACAATGAGAATAAAAGCAGATCCTCCAGTGAAAACATGTATGTAGAACACACAACAAACAATAAACAAATAGTGCAAAAAACTCAGTCACTACTGTTAACTTAACATACCGTCCTCAGTAAACATCTCAAATCAGGCGCCCGGATGTCTTAAGTATAGGCCACGGGATCACCTTGTAGGAAAACCATTTACTAGAAAGCCGTCTTTATTAAAAATAACTAAGGCTTTATTCTTTAAAGTTTTTATTGTGTTTTAATGCGACCGCTAAATGCAGTTTACAAGCTCCTACTGTTATAAATAAAATGCTATTAAACCAGGTGCACTCGAAGTTACAGCTTTTTATACTTCAGCTAAAAAACAATTTTGGAAAACTCAGCATATAATGAATGGAAAGAATGGTTACAGATTCGTTGATACACAAAATGCTGGTGGATCGTTCTCTCACGGCGGAGACATTCTCTTGCAGTATATAGAACTATAGGGGTTCTAACCAGAGGAAATATAACCATTGCCTTCAAAAAGGTGCTATTTCTTTTAATTGAGAATGTCCAAGGAGTGTCATATACTGTATGTACCAAGCTAAAAGGTTCAATATGGAGCCTTTTGTTTTAAGAGTATGCACAAATATATGTGGTGCTTTTATGCATGTTAAACTTAAAAACGGGTCGGTGCCGACCCTAACAGCACCGGAAGGTTATTAATAATGTCTCTAAGGATGGTAGCAAACAGGGCTCTTGGGCCGTCGCTTCACCAGACGCTGCGGGTGGCGAGTCGTGTTGAGCAAAGTAAACCGCATCATTTTCATTATTAGCGTTGTTGATGTTGTCTATTTCATTTAATAGCGCTTCAGGTATAGGAGGGGGGTGTTGCTCCGTCCATACCTGCTGATTCAGGTCTTGCGTAGATTTTCTCTTGACCGGTCCGCGCCGTCTCTCTTGTACATAGAAAACAGGGAATACCTATTATTACAATAAGTTATAATGTATAGTGTTTAATGTATAGCGTTTATCACATGTATAAAAGAAATAATATACTCACTATATGCATGTCCCGTGTAGTTTTCTCTTTCCAGTGGGGTACTTGTGTCTCTTTACCAAAGGAGGGAAACCCTGCTCGGCATACTAAAAATATCTGCGGTTGGTTACTTCTTAGGATTCTTTAAGGAGAAATATACGTCCTGTCAAGTTTTATCTGTTGTCTATTTCGATGTACGTTTTAACTGCGCAGACGGTATGGGGGGAGGAGGATAGCGTCAGACCCAGACCCTCCTCCTCCTCCTCTCATTCTTAGCTCCAACTTGTTCATTCTCACAGGGTTTCTTTCAGTCTCGCGCAGCACAACTCTCAGCTCTCCGGCATCGCTCTCTCCGAGTCCTTTGCGGATTATCCAAAGCCACGGGACCATACCACGGTACCGCACCAGACACAGCATCGCTCTCTCCGAGCCCTTTTCCACGGATTCTACAAAGCGCGGGACCTTACCACGGTACAGCGTACGCTCACACTCCATCAGGTAACCCACCCGCTCAGCTCCAGTGTTTGGGACCTTAACGCACCAACCCCCTGCTCAGTCCCCTGCTCGGCACCCGGTGGATGCAGACAAAACACCACACTCATAAGCACTCTACTCAATATAAAATAATAATAATACTTAAATAATAATAAATAATTAAATTATAATAAATAATTAAATTATAATAATTATAATAAATAAATAAACTATATACAAATAAACCCCTATCCCAACGCTCAACTGGCTCACAGCCAAAAAAAAATTGCCACCTCATGACGTCACCTGGCTTGCAGCCCCCACCTGTCACTTTTTGATTTATTTGACCTTTGTGACCTTTGACCCAACCTGTCATTTTGACATAACCGGTATTCTTCATCTCTCTAAGTAGCATCTTATTTTTTAAGAATGAGTGGCCAGAAGAACTGTATATTTTCAGAGGCAAGAAAGAAAATATTCCAAACACTATTTTGTCCTTCTGTGAACAGCGGCTTCAAAATTTAATGGCAGTATAAGTTTATAAGAAAGCAGTGTCATATGTACAAAGTACAATGGAATTTTAACTTGAAATTCTTACTTGCCTCCTTTCATAAGTAGCGTTATTTTTCAATACAGTTCCATCCATCCATCCATCCATCCATCCATCCATTTTGTGCCACTTACCTAATCTAATATACATAACATATAATCCATAATGTAGTATATATTATATATAATCTCTCAGGGTATATATTATATATAATCTCACCAGGTATATATAATATATAATCTCTGGGTCTGCCCCGGGGCCTCCTCCCAGTTGGACATGCCCTGAAACACCTGAAATCCGAGATCCAGTTGCAGAGAGTGGTGTTCATGCTTAACCCCCTCAGGTCCACAATCAGCCTCTGAGGGACATATTGAAGTCCATTAATAACATTATAACATATGTGATTCTCTTATCCAAATGTGTCAGGGAAAGGTGACGGGCAGAGGCTATGGTGTCCCCAGTAGACCTGTTGGACCAGTATGCAGATTGGAGATGGTCTAGAGAGGTAGGAAGATTGGTCTTTATGTCTGCCATGACCAGCCGTTCGAAGCGCTTCATGATGATTGACATGAGTGCTATGGAGCAGTAGTCATTCAGGCCTGTCACTGGTGACTTCTTCAGCACTGGGATGATGGTGGTTCATGTGAAGCATGCTGGGACAGACGACTGGCTTAAAGAGGTGTTGAAAATGTCTGTGAGGACACCAGCCAGGTGGTCAGTGCATTCTCTCAGCACACGGCCAGCTATGTTGTCAGGTCCTGCAGCTTTGTGTGGGTTGACTCTGGATAGAGTACTCCTCACATCAGCTGTGGGCAGACAGAGTAACTTGTCGTCGGCTCATTATTCTGTACATCAGAGTCTGCAAAAAAGTTGTTTAGCTCTTCTGGAAGGGAGACATCACTACCACTGATGTGTGGGTTGGGCTTGTAGATCGTGATTGGCTGAATGCCCTGCCATATACGGCGTGTGTCTTTGGTGTAATTAAAGTGTTCATTGATCCTCTGTGCATGTGTCTGATTGGCTATCCTCATAGCTCGGGACAGGTTGCCTCTGGACGTCCTGAGGGCAGCCTTGTCTTTAGGTCTTAAAGCTGCATTTCTGATTCTTAGCTGTGTGCGCATTTCCCTCATCATCCAGGGTTTCTGGTCGGCTCTCGTGGTCATCGATCACTGAGTTTATATACTCCTCCATGTTAATGGCATCACCATTTATAGCAGCCTCCTTAAAAATGTCCCAGTCAGTAGATTCAAAGCTTGGAGAGCTGAGACGGCACCAGCTGACCACACTCTTACTGACTGGTTTGTTGAGCTTCAGCAGGGATTTATACGCAGGAACCATGAACACAGTGACACGGTCTGAGTAGCCGAGGTGAGGGGGGGAAGGACCTTGTAGGCTCACAAACGTTTGTACAAACATTGTCCAGACAGATTCTCTCTCTAGCTGGGAAGTTCACATGTTGGAAGAATTTGGGGAAACTCGCTTCAGATTTGTCTGATTGAAGTCTAAAGCAATAATAAAAAAGACTCTGGATTAGCTTAACAACCTAGTCATAGGAATGGAACTTGGCCGTTAAGTGAGGAGTGTCTGTATAGAAAATGCTGCAGCAGTACCACAAAATTAGCAGCTCACTGTGTAGGCAGTGATTGTACAATCCACCACCCCCCCCCCCAGTTTTATTGAACGTTGTATGTCAAAACTATGGGAGGTATTTTCTACAAAAAATAAAATGAAAATGATAAAAAGAAAATACAATCTCCAATTTGCCATTTAGTTTTCAAAGTCTGTGCACAAAAAACCTGCAAAAATGAAAATTAAAGTGAAATAGCACCATTTGCATTTTAATTTTCCACTCATGTATGAGCTTCCGACCGGTCGTGCAGAGTTGTTGGAGAACCAGATGTTTGAAAAGAAGATTTCTGTGTGAAATCTCACATGCAGTCAGACAGCCACAAATCAGTTGTAAGAGGTAGACACAGTCAACTGTGGCTAGTTACTTTTCTGTAACCAACAACGTAATGTCTTCAGCAACTACCGCGACCACCACAAACAGCACAACTGCAGCTGTAGTGAACACTACCGTCGGAACATCGAGCACTCTTCGAGCGTCATTTGGATCGAGTGCGACACTGCAGGGGGAGGTTCTCTGGTGTCTGAACAGAAATAGCCAAATCTTTCACCTGTGGAAAGGACAAAACTAGCTACATTTTAAAGTTTGGACTTGCCCCACACTTCAAAAACGAACTGATTTCTGCAGCTAACAATGCAGGACCATTTGTACTGATGTCTGATGAAAGTTTCAACCGGTCAATAAAAAATAAACTAGATGTCCATGTTCGATTTTGGGAGGCTGGTGGTGTCCAGTCACGTTATCTTGGATCACAGTTCATGGAACATTCAAAGGCTGAAGATCTGCAGCACCATTTCAAAGTAAGTGTAGTTAGAGTTTTTGTTCATGGAATGTTATTTGGATGATTTAAAGATACAAGATGTGTTCATTTAATTGAAGCTTATTGCTTTTAGATGGAGTTTTAAAATATTTCTGAAATTATAAGCAAATTTGCAATCAAACATGGTGTAATCGTTTCAGTTTTTCTTTCTCATGTCAAATTGTTTAAATAAAATATTTCTATTCTTAGGATTGTGTGCGCCTACTAGACATGAAGAATCTCCTTTCCATCAATATGGATGGGGTAAATGTGAACTGGAAGTATCTTAATAATTTCCAGCAAGAACATGCTGAACTACATGGAGGTCGGCAGTTAATTAATGTTGAACGCTGTGGATTGCACACATTCACAATTCACTCAAGACTGGCTTCTCTACATGGAATATTGAGAAACTGTTGAGAGCAATGCACTTTGTTTTTTCACAATGTCCCTGCAAGAACAGAAGATTATACAAAACTTACAGGCTCATCTCTTTTCCACTCCCATTCTGTGGACACAGATGGGTGGAAAATCTGCCTGTTGCAGAGAGAGCCATTGAGGTATGGCCAAAGCTTAAAGAATATGTGGAGGCAGTCCATGGAAAAGAGCTACCAAACCCTGCAACCTCCTCTTTTGATACTATTCAAGCAGCAAGATCCCCTGATAGTAGTTTGCTATCAGCTTCTGGATGCTTGATGGTACATGGAAAAACTCCCGGGCGAAGGTGATGAGCTGGTGGGGAACTGAGCCGAAGGCGTTTGTGAGGTCTAACCAGATGACATGCAGGTCCGACTTGCTGTGCCTGGCTCTCTGGGTTTGTTCCCAAATCATCGTAGCGTGTTCCACGCAGCCAGAGAACCCTGGGACGCCTGCCTTCTGGCAACCAATATCGATGTAATTGTTGACTAGGAGGAAGTTGGTCAGGCATATAGCCAGGATTGAGAAGAAGAGGTTTTTGGACTCCTTTTCCTTTGGGATGAAGGTGGTAACTGGGATGCTGGGAGTACGCACACTATGCTGCAGTGCGGCGGGAGTAGGGGCCAAAAGTCGTACTAGGCTGAATTGGCGCACAGAAAAAAAAAATTGATGTTGCGGACAGGAAACGGGAGCCCAATGAACACAATGTGGACTTACAAATCTCTTTGTTTGTATGTCTGAAAGTTCGTAAGTAGAGGAACGTCTGTAAATCCAGCATAACGGAATACATATGAGCCTTTACTCTTACTTTCACCTACATTCATTTTTGAAATTCGGTGGAAACGCAGGCAGGTTCTTAAAAGGCAGCAAGTGAAAACCAGCCCAGTACCGGCTCCGTGTTGGTGGAAATGAGGCATCAGTACAGTGTTCCCAGGTCCAGCCCAAGGTCTGCTTAAAATCTGCCCAGTGGAAGCTGAAACTAGCCCAATATGTGAAATCCCAGTATACTGTATCTCAAAGAAATAAACCAGTTTGTTGCATCCTTATCACATTCAAATACTGACTCCTGTCTTCTGCAATCCCCCCACCTTTGTGAAACTGAACAGGTAAGAAGTGTGCGCACATACATTAACATGTAGGTCCTCTCTCTGTATAAACACACTGGGTTAGAGGGCGAGTGCCACCTTCTGTATTTATGTTCGGGTGAGTAAGCCTAGTGTAGTCTGGGTTTTTCTGTTATATCTTTGGTTTTAGTTATAATCTTAACAGGGTAGGGAAGAGGTGTTATGTTTTGTTAATTTCTTTCCTTTGACGCGTCCATGTTCTTTTCCCTGGGTCTGGCCCATCCTCCTGTGTTCCCAGCACCCAAATCCCTGTATTGGTTCAGTCAGAAAGACTGAAAGCTATTGCTCACCATGAATCCATGACACTAAAATCTACGAATCAAGCCAGAAATCTTGGTGTAGTTCTGGACTCAGACCTAAATATCAACAGTTACATAAAGACAATTACAAAATCAGCCTCCCACCACCTTAAAAACACAGCAAGAATTAAAGGATTTCTCTATAAACCAGATACAGAAAAGCTTGTTCATGTGTTTATTTTCAGAAGGCTAGACTATTGTAATGGTGTCTTCACAGGTCTTGGTAATAAATCAGTCAGCCAGCTGCAACTCATCCAGAATGCTGCCACCAGAGTCCTCACTAACACCAAGGAAGTAGAGCATATTACACAGGTCCTTAAATCACTGCACTGGCTTCCTGTGCATCACAGGATTGATTTAAAAATATTATTTCTTGTCTACAAGGCCTTGAACGTTGTGAAGCATCCAGACCCCTGAGGGCATCTGGGAAAGGTTTACTCAGTGTCCCAGAATGAAGACCAAGCAGGGTGAAACAGCTGTTAGTCTCTATGCTCCCTGTCTGTGGAACAAGCTTCCTGAAGACCTGAGGTCTGCAAGCACTGTCAGCTGATTATAATCAGTGCTTAAAACGTCACTGTTTGCTGCAGCATTTTAATACATTATATCAGCAGGAGTTTAGTCATACGCTGCCTCTACAATGTAACTTATTTTTAATTATTTTTTTTGTTTGGCTTTTAGGCTTTTTAAAATTGTCTTTTAAATTGACAATGAACGTGTTTGTAAGTCCCACACTAAAGTTCCGAAGTACCAAGAAAGTACCCCAGCTGCAATGATACTTTAGGTACTGGTACTCAAACGGAAGTCAATGGAAAAGGGAAAGTACCAAATGTACCGTACCTGGTGCAGTGGAAAAGCACCCTGAATGAACTTGCCTTGCTTCGCAGTTGGATTCAAAGGTTACTGACATAAACAGATCATGTGAATGTGAAAAGCCAAGAGTCAGAGGGAGAGAGAAAGAGAACCTCCACTAGCAGAAGAAAATGAAACACAATAAAACACACTCCACCTCATACAGGGAGAGAGAAGCGTGTGTGTGAACAGACTCACATTGTAAGAATTCTGCTCTGGTCCTGGGCACTAATACCGGTAGGACGGTGTCTTTGGTAACTGGAAAGAGACAGAGAGAAACAGGGATGTGAGTAAAAGGAATTTACTTGCGAGAGATGGACTTCACTCACTGTGGAGACAGCAGCAATAGGGGAACAATAACAGGCATTTTAACAAACTGCAAATCATTGTAAGTTTCACTTAATACAGATTTTTGTTTCTATAATGTAGAAGAAACATGTTTCATGTGATCTGGGTTTGGCAGCCAGTAGAATATGAAGCTCTTTCGCCAGTTATCACAAAGATTCAAACTTACTGAAAACAAACTGACTTGGTCACACAAATGTGATGCTGACTGTACTGCAAACTCTCTCTGCATGGTCTACATCAGGGGTGGCCAGTCTTACCCGCAAAGTGCCAGTGTGTATGCAGGTTTTTCGGATAACCTTTAGGTCAGTTGTTCGACCCCAGGTATGAGGACTCTTCAGCCAATCAGTCCTCTAATTAGTAATCCAGCAAAAGCCCGCAGACAGCAGCCCTTTCTAGGTAAGATTGGCCACCCCTGGTCTATATTAACAAGATCAGACAGAAAAATGTTTTTATTTATCAACCTGTATGATGGATCTCTGCCATTTTCTTTCTGCAAACATTCTCCAGTTGATCTTTCAGTTCAGAAACCTCCTTCCTTAAATTCCCAAAATCAGATCTTGGACTGACAGAGATTCTGGGTCCAAATCCAGCTTCAGGGGTGACAGGAAGACCCTGGCACCTCTACAGACACACAGTGTGATTAAACAGCTTCATCAAAACAAATGTTTATTGTAATGTAATTAACAGGACCATTAACATCCGACAAATGACAGACTAGCTGAAATACAAATGAGAACATGCATCCATTTGAATACTCTGGTTTTCATATTGTCAAAGTAGCTGTTCTGTTACCTGGAGGAAATGGATGTGATCCTCTGTGTGTGAAAGCTGCTCCAGCTCAGAGTGTCTCCTCTTCAGTTCATCAATCTCCTGCTTCAGTCTCTCCATGTCTCCTTCAGCCTGACTCACTGCAGCCTTCTCCTGATCTCTGATCAGTTTTGTCACCTCAGAGCGTCTTCTCTCAATAGAGCAGATCATCTCAGTGAAGATCCTCTCGATGTCCTCCACTGCTGACTGTGCTGAGCTCTGTTGGTGACACAGGGAGCAGAGGACAGTAAATTACAATTGGCCCCTTTTGAGACTCCAGAGAGCCTCATTGTACAATAGTGATGTGAGCTGACAGGAGGTATAAAAACAGCACAGGGCTGGGGTTTGGAGCGTCACGATGCTGGATGCCTCAGGTACTGAAACCCAGCCAGCACTGATTGGAAATGATCACTCATTAAGCTTATACACTGTCAGCTGCAGGGATTTGGCAGAGACTGGTGGCTGTATGGGGCAGGTTGGTTGCCACCATTAGGTCTCAGTTTAATAGGTGACTTTCTTGGT
The DNA here is from genome assembly GCF_048594095.1 of Paramormyrops kingsleyae. Classification (NCBI taxonomy): domain Eukaryota; kingdom Metazoa; phylum Chordata; class Actinopteri; order Osteoglossiformes; family Mormyridae; genus Paramormyrops; species Paramormyrops kingsleyae. Next base: position 16,757,104 of record NC_132800.1, on the reverse strand, counting down.
GTTTATTTGCATTATGCTGGGTTGAGAAAAGTTGTATTTTTCTCAAATGGGCCTTTTATGGTACTTTTCTAAATAAATAAGCTACTACTGCTGCAACACTTGGTTAAACTCTGTTATCTAGCAACTTTGTCCCATTAAATCTCTGACCCAAAAAACCCACAGCAGCATTACTTTGACTAATACCCATAAGTCTATAAATCTGCAATCTGTTGAATCTGAAAGAATTAAAATGATCACAAGCCAGCTGTTATCTTCTCCTCAGGTTCATACTCACTGTGAATGAGCCCACAGCCTCTCTCAGCTCCTGCAGCTCCTTCTCTCTCATCTGAATTCTCTGCTGAAATTCCCTCTGAGTTTCACCCATTTGTTTCTACAGATAGGAAACAAGATGATGACAAAAGTTTGTTTCATTAGGTGAGATCATATTCATTAATCATCCTGTCCAGGGTGGACCCCAGCCTTGGGCCCTATGCTGCCTGGGAAAGGATCCAGGCGCTCTCTGTGACCCTGACCTGGATTACTGGTTAGGAGATGGATGGATGGATGGATGGATGGATGGATATTCTTAAATGATTTATTGACTGTAGGTAGGATAAACTGGACTTAGACCCTTTGGTCCTGTTTCCACCTGGTATTAACATGCGTCCTGGGTGATCCAATCACAAGTGCACAGCGCTAATTACAGGTGTGAAGACACCCAGGACACATTGAAGATGCATTGAGATCTGATCACTGAAACCACATTGGGAGGTGGTCTGGGCCGCATGTGGCCACATTCTTACAGCAATGTGAAGGCAAATGTGTCCTGGGCTGCATTGCAGGACCGGCTACTCAACTGACGTCCTATTTGATTTATGTCAGATCGCATGTCAGTTGATAATGGGCCACTGTGTAGTAAACTGCACTGTGAACAACAATAATGCATCTTTTCTCCTGCGACACTAAAAACTCTGAATCTGCTGGGAAGTTGGGTTAATATTGGACTGTTGTGACCCATTCATACGGAAACCGTGTCATAGTGTGCATCACTGATGTTACATGCAAATTCAGAAAAGATAATGTGTAAGATGTGATTATTAAAGATGTTTCAGAATTTGCACAGATCATATGTTTAATGAGCATGTTGGGGCGCGGCCTGGTGCAGGCAGGGAAAGAAGGTGACGATCCACTTAAAAGCTCCAAGACAAAGGGATTTAAGGAAACTGAAGAAAACTGGAAAGACAAAAAATAAAGGAACAACAAGGGGTCAGAACTCACCAGGGAAAAAGCACTGTGAAACTGCACTGTGAACAACAATAATGCATCATTTCTCCTGTGACACTAAAAACTCTGAATAAATGTGATTTACTAAAGATGCTTCAGAATTTGCACAGATCATATGTTTAATGAGCATGTTGGGGCGCGGCCTGGTGCAGGCAGGGAAACAAGGTGACGATCCACTTAAAAGCTCCAAGACAAAGGGATTTATGGAAACTGAAGAAAACTGGAAAGACACAAAATAAAGGAACAACAAGGGGTCAGAACTCAACAGGGAAAATGTAGCTAAGAAAACGACACGCAGACTAACAGAGGGAATGGGGCAGCTAGTGATGTTAAGCTTGACACCGAAGCTCCGAGGTATGTGACAAAAAAACTATTCACTACATTCTGAAGCACAGCTTTGAGGTTTCCTCCATTCCACCCTAAACATGTGACCATGGTCATCCGAAGCTTCGTTCTGTACTCAACCATCTGATTGTTTTGGAAATTGAAAATGAGGCGCAAAAACACAAAATAAAGTCTGATGCTAGAGACTGATGCTGCACCAAATTTGATTGCCTGTGTCAGACACACAACCTGCATTGTACATGCACTGAATTTGGTTGTGAAGAAGGCCATTGATCAGACACAAGGACCTGACGATATCAGATCCAAGGCATGACAGATTGTGCGTGACCAACTTCAGAACCAGTACAACTGCTAGAGAAAGGCTTTGTCAAATCCAACAGCAGATTCAAGAAGTGGAAACCAGCTGGAATAGCACTTACTCAATGCTGCAATGATCACATGATCAAGGAGAGCCAGTTGGTGCTGCATTGGTCACTCTGAAGACAGAGCTCACAACCCTGACCTCAGAGGAATATCACGTAATTTATGAGTGTCTGGGTGTTTTATGACATTTCAATGAGGCAACTGTTGCACTTTCTGAAGAGAAGAGAGTATCAGGATCCAAGGTAATTCCTCTCATCCACATGCTTAGACATGCTGTGAATCTGAAACTGTCCCAGACACAGAATGTCAAGGCCCAGCAGTTGTGCAAGAACCTCTTGAAGTTGCTCACTGAGAGGTTGTCAGTCTATGAGACCATGAGCATAATGACACTGGCCACACTGCTGGGTCCAAGGTATAAAACTGCAGATGCTGTAACCAATCTAATGCTCAGGCTGCTGTGAAACGCCTTACAGCAGAGTGTGCATCCAGCATAAGATTACAGGAGGCCCAGCAGAAGGCATCCACACCCACATGCATCCAGGCACCAAAACCAGAGCCTGCAGGAACCTCATCTGGTACTGCAATACACACCGGTACCGTTGCAACCTTTCTCATTTTAATAGTAATGTTCAATTAAATTGAATTGGGATAAATAATTATTATTGCACAGTACAAAATGCATAGTGTATATAATGATTCATGCTTTATCATTTTAGTTCCAGGTCTGTAGGATCTTCTGGACAGTGATGTGGGGGAGAGCAGACAGGTCAAGAGTCCTACAGCAGATTCTACTGTGGAGGTTCAGCAGTACCTCAGTGACCCAAATATACTGCGTTCTGAAGACCCTTTGCAGTTCTGGGATATGCAGAAGGCTGTGTATCCACACTGATATGAACTTGCAACACAGTTTCTCTGCACTCTAGCGACCTCCGTTCTATGTTAGCGGGATTCTCTAAAGTGGGAGAAGTTGTTAATAAAAAACCCCTGACTACTTTGCTCCTTTTACTTCACTTGTTCCAAGTCAGACATATAATTCAGCACATCAGGCAAATCAATGTCAACATTAAATGTCTTTGTTAACATTTTCACAAATTTTGAGCTTCACTGTTTATGATTAAAAGCCAAAATATTATCCTATGGCAACCAACACAATGCATTAAAGGCTGAACCCTTTAATCTTGAATATAAATGTATTAATCTAGGTATATCTTAGAAAATACCTTTTTAATATGTACATTTGTACTGTGTTGAGGTAGGTAAGGTAAGGTAAGGTAGGTAAGGTAAGGAGCACACGCTGATTACAGTGCCTTACCACACCCACCACACGACCAACCACCTCAGGGAGGAGATCCTGAGTGCAGCCGTGCAGTGGGTGACGCCTCAGCACCACACCAGTCTGAATGGACCAGTGTGAGTTTTTTCCAGTGGCTGGAGTGTCAATCCTGCAAAACAACTGTGTTGACGTAGTATAAAAATGCATGTGTATAACATGAAAAATTTATTGTGAAATATAGTTTGAATTATTTAAGTAATCACATTTGCATTATGTCAAATAATATATTATAATAAGGACTGTCTAATGAAAATCGCGACATTATTACAAAATACAAATTAACAATTATACATAGAAGACAAGTGTTATTATGAAATATAATACCGTTTATGGAATTATTTAAAAATAAAGGGACACATCATTGAAATATTTATTTATTATTTTATTTAGCTTTAGACATATTTATTTATTTTATTTGAGTATCATGGCGTTCCATACAAACATCTTAGGCATTTTTGTTACCCTAAAATGTGCTAATAGCTTCTGATTCCTTCTTGTCCTTCTTTTAATGTTCGGCAGATTCTGCATATGGAAGTTATTTACCTGCTTATTTTAATTACTGCGGAAAGTGAGATCCAATTACAAACGGTCAGTCGAGATGCGTGTGGAGACGCTTGTTAATACCAGGTGTGAACAGAGCCTTTGACTCACCACTGTTGTACTGAGCTCATAGTTTTGTGTTTGTGGGTTTCCTGTCAGCTTAAACAGGGCTGGTCATTCTCATCGGACCTCTCTAATTAACAAGGTGTTTCAATAATAACAATAATTGATACCTTCACTGATCCCTGTGGAGAAATTCCACCCATAGCAGCACCCAGGGAGCTGGGGGTTAAGGGCCTTGCTCAAGGACCCCCAGATGTGCCAAGGCCAGGCTTGAACTGGCAATCTTCTGATCATAGGCAGAGAGGCTTAGCCCACTCAGCCACAGGCTGCCCCAGAATTATCACACTCTGGCTGTTTCATGTTTACTGCACCATTCTCAGGAAACTCTACACACTGGAGTGTGTGAAATTAAAATCCCAGGACTGTGGCTGTTTCTGAGATGATGGAGCCGCTACTCTTATGCTGAGCTCCATTTACCTCGGAGGCCGGAACTCTGAGCTGAGAATGACGTCACAGACGAGTTAAACATGTTCCAGTACAGCAAGTCGGAAAGCCATTTAGCAAAACCAGGGACTGGTTTAAAAAAGCAAAATTTCTTGCTTAGCCAGATAACTTGTTGGATTTAATGTGTCCCAGTTTAAATGGCCTTTTTCTTCATTCACTTGTATTTAGCCCAGAGTACATTAAATACATCTGGCTGAGCAAGACATCCTGCTTTCTGAAACGGGCCCCAGTTCCAGCCCAGTTAATTGTTAGCCACTGTATGTGTGATCACACCATATTTAAACCCTCTTAGCTCACACATCTCTGCCATTCAGATGCTCAGCCAAACAGTAAGTGAACCTCTGCACCTTGTTTGCTTGCTGTATATATTCAGCTGCAGCCATATGATTCGATATTTGAAGGAATTTCAGTGCAAATTCAATCAGAACTTTTTAAACTTGTTAGTTAGTTTTTCTTTCATCTTACCAAACCACACTTGTTTTGCGTTTTTTTTTTTAGCAATTACACTAACATGTGTTAAGACACAATCTATTTATTTAAAATTAACTTTATATTTATATAAGAGTACTTCTGGCCTGACCTGTATCTCTGTCCTTCCTGCAGCAGCTGAGACTGTATCATGGCCTCTGTGTTCATCCAGCATACAGGGATAACAGATACACTGCTGGTCGGTACGGCAGTAGACCTCCAGGGGTTTGTCATGGTGGGAACAGACCTTGTCCTGTAGATGTCCAGTGGCATCAGTCAGCTTGTGCTTCTTAAAAGCTGGAGACTCATAGTGAGGCTGGAGGTGAGTTTCACAGTAAGAGGCCCGACACACCAGGCAGGACTTGACAGCTTTGTGTTTTTTCCCAGTACAGACGTCACACTCCACATCTCCAGGTCCAGCATAATGGTCAGCAGGAGTAGCTGCTTGTAGTCCAGTCTTCTTCAGTTTCTCCACCACTTCAACCAACATGGTGTTTCTGCCCAGAACAGGTCTGGGTGTGAAGGTCTGTCTGCACTGGGGGCAGCTGTAAACTCCAGCATTATCCTCCTGATCCCAGCAGCTCTTAATGCAGCTCATACAGTAACTGTGTCCACAGGGAATAGCCACTGGATCCTTCAGTAGATCCAGACAAATTGGGCAACTGAACTGGTTCGGATCCAGTGTGGAACTGGCTTCTGCCATTTTACCATGAACACTGATAGGATTCAGTTTTGTTTTCTCTCACAGTCGTCTGTGTGTGAGAGTGGGAGGAACTTCCTGCTTCTCAGGTTGCAGTAGGTGTGGTTTTGGACTGAGGCCAGACTGAGAAGAGCAGACTGGACAAACACTGGAGTTGGAGTTTAAAACTAAAATAGTACATCATGCAAACTATACACACAACAGACATTTATTTAGCTTTTATTAGAATATCTGACATTATTTTTCCGTAAACAAGCTATATCCTACTCTTTGATTTTGTACCGTAGATAGAAATTAGGTAGAAAGGCATAAGAGAGCAGATCTACTGAGAATGAATTTCTATGTCTGTTTAGAAACATGTTTGGGATCATGTAGTTTCAGGTGAAACATGCAGGTTTGTGCAATTATAGACAGACTGTGTCCGGATTAGACATAACAAGCGTAGATAAGTACTGTCAATCCACAGATTTGTTTTTTTTACATTATTCTACATATAATATTTATGAAAATAAAGGATGCGGCAGGTATAGGTCATATTTTTTTTTCATTTTATTTCTGTGTGTTTGCTGGGAGTGTATTTGTGTTAGGAAGGAGAGTCAGGTGACCAGGTTCAGAGTGAATAAAATTTTTCCATAATCTAAAGTTATCCTATAGATATTCATTGAATACTATTAAGTTAAAGTCTCACACTTAAGTTAATGGACCCACTTCAGCCATCCTCAGGAACAGAAAGATAGAAAATATCAAAAAAGTATCCAACAAATTCCAATAACCGCTTATCCAGTACAGGAGAAGTATTTTCTGCGATGAGTGAGCAAGCTGTTTGAGGGCATGACAGAATTTTTTATGGGAAATGGTGTGTTTTGTCTTAATACTGTTTATGAATTGTTGGTGGTGAAAAAAAGAGTTTGAAGTGCTTAGTTTTCATTTTATTAACACTTATATTTCACTTCCTGACACTCGACCCGTTTAAAGATGGATATCATGGTCATTTTTTATTTAGTTATTGCAAATAAACTGTGGCACAATAATTGCGCAACTTTCTACATATATTATTTGAAAGGTTTTTCAGAGTTTAAGAAGTTTGATAGATTTGTTTCTTTTATTGAACGTCATTTTTCTGTTATTAAAAACTTGAACGTATGCCTCCAAACCACTAGAGGGCGAATTCTGAAGAGGTGCGGATGTAACGGCTGCCAGAACTGGCTCTCCTGGGCCAGATGCTGTAGATGTGGTGTCAGAGGCGGCCAACTGCTGGGAGCCTTGGGGGAGCTGATTGCTAACTGCAAGGAGCCAGTGAGGAGACTGGCGACTCACTGGGGAGAGCCTGCTAGGAGCCTGGAGCAGGAACAGGGCGGTACTTTCTGAGTCACACGCTGGGGCTGTAGCCATGACATGGACGGGCTCTGAGTCAGGTTCAGGTGTGGGTCCAGGCCATGCCTTAAGTCTGCAGTGCTGGTGGTGGGAGCTGAAGGAGAGCTTCAGGGAAGTAAACAAAGAGAGGTCACATTTTGCTTCAACACAGTTTTATTGGAAGTCTGTACACAACACAGACGCATGTCAGCGTGCTGCCTTCCTCAGTGTGCTACTGACTATGTACAGTTCCCATTTAAATAGACACTTCCCTGCGAAACAACCAATCGTAACACAACAGGTGTGATGAACATCACCATGGCATCACCGGGTCACGCCCCAAAAACATGGTGTAACAGTAGATGATGTGAAAGGCATAACAAAGCAATGGTAATAGGTAAAACAAATAAAATATCATAAAAAACAGGTTAAAGAGAAGCCGTCATTTATGCCGTTTGGTACCAATGTATTTAAAGCAAATATACACCAGGCTTCCCTTCTAAGAAGGTGCTTTTCTCGATCGCCCCTCTAGGGGGCCTGGTTCACTGTCTCCAGACCCATAAACCGTAGGGAGTTACAGTCTTGACCTGCTGTATTAAAATGTCGGGCCACTGGAGACGATTCATTCCTATTGCCTAAGGCACATTTGTGCTGACATATCCTGGTTATTATGTGACGTTTAATCTTTCTGACATAAAATAATCCACACGGGCATGACAGTAAATATACAACAAATTGTGAATAAACAGTTTGTTCCTATGAGGGTGTATAGGCTACTTCTGTAACAAATAGTTCAAGCGATTGTTATCAATGAACTTATCATGTCGTACTTTCTTTAATTTTGATTTTGTCCCCTCACTAAATTTAAAGTGGGATCCAAAGGTAGGTGCTTATATGGACAAATGTCCAAGCCTTTGTATTTCATCAAGGTAAGAATAACTATAGAGCCCCCCCCCCCCCTTATCGGCAGGCTTAATGACAATGTCGTTAGTCGACATTAACTCACGCAATGCTTTATTTTCCAAAGACGAAAGATTACATCTTACTTTATGATGTGTACTATTAAAACAGACAGTAGGGTCTTGTTCAACCAGCTGACAAAGTGTTCCCACAGAGTGATTTGGATCAGGAGAGAGAAATATACTTTTAGGTCTAAAAGGAACTTTTTGAGCAATAGAAGAGCTTGAGATATACCAGCGGAGTCCATAGTTACCTTTGAATAAAAAGATTTAAGTCTAATAGACTTTAAAAAAATTAAACAACTCAACCATTATGTTGAATGGATCACTACATTTAGCTGGAATGAAGGAGAGTTCTAAACGTTTCCAATAAAACCATGTTGAAGCAAAGTCCGACCTCTACTGTGGTCCAGCACTCTGACAACTATAGAACGAGGAGTGAAGCCCGTTCTTCTGTGTTGGAGAGCTTTGGGGAGCCAGCGGTCACTTCCGCAGCGAGCAGGGGGACCTCAGTAAGTCCTGGAAAAGCGTCCCGTTGTCAGACTCCAAGTGACAATGAGGAGGCAGGTCGCCCCACGGCGAGCGAGGTGGAGTCGGCGGGCTCCTTTTCTCCAGAGCACTGCTCCTCTGCAGGGTTCAGCCACTCGCTTCATTCCAGAGGCCCTGAGGATCTCTGCTATAGCTGTCACATCCTCCACTTGGGAGTCGGGGGAGAGGGCGGCTATGGCCTCTGTCAGAGATGGGCCGTTCTCTCTGGGGAAAGATGTACTGCGGCCTGAAGGAGCAGCATTAGGTATGTTTGAAACAAGCAGCAGTGATGGGCTGTAGGGACCTGGGGAATCCACTGGGGCTTGTTGAGGTCCCTCATTCTATCATGTGTGCCTGGACGAATGACTCTGGGAGCTGGTGTTGTCAGACAATAAACTGGGATTTACTGGGATCAGGATGGCAGGCTAGGGAACGGGCAACATGTAGGGCACCACATCAATGATGAAACTGGGGAACACAGGACCAGGAAGCACTTAAATACAGGAATAACGAGGGAACAGACAGCAGGCAGCTGGGAGTGGATAACATGAGGGCTGGAAGAAGAGGTGAGACCAAGGAGCAGCAGGCATGGCTTGTTAGAGCCACGTCAGGGAGGTGGCAGGACGTGACGTTTGGGGCTAGGGTGGGGTTAGGGTAAAGTATGGATGGGCCTGGGACTTTCCTCCAGAACTCCAGAGCTTGATGGAAGTACTGGGAGCTTCTTAAACCCTTACCTGAGGAAAGAGGCTCCCAACCTGTGGTGACTTTTACTGGATCTTCATTAAATCCTTACATGCGGAATGAGACACCTCATCCTTGGCCTCCATGCCTGGAAGTACCCGGAGCCCTGGGAGCCTTAACCTCACCCCTGGCCCTAGACCCAAACTTAACCCTAACCCATAAGCACAGGTTCGCAGCATGAGCGGTTTTCACCTTATAACATGTATGGTTTTCTGCTCTTAATCTGAAAATCAGTTCATCATTTGCCCAGAAGGTGGCAGCACATGAACACTGCAAAACTGCAAGCTTGGCATATTGCTGCAGCAACAACTATGTGCTATACATACTGTATATTTAGAAAAACTACATTATTACATAAATCAATAAAAAAAACCAAAAAGAACAGAATGATATCTATAAAATATAGCTTTAATAGTATAATTTAATAATTATAGTTATAATTTAATAGTGAAAAGCCGTCCTCACTATCTGCCGCGGGAATTCACAGCGGTGTGTATAGTGGCTGTTTACGCGCCTCCACATGCTACCGCTAACGATGCTCTGAGGGAGCTACATGACAGCATCGGCTCCTACAAAATAAACACCCAGAAGCTGTATGTGGTGCTGGGGACTTTAACCACGGGAATCTGCAGGACATTCTCCCCATATTCCACCAACATGTAACACCACTCGAGGGGGAAACACTCTGGACAAACTATTCACCAACAATCGAGGACTGTACAGAGCAGTGCCCCCCCCACCTCGGGACCTCAGATCACACCTCCCTCCTGCTGGCTCCTGCATACAGCCCCCTGTTGAAGGAGCAAAACTATAACAAAAACCATCTCTATGTGGCCTGATGGTGCTGAGTCCCTGCGCCAGGACTGCTTTGGGACTACAGACTGGCAGATATTCAGGGAGGCTGCAGCACCGGGGAGCAGTGTGGACCTGGAGGAGTACACATCACCTGTCCTAGGCTACATCAGGAGGTGCATAGAGGATGTGACCACCTGCAAGACCATCACCATCCGGCCGAACCAAAAGCCTTGGCTGAATGCAGAAGTGCGCCCCCTGCTGAGAGCCTGTGATGCTGCATTTAGGGATGGTGATGCAGCAGCACTCAGAGCAGCCAGAAGGAACTTGTCAGGGGGCAGAAGGAGAGCAAAGTCCATACATGCTCTCAAGATCCAGGGCCACTTCAATACAAATGAGCCACAAAGCGTGTGGAAGGGCATCAGGTGCATCACTGACTAGAAGAAGAGTGACGCACAGTGACTGGTGGATCCTGCTCCCTGACACCCTGAATGCCTTCTCCGCTCGCTTTGAGGCCTCGAACACCACCACCCCCTCCCGGTTCACCGCTCCCCCAATGAGCCCCCAGAAATCAGCGTAACAACAGCAGAGGTGAGGAGAACGCTGCAGAAGGTCAACCCTAGGAAGGCCTCAGGCCCTGATGGGATCCCAGGCAAGGTTCTGAGGGACTGTGCAGACCAGCAGTCTGAAGTCCTGATGGACATATTCAACATCTCGCTGTCCCAGGCCAGAGTTCCATCATGCCTCAAGACATCCACAATCACCCTGAAGCCAAAGACCTCCGCAGCTTTGTGCCACAATGATTACCGCCCCATTGCACTCACCCCGATAATCATGAAGTGCTTTGAGAGGCTGGTGATGCAACACCTGCACCAGACCATCAGTGTGGCTGAGGACTCCCACCAGTATGCATACAGGTGGACCCGGTCCACAGCTGACCCTATCTCTGCTGTGATACACCAGCCCCTCTCTCACCTGGAGAATAAGGACTCCTACGTCAGGCTGCCGTCTCTGGACTTTAGCTCTGCATTCAGTACCATCATTCCGCAGAAGCCCGTGCCCAAGCTGGCAGCATTTGGTACCTCCTCACACCTGTGTTACTGGGTCCTGGATTTCCTGACCTGCAGGCCACAGAGAGTAAGGATCAATAACAACATGTCCTCCACTATCCTCCTGAGCACTGGCTCCCCCCAGGGCTGTGTGCTCAGCCCACTGCTGTACACACTAATGACCAATGACTGCAGAGCTCACTACAAGAACAAAGTCATGGTGAAGTTTGCAGACGACACAGCAGTGGTAGGACTCATCACCCTCGGGGACGAGACGGCGTACTGGCTAGACGTGGAGGACCTGATACGGTGGTGCAAGGACAACAACCTCATCCTCAACATCCAGAAGACCAAGGAGATGGTCGTGGATTTCCACAGGACTGGCACCCTCCCCCCCCACCACTTTACGTAGATGGAGCAGCTGTGGAGATGGTCACCTCACTCAAGTACCTTGGGGTTCACCTGACCAACACCCACACCTGGCGCACCAAGACCGCGGCCGTCATTAAGAAGACCCAACAGCGCCTCTATTTCTTTGCAGAAGCTGAAGAGAGCAGGACTGGAGGCTGACGTCCACAGGTCCGTTTACAGCTGCGTGCTGGAGAGTGTCCTGACCTCCTGCCTCACTGTGTGGTTTGGCAGCTGCAGTGTGGCAGAGAAGGAGGAGCTACAGAGGGTGGTGAAATCTGCCCAGAGGACCATCGGGTGCAGCTTCCCACCCATCGGGGATATATACACCGCTAGATGCATAGGAAAAGCCACCTGCATCCTTCATGATCCCACCCACCCTGCACATGAACTGTTCATCCCCCTGCCGTCAGGAAGGAGGCTGCACTGCATCTGAGCAAAAACATCCAGACTGACAAACACTTTCTATCCAACTGCAGTCAGACTGAATCAAATCTAAAAATCCCCCCCAAGTTTGGTTTTGTTTAAGCTCCATACTTTCCCACAATTACCCTGGACTGCTTCCAGTACTGAAGCCCAAAGAATCAAACACGGAGCTCACATAACTTGGCATGAGGTCCTTGAATTACCTAAAGTGGATGGAGTTTTTACTCCGGCCCATGGGGATTCAGAGCAGACACAAATGATCGTGAAGCCATGTGTGATTTACAGTGAAAGGTGACTGAACACAATGCACAGCCTTTGTAATGACTCCACTGTCCAGCAGGGGGTGCCACATGAAAGCTACCCAGCAGGAGTAAACAGGCTTCCGGAGATGATGCACCGCAGTCCCACAGTCCTCTAGACTTAAGTGCTCTAATCTTGTGGTCCCTCTATACCCTTGTGGTCCCTCTATACCCCCTTTGGTACACTTCCATGATCCACAAGTCCCTAGTCTCCTCGTTTCTTAGTTCTCATGTTCCTAATCCCATAGTCCATTACTCCTTAGTCCCCTTGTTCCTAATCCCATAGTCCACTACTCCTTAGTCCCCTTGTTCCTAATCCCATAGTCCACTACTCTTTAGTCCCCTAGTTCCTAATCCCATAGTCCACTACTCCTTAGTCCCCTAGTTCCTAATCCCATAGTTCACTACTCCTTAGTCCCCTTGTTCCTAATCCCATAGTCCACTACTCCTTAGTCCCCTAGTTCCTAATCCAATAGTCCACTACTCCTTAGTCCCCTAGTTCCTAATCCCATAGTGCAATACTCCTTAGTCCCCTAGTTCCTAATCCCATAGTCCACTACTCCTTAGTCCCCTAGTTCCTAATCCCATAGTCCACTACTCCTTAGTCCCCTTGTTCCTAATCCCATAGTGCAATACTCCTTAGTCCCCTAGTTCCTAATCCCATAGTCCACTACTCCTTAGTCCCCTAGTTCCTAATCCCATAGTCCACTACTCCTTAGTCCCCTTGTTCCTAATCCCATAGTCCACTACTCCTTAGTCCCCTAGTTCCTGCTCCCTATTCCCCTTGCATTGACAAATAGATACTTAAATGCAAAAACTAACGAGGGGCAACAGGCATGAATCATGAGGGTCTCGCTAAGGAGGAGACAGGAGAGTCAGGCAGATGTGATGGGTAGGACATGACAGTGGTCATGTGACATGGGCTGTTGCAGTCGCCATGAGGAACTGCAGGAATGTAAACAGCTTGGAAAAGGTAGCTGGTGTTTTTCTCCTTTATTTCTGTGTGATCCTATAGTGGGTCCCTTGTTGGATGGGATCCTGTTTCTACTGTGTGTCAGTCGTAAGCGGATCACACTTCTTATCGTCAGGGTGATGCCTGTGGTTTATGGCATTGGCCAGAGTTATTTGGATTTGCTGGAAACTCTACAAACTACACAAACACAATAACCAGTAGCAGGACTTGTAGTCTTTCAGGCACTTGGCCCCAGATGTTTAATTACTTTGACTTTATATCTGAATGTGAATTTTTTGTAATTGGCCAATATGGTTCTTATTCATGACAATATTCAGTCAATGTTCTGTTTAAGAATTGCATTGATTAAGGATTGGATAAAATTTATTGATCTCGGGGGGAAATTATTTTGAAAGCAGCAGATACAAACATACATGTAGTGCATCAGTTGTAAATAACAAATGGAAACTTGCTTCCTTCTGCACCTTCCCCCCCCCCCCCCCCTTATGTCACCAGAGGGATAAATATTCCTGTTTGCATGTGTGTCACTGTCTGTAAGTATATCACAGATGTGAGAGAAATGCCTGTGCATATAGGCTGTAAACCCTCATGCTCATACATTTTAGTCTCTGTAAGTGTTACGTTCCGGCTGCTGTCAGGCGCAGTATAAACGCACTCAGACCCAGGATGGCTCGATTGTCAGGGGTCATTTATTAACAAAGAGCACAAACAGGAGAGAACATAACAGAAAAGGACAATGAAACACTGATGCAGAGCCGAAGCCGGCGTGGTGGCTGCCACAGGATCCATTCCTCCCCCCTTAGCCGGGAACCCACCTTATACACCCACCCCCAGGGGAACAGGTGCACCACATCTAAATTAGACAGGGGGGGAGAGAAACAAACAAGCCACCAGCAGGGGGAGCAGCACAGAATGTGGAGCTCATCACCAGAGGAAGGAGAGGGACGTCAGAGTAAGAATCCACCTTTCCACTGTGTTCAGGGGTATATCGATCTGTACTGCTGCAATGACACTGTGAGTGTATTGTGGGACACATTGTGGCTGACAGTCTCATTCCTAAACTAGAAACACCTTGATGTAGTACTAACGTGATTTATTAAGATTTTATATTATTTATCTTTACTTAGTTAACATATGATTAATCTGATTATATTACTTATCTTTACCTCAGGACCGCTGTAGGTTTTGAGCTAATAAAATGTCTGCCGTCTGCCGCCCCCTGCTGGCCAAAGCATCGCCGCTGCGATATCAGGCTGCTGCGCTCAGTCACCAGAGACGCGGATTAAGTGTGTTACTCAGTTACGCTTCGGTCAGCGCTGAACCGGGACATTAATAGGATAGAATATGAAGCCTTTATTGTCAGTGTACAGGTAGCAAATACAATATACAGACAGAAATATATAAAATGTACATATAGAGGGGAGGGGAAAAGCCCCCCAATCATCAGGATTACATTTCATTACATTTTATTTTATTCATAATCAGAATTCACTTTATTGGTACAACTGCATGTACTATGATTTTGTTTTGGCAGTTTTTGTGCATTCACAGTCAACATAGAACAGAAGTCAGAGAAAAACAGTCATATTCTGCATGGGTTTGGCAAGCTGAACAAATATTCAATTTTGTCTAACATACGTCACACTTCAAACAGAGTAAAAAGGGTTATACTGGTTAAAAAGCAGAGATTTTACCTTTTTGTCACAGAGAAGCAGCGACATGTGACACTCTGATAAGGTAAAAATGATTCCTCCAGCACACAGTGAGCTATCCCAGCATGCACAGGGACACGGGGGAGTTTGCATAATAAACCCAAAACCCTGGATAGAGAGGTTCAGTGAATGAGGAGGTGAAGCTGTACAGGAGGGTCAGCCCATCAGAGGAGACTCTGTAGAAGGACAGAGTACCAGCCGCCCAGTCCAGATACACTCCTACTCTGCGGGAGTCTGAGGGCTTTATGGGTATGACAGTCTGTTTATTATTGTGCAGGACATAGTAACTGTCAGGAGAGCAGATCAGCATCCATGACTTGTCATTGGCTCCAAGCAGACAGTCAGCACTGTCTCCTTTCCTCCTGATTCCTTTATAAGTCACTCCTATCAGGGCTCCATCTCCACTCCACTCAGCTTCCCAGTAACAGCGACCAGTCAGAGTCTCTCTGCAAAGAACTTGGGGCCGGCATTCAAATCTCTCTGTATGATCAGGATATGGCTGCTCTGCCCCCCATGTCACCTTCCTGTTCCCCTCTGACAGAGACAGGTGTCTGTGTGCTGTGTTGGGGTCCAGCGTCAGCTGGCAGGAGTCTGTAGGCAAGAGGAAGATCGATTAATCCCATCACGAAGCCCAGCATCTCCATCATTATCACTGTCACACCTCACACACTCACTAACACAGAACTCGCTCCAATACACACATTTTTATTCCCAATATACTTGTAGTAGGAGGAGGAAACGATAACGTGTGTGTTATTAAGCCCTGGGGGGTGAGTAGCCAATAGGAGAGGGCGCTCAGACTATAAGGGTTACCCTAGCACAGATGCGCTATGCTCCTTCTCGGCGGTTATTGTAATTGTTGGATTCCCGGTTTGTTCCGGGATTAGTGGTCGGGACATCTTGTACCGGGGGTTCAGCCCTTGGGTGGTGTAAATGGTCCAAGCTGCGACAGGACGCCTGATGCTGGGAATAATGCAGCGGGGTTTCTCCTAAGGTGTGAGTTAAATGTTTCGCCTGGTTTGTAGGTGGGTAGATGGCGTTACCTTATGATTAATTAGCCCCTTACCTTACTGTTTTGTTACTATAGGGTCCCGTGTGCTGTGGTGCGGCGGTGACTGCTGCTCCATCTTACGTGGAACCACTGCTGCTCTGCCTACGGCGGCTCTGTGCTGCCTTACTGCCGCTCTGCCTACGGCGGCTCTGTGCTGCCTTACTGCCGCTCTGCCTACGGCGGTTTTGTGCTGCCTTACTGCTGTTCTGCCTACGGCGGCTCTGTGCTGCCCTACTGCTGCTGTTTAGTGACGTTTGCACCGTGTCGCGCTTTGAGCGCTTCCGGTTTGAGTTGTTGTATTCCGTCCAGCCTGTGGCCGGCCGATTCACCAGCGGGTGCTTAGCTGGGGAGCGGTTTGGCTGGGGGGGGGGGAAGCCTGGTTACTTGCGTGCGACGGTGTTAGAGGGGCTGATTGGTCCCTCACTTTTCAAAGGTTGGTTTTTGTTTTAATTGTATTACGTTATTTGTTTGATATATTGTCCTGTTTTGAATGGGTAAAAATGTGTTTTGTGTTATCAATGTAAATTGTTCGCTCGGGTATGTGGCTATGTATTTTATTTGTTTGGTTGATTTTTTTTACTTGACTGCAGTGTTTTCTTTGGGTTTTGTGTGATTATTGTGGTGGCTTGTAGTTATATATATTTTTGTTGGTTTGTATGATTGTATGCATTTTCCGGGTTTTCTTGTGCTGTTTTAGGGTTCAGCGCCCAGTCTCAGACCGGCAAGACGTGGCTGCTGGTGTCCAGGCTGTATCTTAGGCCTATGGTGTTGTGACTGACTAATTTTGTGGTTTTAGTTCTAATAAAATTTGTGTTCGAACAATATCTCTCCGCTTTCATGGTAAACGGACCTGTGTGCCTTGGCCCGGGGTGTAGGGCGACCGAACTTTCTCCGGGGGTAGTACCTGGGGTGGCGTAGTCGAGCTGACTTGTGGCTATTGGTACCATTGGTTGGTACCCTTCGGGAGTATACCATCACCACTCGCTACATACTCATGTAGCCGCCCGAGTCTGCGGCGCTCCGGCTGCCCCCTGCGCTGTGAGACACGCCGCGCTGAGAGACTCGCTGGGGACCGAACTGCACTTTAGCCTGCGCTCTATTATTCTGTACGATACACAAAATATAAAAACGAAGCAGGAATTCAAGTATGTGAAATACCTCAGGAAATGTCGGACGCCCGCGCGACGCCGGCGGGAAGACGCGCCAAAATGATGCGCGTGTTAAACTAATAGGCTTAATTACAGGTAAATAAAATTACAAACAGCATTCATCAAACATGTTAACCATAAAATTATACGAGACAGATTACCACTAAAAGTGAGCTTGTCTTTACGTCACAATATGAACTTCTTTCAAACCACTTTGGACACACACCTCTCTCCAGCAGCGAGCCGACGCGATGCTCCCAACGTGGACACGGACGCATCTAGGCTGGTTCTCCGCAAAGCGCAACACTCGCGTATCTGCACCGCGCATGCGTACACGGAAACGTTCATAGTTCTCCGGTCAAGCTGTGTACTTTGCTCTTGCCATATTTAAGTATTATTATTAGTAAATTATTATTCTGATATTCCCTGCACACGTACCACAGCAGTGAGGTCTGTGTATATTTCCCTACGTTTTACAAATTCTTTTTCCCCCTCCACCACCCCCCCTCTGCGGAGGACTGCTTTATTTCTATTTAAATATTTATTTATTTATCTATTTATTTATTTTTTATTTACTTCCTCATACTTCCTCAAGAGAAGGAGAGGGGAGCGAGGGGGGGGGGGGGGAGGAGAAGAAGGGGGATAGAGAGAGAGAGGGAGAGAGAGAGAAAAACAAAAAAAAGAAAAAACTGAATCTGCTTCAATGTCTGCTGAAGAGAGAAAACAACAACCAACATCTGTACGAATCACATCGAAAATCAAACGTTAAATGTTATTGAACAGCAGACACACCCAGCATTACAACACATGCCCAGAAGCAACAGCCGATCAAGACAGCGCACGTCCATGTGCACCTGTCCGCACACCTGTGTGCACACCTGTGTGTGTCAGTGCGCTGGTGTTCATAAGGTTTCTCCATGTAAATGTCTAGTAGTGTGTGTGAGGAGCCACAGCCCCGCACCCCCAGGACATGAAGCTGACATGGAGGTGACCCGGGCCCCAGACACCCAGAAAAGGGCAGAGGATAGTTCCGGCGGGGGGTCATCCGGCAGCCACATCGCAGGAGCCCCAGGGGGCCGTGGCGGCGAGCCCACAGGCTCCGCCGACAGCCGGCCACACCAGGGCAGACTGGAGCCCGGGTCCAGAGATCCAAGGGCCCCCCCACCCCCCAGCCAGGGCCCGACAGAGCCGGGAGGGCCAGGCCCCGCCAGGCAACCGCCAAGAGTGAGCCAGCACACACCAGAGCATCCAACCCCGGACATCGAGAACCACCAACGCATCGGCAGCCGGAGGCCCCATCCACCGGCAGGGAGTGTGGCGGGGGGGAATAGAGCCTGAGATGTTATTCCAGGTGGAGTCTAAGACCCAACCTGACACATGCGTATAGACAAACAGGCACACTCTGGATAGAGTACTCCTCACATCAGCTGTGGACAGACAGAGTAACTTGTCGTCGGCTCCTTATTCTGTACATCAGAGTCTGCAAAAATGTTGTTTAGCTCATCTGGAAGGGAGACATCACTACCACTGATGTGTGGGTTGGGCTTGTAGATCGTGATTGGCTGAATGCCCTGCCATATGCGGCATGTGTCTTTGGTGCAATTAAAGTGTTCATTGATCCTCTGTGCATGTGCCTGATTGGCTATCCTCATAGCTCGGGGCAGGTTGCCTCTCGGCGTCCTGAGGGCAGCCTTGTCTTTAGGTCTTAAAGCTGCATTTCTGATTCTTAGCTGTGTGAGCACTTCCCTCATCATCCAGGGCTTTTGGTCGGCTCTCGTGGTCATCGATCACAGAGTTTATATACTCCTCCAGGTTGATGGCATCACCATTTATAGCAGCCTCCTTAAAAATGTCCCAGTCAGCAGATTCAAAACAGTCTTGGAGAGCTGAGACGGCACCAGCTGGCCACACTTTTACTGACTGGTTTGTTGAGTTTCAGCAGGGATTTATACGCAGGAACCATGAACACAGTGACATGGTCTGAGTAGCCGAGGTGAGGGGGGGGAAGGGCCTTGTAGCTCACAAACGTTGTACAAACATTGTCCAGACAGATTCTCTCTCTAGCTGGGAAGTTCACATGTTGGAAGAATTTGGGGAAACTGGCTTCAGATTTGCCTGATTGAAGTCTAAAGCAATAATAAAAAAGACTCTGGATTAGCTTAATGATCTAGTCATAGGAATGGAACTCGGCCGTTAAGTGAGGAGTTTCTGTACAGAGAATGCTGCAGCAGTACCACAAAATTAGCAGCTCACTGTGTAGGCAGTGATTGTACAATCCCTCCCCCCCCTCCCCCCAGTTTTATTGAATGTTGTATGTCAATTCTATGGGAGGTATTTTCTGCAACAAATAAAATGAAAATGATAAAAAGAAAATACAACATCCAATTTGCCATTTAGTTTTCAAAGTCTGTGCGCAAAAAACCTGCAAAAATGAAAATTAAAGTGAAATAGCACCATTTGCATTTTAATTTTCCACTCATGTATGAGCTTCGGACCGGTCGTGCAGAGTTGTCGGAAAACCAGATGTTTGAAAAGAAGATTTCTGTGTGAAATCTCACATGCAGTCAGACAGCCACAAATCAGGTGTGAGAGGTAGACACAGTCAACTGTGGCTAGTTACTTTTCTGTAACCAACAACGTAATGTCTTCAGCAACTACCGCGACCACCACAAACAGCACACCTGCAGCTGCAGTGAACACTACCGTCGGAACATCGAGCACCGAATGCGACACTGCAGGGGGAGGTTCTCTGGTGTCTGAACACTGCCGTGCAGCACCACTCATACGCATCCAATGAAGGTGTTTCTCAGTTGTTCTAGGCAATGTTTTTGGATTCAGAAATAGCCAAATCTTTCACCTGTGGAAAGGACAAAACTAGCTACATTTTAAAGTTTGGACTTGCCCCACGCTTCAAAAACGAACTGATTTCTGCAGCTAACAATGCAGGACCATTTGTACTGATGTTTGATGAAAGTTTCAACCGGTCAACAAAAAATAAATGACTAGATGTCCATGTTCGATTTTGGGAGGCTGGTGGTGTCCAGTCACGTTATCTTGGATCACAGTTCATGGAACATTCAAAGGCTGAAGATCTGCAGCACCATTTCAAAGTAAGTGTAGTCAGAGTTTTTGTTCATGGAATGTTATTTGGATGATTTAAAGATACAAGATGTGTTCATTTAATTGAAGCTTATTGCTTTTAGATGGAGTTTTAAAATATTTCTGAAATTATAAGCAAATTTGCAATCAAACATGGTGTAATCGTTTCAGTTTTTCTTTCTTATGTCAAATTGTTTAAATAAAATATTTCTATTCTTAGGATTGTGTGCGCCTACTAGACATGAAGAATCTCCTTTCCATCAGTATGGATGGGGTAAATGTGAACTGGAAGTTTCTTAATAATTTCCAGCAAGAACATGCTGAACTACATGGAGGTCGGCAGTTAATTAATGTTGAAAGCTGTGGATTGCACACGCTTCACAATTCACTCAAGACTGGCTTCTCTACATGGAATATTGAGAAACTGTTGAGAGCAATGCACTTTGTTTTTCCACAATGTCCCTGCAAGAACAGAAGATTATACAAAACTTACAGGCTCATTCTGTGGACACAGATGGGTGGAAAATCTACCTGTTGCAGAGAGAGCCATTGAGGTATGGCCAAAGCTTAAAGAATATGTGGAGGCAGTCCATGGAAAAGAGCTACCAAACCCTGGAACCTCCTCTTTTGATACTATTCAAGCAGCAAGATCCCCTGATAGTAGTTTGCTATCAGCTTCTGGATACTTGATGGTACATGGAAAAACTCCCGGGCGAAGGTGATGAGCTGGTGGGGAACTGAGCCGAAGGCGTTTGCGAGATCTAACCAGACGACATGCAGGTCCAACTTGCTGTGCCTGGCTCTCTGGGTTTGTTCCCATATCATCGTAGCGTGTTCCACGCAGCCAGGGAACCCTGGGACGCCTGCCTTCTGGCAACCACTATCGATGTAATTGTTGACTAGGAGGAAGTTGGTCAGGCATGTAGCCAGGATTGAGAAGAAGATTTTCCCCTCCACATTTAGCAGGGCAATGTCTCTGAACTGACTGAGGTTTTTGGACTCCTTGTCCTTTGGGATGAAGGTGGTAACTGGGATGCTGGGAGTACGCACACTATGCTGCAGTGCGGCGGGAGTAGGGGCCAAAAGTCGTACTAGGCGGAATTGGCGCACAGAAAAAAAAAATTGATGTTGCGGACAGGAAACGGGAGCCCAATGAACACAATGTGGACTTACAATCCTCTTTGTTCGTATGTCTGAAAGTTCGTAAGTAGAGGAACGTCTGTAAATCCAACATAACGGAATACATATGAACCTTTACTCTTACTTTCACCTACATTCATTTTTGATATTCGGTGGAAACGCAGGCAGGTTCTCAAAAGGCAGCAAGTGAAAACCAGCCCAGTACTGGCTCTGTGTTGGTGGAAATGAGGCATCAGTACAGTGTTCCCAGGTCCAGCCCAAGGTCTGCTTAAAATCTGCCCAGTGGAAGCTGAAACTAGCTCAATATGTGAAATCCCAGTATACAGTATCTCAAAGAAATAAACCAGTTTGTTGCATCCTTATCACATTCAAATACTGACTCCTGTCTTCTGCAATCCCCCCTGCCTTATGAAACTGAACAGGTAAGAAGTGTGCGCACATACATTAACACGTAGGTCCTCTCTCTGTATAAACACACTGGGTTAGAGGGCGAGTGCCACCTTCTGTATTTATGTTCGGGTGAGTAAGCCTAGTGTAGTCTGGGTTTTTCTGCTCTATCTTTGGTTTTAGTTATAATCTTAACAGGGTAGGGAAGAGGTGTTATGTTTTGTTAATTTCTTTCCTTTGACGCATCCATGTTCTTTTCCCTGGGTCTGGCCCATCCTCCTGTGTTCCCAGCACCCAAATCCCTGTATTGGTTCAGTCAGAAAGACTGAAAGCTATTGCTCACCATGAATCCATGACACTAAAATCTACAAATCAAGCCAGAAATCTTGGTGTAGTTCTGGACTAAGACCTAAATATCAACAATTACATAAATACAATTACAAAATCAGCCTCCAACCCTCTTAAAAACACAGCAAGAATTAAAGGATTTCTCTCTAAACCAGATACAGAAAAGCTTGTTCATGTGTTTATTTTCAGAAGGCTAGACTATTGTAATGGTGTCTTCACAGGTCTTGGTAATAAATCAGTCAGACAGCTGCAGCTCATCCAGAATGCTGCCACCAGAGTCCTCACTAACACCAAGGAAGTAGAGCATATTACACAGGTCCTTAAATCACTGCACTGGCTTCCTGTGCACCACAGAATTGATTTTAAAATATTATTACTTGTGTACAAGGTACTAAATGGCACTAATTTCATTGAACGTTGTGAAGCATCCAGACCCCTGAGGGCATCTGGGAAAGATTTACTCAGTGTCCCAGAATGAAGACCAAGCAGGGTGAAGCAGCTTTTAGTCTCTATGCTCCCTGTCTGTGGAACAAGCTTCCTGAAGACCTGAGGTCTGCAAACACTGTCAGCTGATTATAATCAGGGCTTAAAACGTTACTGTTTGCTGCAGCATTTTAATACATTATATCAGCAGGAGTTTAGTCATACGCTGCCTCTACAATGTAACTTCTTTTTAGTTAATTATTTTTTTTTCTTGGCTATTAGGCTTTTTAAAATTGTCTTTTAAATTTACAATGAACGTGTTTGTAAGTCCCACACTAAAGTTCCGAGGTACCAAGAAAGTACCCCAGCTGCAATGATACTTTGGGTACTGGAACTTTTGGTACAGGTACTCAAACAGAAGTCAATGGAAAAGGGAAAGTACCAAATGTACCGTACCTGGTGCAGTGGAAAAGCCCCTGAATGAACTTGCCTTGCTTTGCAATTGGATTCAAAGGCGACTGACATAAACAGCTCATGTAAATGTGAAAGACCAGGAGGCAGCGGGAGAGAGAAAGAGAAGCTCCACTAGCAGAAGAAAACGAAACACAATAAAACACATTCCACCTCATATAGGGAGAGAGAAGCGTGTGTGTGAACAGACTCACATTGTAAGAATTCTGCTCTGGTCCTGGGCACTAATACTTGTAGGATGGTGTCTTTGGTAACTAGAAGGAGAGAGAAACAGGGATGTGAGTAAAAGGAATTTACTTGTGGGAGATGGACTTCACTCACTGTGGAGACAACAGCAGTAGATTATTATCATTATGAGGGACAATAACAGGCATTTTAACAAACTGCAAATCATGGTAAGTTACACATAATACAGATATTTGGATTCTGTAATGTAGAAGAAACATGAATCGTGATCTGGGTTTTGTAGCCTGTAGAATTTAGAGCTCATTAGTTTTCATAAAAATTTAGTCTTATTGGAAACAGAAACTGACTTTGTCACACCAACATGAGACTGACTGTCCTACATACTCTCTCTGCATGGTGTATATTAACAAGAACAGACTGAAAAATGTTTTTATTTATCAACCTGTATGATGGATCTCTGCCATTTTCTTTTCGCAAACATTCTCCAGTTGATCCTTCAGTTCAGAAACCACCTTCCTCATATTCTCAAAAGAGCAGCGTGGACTGACAGCGATTCTGGGTCCAAATCCAGCTTCAGGGGTGACAGGAAGACCCTGGCACCTCTACAGACACACAGTCTGATTAAACACCTTCATCCAAGCAAATATGTATTGCAATCTAATTAACAGGATCATTAACATCTGACAAATGACAGACTAGCTGAAATACAAATGAGAACATGCATCCATTTGAATACTCTGGTTTTCTTATTGTCAAAGTAGCTGTTCTGTTACCTGGAGGAAATGGATGTGATCCTCTGTGTGTGAAAGCTGCTCCAGCTCAGAGTGTCTCCTCTTCAGTTCATCAATCTCCTGCTTCAGTCTCTCCATGTGTCCTTCAGTCTGACTCACTACAGCCTTCTCCTGATCTCTGATCAGCTTTGTCACCTCAGAGCGTCTTCTCTCAATGGAGCGGATCATCTCAGTGAAGATCCTCTCGTTGTCCTCCACTGCTGACTGTGCTGAGCTCTGTTGGTGATACAGGGAGCAGAGGAGGGTAAATTACAATTGGCCCCTTTTGAGAGTCCAGAAAGCCTCGTTGTACAATAGTGATGTGAGCTGACAGGAGGTATAAAAACAGCACAGGGCTGGGGTTTGGAGCGTCACCATGCTGGATGCCTCAGGTACTGAAACCCAGCCAGCACTGATTGGAAATGATCACTCATTAAGCTCATACACTGTCAGCTGCAGGGATTTGGCAGAGACTGGTGGCTGTATGGGGCAGGTTGGTTGTCACCATTGAGTCTTAGTTTAATAGGTGGCTTTTTGGGTTATGTTTGCATAACACTGGGTTGTGAAAAGCTGCATTTTCTCAAATGGGCCTTACATGGTGTTTTTCTAAATAATCAAGCTATAACTGCTGTAAGGCAAGGTTGGTTAAATCATGTTATCTAGCACTTTTGTCCCATTAAATTTCTGACCCAGAATAACCCACAGCAGCATTCATTCGATTAATCCCCAAAAGCCTATAAATCTGCAATGTGTTGAATCTGAGAGAAGATTTAATATGATCACAAGCCAGCTGTTATCTTCTCCTCAGGTTCATACTCACTGTGATTGAGCCCACAGCCTCTCTCAGCTCCTGCAGCTCCTTCTCTCTCATCTGAAGTCTCTGCTGAAATTCCCTCTGTGTTTCCTCCATTTGTTTCTACAGATAGGAAACAAGATGACAAAACAAGTTTGTTTCATTAGCTGGGATCATATTCATTAATCATCCTGTCCAGGGTGGACCCCAGCCTTGGGCCCTACGCTGCCTGGGAAAGGATCCAGGCGCTCTCTGTGACCCTGACCTGGATTACCGGTTAGGAGATGGATGGATGGATGGATATTATTAAATGATTTATTGACTGTAGGTAGGATAAACTGGACAGAGACCCTCTGGTCCTGTTTCCACCTGGTATTAACATGCGTCCTGGGTGATCCAATCACAAGTGGGCAGCGCTAATTACAGGTGTGAAGGCACCCAGGACACATTGAAGATGCATTGAGATCTGATCACTGAAACCACATTGGGAGGTGGTCTGGGCTGCATATGGTCACATTCTTACAGCAATGTAAAGGCGAATGTGTCCTGGGCTGCATTGCAGGACCGGCTACTCAACTGACGTCCTATTTGATTTATGTCAGATCGCATGTCAGTTGAGAATGAGCTACTGTGTAGTAAACTGCATTGTGAACAACAGTAATGCATCTTTTCTGCTGTGACACTAAAAACTCTGAATCTGCTGGGAATTCGGACCGTCGAATTGGAGCAACATTGAAATGTTGTCTTTGTATTTTTAACCTCGTATTTTTGCATGAGAATTCAGACCATCGAATTTCCGATGCATATTTCCAATGCATAAATATTCAATGTTAGAATTTCAGTGGCATATAAAATTCAAATTCTGATGACACAGATTTACTTCCATAAGATTCAGTACAAATTCAATCAGAACTTTTTAAATGTGCATTTTCTGTTAATTTTTCTTTCATTTTACCAAACCAGACTTGCTCTGAGTATTTTCATAGCAATTATACTCGCATGTGTTAAGACAAAAGTCATTTTTATTTAAAATAAATTTTATCATTTATATAAGAGCATTTCTGGCCTGACCTGTATCTCTGTCCTTCCTGCAGCAGCTGAGACTGTATCATGGGCTCTGTGTTCATCCATCACACACAGCAGACAGATACACTGCTGGTCTGTACGGCAGTAGACCTCCAGGGGTTTGTCATGGTGGGAACAGACCTTGTCCTGCAGATGTCCAGTGGCATCAGTCAGCTTGTGCTTCTTAAAAGCTGGAGACTCATAGTGAGGCTGGAGGTGAGTTTCACAGTAAGAGGCCAGACACACCAGGCAGGACTTGACAGCTTTGTGTTTTCTCCCAGTACAGACGTCACACTCCACATCTCCAGGTCCAGCATAATGGTCAGCAGGAGTAGCTGCTTGTAGTCCAGTCTTCTTCAGGTTCTCCACCACTTCAGCCAACATGGTGTTTCTGCCCAGAACAGGCCTGGGTATGAAGGTCTGCCTGCACTGGGGGCAGCTGTAAACTCCAGCATTATCCTCCTGATCCCAGCAGCTCTTAATGCAGCTCATACAGTAACTGTGTCCACAGTTGATAGTCACTGGATCCTTCAGTAGATCCAGACATATTGGACAGCTGAACTGGTTCTGATCCAGTGTGGAACTGGCTTCTGCCATTTTACCACGAGCTCTGATAGGATTCAGTTTCGTTTTCTCTCACAGTCGTCTGTGTGTGAGAGTGGGAGGAACTTCCTGCTTCTCAGGCTGCAGTAGGTGTGGTTTTGGACTGAGGCCAGACTGAGAAGAGCAGACTGGGCAAACACTGGAGTTTGAATGTGTGCGTAAAATCGAACATCAGATTAACTATACAGACACACACACAGTTCAGACTAGATAATCCACCTGAAGTTAAGCTGGTTAAGACCTGGCCAGTACTTGGATAGGAGACCAACTAGGAAAGTTAGGTTGCTGCTGAAGAGGTGTTAGTGTGGCCAACAAATTAGCTCAACCTGTGGTCTGTGTGGATCCCAGTGCAGTGATGGGGAGACTGGGCTGTATAAATGGTGTGTCCTTTGGATGAGATATTAAACTGAGGTCCTGACTCTCTGACGTCACATGGCTAAAAACTATGGCCCTGTGCAATCTGGTCTCTTAATCCTCCCCTATATCAAATATTCTCTCCTGCCCCTTCACCACCTTAGTTACTGTCTGGTTTGCGTACTGGTGCAGAATGGCTGCTGTCACATCATCCTGGTGGGGGCCACACAGTGGTGGTGATTGAAGTGGCTTCCCTTTGCTTCTGTGAAACCCTTCATTCATTCATAACTGTTATTGACATTGTTTTTCCCCAAACAAGCTGTTAGAGCCATAATATAGATAAGGAAGTATAATGTTATAGAAGTATTTAAAGTAGTAACTTTATTTGTAACGTGGAATTTCACTTTAATATTGTTCACCGGATGTGAAGAACTGTCTGACGTCACGGGTTAAGTGCCGTAAAAAATGTGTAGTGCTGTATGCGACTGAGGGCGCAACAGTCTTTGACCGTGGCTACAAATTATTGTTAAATAGTGAAATAACTTTGAAGTTTGTACTGTGGTATGTTTACATAATAGAGATTTTGGAAAGTTTTAAAGAAGTCTCGCGTCAATTACTTTATCCCCCACGAAAGAAGAACGCGGAATACTATGAACAGCACTAACATCAGTCAAAGACTGCCGTGTGGATACTCCATGGTGGAACACGGTTGCTGCAAGAGGAAACCGAAGTTTCACAGACTCTGCTAGAAGGAAGGTAAACGAAAGAAGATCGTTTATATCAAGATTTATTACGGAGAAAGGTTTGATGTTTCAAAACGCTAGATAAAGCTCGCGTAAATAAGAGCAGCGTACACACAGTAAAATGGCTGACGAGTCGGCAAGTGAAATCCTGGAGTCTGTTAGGCGGAAAAGGACGCCAAAACCCACAGAGATCGCTATAGAAGAGAAGCTGAATAGACTTCGCTATAGGAGGCAAGGAAAATTAGCACTGCTCACTCGCGAGATGCATGATATTGAGCAAATGAAAGAAGTAAAGGACAACGTAGAAATAGTGGAAGACGAGTTGTCACATGACTTTCAACGCCTATTTTGTGAGTTTAAAAGGGCAAATGAAGAAGTAGTTCAGTATTTATGGGAAGAAGAGAAAGAAGAGGACCAGGCTAATTGGTACAAACCTAAATGTGACGCCTTTGAAAAGTTTATTCTAGATATTGGGAAATGGGTTTCGGAAACACGAAAAATCCTTAATGAAGAAGAAGAAGACAATGATGACGTTATGCCAAAGGATAGTGTTTCAGCAATCTTTACAACAGGTGCTGGAAGTGCGCAAGGATCTGTGGCACAATCCACAACCAGCTCTGTGCGCGTGAAAGCTGAAGCAGAACATGCAGCTTTGCTTGCACGTGCAGCAGCTTTAAAGGGAAAGCAAGAATTAGATGCTGAAGAACTGAAGTTAAAGGTTAAACGAGAGCATATTGAGATGGAGGCAGAGATTGCAGCTTCTACTGCCAGGCTGAAAGTACTCAGTGAACATGAAGATGCTCGTGATGATATGAACTATTATTATCAGTCGCACAGAAGCAAGAATGAAGCGCGCAAAATAGATTTCTATGATCCTCCCTGGAAAGAAGAAGGAATTACTTTACCTACTCCTTTAAAACAGTTATCACAGACATTGAGTAGTCGCAGTGAAGCAAACGCTTTAGCAAAACGAATTCCTGACTCTAGATACTCACAGCAGTTAGGTGGCCATGAGAAAGACCTTCATAGGATAATGCAACGCCAGAATGAAGTAACTGAGCTATTGGTAAAGCAACAAGGCCTGTCTCAACTCCCGCAGAGAGAAGTCCCAGTATTCACTGGAGATCCCCTGACCTATAGGTCCTTCATGAGGGCATTTGAAAGCGCAATTGAAAAAAAGACAAACAAACAGTGAACAGGACAAGTTGTTCTATTTAGAACAGTACACAGAGGGTGAACCAAGAGATCTTGTCCGCAGTTGTGAACACATGAGACCAGATAAAGGTTTCAAGGAGGCTAAAGGACTGCTCCAGTATCATTATGGCAATGAGCTGAAGATAGCTACAGCATACTTGGACAAAGCACTCAAGTGGCCACAGATTAAAGCTGAGAATGCAAAGGGCTTGAAGATGTACAGTATGCATTATTTCTCATTGGATGTAGAAACACCATGATTGATGTTCAATTTATGGATGAAATGGACAATCCGAGTAATATGAGAACAGTGATCTCAAAACTTCCATATAAAGTCAGAGAGCGGTGGAGGAACACTGCATTTGACCTTCAAGCGCGTAAAGGAAGACGAGCTAGGTTTGAAGACCTGGTCGACTTCATCGACCGGTATACACAAGTTGTAAATGATCCACTCTTTGGTGACATACAGGAAGTGACCATGGAATCAAAGGGCAGGTCCAAGCCGGTGGTGAAAAGCAGCAAGAGGTATGAGGGTAAAGGAGCCAGCTTTGTTACGGATGTCTCCACCATTGTTAGAGAAAATACACACCCTCCAAAACAACACAATCAGAATACAGTTAAACCCGCTGACACCTCTGAAAAGGTTTGTTTGTATTGTGAGAAGGCTCACACTCTCAGTGCATGCGGGAAGATTAAGGAACAAGAACATCAAGAAAGAATACAGTTCCTAAAGGTCAAAGGACTTTGCTTTGGATGTCTAACTAAAGGACACTTAAGCAAAGACTGCAAGAAAAGACTCACATGTACAGATTGTGCTATGAAGCATCCAACAATACTTCATATCACGAAAGAAAAGACTTATACGGATGGGAATAACAATCCTACAGTGTCAAACGCTCCTCTGTCACTGTATCTGCAGACTTGTGGATCTACTGGGGCCGGAGACAATGAGTGCATTCTGTCAATTGTACCTGTGAAAGTAAAATCAAAGAAAAGTGACATGACTGTGGAAACATATGCCTTTTTAGATCCAGGAAGCACTGCTACTTTCTGCACCGAAGATCTGATGCACAGTCTTAAAGTCCGTGGCAAGAAAACAGACTTCTTACTGTGCACAATGGGACAACAGAAGAAGACACAAGGACATATAATAACAGATTTAGAAGTGTGTGCATTAGAAGGAACCACATACATTGATCTTCCAAAGGTGCTGACACAGAAGCAGATTCCTGTGAAGAAAGGTAACATCCCTAAACAACATGATCTAAATAAGTGGCCTTATCTGTGTGAAGTGCATGTACCACACATTGAAGCAGATGTTGGACTGTTAATAGGTATGGATGCTTATAAAGCAATGGAACCATGGAAAGTGGTGAACAGTAGGGGTGAAGGCCCATATGCAGTGCAGACAGTTCTAGGCTGGATTGTGAATGGGCCAAATCAAGAGAACTCAGGTGTGAGTCCTGATGCTTTACACAGTTACTCAGTGAATCGTATAGCGGTAGAGACTATTGAGGACTTGATAGTTCAGCAATTTAACACAGATTTTCCCGAAAGGAGATTTGAGGATAAAACAGAAATGTCTCAGGAGGATCATCGATTCATGCGATTAGTAGCAAAATCAATACAGTTCAAGGACGGACATTACCATATAGGGTTACCTTTGAAAGATGAAAATATTCAAGTACCAAATAATAGATGTGTAGCGATGCAAAGGCTGTCAAGCCTGAAAAGAAAGCTCACAGTTAATTCTCGGTTTCACCGTGATTACTCAGAATTTATGGACAACATGCTTGTTAAGGGATATGCTGAAAGAGTACCAGAGAAGGAGTTACTTGAACACAGAAAGGTGTGGTATATCCCACACCATGGGGTTTATCACCCTAAGAAGAATAAGATACGAGTGGTTTTTGACTGCAATGCGTCTTTCCAAGGATTCTCACTGAACGGTCAGTTACTTCAAGGGCCCAACCTCACAAATACTCTGCTTGGAGTGTTGAACAGATTTCGCAGACATCCAATTGGGATCATGGCTGACATTGAATCAATGTTTTACCAGATCCGGGTTCAAAGGAAGGATGTAGACCTTCTTAGGTTTTTGTGGTGGCCTGAAGGCAGTCTGGAAAAGGAGGCAGTTGATTACCGGATGTGCGTACACATATTCGGTGCTACCTCCTCTCCAAGCTGCTCATGCTATGCTCTTAGAAGAATAGTGGAGGATCAACAGGATAAGACAACAGATACGGCAGCTCAGACACTCCTAAATAGTTTTTACGTGGATGACTGTTTAATTTCAGTGGAGACAGAACAGGAAGCAGTCATACTGGCCAGGGACCTGAAAATTCTCTGTAGCAATGGTGGATTTCGTTTGAGGAAGTGGATGGGCAATTCGAGAGCCTTTCTGTCATCTATTCCTGAGGAAGAACGAGCCACAGAAGTGAAGAATCTAGATTTGGACAACGAGTTACCTACTGAACGAGCTTTAGGGGTGGCTTGGTGTACTGAAGATGACACATTCACATTTAAGATTAATGTGCAAAACAAACCTCCTACAAGAAGAGGTATCTTGTCTGTAGTTGGCTCTGTATATGATCCCCTTGGATTTTTGGCACCGTTTGTACTGTTAGCGAAGATGCTACTAAAAGACCTCTGCAAAAGCAAGACAGGTTGGGATGAGGAGATAGCAGAGAAACACATGAAACAGTGGACAAGATGGACTGTTGATTTACAGAAGTTTTCCACCTTTAAGGTGCTAAGATGTTTTAAGTCTGCAAGTTTTGGACCTGTCAAAACTGCACAGTTGCATACTTTTTCAGACGCCAGCGAAGATGGCTATGGGACAGTGACTTACCTTGTGTTAACCAATGAACATGAGCAGAAGTCTTGCTTGTTTGTGATGGCCAAGTCCAGAGTGGCACCACTTAAACAAATAACTGTACCAAGAATGGAACTGACAGCAGCAACTGTGGCAGTCAAAATGGACAGAATGTTGAGGCAGGAACTGGATATGCAATTAGAGGAATCATTGTTTTGGACAGACAGCCAGTCTGTCTTGAAATACATTGAAAACGATGCAGCTCGATACAAGACATTTGTAGCCAATCGAGTGTCATACATAAGAGAGGCCACTAAGCCATCACAGTGGCGGTTTGTGAATTCGGCAGAGAACCCAGCAGATCATGCTTCACGGGGTTTGACAGCAGAAAACCTTATGAAATGTGAAAATTGGATTAAAGGACCTAAATTCCTCCTGAAATCATGTAAGGAGTGGCCGGTTGGAATGAATCAAGGTTCAGTGTCAGAGGATGATTTGGAGATGAAAAGAGATGTTTTGTCTAGTGTCATCATGACTCAAGAAAATGAAGATGCTCTGGGAAAGCTCATTGCATATTATTCCAATTGGCATCGTCTAAAAAAGGCAGTAGCATGGCTCACTCATATAAAAAGGATGCTATTGTGCTTGAGTCATACAAGATCAGAACTACGAAGGACCCTTAGCATATCAGATGACAAACATGATGGACAGCAAAGTGTAATGAAACATAAAATGATGGCATTTAGGAAAGTCTTTAAAGGCACTTCTATCAGCATGCAAGATTTGAACAATGCAGAACTTGATCTAATTCGCTACAGTCAACGGCTGAAATATGGAGAAGAGATTAAGATGTTACAGGAAAAGAACCAAGTTAAAAAGTGCAGCCATATTTACAAACTGGATCCTTGCCTAGATAACGGAGTATTGAGAGTTGGAGGAAGGTTATGTAGGGCAGTGATGCCAGAAGAGACTAAGCATCCAGCTATACTGCACAAAGACCTCAAGATTTCCTCTCTTATTCTTCAACATATTCACCAACAAGTTGGGCACTGTGGACGGAATCATGTCCTGGCGCGGCTTAGGCAAAGGTATTGGATACCGCAATCAAGTTCTGCCATAAGAAAAATGTTATCAGATTGCTACACCTGTCGCAGATTGCACGCAAGGGCTGGTGAACAGAAAATGGCAGATTTGCCTATGGAGAGACTGACCCCGGACAAACCACCTTTTACATACGTGGGTGTTGA
Source organism: Paramormyrops kingsleyae (assembly GCF_048594095.1). Taxonomy (NCBI): domain Eukaryota; kingdom Metazoa; phylum Chordata; class Actinopteri; order Osteoglossiformes; family Mormyridae; genus Paramormyrops; species Paramormyrops kingsleyae. The sequence continues at coordinate 16,724,448 of NC_132800.1, read as the reverse complement.
CTACTTTGGACCATTCCAGGTAAAAAGAGGACGTTCCATAGTCAAAAGATATGGTGTTCTGTTTACTTGTTTAACCATTAGAGCAGTTCATATAGAGGTTGCACACTCTCTGGACACCGATGCATGCATCAATGTCCTGCGTCGTTTCATCAGTAGGAGAGGACAAGTGTCCGTTATCAGGTCAGATAACGGAACAAATTTCGTTGGTGCCGAAAGAGAATTGCGTGAAGCAATACAGAACATGAATGAGTCCAAGATCAAAGAAGAAATGTTGAAAAGAGAAGTCGAATGGATTTTTAATCCACCTGGTGCGTCCCATCAAGGAGGTGTCTGGGAACGCCAAATTAGGACAGTGAGGAAGGTACTTGGTGCTCTGCTAAAGCAACAAGTTCTGGATGATGATGGCTTACACACACTGTTGTGTGAAGTGGAGTCCATAATCAACAGCAGACCATTAACAAAGATGTCTGATAATCCATGTGATCTTGAAGCACTCACTCCAAATCATCTGTTACTGATGATAATAAAGCCTATAATACCACCTGGGGTCTTTGAGAAAAGTGATGTATATGGAAGAAGGCGTTGGAGACAGATACAGTACTTGTCTGACCTGTTCTGGCACAGATGGACCACAGAATACTTACCCCTGCTGCAAGAACGTCAGCGTTGGTCCAAGCTGAAGAGAAACTTTGCAGTGAATGACATTGTGTTGATTGTGGATCCTTCAGGTCCACGAAGCTCATGGATGATTGGCCGTATCATCAAGACCATGCCGGATTACAAAGGCAATGTTCGGAGTGTGCAAGTTCAAACGAAGGGCAGTGTTCTTGAAAGACCTGTGACCAAGTTATGTTTATTGCAGGAAGCAGGGTGAAAGTTGTATGCTAGAATGCTTGCCCAGTTTAAATAGATTGTAATGTCAATTATAGTTTGAAATGATGTTTTAATGATTGTTTAATTAATGGCTCTATTTGATAGGTAAGTAAAAGGTAATTGATGTTGTCTCTGCCTACACAATTAGGGGCCGGACATGTTAGAGCCATAATATAGATAAGGAAGTATAATGTTATAGAAGTATTTAAAGTAGTAACTTTATTTGTAACGTGGAATTTCACTTTAATATTGTTCACCGGATGTGAAGAACTGTCTGACGTCACGGGTTAAGTGCCGTAAAAAATGTGTAGTGCTGTATGCGACTGAGGGCGCAACAGTCTTTGACCGTGGCTACAAATTATTGTTAAATAGTGAAATAACTTTGAAGTTTGTACTGTGGTATGTTTACATAATAGAGATTTTGGAAAGTTTTAAAGAAGTCTCGCGTCAATTACTTTATCCCCCACGAAAGAAGAACGCGGAATACTATGAACAGCACTAACACAAGCTATATAACTACTTTGATTTTATAGAAAGAAAATAGGTAGAAAGGTATTAGGGAGCAGTTCTATTGGATGAATTTATCTGTCTGTTTAGAAGCTTGTCTGTTTATTCTCCACATGAAGCAAATGTACTGCAAAAACTTGAAGATGTCATGTGGTTTCAGGTGTAACATGCACATATGTGCAGTTATCGATAAACTGTGTCAGGTTTAGACAGAACAAGCTTTTTTTTTGTTAACAATTATTTTTATTGTCATTTCAGAATGGTAGAGAATACAGTACATTAATTTAGACTAATATCATACCCCCCACCCACCAACCCACCCACCCGGTAAACTTATTCAGTACAGAGGATATACAGGATATTGCAGTGGAGAATGGTACAGAATGTAATACTTAACCACAAGAAAAGTAAAAAACTATACATCAATACAAAGTAAACTGTACATCAGAAAGAGGTAACAAAAGATTTAACAATATCAAAAGTAGCAGTCCAGGTCTTTAAAGTTTTTGTCTTTGCTCCATGGATGTGGGCTGTAGATAATTCCAAAGCGACAATGTCGAGCAGGGATAAGCCCCATACACGTCTAGACATTAAATGAGGAGGAATCCAGCGACTGACCAACATTTTCTTAGCAGCAGTGAGAGCAGCTAAAAGTAGATTTCTCTGTTGCTGTGACAGAGCCAATCCAGAAAAGTTATTTTAAAAAAAAAGATCCAGAGTCAACACCACATCTTTCTCTAACAAGAGTGAAATGTCATGAGCAAGTCATGCATCTAATAAAGAAAGGAGGCTATGCATCGGTTAAGTTGCTCAGTAGAAACAGTCTGGGAGTAAGAAGCATTGACACTAGATCTATCAAGATCATTAGACATTACACATTCATATCTGTTCCCATTACTATCTCGAAGTCAGTTAGATCAGTGAGATAGGAAGATAATTCAGAAAAAAAAGTTGGATCCGGACTACATGGTGCGTAAACTGAGAGAAATACAATCTTCCTACTCCCAACCATAGTCTTTATACAAGTTATTCTGCCAGCCTTATCACCAGTTCTGTCTAAAATGGAAATATTTAATTTTCTTCTAACAATTATCAATACACCTTTAGTTTTACTGTCAGTCATCACAAAAGAAACCACCTCGTAGTATTTATTATTGCATCTACAGGTACGCACATCATCCTTCAGCAAATGGGCTTCCTGGATTAAAGCAATGTCAACCGTTTTTCGTCTTAATAATTCTAAGAAACCTGTACGTTTGTGGGGGCCATTTAAGCCATTGATGTTGCAACTTAGTATATTAATTTCAGTCATAACTATCCAACAAATATGTGGACTGAACAAATGAGATAAGGTAATACCACTGCAAATCAAAAATCTCAAGTCTACCATTAACCCATCCCTCCCTCACAGAAAAACCCTTTAACACAAACACAACCCACCCCATAGAACTTTTACAGACTGGGGTAAACACAAACCCCAGGCTGCCGCCCACCCTAGTCGTAGTCAGTGACAGTAACATGACAGCCTCTATAACACTGTAGAACACCGCCAATAGCCCTATTTTAAAAGAACAGATTAACTACGAATTCACAGGAGTAGCAAAGTGGGGGTAATACGTGAAGAAACTTTCAGTAAATGAATGACACATGAACTTCTAAATCAGCAAATCAGAAATAGAGTCACTCAGTATCCTCAAACCTTAGTGCCGCATATTCATACTAGGAGGATGAGAGCCGGGAAATTGACGCGCTTCATCCGGAGATTGCATTAATTTAGTTTCACCGTGTTTCAGGATGATCTTCAGCGTAGCTGGATACTGAAGAAAGGTCTGCAGACCTGCCTCTTTCAATTCTTTCCGTATTGCACTGAAGGAGCTCCTCTTCTTTGCCGTCGTGGGAGAGAAATCGGGGAAGAAGCTCAGCATCGCGCCGTCGCTTGCTTTTATCGGAGCGTGGCGTCTAGCTTCATTTAGAATCAGGTTCCTGTCGTTGTAGCGTAGCAGTTTAATGAGAAACACTCGCGGTTTAGAATGATCAGTTGAAGCTCTGGAGTAAACTCGATGCGCGCGTTTGATCTCGATATCTTTACCCGCAAGTGATGGAATCCAGGCCGGCAAAGATCGTTTCAGAAAGCCGGTCGGGTCATCTTTCTCGGCCCCTTCAGGTAATCCTAATAGCCGTATGCCCTTCTGCCTGTGATGCCTTCCCTGTACGCCCTTCTGCCTGTGATGCCTTCCCTGTACGCCCTTCTGTCTGTCATGCCTTCCCTGTATGCCCTTCTGCCTGTGATGTCTTCCCTGTTCGCCCTTCTGCCTGTGATGCCTTCCCTGTACGCCCTTCTGCCTGTGATATCTTCCCTGTACGCCCTTCTGCCCGTGATACCTTCCCTGTACGCCCTTCTGCCTGTGATGCCTTCCCTGTACGCCCTTCTGCCTGTGATACCTTCCCTGTACGCCCTTCTGCCTGTGATGCCTTCCCTGTACGCCCTCCTGCCTGTGATGCCTTCCCTGTACGCTCTTCTGACTGTCATGCCTTCCCTGTACGCCCTGCTGCCTGTGATGCCTTCCCTGTACGCCCTTCTGCCTGTGATGCCTTCCCTGTACGCCCTTCTGCCTGTCATTCCTTCCCTGTACGCCCTTCTGCCTGTGATGCCTTCCCTGTACGCCCTTCTGCCTGTGATACCTTCCCTGTACGCCCTTCTGCCTGTGATGCCTTCCCTGTACGCCCTCCTGCCTGTGATGCCTTCCCTGTACGCTCTTCTGACTGTCATGCCTTCCCTGTACGCCCTGCTGCCTGTGATGCCTTCCCTGTACGCCCTTCTGCCTGTGATGCCTTCCCTGTACGCCCTTCTGCCTGTCATTCCTTCCCTGTACGCCCTTCTGCCTGTGATGCCTTCCCTGTACGCCCTTCTGCCTGTGATGCCTTCCCTGTACGCCCTTCTGCCTGTGATGCCTTCCCTGTACGCCCTTCTGCCTGTGATGCCTTCCCTGTACGCCCTTCTGCCTGTGATGCCTTCCCTGTATGCCCTTCTGTCTGTCATGCCTTCCCTGTACGCCCTTCTGTCTGTCATGCCTTCCCTGTACGCCCTTCTGTCTGTGATGCCTTCCCTGTATGCCCTTCTGCCTGTGATGTCTTCCCTGTTCGCCCTTCTGCCTGTGATGCCTTCCCTATACGCCCTTCTGCCTGTGATGCCTTCCCTGTACGCCCTTCTGCCTGTGATGCCTTCCCTGTACGCCCTTCTGCCTGTGATGCCTTCCCTGTACGCCCTTCTGCCTGTGATGCCTTCCCTGTACGCCCTTCTGCCTGTCATGCCTTCCCTGTACGCCCTTCTGCCTGTGATGCCTTCCCTGTATGCCTTGCTACTGTACCACTGTTCATCCAGCTGGCAAATTGTTTCACTGCCAGCACCGTTGATATTAAACAAAACCATAGTGGTTATGGGCTGAATTGTCCAGGTATGCAGAAGGTTTGGACATAACACCAGTTTTTTTGTGGTGACGTGTTCCAAGATGTAATGGAAAGCCTTACCCAGAAGAGCAGAGACTGTTATACAAACAATGGACCAAGTAACTCCATATTAATACCCTTGTTTTCAGAATGAGAGGTCGGACAAGCTGGTGTCCACATACTTTTGCCCATATAATGAATATGCAGCATTTTAATACATCCAGGTCAGGTGTTCTGAGTCATGAAATGCTACATTATTACTGCATTATGCTAAAAATTATGCTTACAAAAGATCACCTGACGCTAAACACTCCATCGTTCATCACCAGACAGTAGTGTTGTAGTCAAGACCGCCTAAACCGAGACCAAGACATTGCCGAGACCGGAGGGTATCAAGACCAAGACACTGCCGAGACTTGAGGGTACCAAGACCAAGACCAAGACACACTAAGGCGAGACCAAGACCAAGACTGGTCGAGACCAAGACCAAGACCGAAAACAGACTAGGACTAGAATGGACATCATATTACTCAGATCAACTGTAGAGAAAATAGGCATTGCTGTAAAGTGTCATTACTCGTTAAATCAAATTCATGTTATCTTTTCAATTATATTGTCCATATGTCCATATGTCTCTCATTTAAAATCTTCCAGATTTGTCATAGTTACGAGGCCTGATGGAAAATAATACAGTATTCTCAGCAATCCTCTCCTATAACCATTTTATCAGACCTCGTCAAGGGAAAGAGATGGGATATATCAGAAAGATGTTCATATTAAGTCTCTTATACCAGGGAGAGATGCCTCGGGTAAGCTATGAATATGGCTTTGTAATGATCCTCTGCTTTGAATTGAAGAGAATGCTATTAGTGCTGGGCGATAAAACAATCTCAAATTTTTTATCGATAAAAAATAAGGACGATCACGTTGATACACACAGACTATAAAACTCGATCAAACAAATTTTCTCCGTTTTAGAGAATGCGCTGAGACAGACAACTCGATGGCCTATCGAGCAGAGGTTTACTGAACGCCAGCACAACAGCCAATCACCGACGACATTGTAATTTTGCCCATCCTCCCTAAAAGAAGCAATGGGTGCGTTCGACTTGGGCTTAGGTCTGTCTGCAGCTGACGCAACATGGAGCGCGATCTGCCGGTGACTGCAGGGGTGGAGTATAAACTGACTGCAGCCAAGTCGGATAACTTCTACTCCTCGTAGTCTGTGAGACCTGACTGAAATGGCACCACTTCCAGAAGGGTGTAGATAAATCTATACAAATATCACCTGCATGCCTTCTTCACAGATTGGAAGATTAAACAAATAAAGCAGCACAACATTACAGTAACTAACAATAAATAAACCACTAACTTACTTGTACTGTTTGAGCATTTATGTAATTTATTTAAACTTTATTTTACCAGGTAAATGAACTGAAACCAGTTCTCACTGCTTTATGTGCTTTTCGGGAGAAGTTGTGTCGTCATGGAGGCGGTTCCAGTTTGTGCTGCACGGTCTGTCTCAAGTCGTCTTGCTCTCGCAAGGATTTTGTACCATGTGACATGGTGACGCATGGTGACGTTTTGGAACATTTCTTTGCCGACTTCGATATCATGCGATGTGTATGAAGTGTGTGGACTGTGCACTGGCAGTGTCCATTGAGAAAATGTATCCAATGTAACGTTTTTAAAGTAGATGCATCTGACTGGTTGCATTTGAATTGAGGCGTGTAATGAATAATGATACTGTTCTGTGAGGATGTGCTGTTTTCTCTTTTTTTCCCCATCCCATCGAGACCGCTATGTCTGAGACCAAGACAAGACCGAGACCAAATAGGGTCGAGACCAAGACAAGACCGAGACCAAATAGAGTCGAGACCAAGACAAGACCGAGACCACAAAAAATTGGTCTCAAGACCAAGACCGGTCTCGAGAACTACAGCACTACCAGACAGCATCATCAAAGAGGCTTTGAGGTTCTCTAGTGCCTCCCTCAACATCCACTTTGCCAAGGAAGACTTCCTGCTACACTTAGAAGATCAGACTTACTGCATTCACAAGGATGATTCCATTGTTTTTTAAAAAGACCCCACTCCGTTGATTCACCTTGACCCAGAAATTTATGAAGACTCTCTGCTAATATTTCTTGGGGAATAGATGGGTTGAGCATTGTGGGGGTTGAGGTCTCCACCCATTTAAGGGGGTCCAGGGGGTTGTATTGGCTTATTCTGTATATTATAATTGACCTGCAGGCCGCTATGTGTATTAGCCGATATCGGGGCTGTATCGGCTTATTTTGTATATTATAATTGACCTGCAGGCCGCTATGTGTATTAGCCGATATTGGGGCTGTATCGGCTTATTTTGTATATTATAATTGACCTGCAGGCCGCTATGTGTATTAGCCGATATTGGGGCTGTATCGGCTTATTTTGTATATTATAATTGACCTGCAGGCCGACATGTGCGAGGGGTGTCAGAGCGGCATGGATATCCTGGCAAATGCAGTGGGCACAGTAGTTTATATGGGCCCTGAAATTTTACACTGGGGGGTCAGGTCAGCGAAATCTACTGAGGTCACTTTGGGGGGCCCATAGTGACATTTTGCCAGGGTGCTCAGAATTTCTGACTATGCCGCTGAGTTTTATTTAACCATTCAGTGACACAAAGACACTGTGTTTTGTGGCCTGATACATTGTCCTGCTGGAAGTGTCCATGCAATGAAGTCAGGAAGTGATACACCAGGTTTGGACATTCTCTGGTGTTTTAGATGGTATCAGTGGACCTCAGGTGGGCCAGGAGAACATTTCTGGAACCAATACACTACTGATATCATGCTACTTGTGCAAAATGCTGACCTTACGGCAGGTGTGATGGACCAAGATCCTGGATTCACTGGTCTTTTGCATTACATTTATTTATTTAACAGATGCTATTATCCAAAATAACATACTGTACAATTGAGAAAGCAGGTCATCCAGTCCCTGGATCAGTTGGAGGTTAATGGCCTTGCTCAAGGACCCCATGGTGACATCACTGTGCAAACTCTGCAATTTGAACCACCAACCTTCCCCTCACAAGCACAGCATCCTAACCCACTGAGCTACACATCAGGACCAAGAGATATTTTCCCATTGATGCTGTTTCCATGTCCCTACCAGGTTCTCCTTCTGTTCTAGGTGACAGAACCGGAGCCCAGCGAGTTCACCTGCTGCTGCAGCTCACCTGTGACAAGGACCAGTGGGTTGTGACCTCACTTTCAGTAACGCTGCTCTCTTTTTAGGCTAATTGCCACCTGCCTGTTAGCTTGATTCTTTCCATTGGATTTAAATCGGTGTCATAAATTATATCCTTTCATCTATTGGATTAGTGGATGTTTTATGTTTTGTAGCACAAGATAAATGTTTGGTAAACATTTCTTAGGAGGACGTCTTCGGTTTCAGTGACACTGGGACCAGCTCTGACTATTGTGCTAAACTAAAAGTTATTTATTTTGGTCATATTATCAATATAAATGGCCAGTAAAGGCTACTTAGAAACAATATGCCTTTACACAGTACTGTTTTATACAGGTCTGTGATCTGTCTGAAAGCGTATGTGCGGTTATCCTGGTCTTGGCTGCTGCAGTGGTTAGCGCTGTTGCCTCACCCCTCTGGGACTGGGGCTGGAGTCTCTGCCCTGGTTCCATGTGTGTGGTGCCTGCATGTTCTCCCCGTCTCATGGTCTGGTTTCTTCTGGATACTCTAGTTTCCTCCATGGTCCAAAAACACACTATGGAGCATCGAGGCTGCCTTACTCAAAGGGCCACAGACGAGACTATTTTGCTGAGGTCAGACACAAACCAGCAACTTTCCAATCACAGGTACAGAGGCTCAGCCCATTGAACCACACACTGCCCCGGATTCAGATTAACTTTATTGATCCCAGGGGAAATGCTTGTTCATACAGCATCAAGAACATAGAGTACAGAAGAACTTACATATAGTGCAACACAGACAAAGTGTAAAGACATATAGGGCAAACAAGTAAAAATTTGATTCATGTTCCACAAGCTTAGTTGAATTTACAAAATTAATCTCTGCCACTATCGCAGTGAGTGCAGTCCCCTACAGACAGCTGCAGCTGATCTCACTGGACCAGAACCTGTTGAGTTCACTAGTCAACCAACAGAAAGGCTATGGTGTGTCTTTCATGCACTTTTACTTCTGATCTCAGAAATGCACTCACCCTTAAGTTTTGAGTGATGTCATTTTAGGCGATCCATCCATCCATCCATCCATTTTCTGTAACTGCTCATGCTATTCAGGCTCACAGAGGGTTTGGAGCCTTTCCTGGAGGCCAGAGGCACAAAGCAGGGAACAACCCAGGATGGGGTGCCAACCCACTGCAGGACACACTCACACTCACACTCACACCTACAGACAGGTTGGTAACTCCAATTATCCTCAACAGGATAAGCACGTGGGGCGCCCCCTGGAGGCCATTGGGCCCTAAGCAGCTGCTCAGTTTGATTATGCCTTGGGCTGACCCGTGCCTGTAGCAACACGAATAACCAGTGCTGCAAATTCTTTGTGTGGAGGAAGTCTTATGTTGACGCCGCATTGGTCAGTGGCTGCACTGGTTAAAGGACGTGGTGCAAGTGATGTGCTGTATGTGTTTGGGAGTTCTTTCCTTTCCCTTAACTGCACATGGCACCTGAACAGGGCAGAATTTCAGAATTCAAGGGCAAAAACCTAGAGGAGACACATATTGACCCTGACGGTATGAACAAAAATGCAAATGTATTTTGTTGTTTTGTTTTTTTGTTCTGTTGTAGTATGCCAATCTAAATATTTTGTGTGTCTTATTTTTCAGAACAAGTGTATGTGGCCAGTGAGGTATCTGAGAGTGAGGAGGAAGATGAGACAGTGCAACTACAAAAGGAATGATATCAGCCACCATCCATGTCCATGGGTAATCTGGGACTCAGCTAACTGCGCCTGCAGCTCGGGCTGAAGGGCCCTAAAGGCTTCCAGGAGCTGCTCCTCTCCACCCTAAAACTCTTAAAGCCATCAAGAAAGAGTCACTGTTGATATTGGAAAGCACCTCAACGTGGACTGCCCTTGTGGTGAGGCACTTAAAGAGTAGTCCCCAGCGTTTCTCATGCCGACGGCGTATCGGGACCTGAAATGGGCCAAAGCAGTCCATCCCTGTCGAGTAGAAGGCTGGCTAGTGCAACCTGAGGCGAACTGGGGGTAAGTCCGCCATTCTGGGGGTGACTGGTTGGGCCCTCCCCCTCTGGCACTCTATGCAGGAACGCTGTTCTCACCTCACAGCCTCTCTTCCACACAGGATCCAGTATTTCCTCCTGAGCTCTGCAAAGAGACGTTCGGAACCTGGGTGCTTCAGATCACTGTCAGTCTGCCTGATGAGAAGCCTTTTAGTAGGATGACTTGAATCCAAGATGATTGGATGTATGACCTCTGATTCTACGTCGGGGCGATGACACAATCTGCCACCTTCTCTTATTAGCTGCATTTCGTCGTCCAGTTCTGGCTCTAGCATGATCAAGCGGCTAGACTTCGGAACAGGCTTACCGGCAGACAGATACTGGAATTACTCCTGAAAACTGCCTTGTTGTGCCCTTAACCCCATCCATCCATACTGCATGTACTGCATCATGTGACCACTGCTTTATATGATGCATGAGTGTGTTTGCTGTTTTCTTCCTCCCCAGGTCTTCCTGAGGAGGTTCCAGAGAATCAGTCTGAGGGCAGGAATTCAAAAGAACAAAGGGACACTTCAACTTGCAGAGGTAGTTTGATTCCATCTGAATCAGATCACACTTTGCTAACCACTGACCACTTTGTATGTCGTCTCACAACCAAAGTCCATTCGGAAGGAATTCAGAACTTTGCTTACCCCGTGTTTTATCTTACAGAATTACAACAAAATTAATAATTCTTTCCCTTCACAATCTACACAGTAATCTATAATAACAAAATATAAAAGGTATTTACATATTTGTACATTTTATTAAAAATAGAAAACTGAAATGTCACATTATAATAACATAAGATTTGGGGAATTGAATAACTGAATACATTGCAAATGCCAGGAAGGTCATGTCATGTTTTCCTGTTTTCAATAAGATTATTTTACAATATAGTGATAAATATTGACATTGAGAGAATCTCTTAAATATTGTGATATGATTTTTGGCCTTATATATCTTAATATATACATATGTCTCTTATCTTGTTGTAACATCATTGGCAGTGTCTAAACCTGTACGTTTGGGGAACAACGGCTCTGAAAATAGAAGCCAAACCAGTGAAGCAGGAAACTCTTCACAACAGCCAGTATCAGGTCTGTAAAGCATCCTTCCTTTGCGCGTGACTCAGTAGTCAGGCTCATTTCTCACACTCACACAATATAAGATTAGTTAATAATTTAGCTTTAAAGACAGACTCTTTTGCTCTGTACTATACTGTAAGTTACCATAGGCTGCAATAGTGTTAACTTTGTGTTTTATATATTACTGTGCTGTTTGACTGATTACTGTTAGTCTTTCATGACTGCTGACACATGTAACTGGTATATTTGCATATATGTTCTGACAAAGCGAAAATTGTGTATGACTTTATTTAGGTTACAAAAACACAATAAGAAAGAAATGGACAGAAGATGAGGTTAAAGCAGTGGAAGACATGTTGATGGACTACATCACATCTGGCAGGGTTCCAGGTAAGACAGTGTGAAGAATGTATTAGGTCAACTCCGGAAGCTCTCAGAGATAGAACCTGGGAAGTCTTTAAATTTTATGTCAAGAACCAGATTGTGGCGCTTCAACGGGAGTGTAAGGAAGGATGAAAAGATGCAGTGTGGATTTGAGGACTGAATTCCTCTGATTTTTTACAGTGATAATTATCTCCTCGTTTTTTTTCCTTCCAAAGGTATCTAAAGGGGAGTTTTTACCGGCTTTTTATATATATTTATAATAATATTTGACCTCCCAGGATTTTTTTCTCCATTTACATAGATAAATATTACGAAAGGGAAGATTTTTTTCTTTTTTTTACTGTTAACAGTGTTAAAGGTAGTTTCATTAACGGAGATAATTGTTCGTCCATTTTTTTTTTTTACCTATTCACAGTAATACATGTTTGAAAAAGGCAGGTTCTGTTTACTATTTATGGTGTTAATTGTCATTCCAAATGTGTCAAGGGGGGGATTTTTTTGTTGTTTTTTTTTTTTTTTTTGCTTTTTACAGTGTTAAATGTTTTTTTATGTTTATACTGATAGTCAACCTCCCAAATGTGTCAAAAGGGGAAAAAAAGTTTGTTTGTATAACATCACCTGCTGAATGAATACAAATGATTATTAACTTTTGTGGCCCTGTGTTAATGGCATCTTCTGCCTTTCATTCACTATTAATTGTTTCTATTACTATTGTTACCATAATCTTTTGCTTGATTCTTTTTCAACCACTTTATGTGACATCACTGTATAATCACATCATCACTAGAATTTAAATGTCATTTGAAAGGAAATGATCTGATTTGCTTGACTGGGGGGGGGGGGTGATGTCTGTTTGGAACCTGTATAGAAAACTCACCCAACCAATTAAATAGCTGCCATTTTCACATCTTGGTTCTTCAATACCTGCAATGGGTTTGCACCCCATCTTGGGTTGTTCCCTGCCTTATGCCTGTAGCCTCAGGGATGGGCTCTGAACCCCCCGCAACCCTGAATAGGATAAGAAGTTTCAGAAAATGGATGGATGGATGATATTTAAAAATCAACCATCAAACAGATGTAAGGAACTCTTTTCTCTTTTCTTCTCTGAGTTGGAGGTTGAAATGGCCACCAAAGACAGTTTGCTCTGTATCAGATCACGGTGGATTTGAGATAAGGGGTTCAGATTTGTTACCCTGAAGCTGCCAAACACAACAGGGCTTGGGCTGTTACATGGTGCTGATTTCAAACACTTTGTCAAATATCCATCCTCTTACCCAGTACAGGGTTACTGGGAGTCTGTTACAGGAAGGCAGGGGAGCCCAGGAAACTAGGGAGACCATGGAAACCACACACACACAGAGCAGGAGTGGGACTCAAACCCACAACCCTGGAAGTGTGAGGCTATAAGCTACAAAACCAGGCCCTGTACCAGCTGGCTTTGTTAAACATCCAGCAGCACAAATTTCAGAATAAGGACGTCATTGTATTTAGTTAGTTTGGGCTGTTAATCTGTTCTGCTTTAAGGTCTCTCTGTTCAGATGACCTGAGGTCCAGGAGGAGCTGATTAAGGCCTTTTCCAGCTATGATAAAATAAAACTTCTCCTAGTGACAGCCACAGTCCATCTTCATAGTGTTTCTCCAAAACAGAGCCTTCTTCCCAGTCTGTGTTTGTGTGCATGTCTCCAGTTCTGGCTGGAGACTGAGATGGGAAGCAGCTTCAAAGCGGCCTTATCTCCGGCTTTGTGTTTTCTCCACTTGCAGTATTCCAGACATGCCCAGCGTGGGGTATATAGTATTCCGGAAATAAATCTGCCTTCAGATAACTATCTCTTCCTCCCTGAAAGTGCTCCTGAGAAACTCCCTTTTCAGAGCTATAACTCTGTCATTTATGACGGCCATATTCCTGCAAGTGAATCACAAACTATACCCTCCTCAGGTCTGTACCTTGGGCTTCTGATTACTCTGTCTATGCAGGCTGACATGAACTCATAATATCTTCATAATATCATTAGATAGCTGATCTGCAACCAAACACATATTTACACATTTTTTTCTACAAGACTGACAATCAATAACTTTTTCAGGGAGAGTGCAGGTGATCAAAGGGTTGCTGATTCAAATCCCATTGTCATAAGTTTGCTGGAAGGTTGCTTGTTCAAATCCCCTGGTTGGAAAACTGATTTCACTGTTGGGCCCTTGGGCAAGGCCCTTAACCCCAGCACCACCTGACCCTGCTTTCTGAAGTGTACTTCACTGGATAAAAGCATTTGCTAAATAAACAAATATAATGAAATCGCCAGACATCGATTCTACATCCTTAATATAGTTGTGGACACAGAGGCCCCACAGAAGGTCTTATCTTGATCCGTCAAGGCACAGGGTTTACAGGGGGAACAGAACGTTCTGCCTGAGTCCATTTCGGTTTTGGGGGGCTGCATGTGTAGAAGCCTGAACCCCTGTTAGTGTGTTACCTGCCTCCTCTCTTCACGGGACCCCCAGTGTGCAGAACGGTGAACAGGACATAGATATGTGATTCCCATGGCGGTGTTCCAGGGACTGACCGGGGGGGCTGGGAATTACCACTGTCGCCCTAAAAACCCACATCTTGTCTGAGTGGCGAGGAACTGACATACATTCTGAGCCCCTCCCTCTGGGATCAGGGCTGCCATCATATTTCATGGTTCTGTTTAGTGAGGGGAGGCGTGGCCTCAGTCTGGGTCATACCTGAACCCGGAATGTGATGAGCAACCACTTCATTAACAGATAAACTTTAGCAATCACACTTACTGTAATTTAGTGACATATGATTGAGAAAGCAAGTCAGAGCGTCTCTGGGTCAATTGGGGGTTTAAGGTTCTTGCCCCAGGGTGAGTCAGACCTTCATGCAACTTCAACAAAACATGGGGGGGGGGGGGGACAAGGGACGTCGCGATATAATGTAATCATACGATTACGTTTGCAGCAAAATAAAGGGACAGTGAAAATTTCGGAAGAAAGCAGAATTGAATATGGGAGTATGGGAGACGGTCCTTTTATAGCATCCAGATTTTTTAATGTTTGCGAGGCTGAGTTTGTTTATATGGCGAGGAGCCCAGCACCAAGTTACACAAGATAATAAGCTGGAGGAAAGCAGCAGGCAAAAGCCCGACCCAGACGCAGCCCTGATACACGCTGGTTGGCGGCTGGGGAAACTTGCCGCGCATCAGCCCTCCGGCGGCTGTTTCTGTTCACGGCAGGAAACCGCCATCTTGTGGTGGGCTTTGGGAATTGCATGTAGCGCCAGAGTTCCTGGATATTGTTACAGTATCATGGACCTAAAGACTGATTGAGGTTTGACTCAAAACACAATATTGTGCAGTTTGGGGATTTGCGTGGGTGTTTCTGTTTTCATAATCACAGGTCCTGAGGGCCCATACATGCCGGCGTTGAGCTCTGATATTCTTAAGTATTATTTTTTATAACTGATGCGCTTGGACTCGATCTTTGATCCAATGTTTTGCTGTTTTTAATCTTTCCAAGCACTTCGGGTACCGGGGTGACGCCCAGCACCGTATGAATTTGCTTCCTTATTTGTATGTTGATTTGATAAAAGCGTCTGATAAATATGTAAAATGTAAATAAGTATAAATGTAAATACAACACTAAATATGAAAAAAATGCTGGTAGTTTTCTCTCTGGTAGGTCTCTCTAATCTGCCATCCCTAGGAGAAAAGCCTAGTGTCACATGGGGTTAAATGTAAATGTGTAGTTTTCTGGATCTTAATCTGAAAGTCAGTTCATCGTTTACCCAGAAGGTGGCAGCACATGAACACTGCAAAACTGCAAGTTTGGCATGTCGCTTCGTATACAATAGTGCGCTATCCGTATATTAAAAAGACTACATAATTACATGCATAAATAAATATTTTTCCTTCAAAAAAGAATAGAAGCATGTCTAAACAATATACTCAAATATAAGAATCGCCCTTGGCAGCATGTTATGCTGTAGTTTGGTTTTGTTTTCAGCTCCATACTTTCCCAGAATTACCCTGGACTGCTTCCAATACTGAAGACCAAAGAATCAAACACGGAGCTCACATAACTTGGCATGAGGTCCCTGAATTACCTAAAGTGTATGTAGTTTTGACTCCGGCCCATGGGGATTCAGAGCAGATACAAATGATCGCGAACCCATGTCTGATTTACGGTGAAAGGTGGTTGAACACAATGCACAACCTCTGTAATGACTTCACTGTCCAGCAGGGGGTGCCACATGAAAGCTGCACAGCAGGAGTAAACAGGCTTCCAGAGATGATGCACCACAGTCGCACAGTCCTCTAGTCTTAAGTGCTCTAATCTTGTGGTCCCTCTATACCAGGGGTCATCAACTATATTTGTCAGAGGGCCAGAGTTTTACCAGACAGTCTCCTTGGCGGCCGGACCCCCAAAAAGAAAATCAAATAAAAATCTAATTTTGGCTTAACATTATGTTTAATGTTTATACTTTTTCCATTTCATTACAAAACTGAAGGCATTTGATTCAGGCTCCCATACCTATACCACAGTCAACCACTAGGAGTGATAGATATTTTGCCTCAACTCAATTAGGCTAAGTCAACTTTATTTATAGAGCACTTGAAAAACAAACATGGAGGAAGTGACAGGAAAGGGTCTCTTAACGGAGGTAAAATGGCACTCTCAAAGACCATGAAACGTTGTGTTGAAAACAAATGTTAAGTAAGGGCATGAGGAATAGTTATGCGTTCGTTTTTTTTTTATATATAAAAACCTGTTTGAAACAATAAATGCTTAATGCCGCATAGTCTGTCTGAGTCTGTCCTCATTTCGGAGTGTAGCCTAAATATAGTCATAAATGGTGGTTATTCTGACAAGAGACTCAGTTGTTGTTATTTTTAGTTGCTTTAATAGTGTGGACCACTATTTTCTTTTTGATCCTCACAATTTTGGAATCCAGTCGTGGGCCGGATTGAACGGCTCAGCGGGCCGGATTTGGCCCGCGGGCCGCCAGTTGATGATCAGTGCTCTATACCCTAGTCTCATAGTCCCTAGTGCCCAACTCCCCCTTTGCCCCACTTCCATGATCCACAAGTCCCTAGTCTCCTCGTTTCTTAGTCCCCTTGTTCCTAATCCCATAGTCCACTACTCCTTAGTCCCCTAGTTCCTAATCCCATAGTCCACTATTCCTTAGTCCCCTTGTTCCTAATCCCATAGTCCACTACTCCTTAGTCCCCTAGTTCCTAATCCCATAATCCACTACTCCTTAGTCCCCTAGTTCCTAATCCCATAGTCCACTACTCCTTAGTCCCCTTGTTCCTAATCCCATAGTCCACTACTCCTTAGTCCCCTTGTTCCTAATCCCATAGTCCACTACTCCTTAGTCCCCTAGTTCCTACTCCCTATTCCCCTTGCATTGACAAATAGATACTTAAATGCAAAGACTAACGAGGGGCAACAGGCATGAATCATCAGGGTCTCGCTAGGGAGGAGACAGGAGGGTCAGGCAGATGTGATGGGTAGGACATGACAGTGGTCATGTGACACGGGCTGTTGCAGTCGCCATGAGGAACTGCAGGAATGTAAACAGCTTGGAAAAGGCAGCTGGTGTTTTTCTCCTTTATTTCTGTCTGAGCCTATAGTGGGTCCCTTGTTGGATGGGATCCTGTTTCTACTGTGTGTCAGTCGTAAGCGGATCACACTTCTTATCGTCAGGGTGATGCCTGTGGTTTATGGCATTGGCCAGAGTTATTTGGATTTGCTGGAAACTCTACAAACTACACAAACACAATAACCAGTAGCAGGACTTGTAGTCTTTCAGGCACTTGGCCCCAGATGTTTAATTACTTTGACTTTATATCTGAATGTGAATTTTTTGTAATTGACCAATATGGTTCTTATTCATGACAATATTCAGTCAATGTTCTGTTTAAGAATTGCATTGATTAAGGATTGGATAAAATTTATTGATCTCGGGTGGAAATTCTTTTGAAAGCAGCAGATACAAACATACATGTAGTGCATCAGTTGTAAATAACAAATGGAAACTTGCTTCCTTCTGCACCCCCCCCCCCCCCCCTTATGTCACCAGAGGGATAAATATCCCTGTTTGCATGTGTGTCACTGTCTGTAAGTATATCACAGATGTGAGAGAAATGCTTGTGCATATAGGCTGTAAACCCTCATGCTCATGCATTTTAGTCTCTGTAAGTGTTACGTTCCGGCTGCTGTCAGGCGCAGTATAAACGCACTCAGACCCAGGATGGCTCGATTGTCAGGGGTAATTTATTAACAAAGAGCACAAACAGGAGAGAACATAACAGAAAAGGGCAAATAAACACTGATGCAGAGCCAAAGCCGGCGTGGTGGCTGCCACAGGATCGATTCCTCCCCCCTTAGCCGGGAACCCACCTTATACACCCACCCCCAGGGGAACAGGTGCATCACATCTAAATTAGACAGGGGGGAGAGAAACAAACAAGCCACCAGCAGAGGCAGCAGCACAGAATGTGGAGCTCATCACCAGAGGAAGGAGAGGGACGTCAGAGTAAGAATCCACCTTTCCACTGTGTTCAGGGGTATATCTGTATAGCTGCAATGACACTGTGAGTGTATTGTGGGACACATTGTGGCTGACAGTGTCATTCCTAATATATATATATTAGGAATCCTAATGAAACTGAATTTATATTTTTTCTGGTAACTGGTAATCACCTACACTGCATCATTGATGATCAGGTGTTTTTTTTTTTCCAACATCACAAAAATTTTGATGTAGTACTAATGTGATTTATTAAGATTTTATATTATTTATCTTTACTTAGTTAACATATGATTAATTTGATTATATTACTTATCTTTACCTCAGGACCGCTGTAGGTTTTGAGCTAATAAAATGTCTGCCGTCTGCCGCCCCCTGCTGGCCAAAGCATCGCCGCTGCGATATCAGGCTGCTGCGCTCAGTCACCAGAGAGCGCGGATTAAGTGTGTTACTCAGTTACGCTCTGGGCAGCGCTGAACCGGGACATTAATAGGATAGAATATGAAGCCTTTATTGTCAGTGTACAGGTAGCAAATACAATATACAGACAGAAATATATAAAATGTACATATAGAGGGGAGGGGAAAAGCCCCCCCCCCCCCCCCCCCCCCCCACCAATCATCAGGATTGCATTTCATTACATTTTATTTTATTCATAATCAGAATTCACTTTATTGGTACAGCTACATGTACTATGATTTTGTTTTGGCAGTTTTTGTGCATTCACAGTCAACATAGAACAGAAGTCAGAGAAAAACAGTCATATTCTGCATGGGTTTGGCAAGCTGAACAAACATTCATTTTTGTCTAACATACGTCACACTTCAGACAGAGTAAAAAGGGTTATACTGGTTAAAAAGCAGAGATTTTACCTTTTTGCCATGGAGAAGCAGCGACATGTGACACTCTGATAAGGTAAAAATGATTCCTCCAGCACACAGTGAGCTATCCCAGCATGCACAGCGACACGGAGGAGTTATAAACCGCAAACCCTGGATAGAGGGGTTCAGTGAATGAGGAGGTGAAGCTGTACAGGAGGGTCAGTCCATCAGAGGAGACTCTGTAGAAGGACAGAATACCAGCCGCCCAGTCCAGATACACTCCTACTCTGCGGGAGCCTGAGGGCTTTATGGGTATGACAGTCTGTTTATTATTGTGCCAGACAAAGTAACTGTCAGGAAACCAGAACAGCATCCATGACTTGTCATTGACTCCAAGCCAACAGTCATCACTGTCTCCTTTCCTCCTGATTCCTTTATAAGTCACTCCTATCAGGGCGTCATCTCCACTCCACTCAGCCTCCCAGTAACAGCGACCAGTCAGACTCTCTCTGCACAGAACTTGGGGCCGGCATTCAAATCTCTCTGGATGATCAGGATATGGCTGCTTTGCCCCCCATGTCACCTTCCTATTCCCCTCTGACAGAGAAAGGTCTCTGTTTGCTGTGTTGGGGTCCAGCGTCAGCTGGCAGGAGTCTGTAGGCAAGAGGAAGAGCGATTAATCCCATCACGAAGCCCAGCATCTCCATCACCATCACTGTCACACCTCACACACTCACTAACACAGAACTCGCTCCAATACACACATTTTATTCCCAATATACTCATGTAGCCGCCCGAGTCTGCGGCGCTCCGGCTGCCCCCTGCGCTGTGAGACACGCCGCGCTGAGAGACTCGCTGGGGACCGAACTGCACTTTAGCCTGCGCTCTATTATTCTGTACGATACACAAAATATAAAAACGAAGCAGGAATTCAAGTATGTGAAATACCTCAGGAAATGTCGGACGCCCGCGCGCCGCCGGCGGGAAGACGCGCCAAAATGATGCGCGTGTTAAACTAATAGGCATAATTACTGGTAGATAAAATTACAAACAGCATTTATCAAACATGTTAACCATAAAATTATACGACACAGATTACCACTAAAAGTAAGCTTGTCTTTACGTCACAATATGAACTTCTTTCAAACCACTTTGGACACACACCTCTCTCCAGCAGCGAGCCGACGCGATGCTCCCAACGCGGACGCGGACGCATCTAGGCTGGTTCTCCGCAAAGCGCAACACTCGCGTATCTGCACCGCGCATGCGTACACGGAAACGTTCATAGTTCTCCGGTCAAGCTGTGTACTTTGCTCTTGCCATATTTAAGTATTATTATTAGTAAATTATTATTCTGATATTCCCTGCACACGTACCACAGCAGTGAGGTCTGTGCATATTTCCCTACGTTTTACAAATTCTTTTGTTTCCCCTCCACCACCCCCCCTCTGCGGAGGACTGCTTTATTTCTATTTAAATATTTATTTATTTATCTATCTATTTATTTATTTGTTTTTATTTACTTCCTCATACTTCCTCAAGAGAAGGAGAGGGAGCGAGGGGGGGGGGGGGGGAAAGGAGAAGAAGGGGGATAGAGAGAGAGAGAGGGAGAGAGAGAGAAAAAGAAAAAAAAGAAAAAACTGAATCTGCTTCAATGTCTGCTGAAGAGAGAAAACAACAACCAACATCTGTACGAATCCCATCGAAAATCAAACGTTAAATGTTACTGAACAGCACACACACCCAGCATTACAACACATGCCCAGAAGCAACAGCCGATCAAGACAGCGCGCGTCCATGTGCACCTGTCGCACACCTGTGTGCACACCTTTGTGTGTCAGTGCACTGGTGTTCATAAGGTTTCTCCATGTAAATGTCTAGTAGTGTGTGTGGGGAGCCACAGCCCCGCCCCCCCAGGACATGAAGCTGACATGGAGGAGACCCGGGCCCCAGACACCCAGAAAAGGGCAGATGATAGTTCCGGCGGGGGGGTCATCCGGCAGCCACATCGCAGGAGCCCCAGGGGGCCGTGGCGGCGAGCCCGCAGGCTCCGCCGACAGCCGGCCACACCAGGTCAGACCGGAGCCCGGGTCCAGAGATCCAAGGGCCCCCCCACCCCCCAGCCAGTGCCCGACAGAGTCGGGAGGGCCAGGCCCCGCCAGGCAACCGCCGAGAGTGAGCCAGCACACACCAGAGCATCCAACCCCGGACATCGAGAACCACCAACGCATCGGCAGCCGGAGGCCCCATCCACCGGCAGGGAGTGTGGCGGGGGGGAATAGAGCCTGAGATGTTATTCCAGGTGGAGTCTAAGACCCAACCTGACACATGCGTATAGACAAACAGGCGTACACATACACAAGCATGCTTGTGTACGTTTTACAAATTCAAAGCGCCAGTTCACAGGGTTGCCAACTTTGATCAACTGGTTGGCGTGAGATTTTCAATTCGGAACAAGGCTGCACACACATGCATACGCATTTATATGTATGTAGCAGTTTTATCACCTTGTAAATTGCCTGTAGGGTTTGCAAACTACCGTGCTTCGTCTGTGCAGCTACATGAGGTTAACGCGACGCATGCGCAAGGTGCAGTACCACCAGAAATTGGGGTGGCAGTATGGTCACGTTTTGTCACGGGACATTGTCTTTACATACGGTACAGATAGTATTAAGTATACCTGGCTTAAACTGACGTGTATTGAGAAAAGTCTACCTTATATGTAACGTGTATTTTATCTTTAATTGTGGCATTCAAAACAATATTTGTTCATTTTGAGTGACTAAGAGAAAAAACTGATTTGCAAATTTTTATTAGTGTAATCTGAATGTAGTCATATCGCCACTGTGCTGTTTGTAGCAATTTCAGGTATAAAAATACAAATAACTAATATTACTAAATAAATACACTTAAAATATATACTTTAATAAACTAAAAGTGGGCCAATTTAGTCCCAAGAAGTATACTTAATAAAATGAACTTTAAGTATACTTTTTTTTTTGGTAAGGGGAGCCATGTGACCGACAGGGAGCAGGGGAAAACACAAAGACAACAGGAGGGACGGGATGAGCAGCGACACCTGCTGGTCAAACGGGGAAGGGACACAAAAGGCTGGGACAACAGGAGCTGACCCTGACAGGAAAGTACCAAAAGTACCGTACCTGGTGCAGTGGAAAAGCCCCTGAATAAATTTGCTTTGCTTTGCAATTAGATTAAAAGGTTACTGACATAAACAGCTCATGCAAATGTAAATGACCAGGAGGCAGCGGGAGAGAGAAAGAGAAGCTCCACTAGCAGAAGAAAACGAAACACAATAAAACACACTCCACCTCATACAGGGAGAGAGAAGTGTGTGTGTGAACAGACTTACATTGTAAGAATTCTGATCTGGTCCTGGGCACTAATACCGGTAGGATGGTGTCTTTGATAACTAGAAGGAGACAGATTGTAAGTTTCACTTAATACAGATTTTTGTTTCTATAATGTAGAAGAAACATGTTTCATGTGATCTGGGTCTTGCAGCCAGTAGAATGTGGAGCTCTTTCGCCAGTTATCACAAAGATTCAAACTTGCTGAAAACAAACTGACTTGGTCACACAAATGTGAGGCTGACTGTACTGCAAACTCTCTCTGCATGGTCTACATCAGGGGTGGCCAGTCTTACCCGCAAAGTGCCAGTGTGTATGCAGGTTTTTGGGATAACCTTTAGGTCAGCTGTTCGACCCCAGGTATGAGGACTCTTCAGCCAATCAGTCCTCTAATTAGTAATCCAGCAAAAACCAGCAGACAGCAGCCCTTTCTGGGTAAGATTGGCCACCCCTGGTCTATATTAACATGAACAGACTAGAAAATGTATTAACCTGTATGATGGATCTCTGCCATTTTCTTTCTGCAAACATTCTCCAGTTGATCTTTCAGTTCAGAAACCTCCTTCCTTAAATTCCCAAAATCAGATCTTGGACTGACAGAGATTCTGGGTCCAAATCCAGCTTCAGGGGTTACAGGAAGACCCTGGCACCTCTACAGACACACAGTCTAATTAAACAGCTTCATCAAAACAAATGTGTATTGTAATATAATTAACAGGACCATTAACATCTGACAAATGACAGACTAGCTGAAATACAAATGAGAACATGCATCCATTTGAATACTCTGGTTTTCTTATTGTCAAAGTAGCTGTTCTGTTACCTGGAGGAAATGGATGTGATCCTCTGTGTGTGAAAGCTGCTCCAGCTCAGAGTGTCTCCTCTTCAGTTCATCAATCTCCTGCTTCAGTCTCTCCATGTCTCCTTCAGCCTGACTCACTGCAGCCTTCTCCTGATCTATGATCAGCTTTGTCACCTCAGACCGTCTTCTCTCAATGGAGCGGATCATCTCAGTGAAGATCCTCTCGCTGTCCTCCACTACTGACTGTGCTGATCTCTGTTGGTGATACAGGGAGCAGAGGAAGGTAAATTAGAATTGGCCTCTTTTGACAGGAGGTATAAAAACAGCACAGGTCTGGGGTTTGGAGCATCACAATGCTGGATGCCTCAGGTACTGAAACCCAGCCAACACTGATTGGAAATGATCACTCATTAAGCTCATACACTGTCAGCTGCAGGGATTTGGCAGAGACTGGTGGCTGTATGGGGCAGGTTGGTTGTCACCATTGGGTCTTAGTTTAATAGGTGACTTTTTGGTTTATATTTCCATTACACTGGATTGTGCAAAGTTGCATTTTTCTCAAATGGGCCTTTTATGGTATTTTTCTAAATAAATAAGGTACTACTGCTGCAATGCCTGGTTAAACCCTGTTATCTAGCAACTTTGTCCCATTAAATCACTGACCAGAATAACCCACAGCAGCACTAATTTGATTAATACCTACAAGTCTGTAAATCTGCAATCTGTTGAATCTGAAAGAAGATTCAATATGATCACAAGCCAGCTGTTATCTTCTCCTCAGGTTCATACTCACTGTGATTGAAGCCACAGCCTCTCTCAGCTCCTGCAGCTCCTTCTCTCTCATCTGCATTCTCTGCTGAAATTCCCTCTGTGTTTCACCCATTTGTTTCTACAGATAGGAAACAAGATGACGACAAAAGTTTGTTTCATTAGCTGAGATCATATTCATTAATCATCCTGTCCACGGTGGACCCCAGCCTTGGGCCCTATGCTGCCTGGGAAAGGATCCAGGCACTCTCTGTGACCCTGACCTGGATTACTGGTTAGGAGATGGATGGATGGATGGATGGATGGGTGGATGGATGGATGGATATTATTAAATGATTTATTGACTGTAGGTAGGATAAACTGACCATAAACCCTTTGGTCCTGTTTCCATCTGGTATTAACATGCGTCCTGGGTGATCCAATCACAAGTGCACAGCGCTAATTACAGGTGTGAAGGCACCCAGGACACATTGAAGATGCATTGAGATCCAATCACTCAAACTACATTGGGAGGTGGTCTGGGCCGCATATGGCCACATTCTTATAGCAATGTGAAGGCGAATGTGTCCTGGGCTGCATTGCAGGACCGGCTACTCAACTGACATCCTATTTGATTTATGTCAGATTGCATGTCAGTTGATAATGGGCCACTGTGCAGTAAACTGCACTGTGAACAACAACAATAATGCATCTTTTCTCCTGCGACACTAAAAACTCTGAATCTGCTGGGAAGTTGTTTTAATATTGGACTGTTGTGACCCAGTCATACAGAAACCGTGTCATAGTGTGCATCACTGATGTTTCATGCAAATTCAGAAAAGACAATGTGTAAGATGTGATTTATTAAAGATGTTTCAGAATTTGCACAGATCATATGTTTAATGAGCATGTTGGGGCCCGGCCTGGTGCAGGCAGGGAAACAAGGTGACGATCCACTTAAAAGCTCCAAGACAAAGGGATTTAAGGAAACTGAAGAAAACTAGAAAGACATAAAATAAAGGAACAAGAGGTCAAAACTCACCAGGGAAAAAGTAGCTAAGAAAACGACACGCAGACTAACAGAGGGAATGGGGCAGCTAGTGATGTTAAGCTTGACACTGAAGCTCCGAGGTATGTGGCAAAAAAACTATTCACTACATTCTGAAGCACAGCTTGGAGGTTTCCTCCATTCCACCCTAAACATGTGACCATGGTCATCCGAAGCTTTGTTTTGCACTCAACCATCTGACTGCTTTGGAAACCTCATTACCGGTTTCGAATGTCGGCACACACACACTGCAGCATAAGTTTTAATCATAATAATGGTTTAATGATAATTTATCAATAATTAAATAATTTAGAAGTACAATGAACACAATAATGATTATTATTATTAAGGTTCAGTTTAATTGTATGAATACATAATATCAGATATGGGTGAGGGTATTACCCAATAATCTGTATAATTTTCCCAGTATAGAGACCAAGAAACAAATGATTGATGAGGCTTTGGTCAATATGATTGTGAAGGATTCACAACTATTCACCATAGTGGATGATGCTGGATTTAGGGAGTTTGTGGGAATCCTGGATCCAACCTACATTCTCCCATCCAGGCAAACATGAAAGGGTCTGGTGGCAGAAATATTTAAGATAGAAAAAGAGAAAGCAAAGGAAGAGGTGAAAAAGGCCTCCAGAAAAAAGTCTAACATCTGACATGTGGACATCCATACATATGGAAGCTTATTTAGTCAGACACACAACCTGCCTTGTACAGGCACTGAATTTGGTCGTGATGAAGGCCATTGATCAGACACAAGGACCTGACAATATCAGATCCAAGGCATGACAGATTGTGCGTGACAAACTTCAGAACCAGTATAACTGCTAGAGAAAGGCTTTGTGAAATCCAACAGCAGATGGACAGACCCACTCTCAGAATGATTCAAGAAGTGGAAACCAGCTGGAATAGCACCTATTCAATGCTGCAATGATCACATGATCAAGGAGAGCCAGTTGGTGCTGCATTGGTCACTCTGAAGACAGAGCTCACAACCCTGACCTCAGAGGAATATCACATAATTTTTGATTGTCTGGGTGTTTTATGACATTTCAATGAGGCAACTATTCCACATTTTGAAGAGAAGAGAGTATCAGGATCCAAAGGTTGGTAGCCTACTGTTCCAACCTTTCACATTTTAATGATAATGTTCAATTAAACTGAATTGGGATAAATAATTATTATTGCACAGTACAAAATGCATAGTGTATATAATGATTCATGCTTTATCATTTTAGTTCCAGGTCTGTAGGATCTTCTGGACAGTGATGTGGGGGAGAGCAAACGGGTCAAGAGTCCTACAGCAGATGCTACTGTGGAGGTTCAGCAGTACCTCAGTGACCCAAATATACTGCGTTCTGAAGACCCTTTGCAGTTCTGGGATATGCAGAAGGCTGTGTATCCACACTTATATGAACTTGCAGTACAGTTTCTCTGCACTAATGTTCACCATTTAGAAAAGCTTTGATTACAGAATCATTTTTTGACACACTTGCTTCCAAAAGCTTTGTTTTGCCATCACTATGGGCAACTAAGGGAAGATAACCAGGAAAAACAAGCAGGTAGAAAAACAGGCTGTGACTAAAGACAATGACCTAACATTCCACCACCAACACACAAACAATGAATCAGCAACAAACAGGAGGACAAACACTTAAATAAAACAGACAACCAAACTAACGAAGAGGCAGCTGTGACACAAGACAATTAACCAATAACAACGGCGCAGGGAAAACAGGCAACAGGTGCAGTAACTTATACTAATGAACACAAGACTAGGAAAACTCCAACAAACACGGAAGGTAAGAAACACTAATCACACACTAGGAATTCAACACTTAGAAAATACAGAAACATGTGGAACATAATAAAACAAGGCACAAGCTTCACAAGGAGAACACAGAACTAATGAACACTAGGAAGAATAGAAAACCAATAATTAAATGAATAATTAAACCCATGACCAGCTGAGACACAAGGACAGCGATGGCTGCTGGCCACATGGGGAAGAGACACAAGGACAGCGATGGCTGCTGGCCACACGGGGAAGAGACACAAGGACAGCGATGGCTGCTGGCCACACGGGGAAGAGACACAAGGACAGCGATGGCTGCTGGCCACACGGGGAAGAGACACAAGGACAGCGATGGCTGCTGGCCACACGAGGAAGAGACACAAGGACAGCGATGGCTGCTGGCCACACGGGGAAGAGACACAAGGACAGCGATGGCTGCTGGCCACACGGGGAAGAGACACAAGGACAGAGATGGCTGCTGGCCACACGAGGAAGAGACACAAGGACAGCGATGGCTGCTGGCCACACGGGGAAGAGACACAAGGACAGCGATGGCTGCTGGCCACACGGGGAAGAGACACAAGGACAGCGATGGCTGCTGGCCACACGGGGAAGAGACACAAGGACAGCGATGGCTGCTGGCCACACGGGGAAGAGACACAAGGACAGCGATGGCTGCTGGCCACACGGGGAACAGACACAAGGACAGCGATGGCTGCTGGCCACACGGGGAAGAGACACAAGGACAGCGATGGCTGCTGGCCACACGGGGAAGAGACATAAGGACAGCGATGGCTGCTGGCCACACGGGGAAGAGACACAAGGACAGTGATGGCTGCTGGCCACACGGGGAAGAGACACAAGGACAGCGCACTGTGACGAAGCTTCATTATTTATGTCAAAGCTGCTCCACACTTTATTAATATTAGTGAAATGTGCCGGTAAAAATTACATGAAGGTAAAATTAAAGCGTGTAGGTAAGAATGTGTGTTCAGTAGCCTAGAAAATGGATGTGTGAATAGAAACATATAATAACAGTGTAATTGTTTATGTAGTTTTATATTGGGCTGTCAGGGGGCTTGAATTCCTGGTCAGAAACTCAGTCCCACTCCAGCCCTGACTACTTTGCTCCTTTTACTTCACTTGTTCCAAGTCAGACATATAATTCAGCACATGGGCGTTGCTAGAGATTTTGGGCCCCATGAAAGCATATCATATTAGGCCCCCCAGTCTAAACCAATCCAGTTATTTTCCAAATTTTTCAGGGCCCCTGTCACTCAGGGGCCCTTGGAATCGTCCTATAGTTTTCCTCCCCCTTACAGCGCCCCTGATTCAGCATATCATACAAAACAATGAACCTCTTTATTAACATTTTCACAGGCTAAACATGGGAATTTGACGGCAGAAGTTAAAGGGAAATACTACGGCGACTACTTAAGATTCGTATTTTTCTGCACTGGAGATGGTGAGGATTCGAATCCGCACTCTGTCCTGTGCTACGACATTTTGGCCAGTGAAACCGGCGAAACTTAAGAGGCACTAAGAGACGAAGCACAAAGATTCCATTAGCAAACCGTTGGCATTTTTCGAGAGAAAATGCGAGGTACTTAAGTTCCACATGCGAAAGGAAGCCACGCGGTATTTTATCCCTGGGGAAAATGCTAAGGCTACAGAAGCCTCTTTCAAGGTCTCTCATCTGATCGCAAAAAGGGCAAACCTTACTCAATAGGCCAGACTTTAATCAAACCATCTGCGAAATGAATGGTGAATATAATGCTGGGAGACAAAGCAAGTAATGAACTTAACAAAATACCTCTGTCCAATGACACTGTCCAGCGGCGCATAATAGCCATGGCCGAAAATGTCCAAAATCAGCTGATATATCAGCAATGAGGTAAACCTTTTTCTACGGGAGATATATATATGATGGCACTGTACATGATGATTTTCTTTTTTGTCATTCCCTACAAACGAACACCACAGGAGAGGCAATTTTTGATTTTTTGAATACCTTCATTGGCCAGAATGGCCTTGATTGGAGCAGGTGTGTCGGCATTTGCACTGACAGTGCAACTGCGATGACTGCAAAACACAAAGGCCTGGTTACGCGTGTATGCGCAGTCACTGTGTTTGCCGCAGCAACGCACTGTTGTATTCACCAAGAGCAGCTGGCAGTGAAGAAAATGCCAAAGTCTTAAAACAGTCTTGGACGAGGCTGTTAAAATTGCTAACATGATTAAGGGCAAAGCACTGAACACGCACATTTTTAAAGTTCTGTGTGAGGAAATGGGAAGCGAACACACTTAACTACTTTTCCACACAAAGGTTCGTTGACTGTCCCGTGGAAAAGTTCTGACCCATTTTTTAGAGCTGCGCGATGAGCTTAAGCTGTTCATGCATCAGACTGATGAACTCTGTGACAGAATGTATGACTTTCAATGGCTTGCGAAGTTGTCATACCTTGCTGATATTTTCAGTTTCCACAACACATTGAATTTGGCACTTCAAGGGGAAACAGTCACAGTCTTTACTGTACAGGACAAAATTAACGCAGCACGCATGAAGACGGAATTGTGGTGCACTCGCCTCGATCGCTTAAAAATCGACAATTTCCCTACTTTGGCAGACTTTCTCCTCACAGCTGAGGAGGTCCTGGACAGCGATACCATTGCAGCTTTTAAGGAGCACCTGCGTGGCCTTCACACGCATTTGGGAAGATACTTCCCAGAATTAGACATGGACTTTGAGTGGATCAGAAATCCATTTGGAGACCAAACCCACATTGAGCGTGTCAGTCCTAAGTTTTCTGCAAGAGAGGTAGACAGCCTTGTGGACATTGTATCTGATGGATCACTGAAGTCTGCTTTGAAAATATCAATGCCGTTTTCAAACACCTACAACTGTGAACTTGCATTTTCAACACTGGTTGGTTTGAAAACAAAACAGCGCAACCAGATCAATGTGGCCCCCAGTATGAGATTAAGACTGTCCAGTTTAGAGACAGACATTCAGTCAGTGATGCGTAATATGCAGCAGCATTATTAGAGCTGTTGTGGATAGGCCTACCTAATTCCTCACAACCATACTGTAGGTTTTACCTGGATCTTTCAAAAAAAATGTAGTTCCAAACAAATTGACCTCTTTTGAAGTATGTTCCTGTATATATGAGATCATGTGTGTGTGTGGATGTGGGTTTTGTGGGTGGGGTGGGGGTCGGAGGGTAGCAGTACGTGGCTCTGGGAGGGAGCGCCGTCGCAGGTGGTCTCTGAAAAATTTTTTTTGGACAAAGTGGTCCTTGGTCTGAAAAAGTTGGAGAATCAGTGATCTAGGAGGTATATGTAAGTACTGAAAGACCTTTTTTAATACGTACATTTGTACTGTGTTGAGGTAGGTAAGGTAAGGTAAGGTAGGTAAGGTAAGGAGCACACGCTGATTACAGTGCCTTACCACACCCACCACACGACCAACCACCTCAGGGAGGAGATCCTGAGTGCAGCCGTGCAGTGGGTGACGCCTCAGCACCACACCAGTCTGAATGGACCGGTGTGAGTTTTTTCAAGAGGCTGGAGTGTCAATCCTGCAAAACAACTGTGTTGATATAGTTTCACAAGAAATATAATTATTTAAGTAACCACATTTACATTACATGAAATAATATTTTATAATAATGACTGTCTAATAAAAATCGCAGCATTATTATGAAATACAATTTTAAAATTATACAAAGAAGACAAGCGTTATTATGAACTATAATACCTTTTATGGAATTATTTAAAAATAAAAGGACACATTATTGATATATTTATTTATTATTTTATTTATCTTTAGATATAATTTATTCCTTTATTTATTTTTTGATATACTTATTTATTTTATTTGAGTATCATGGCGTTCCATACAAACATCTTAGGCATTTTTATTACCCTAAAATGTGCTAATAGCTTCTGATTTCTTCTTGTCCTTCTTTTAATGTTCGGCAGATTCTGCATACGGAAGTTATTTACCTGCTTACTGTATTTTAATTACTGCGGAAAGTGAGATCCAATTACAAACGGTCAGTCGAGATGCGTGTGGAGACGCTTGTTAATACCAGGTGTGAACAGAGCCTTTGACTCACCACTGTTGTACTGAGCTCATAGTTTTGCATTTGTGGGTTTCCTGTCAGCTTAAACAGGGCTGGTCATTCTCATCAGACCTCTCTAATTAACAAGGTGTTTCAATAAAAACAATAATTGATACCTTCACTGATCCCTGTGGGGAAATTCTCTTAACACCCCCCTACTTGCTCTCTGTAGGTGAGAGTAAACTGGCTGCAAAGGGCAGCCACCCATAGCAGCACCCAGGGAGCTGGGGGTTAAGGGCCTTGCTCAGGGACCCCCAGATGTACCAAGGCCAGGCTTGAACTGGCAGTCTTCTGATCATAGGCAGAGAGGCTTAGCCCACTCAGCCACAGGCTGCCCCAGAACTATCACACTCTGGCTGTTTCATGTTTACTGCACCATTCTCAGGAAACTCTACACACTGCAGTGGCTGTTTCTGAGATGATGGAGCCGCTACTCTTATGCTGAGCTCCATTTACCTCGGAGGTCGGAACTCTGAGCTGGGAATGACGTCACAGACGAGTTAAACACTTTCCAGTGCAGCCATTTAGAAAAACCAGGGACCAGTTTCAAAAAGAAAAATTTCTTGTTTACCCAGATAACTTATAACTTGTTAGATTTAATGTGCCATATTTAAAACATCTTAGCTCACACATCTCAGCCATTCAGATGCTCAGCCAAACAGTAAGTGAACCTCTTCACCCTGTTTGCTTGCTGTATATATTCAGCTGCAGCCACATGATTCGATGTTTGTAGGAGTTTCAGTAGGAATTCAAGCAGAACTTTTTAAACTTGCACTTTCAATTAATTTTTCTTTCATTTTACCAAACCAGACGTGTTCTGAGTGTTTTGTAGCAATTACACTAACATCTCTTAAGACAAAATCCATTTATTTAAAATGAACTTTATATTTATATAAGAAAACTTCTGGTCTGACCTGTATCTCCTCCCTTTGTGCAGCAGCTGAGACTGTATCATGGCCTCTGTGTTTATCCATCGTACAGAGATAACAGATACACTGCTGGTCGGTACGGCAGTAGACCTCCAGGGGTTTGTCATGCTGGGAACAGACCTTGTCCTGCAGACGTCCAGTGACATCAGTCAGCTTGTGCTTCTTAAAAGCTGGAGACTCATAGTGAGGCTGGAGGTGAGTTTCACAGTAAGAGGCCAGACACACCAGGCAGGACTTGACAGCTTTGTGTTTTCTCCCAGTACAGAAATCACACTCCACATCTCCAGGTCCAGCATAATGGTCAGTGGGAGTAGCTGCTTGTAGTCCAGTATTCTTCAGTTTCTCCACCACTTCAGCCAGTATGGTGTTTCTGGCCAGAACAGGTCTGGGTATGAAGGTCTGTCTGCACTGGGGGCAGCTGTAAACTCCACGCTGATTCTCCTGATCCCAGCAGCTCTTAATGCAGCTCATACAGTAACTGTGTCCACAGGGAATAGCCACTGGATCCTTTAGTAAATCCAGACAGATTGGACAGCTGAACTGGGTCTGATCCACTGCAACACTGGCTTCTGCCATTTTACCACAAACACTGATATGATTAAGTTTTGTTTTCTCCCACTTCCTGCTTCTCAGGCTGCAGTAGGTGTGGTTTTGGACTGAGGCCAGACTGAGAAGAGCAGACTGAGCAAACACTGGAGTTGGAGTTTGTAACTAAAATAGTATATTCTGCAAACTATACACACAACAGACATTTATTTAGCTTGTATGAGAATAACTGTTACTTTTCTGTAAACAAGCTATAATCCTACTCTTTGATTTTGTACCGTAGATATAAATTAGGTAGAAAGGTATAAGAAAGCAGTTCAACTGAGAATGAATTTCTGTGTCTGTTTAGAAACATGTTTGGGATCATGTGGTTTCAGGTGAAACATGCAGGTATGTGCAATTATAGACAGACTATGTCAGGATTAGACAGAACAAGCTTTGACAAATACTGTCAATCCACAGATTTGTTTTTTATATTATTCTATATATAGTATTCATGAAAATAAAGGGCGTAGCACATATATGTCATATATCTTCATTTTCTTTCTGTGTGTTTGTGCTGGGAGTGTATTTGTGTTAAGAAGGAGAGTCAGGTGACCAGGTTTGACTGATATTTTTTCCCACCCAAAATTTTTCCATAATCTAATAATGAAAGTTTATTCTAGATATTCATTAAACACTATTAAGTTAAAGTCTCACATTTAAGCCAAAAGTTTCAGCTTCAGCCACCCGCAGGAACAGAAAGATAAAATATCAAAATAGTATCCAACAAATTACAATAACCACGTATCCAGTACAGGGTTATGGGACACACACATCACAGGAAGCACAGGGCACAAGGCAGAGACACCCTGGATGGGAAGCCAGTCCATCACAGGACAAACACTCACTCACACGCTGAGCACAATCAAGAGACACTAATTCACCAAACTGCATGATCTTGGACAGCAGGAGGAAACCTGAGGAAACTCACAGGAACACGGGGAGAACATGCAAGCTGTACATGCAGAACCAGGAGTGGGAACCAGACCCACAAGCCTGGAGGCGTGAAGTGAGAGCAGCTGGTCTGAAGTCCTGAAGGGAGCTGGAGCCCTTTCTTTGGAACAGTGTGGATCCGTCCTCCATTACTGCTTATCCTGTACGGGGGGGGAGCCTGGAGCCTGTCCCAGGGGGCACAGGGCGGGGGGCACGATGGATAGGATACTAGTTTATAGCAGAGCACAAACTCACACATACAGACTCACACTAAGGGCAGCTTAGGGATCCCAATCGGCTGATAGCAGTTTCATGTTTTCCAAAGCAGGAGGAGAAAGTCCACATTGGAAGAACATGCAAACTTCACACATACAGCAGGAGGGACAGGAAACAAGCCCAGAGCCAGAGGTTACACCCTGAGACCCCACAATCACACATACTGTTAGGATCTATTTAAAAGTTACATTTTAATGCTACAAAATTATGACTGACTATGAACTTCATATTCCAGAACTGTGTTGGAATGTAAGCTGACTTTAAAAATGTTACCTTACAGGATTTACCTGTTTCCCCACCCTGTACCTAAGCAGGTGTGATCTTTGTTCCTTCAAAGCAGACACACTCATTGCGTGACATTGCGGCCTTAGAAAAGGTGCAACGTAGGGCCACAAGAATGATTCCTGGTCTTAGAGGAATGTCATACGAGGAAAGGTTAGTTGAGCTAAATCTGTTCAGCCTCAAGCAAAGGAGACTGAGGGGGGACATGATCCAGGTCTATAAGATTCTAACAGGTTTGGATGCTGTTCAACCGAATAGTTACTTCAGCATTAGTTCAAATACAAGAACTCGTGGCCATAGGTGGAAATTAGCGGGAGAACATTTCAAACTGGATTTAAGGAAGCACTTCTTTACACAGCGTGTAGTCAGAGTATGGAATAGTCTTCCTGATAACGTAGTGCAAGCTGAATCCTTGGGTTCCTTTAAATCAGAGCTAGATAAGATTTTAACAACTCTGAGCTATTACTTAAGTTCTCCCCAAGCGAGCTCGATGGGCCGAATGGCCTCCTCTCGTTTGTATAGTTTTTATGTTCTTATATCATTACATTTACATTTCCAGTATTCATCAGATACTGTTGCTGAAAGTGGTGAACAAGTGAGGTAAACATGACATTGCAAACATGCCGCTGTCAAGGTGCTGCTTAGGCACTAGTGCAGCTAGGCTGATATTTCTGGGTCCACAGAGATGTCACTGGCGGTCAGTGTCGTGTCACCGTGATGAAAGACTCGTGGAGCAGGTGTCAGGCAACTAACAGGGACTTATTGGGATCAGGATGGGAGGCTAGAGAACAGGCAACATGTGAGGCACAACATCAATGATCCAACTGGGGAACAGAGGACCAGGAAGCACTTAAATACAGGACTAACGAGGGAACAGACTGGAGGCAGCTGGGAGTGTTTAACATGAGGGCTGGAACGAGACGTGAGACCAACAAGCACCAAACATGGCTTGTTAGAGTCAAGCCAGGGAGGAGGCGGGACATTCAATTCAGTTAATTTATTTTTATATAGCGCCTTTCACAGCAGAGTCGTCCCAAAGCACTTCAGATGAATGTGTTGTGATGCATTAAAACATCATTAGGGAGAGTAATACAGAATGGGACAAAGGTAGGAAAGAAATAAAATAAAGAAAGCCAGATGACAACGGAGGAGAGGAAGCAGAAACTCTGAAGTAAGTATAAAAACAGGGGCACAGGATGCACAAGACAAGGAGAGATACAGGCGGGACAGAGCAACAAGACAAACACTGAGGCACAGAAAGGAATAACATGGGGCATCCGGGGAGTTTTCATAATGCAGGGAAGCTGGGCGAAGACTCGGGGCTGGGGAGCCTCCTAGGCCCCTTTCCAGGTGAGGCTGAACTCCGGTGCATCACAGGACCAGAAGGTCTGGGAGGGCCAGCAGGACCAGAGGGTCTGGGAGGGCCAGCAGGACCAGAGGACGTGAGGGGTCAGCAGAGTTGGGGGGCGCTGAGGGAACTGCAGAGCAGTCGGGCAGCAAGGTGACAACAGAAACTGAAGAGGAGGATGGCAAGGGACCTACAGGGCAAGAGCAGAGACTGGCACCCCCTCTCTGGGAGACAGAGATTCATCCTGGCCCTATCTTGGACCCCTACTGATACCAATGACCACCCCAGACACTGGGACCAGAGCAGCCCGAGTCTGGGATGGAGGCTGGGGCTCACGTAGCTGGACCCAGGGCAAGTCCAGAGGGTCCCACTCTAAGTCCTCCAGCAGGACATCCTCTGGGTCCATCCTCTCTGGGCTGGTGGCAGCCTGGAAGTTGGGCACAGGGCTGGCAGCGGATTGTAGGCAGGCGCTGGTGGGACATCAGGATACAAAGCAGGTACCAGCAGGCAGGAGGCGAGATGGGTGCTGGCTGGACATCAGGGAGCAGTGTGGCAGGTGCCGGCTAGATATCAGGGAACCGTGCCAGATTCAATGAGGGTGTGTACTTCCTGAATAAAGAGTTCAAGTCAATGTTGTCAATGACCTTATCAGGTCCTGATCTTATCTCCTCACTAAATTTAAAAGTGGGATCCAAAGGTAGGTGCTTATACTGTATGCAGAAGTGTCCATGAGCTGCCTTTCTGTTTCATCAAGGTAAGATGACATATCCTGAATAACTATAGAGCCCCCCCCCCCCCCCCCCCTTATCGACAGGCTTAGTGACAATATCGTCGGCAGACATTAACTCACACAATGCTTTATTTACTGAAGACTAATTATTTTACTGTATACTGTGTACTATTAAACTACAGAAGAGGATTAGATTAAAGTCAGAATTCTGACATTAAAGTCAGAATTCAAATAATATTTTCATGGGGGCCCTAATCCTCTTCCGTACTGATGGGGTTAAATGTAAATGTGTAGTTTTCTGAATCTTAATCTGAAAGTCAGTTCATCATTTACCCAGAAGGTGGCAGCACATGAACACTGCAAAACTGCAAGCTTGGCATGTCGCTTCGTATACAATAGTGCGCTATCCATATATTAAAAAAACTACATAATTACATAAATCAATAAATGTTTGTCCTTCAAAAAAGAATAGAAGCATGTCTACACAATATACCCAAATCTAATAATCGCCCTTGGCAGCATGTTACACTGTAGTTTGGTTTTGTTTAAGCTCCATAAATTCCCAGAATTACCCTGGACTACTTCCAGTACTGAAGCCCAAAGAATCAAACACGGAGCTCACATAACTTGGCATGAGGTCCCTGAATTACCTAAAGTGGATGCAGTTCTTACTCCGGCCCATGGGGATTCAGAGCAGATACAAATGATCGTGAAGCCATGTCTGATTTACAGTGAAAGGTGACTGAACACAATACACAACCTCTGTAATGACTCCACTGTCCAGCAGGAGGTGCCACATGAAAGCTGCCCAGCAGGAGTAAACAGGCTTCCAGAGATGATGCACCACAGTCCCACAGTCGTCTAGTCTGAAGTGCTCTAATCTTGTGGTCCCTCTATACCCTAGTCTCAATTCCCCCTTTGCCTCACTTCCATGATCCACAAGTCCCTAGTCTCCTCGTTCCTTAGTCCCCTTGTTCCTAATCCCATAGTCCACTACTCCTTAGTCCCCTTGTTCCTAATCCCATAGTCTGTCGCTGCGATATCAGGCTGCTGCGCTCAGTCACCAGAGACCACGGATTAAGTGTGTTACTCAGTTACGCTTCGGGCAGCACTGAACCGGGACATTAATAGGATAGAATAGGAAGCCTTTATTGTCAGTGTACAGGTAGCAAATACAATATACAGACAGAAATATATAAAATGTACATATAGAGGGGAGGGGAAAAGCCCCCCCCCCACTCATCAGGATTACATTTCATTACATTTTATTTTATTCATAATCAGAATTCACTTTATTGGTACAGCTGCATGTACTATGATTTTGATTTGGCAGTTTTTGTGCATTCACAGTGAACATAGAACACAAGTCAGAGAAAAACAGTCATATTCTGCATGGGTTTGGCAAGCTGAACAAACATTCAATTTTGTCTAACATACGTCACACTTCAGACAGAGTAAAAAGGGTTATACTGGTTAAAAAGCAGAGATTTTACCTTTTTGCCATGGAGAAGCAGCGACATGTGACACTCTGATAAGGTAAAAATTATTCCTCCAGCGCACAGTGAGCTATCCCAGCATGCACAGGGACACTGGGGAGTTTGGATAAACATAAAACCCTGGACAGAGGGGTTCAGTGAATGAGGAGGTGAAGCTGTACAGGAGGGTCAGTCCATCAGAGGAGACTCTGTAGAAGGACAGAGTACCAGCCGCCCAGTCCAGATACACTCCTACTCTGCGGGAGCCTGAGGGCTTTATGGGTATGACAGTCTGTTTCTTATTGTGCCAGACAGAGTAACTGTCAGCATAGTAGATCAGACTCCATGACTTGTCACTGTGTCCAAGCCCACATTCAGCAGTCGCTCCTTTCCTCCTGATTCCTTTATAAGTCACTCCTATCCAGGCTCTTTTTCCACTCCACTCAGCCTCCCAGTAACAGCGACCAGTCAGACTCTCTCTGCACAGAACCTGTTGCCACCAGTCAAATCTCTCTGGATGATCAGGATATGGCTGCTCTGCCCCACATGTCACCTTCCTGTTCCTCTTTGACAGAGACAGCTCTCTATTTGCTGTGTTGGGGTCCAGCGTCAGCTGGCAGGAGTCTGTAGGCAAAAGGAAGAGCGATTAATCCCATCAGGAAGCCCAGCATATCCATCATCACTGTCACACCTCACACATTCACTAACACAGAACTCGCTCCAATACACACATTTTTTTCCCAATATACTCATGTAGCCGCCCGAGTCTGCGGCGCTCCGGCTGCCCCCTGCGCTGTGAGACACGCCGCGCTGAGAGACTCGCTGGGGACCGAACTGCACTTTAGCCTGCGCTCTATTATTCTGTACGATACACAAAATATAAAAGCGAAGCAGGAATTCAAGTCTGAAATACCTCAGGAAATGTCGGACGCCCGCGCAACGCCAAAGTGATGCGCATGTTAAACTAATAGGCTTAATTACAGGTAGATAAAATTACAAACAGCATTTATTAAACATGTTAACCATAAAATCATACGACAAAGCTTACCACTAAAAGTGAGCTTGTATTTACGTCACAATATGAACTTCTTTCAAACCACTTTGGACACACCTCTCTCCAGCAGCGAGCCGACGCGATGCTCC
Source organism: Paramormyrops kingsleyae (assembly GCF_048594095.1). Lineage (NCBI taxonomy): Eukaryota > Metazoa > Chordata > Actinopteri > Osteoglossiformes > Mormyridae > Paramormyrops > Paramormyrops kingsleyae. The sequence continues at coordinate 16,685,946 of NC_132800.1, read as the reverse complement.
CAACGCGGACGCATCTAGGCTGGTTCTCCGCAAAGCGCAACACTCGCGTATCTGCACCGCGCATGCGTACACGGATACGTTCACAGTTCTCCGGTCAAGCTGTGTACTTTGCTCTTGCCATATTTAAGTATTAGTTTTAGTAAAATATTATTCTGATATTCCCTGCCTCCTCCTTGGATTGCCACCTTATCGTGGTGGAGGGGTTTGTGTGCCTCAGTGAACCTGGGGGCTATGTTGTCGGGGGCAATAGCCCCTGGTAGGGTCTCCCAAGACAAAAAGGTCCCAGGCGAGGGGCCAGACAAAGAGCAATCCAAAAGAACCCTATGATAAAGTATAAAAACAAAGTCCCGTTTCCCTCGCCCGGACTAGGGTCACCGGGGCCCCACCCTGGAGCCAGGCCTGGGGGAGGGGCCCGTTGGCGAGCGCCTGGTGGCCGAGTCTTAGCCCATGGGGCCCGGCCGGGCACAGCCCGAAAGAGGCATGCGGGACTGTCCCCAGGTGGGCCCACCACCCGCAGGGGGAATGTCAGGGGTTCGGTGCATTGTGGATCGGGTGGCGGCCAAGGGAGGCCCTGGCGGTCCGATCCCCGGCTGACAAAACTGGCTTTCGGGACATGGAATGTCACCTCTCTGGTGGGGAAGGAGCCTGAGCTTGTGCGTGTGGTTGAGAGGTATCGACTAGATATAGTCGGGCTCACGTCTCCTGGAGAGGGGCTGGACGCTCTTATACTCTGGAGTTGTGGCGGGTGAGCGACGTCGGGCTGGGGTGGGGCTATTGGTGGCCCCACAGCTCGGTGCATTAACAACGGAGTTTACCCCGGTGAACGATAGGGCTGTTTCCCTGCGCCTTCGGGTCGGGGATAGGTATCTGACTGTCATCTGCGCTTATGCGCCGAATGTCAGTTCGGAGTACCCGGCCTTCTTGGATTCCCTTAGCGGTATGCTATTTGGCGTGCCGCGGGGGGATTCCGTCGTTTTGCTGGGGGACTTCAACGCTCACGTGGGCAATGACAGTGTGACCTGGAAGGGGGTGATTGGGAGGAACGGCCTCCCTGATCTGAACCCGAGTGGTGTTCTGTTATTGGACTTCTGTGCAATGCATGGTTTGTCCATAATGAACACCATGTTCCAGCATAAGGGTGTCCATAAGTGGACATGGTACGAACATGCCCGGGGCTACAGGTCGATGATCGATTTCATAATGGAACACTCGGGTAAAGAGAGGGGCAGAGCTGTCAACTGATCACCACCTGGTGATGAGTTGGCTCAGGTGGCGGGGGAGGAAGCCGGTCAGACCTGGTAGGCCCAAGCGCATAGTGAGGGTCTGCTGGGAACGTCTGGCAGAGGCTCCTGTTCGCTGGAGCTTTAACTCGTGCCTCCGGCAGAATTCCAACTGCATGCCAGGGGAGGTTGGGGACATTGAGTCTGAATGGACACTGTTCCGGACCTCCATTGTGGAAGCGGCCGTACGGAGCTGTGGCTGCAGGGTGGTTGGTGCCAGTCGTGGCGGTAACCACCGTACCCGATGGTGGACCCCAGAGGTGAGGGGGGCCGTGAAGCTGAAGAAGGAGGCTTACCGGGAATTATTAGCCCGGGGGTCTCCAGAGGAAGCTGACTGGTACCGGCGGGCCAGGCGGAACGCAGTTGCAGAAGCAAAAACCCGGGCGTTGGAGGAGTTCGGTGCGGCCATGGAAAGTGACTTTCGGTCAGCCTCAAAAAGGTTCTGGCAAACCATCCGGAGTATCAGGATGGGGAAGCAGCTCCTGGTTCCTACCATTTATAGTGGGGGGGGGGTGCTGTTGACCTCACCTGGGGACATCACCCGGAGGTGGAAGGAATACTTTGAGGACCTCCTCAACCATGCCTCAGATACATCTACGCACACTGCCTTTGAGACATCTGAGGGCACAGAGCCCGAGGGTGCTGGGGGGGGCTTGCACATCACTGGGGCTGAGGTGGCCAGGGTGGTTAAAGAGCTCCATGGTGGCCGGGCCCCGGGGGTGGACGAGATCCGCCCGGAGTACCTGAAGGCTCTGGATGTTGTGGGGCTGTCGTGGCTGACACGCCTTCTCAACAGTGCGTGGAAGTCAGGGACGGTGCCGCTGGATTGGCAGACCAGGGTTGGTGGTCCCCTTATTTAAGAAAGGGGACCAGAGGGTGTGTTCCAACTACAGGGGGATCACACTTCTCAGCCTCCCTGGGAAAGTCTATTCCGGGGTACTGGAGAGGAGGGTGAGATCGATAGTCAAATCTCGGATTCAGCAGGAACAATGCGGTTTTCGTCCTGGCCGTGGAACACTGGACCAGCTTTATACTCTTGCAAGGGTACTGGAGGGGGCCTGGGAGTTTGCCTATCCAGTCTACATGTGTTTTGTGGATTTGGAAAAGGCTTATGACCGGGTTCCCTGAGGTGTTCTGTGGGGGTGCTTCGGGAGTATGGGGTCCGGGGACCGCTGTTGTGGGCGATTCGGTCCCTATATGAACGGAGCAGAAGCTTGGTCCACATTGCCGGTAATAAGTCGGACGTGTTCCCAGTGCAGGTTGGGCTCTGCCAGGGCTGCCCTTTGTCATCGGTCCTGTTTATAATATTTATGGACAGGATTTCTAGGCGCAGCCAGGGTGTTGAGGGTGTCCAGTTTGGTGGCCTCAGGATTGCCTCGCTGCTTTTTGCAGACGATGTCGTCCTGTTGGCTTCATCTGCTGGGGATCTCCGGCATGCACTGGGGCGGTTCGCAGCCGAGTGCGAAGCGGCAGGGATGAGGATTTGCACCTCCAAGTCCGAGACCATGGTTCTCAGCCGGAAACGGGTGGTTTGCCCTCTTCGGGTTGGGGAAGACGTACTGCCTCAAGTGGAGGAGTTTAAGTATCTCGGGGTCTTGTTCACGAGTGAGGGTAGGCGAGATCGGGAGTTGGATAGACGAATCGGAGCGGCGTTTACAGTTTTGCAGGCGCTTAACCGGTCCGTCGTGGCTAAGAAAGAACTGAGCCAAAAAGCCAAGCTCTCGATCTATTGGTCCATCTTTGTTCCTACCCTCACCTATGGTCATGAGCTATGGGTAATGACCGAAAGAACGAGATCGCGAATACAAGCGGCCGAAATGAGGTTTCTCCGCAGGGTGTCTGGGCTCTCCCTTAGGGATAGGGTGAGAAATTCGGATATCCGGGAGGGCCTCAGAGTAGAACCGCTGCTTCTTCACGTCGAAAGCAGCCAGTTGAGGTGGTTTGGACATCTGGTGCGGATGCCTCCTGGGCGGCTACCTGGAGAGGTTTTCTGTGCATGTCCTACAGGGAGGAGGCCCCGGGGCAGGCCCAGGACTCGCTGGAGGGATTATATCTCTCGGCTGGCCTGGGAACGCCTCGGTGTCCCCCCCGAGGAGCTGGTGGAGGTAGCTGGGGAGAGGGAGGTCTGGGTGCCTCTCCTGAAGCTGCTGCCCCCACGACCCGAACCCCGGACAAGCGGTAGATGATGGATGGATGGATGGACAATCTCCAATTTGCCTTTTAGTTTTCAAAGTCTGTGCACAAAAATCCTGCAAAAATGAAAATTAAATTGAAATAGCACCATTTGCATTTTAATTTTCCACTCATGTATGAGCTTCCGACCGGTCGTGCAGAGTTGTCGGAAAACCAGATTTTTGAAAAGAAGATTTCTGTGTCAAATCTCACACAGTCAGACAGCCACAAATCAGGTGTAAGAGGTAGACACAGTCAACTGTGGCTAGTTACTTTTCTGTAACCAACAACGTAATGTCTTCAGCAACTACAACAGCACAACTGCAGCTGTAGTGAACACTACCGTCGGAACATCGAGCACCGAGTGCGACTCTGCAGGGGGAGGTTCTCTGGTGTCTGAACACTGCCGTGCAGCACCACTCATCCGCATCCATTGAAGGTGTTTCTGAGTTGTTCTAGGCAATGTTTATGGATTCAGAAATAGCCAAATCTTTCACCTGTGGAAAAGACAAAACTAGCTACATTTTAAAGTTTGGACTTGCCCCACACTTCAAAAACGAACTGATTTCTACAGCTAACAATGCAGGACCATTTGTACTGATGTTTGATGAAAGTTTCAACCGGTCAACAAAAAATAAACGACTAGATGTCCATGTTCGATTTTGGGAGGCTGGTGGTGTCCAGTCACGTTATCTTGGATCATTCATGGAACATTCAAAGGCTGAAGATCTGCAGCACCATTTAAGTAAGTGTAGTTAGAGTTTTTGTTCATGGAATGTTATTTGGATGATTTAAAGATACAAGATGTGTTCATTTAATTGAAGCTTATTGCTTTTAGATGGAGTTTTAAAATATTTCTGAAATTATAAGCAAATTTGCAATCAAACATGGTGTAATCGTTTCAGTTTTTCTTTCTCATGTCAAATTGTTTAAATAAAATATTTCTATTCTTAGGATTGTGTGTGCCTACTAGACAGGAAGAATCTCCTTTCCATCAGTATGGAGGGGTTAATGTGAACTGGAAGTTTCTTAATAATTTCCAGTAAGAACATGCTGAACTACATGGAGGTCGGCATTTAATTAATGTTGGAAGCTGTGGATTGCACACGCTTCACAATTCACTCAAGACTGGCTTCTCTACATGGAATACTGAGAAACTGTTGAGAGCAATGCACTTTGTTTTTCACAATGTCAGTGCAAGAACAGAAAATTATACAAAACTTACAGGCTCATCTCTTTTCCACTCCCATTATGTGGACACAGATGGGTGGAAAATCTGCCTGTTGCAGAGAGCCATTGAGGTATGGCCACAGCTTAAAGAGTATGTGGAGGCAGTCCATGGAAAAGAGCTACCAAACCCTGCAACCTCCTCTTTTGATACTATTCAAGCAGCAAGATCCCCTGATAGTAGTTTGCTATCAGCTTCTGGATGCTTGATGGTACATGGAAAAACTCCAGGGCGAAGGTGATGAGCTGGTGGGGAACTGAGCCGAAGGCGTTTGCGAGGTCTAACCAGACGACATGCAGGTCCGACTTGCTGTGCCTGGCTCTCTGGATTTGTTCCCAGATCATCGTAGCGTGTTCCACGCAGCCAGGGAACCCTGGGACGCCTGCCTTCTGGCAACCAGTATCGATGTAATTGTTGACTAGGAGGAAGTTGGTTAGGCATATAGCCAGGATTGAGAAGACGATTTTCCCCTCCACATTTAGCAGGGCAATGCCTCTGAACTGGCTGAGGATTTTGGACTCCTTTTCCTTTGGGATGAACGTGGTAACTGGGATGCGGAAATTACGCACACTATGCTGCAGTGCGGCGGGAGTAGGGGCCAAAAGTCGTACTAGGCGGAATTGGCGCACAGAAAAAAAAAATTGATGTTGCGGACAGGAAATGGGAGCCCAATGAACACAATGTGGACTTATCCTATTTGTTCGTATGTCTGAAAGTTCGTAAGTAGAGGAACGTCTGTAAATCCAACATAACGGAATACATATGAACCTTTACTCTTACTTTCACCTACATTAATTTTTGAAACCGGTGGAAACGCAGGCAGGTTCTCAAAAGGCAGCAAGTGAAAACCAGCCCAGCACCAGTTCCGTGTTGGTGGAAATGAGGCATCAGTACAGTGTTCCCAGGTCCAGCCAAATGTCTGCTTAAAATCTACCCAGTGGAAGCTGAAACTAGCCCAATATGTGAAATCCCAGTATACTGTATGTCAAAGAAATAAACCAGTTTGTTGCATCCTTATCATATTCAAATACTGACTCCTGTCTTCTGCAATCCCCCCCCCCTTGTGAAACTGAACAGGTAAGAAGTGTGTGCACATACATTAACACGTAGACATCCCTCTGTATAAACACACTGGGTTAGAGGGCGAGTGCCACCTTCTTTATTTATGTTCGGGTGAGTAAGCCTAGTGTAGTCTGGGTTTTTATTTTCTATTTTTGTTATTAGTTAGAATCTTAACTAAACAGGGTAGGGAAGATGTTTTGTTAATTTCTTTCCTCTGACGCGCCCATGTTCTTTTCCCTGGGTCTGGCCCATCCTCCCGTGTTCCCAGCACCCAAATCCCTGTATTGGTTCAGTTAGAAAGACTGAAAGCTATTGCTCACCATGAAACCATGACACTGAAATCTACTAATCAAGCCAGAAATCAGACCTAAATATCAACAGTTACATAAAGACAATTACAAAATCAGCCTCCAACCCCCTTAAAAACACAGCAAGAATTAGAGGATTTCTCTCTAAACCAAATACAAAAAAGCTTGTTCATGTGTTTATTTTCAGAAGGCTAGACTATTGTAATGGTGTCTTCACAGGTCTTGGTAACAAATCAGTCAGACAGCTACAGCTCATCCTGAATGCTGCCACCAGAGTCCTCACTAACACCAAGGAAGTAATTAATAATAATGCTGATTATTAATCAATTGTTATGCCGAATGGTCGCCTCCTCCAAACTCGATTGCGGTATCCCCGTGAGTCTGTTAATGTGAGACTTAAATGGGATTCACTAATTACCAATATCACTTAGTAACCTGGATTAGAAGGCTCGTCCACCGAGCTGCATCACCAGGTAATGCACACGATAGGTAGCGAAGCTCCCCTCACGGCCAATGAAAGAGAGTCTGTACTGTTCAGGCGAGTTTGAGGTTCAGAGCGTGTAGCAAGATCGCACAGAGGCAGGGACTTAGTGTGAGTACTCAATGACGGAGGCTAAAGTTGTGTAAAAGACATGCATTTATTCCTAGCTAACACATTAACTAACATAAGACAGACATTACACCTAACACAAACAACAAACACGAAATAACGGAATAAAACAAACAATGTAATTATGAAAATGCATTGACCGGATTTAAATGAGTAACCTTAAATGGGAAATACTGTTCTGCAAAGCAAGCACAGTTTGTGGAAACACGACCCTAAAGTCTTATAGCAGGTTAACAGAACAGCTGAAGTTGTTAGAATGAAAGGAAGTTGGTTTACTTGGTTGAAGAGTGGGGGGGGGTCTTGGCAGTTGACGGCAGAGCTGCTGAGCCGATGGCACTCAGGAAGGCACGGCGTTTGGAGCAGTGGAGTGGAGCCCCTTTGGATTCTCTCTCCTGGTGAAGCTTTGTCTTGGGTGCTGTTCTCTGTTCAGCTGGGCCTTCACTGGCAGGCTTCTTGTGGGCTTCTCTTCTCCCGGGCTGATGGTCTTTTCGGTACTGCTGCTGGGTGTTCTCTACGCTTGATGATCTGTTTGCCCCGGCTGCTGTTCTCCTTCGGGCTGGCGGTTATCCTCTGCGCACCTTTGTTCTGAGGTGCTAGATTTTTATGGTCTAAAGTTCATGAATAGGGATGACCAGGAATTCGACTCCTGGCCCAATGGCTGGCCATCCATTTGGCGGGCTTTCGGAAGGGGGTCTGTATCAGTCCTTTTGGGATTTATGGCCCGACTGATTCTCCCTTTACTGATGATTTTCATTAAGCTGTTATAACTTTTGATACATCCACTTTTATGGTAATCACTGACCAGATTTGGGAACAGGAGTGATTTTCCATCAGTTTGACACCAAATATGCCATACCAGCTTCACAGGTACATACCTCATACCATCTGTATTAATTGATTAAACAATTAATTATTTTATCCATGTGACTGATTCATATCAGTATAGGATACAGGTGTTTTGGGTTGCACCTCAATAGATGTTACACTTTGTGCGGATATTACATTAAATATTCATATTACAAACAGCACATCTTATCCATAGATAGACATGGCCATTAGTTTGTGGTAATATCAATATAAGTTGCACATCTGGAAACAACATATTTTGTTTGGTGTGGCTTATGCCAATTGATATTCTCCAGAATGGATAAGATACACCTTAATTCAGTTCTTTTAACATAGCATGGTAGAAACAAAGAAACTTGGTGACTGTCCACCAAGATCAGATAAGGACCACAAAGGAATGTTGGAAGAGAAGGGGGGGTTTTAACAAAGAAGACTCTCTAAAAGTTAGGACACATTGGTTACACTCACTTTCCAGATTCTTCTGGTATACCATGAGAACATATATACAATGGTAGTTATGCCTATCTATTTAAATTTATGTGTTCAAGTGCAAAGGGGTAAAATAGGTGATACTCCGTGAACATGGTTATAAGGGTGGCACACAAAACACTAAGATTGTCTAAGGACACATACAAACATAACATATCTGTATATTGAGACTAGTAGTCGTGAGTAAATCAATATACAGGGTATACAAAAGCCAAACTTAACTGAAATTTCCTTTAGGGTGTTTGTCTGTTGGGTGAGTGAGATGTAAGGCAGAGTGTATGGGGAGGGGGTTGTGTGCCAAGTCGAGGGACCCCTGTCCGTGAAGTCCACTCTGCTTGTCTGTAGATCCCTAAATCTTTGGGCAATAAAAGTTGGAGTGCTAGCCTCCCTGGTTCTGTGTGTGTGTGTTTGTGTGTGTAACCCCCTTTTGGTGCCTCTCGTACCAGGCTCGGCCTTGTCTCAGGCCACCTGGAATTTAGGCCCTGTGATATGTGCATGTGTGATCCTACAAATGTAACTTTTTTTTGACTGTTTGTTTTTTTTTTTTTTGGCTTTTACACTTTTTAAAATTGTCTTTTAAAAATTGATAGTGAACCTTCTTGTAAGTGCCACACCACAGTTCTGAAGTACCTAAAAAGTACCCCAGCTGCGATGGTACTTTGGGTACTGGAGCATTTGGTACTGGTACTCGACCAGAAGTCAATGGAAAAGGGAAAGTGTCAAGGACTCAGACAGCTTGGGCGCGAAGGCAAGGCATGGTGCAGGCAGGAACAGAAATGTGGACGACTCACTTGCCGCTCACAGGAACA